>NC_042617.1:155292963-155909699 GCF_901001135.1 Rhinatrema bivittatum
CGTGCTGCTGCAGGAAGCTCTCTCTCTCTGCCCTTCGGGGTATTGATAACCTGGGTACCCGCTCTTCGGGGCCCTCTGCTTTATTTCAGGTGCCTTACAGGGAACAGGTACTCGCTTCTCGAGGGCCTGCTCTCCCTGCCTCGGTGCCTGTACCTTCTACAACATACCTAGTGGAATCGCATATCAACAGCAAACATCTAGTGAGTACTCTAACTCTCAGTCTATCTCATCCACAGTATCTCCTTGCTGGGAGATCTGCTGCAGAACCTCCTGATGTCATCTAGGAGAGAAGGGCTCCCTCTGCCAAGGTCCCTGAGACTACAACTACAGACTGCCTCATTACTGCCACCTCTGGTGGAAATCATCAAGCTGTCTAATAAAGAACTTTGTGTTTTTGTGTAGTACGAGTCTAGCCCAGTGCTGTGGCTCCTCACGGGGCTCCTCCCCAAGGGCGTGGTTACCTCCACAGCACCCAAGGATCCACCAAAACACACGTAACCATAACAAAAATGCTCAAAATGCTGTTTCTGAAACTCAATTCCAAGAACTAAGAACACAATTGTCAGAAACTCAGACACTGGCTCAAACCCAGACAAATAATTATAAACTTATAAAGGACTTCGGAACTTGTACCCAGAGACTGGAATATCTAGAGAATCAAACTAGACATCTGAACCGGAAGTTTGTTAATTTTCCCAGGATACTCGGTGAAGGAGTACTTACCACTTTGAGAAACTATTTCCATCAGAATCTGGATTTTGAGTTAGAGAAAACTCCAGTTATAAATAAAGCCTATTTCCTCTTTAATCCTAGCAGAGAAACTCCTCAAGGTGTTCAAACAGAAGATATAGAAAACCTCACACAATTTCTTGAGGATTCTTCTGAAGTGGTTATTGTGAGGTCTACTTTGCTTGTTTCATATATAATGGAGAGTGAACTGAATGATACAATGAGGACATATTTTAAAAATATATCCTCACTATTTCTTGGACAAACTATACGTATTTTCCCTGACTTTGCTAGGACGACACAGGTTAGAAGGCGAGATTTCCTTTCTTTATGGGCGCAAATAATTACATTGGGGTATTCTTTCACACTTAGATACCCCTGTAAGTGTGTAATTAGAGGTCAAAATGAGTGCTTAATTTTCTTTTTTCCCGAGCAACTAAAGTCCTTCTTAAACTCCAGGAGTGGACATTTAGTATCTTCTCCTGGACTACATCAGTCCCAGATATGATCAATAAGGTCTACTGACACCGTTAAGAAAATTATCAATGTTATGTGATATTTCCTTTATTTCTCCCTATGGTTACTGGCCCTTCTATCTTTTATTTCCTTTAGAGAATGATGAAAAAGTGGTTAATTATTGTGCTTAAATGTTATTACGATTTAATTTTTTCTTTTTTCTGTATTTCATCATTCTATTTACAGATGTAAGATGTTATTGTGTTATCTGAGTTGAAAATAATAAAAAAAAAAAAACCCCGAAAATGTCATAATACCTCTGTATCGCTCCATGGTGAGACCACACCTTGAATACTGTGTACAATTCTGGTCACTGCATCTCAAAAATGATATAGTTGTGATGGAGAAGGTACAGAGAAGGGCGACCAAAATGATAAAGGGAATGGAACAGCTCCCCCATGAGGAAAGACTAAAGAGGTTAGGACTTTTTAGCTTGGAGAGGAGACGGCTGAGGGGGGGATATGAAAGAGGTGTTTAAAATCATGAGAGGTCTAGAACGGGTTAATGTGAATCAGTTATTTACTCTTTCGGATAATAGAAAGACTAGGGGGCACTCCATGAAGTTAGCATGTGGCACATTTAAAACTAATCGGAGAAAGTTCTTTTTCACTCAACACACAATTAAACTCTGGAATTTGTTGCCAGAGGATGTGGTTAGTGCAGTTAGCGTAGCTGTGTTTAAAAAAGGATTGGAGAAGTTCTTGGAGAAGTCCATTTCCTGCTATTAAGTTGACTTAGAAAATAGCCACTGCTATTACTAACAGTAGCATGAAATAGACTTAGTTTTTGGGTACTTGCCAGGTTCTTATGGCCTGGATTGGCCACTGTTGGAAACAAGATGCTGGGTTTGATGGATCCTTGGTCTGACTCAGTATGGCATGTTCTTATGATAGTAAACGTTTGGCTTTCAATAAGGTCACCCTAGCTGGCCTACACATTTTCCTCAAGCAAATGAATGCCTCTTCCTCTCCTGTTGTTCCACTATCTTTTGTTTAATGTACAAAATCTGGTGTTAAGCTTATTCTCTCCTCTTACTGATATCAAACTCTAATCTGGATCTTGATTTTCTCCCTCAACTTCTCAAGACTGCCATTGCTAGGCCTGTATTATAATTCACACTTTATTATATTTTCAATTAAAGTAATCAATACATCTTACTTTAGCAAAGAAAAATGGATATATTACATAAAGAAATTCAGTTATTCAATATCTCAGCAGGAAATACCGAACATAATACATCCTTTACAAAGTATAACAATAGGTAATCAGGGGCCAGTATATTAAAAGGGAGAAAATAAGGATAAATTCTTTAAAAGATAAACTGGCTTAACGATATCAGTGGTATCTATTTTCCACTGTCAAGGGATCTGTTATCCAGGGATTATATTCACTTCCCTGGCATTTAAAAAGGATCTTAGTTGTTCCGATGCTGCAAATATAAAGCTTTCACCTTTATCACGTACTAAACATCTGCAAGGATATTTCAGCCTGGCCCTAATAGAGATGCCAAAAAAGATAGCTTTCTTTCTTGAAAAAAATTTGAAGGGTTTCTGCTCCACCAGGGAGAACCTCGGAACAGTTGGAGGTAGAGAATACAGGAAAATTAGTTCTTACCTGTTCATTTTTGTTCCTGTAGTACCACGGATCAGTCCAGACCATGGGTTGAGCCTCCTGTCCAGCAGATGGAGACAGACCAAAACTGAAAGGGTATCCTATATCAGGACAGAGCCTACCCTGCAGCCCTCCAACATAACCATTGTCAAAGCAGACAGAATGAAGATAAACAGAAAAGAATCAAGCAAGTAACAAGAGAACTCTAGAACTTGAACATAAGAACATAAGAAATTGCCATGCTGGGTCAGACCAAGGGTCCATCAAGCCCAGCATCCTGTTTCCATCAGAGGCCAAAACCAGGCCACAAGAACCTGGCAATTACCCAAACACTAAGAAGATCCCATGCTACTGATGCAATTAATAGCAGTGGCTATTCCCTAAGTAAAATTGATTAATAGCCATTAATGGACTTCTCCTCCAAGAACAAGTGCAAACATTGGATGGACTCTGTAAATAATCGCTCTTGCAGAAAAGTCCATGGTCATCAAAAAGATGCTTCCGGTGCCTCTAATTATAATCAACCTGAATCCTGTAAAAAAAGGAGGGAGGAAGCTTCGAGCGGTCAGAAGGAAAAATAGGGAAGGGCGTCTGGACTGATCCGTGGTACTACAGGAACGAAGATTAAAAAGTAAGAACTAATTTTCCTTTCCCTGTACGTACCCAGATCAGTCCAGACCATTGGGATGTACCAGAGCTTCCCTAAACAGGGTGGGACCGAGATAGTCCCGCTCGAAGCACCTGCCGACCAAAGGAACCAAAAACTGGCGCCTGAACATCAAGGCGGTAATGCCGAGCAAAAGTATGCAAAGACTTCCACGTAGCTGCCCTGCATATCTCCTGCAGAGAAACCAATTGACTCTCCGCCCAAGAAGCAGCTTGGGAACGCAAGGAAGGAGCCTTCAGACCCTCGGGGACCGCTCGGCCTGACAGATATAGGCCGACGCGATGGCCTCCTTCAACCAGCGAGAGATCGTAGTCTTAGAGGCCTGTTTGCCCTGGTTGGGCCCACTCCACAAGACAAATAGATGATCCGAGACTCGGAAATCATTGGTGACCTGAAGATAACGCATGAGAACGCGTTTGACATCCAGACGGCGTAGATCATCCCCAGAAAATGGTCCGTGAATATTGGAATCTGCAGCCCTGCATCTTTGACACAGGATACATGTCTTGGGAAACACTATTACTGATTGGAAATGTGTAAGATGTATACTCAGGGTGGGGGGGTGTGGGACAGGGAATAGGGACTTGGGTTATATACCAATGTTTGCAGATTGTTGATATGGATTCTGTTTCATATGCTGTAAATTGTTTTCACTAGTTTGTAACACAGCCATGGTGTTGTATTATATATGAAAATGTTAATAAACTTTAAATAACAAAAAAAAAAAAATAGTAGCATCCGAAAAACCCGGGAACGGCGCAGCCATGCGCTTAGGAGGCCTGGTCCGGAGTCCTGAAGTGATTGCTGCCGCGGAGGGACCCTCACCCTCCTGGCAGATAGTTGGAGCACAGCCCCTCGCGGGAGAGTCGGATCGATGACTCCCCACAGGCTAAACATAGAGGGGATCGCGGCATGGCAGGGAGGAGGAGCAAAGAAAATCAGCTGGGCAGCCAGGGCTGAAGGAGCAGAAACAGAAAAATGAACTCTGCACGCTCCCTTCTCTCTAAACAAGCTGCCAACACTTAAATTCACCCGATAGATATAGATTATATTATTTATCTTTTTTTTTTTTTTTTTTTTTTTTTTTTTTAAATCGGGTAGGCAGGGGAAGAAGGCGTCCCTGCAGGAAGCACCAGAGAAGAAACATCCCGGGGAGAGGAAGAGAGAGAAGGCTGTACAGGGGGAGTGACTGGCACCACCAATTTCACCCCACAGATGAGGAACACCGGGGATAGGGAGCCTAGGCTATGTAACACAAGGGGCAAAGCCCCTCTAGGCCCCCCCAAGAGCGAGGAGACAGAAAACTGTCTCCTTACAGGAATCAACAGAGTCCAGATAAACTTTACACTGTTTGTTTTTTTATTAAAACCTGAAAATATAACAAATACTTGCTTGATCCGACACAATTAGAGAAGAAAGTAGCCCCAAATAGGGACTAGGCAAAAAGAACAGGGAACCACAGGGTGAGCTTCGCATCTGCTGGAGACAGACAAATACTGAAGGGCTGCAGGGTAGGCTCTGTCCTGATATAGGATACCCTTTCAGTTTTGGTCTGTCTCCACCTGCTGGACAGGAGGCTCAACCCATGGTCTGGACTGATCTGGGTACGTACAGGGAATGAATGTTAATGATTCCATTAGTACTTAATACCAGTGATGTCAGACATAAAAATAATTAAATGGATATTCTACCTCCATCAACAGAAAGGAATGAATCCCAAGGGCATTTCTGGACAGGTGTATCAGAAAGACAAGTATGTATTAAAAATGAGTGGCTGCATGCAGAACCCAGTGCAGCATATGCTAAAGAGCAGGTGTAGATATGAATGCATATATTTTTGCACATTTTCAAAACTGAAAAATGTGAATACATTTTTTTCCCCCACCCCAACTCTGCCTCCAGAACACCTCTATTTAGTGCACATAAAAGTATGCACAGAATCCCTTCTGCACATTTTTAATTACATGCACAATTCCCCCAGGCACTTTTCAAAAGCCTATTTACGCACATAAAACCAGGTTTTATCCATGGAAATACTTTTAAAAATCAGGCTCTGAATATGAAACTGGCATTTTAGACAGCGAGCAGCAGGATACTGGTACTCAGATACATGATCTGCAACATGCGAATCAGTGCCAAGGCGAAGGACCTTCTAGACGACATCCTGCAGCACTACCCAGCACTTCTCGGGGAAAATTCCACCACAAGATCCATGGTGGCAAAGAACAAGTCATGGAAGGGGATCCCCACAGCTATCAGCAATATGAGAGTTCCCTGGCATAATATGGACTACTATAGGAAGACAGAAACTAAGATTTTGTCTCATCCAATCAAGAGAGAGGCCCATCCAGCTCACTGCCATAGACGAAATGCTGAAGGCTATCCTGGAATCAGAAAAAGGTCAAAGGCAAAGGACAATGGGTCCAGGGCCTAGAAAACCTGCCTTTGCAGCCTCCTCTGTAGTGGTATTTGTGGAGGCCTTTTCCGCCGGTCTCCCTTACTGTTACTGAGGTTCCTTGCTCCTTTCTTTACAACAGGCTGGAATTTAGAACAAAGATGTTTCAAACTTTAATCAATTATATCTCAATGAGAAGCCATAGAGAGAATGCAGCAACCTAAAAATGTGTGGCTATTGGTATTCATGCAGTGGCAATGGAAAAATAAAACCTACTACACCCGAGATGGCAGAGTGGCTAAAAAATATGATGTGTATTTGATGGAAAAGTGTTTTTAGTCAGAAATTAGATATATCAGATTTTGCATCATGGAAGTCCTTAATAAATTAAATTAATTCATAAGGCATAAATAAATACTTGTAAAATAACATAGCCAGGCTCTCTGGAAAGACATCAGTTGAAAGTTAATAAATAAACAGGGATTTCAGTACAAAGGCATGCTAAAGACTTTGGATGCTCTAGACAGTACTTCTCTTTCTAAATCATTTTTTACTGCCAAGATATTTTATTGTTTCTTTGTTTTATTATTCAAGGTGGGAATCTAAGGGGACTATTAAAACATTTTGCAATATTTGTAAAATTATAGATAATACACAACTGTTCAAGATCAGTTTCAGTGGTGATGGCTTGGTTATTTTATAAATTCAAAATATATGCTGGCTCAAAAACCTCAATTATATTACTATGAAACAAAACCAAACCGTTGCAACTTGAGGTACTGCAAAATAGCAGATGTGTCTTACAATTATTTTTAATTATTTATAATTAAAAAGACTTACCCGAGAGAGTGGTATCAGAAAGATGTCAGTGTGTTCGCAGTCTCATGAGCTCTTGCCCTTACAGGGCTACAGCCCCTCTCTTGACTTCACCACTTATTAATTACGTCATTTACCTACTCTCTTCAGGTTTGTCAATTGATATTATGTTTTTATAAAGTGCAAATGTGCCTCCCTTAAAATCCCTAGAAAACCCGTATTTTATCGTCTAACATGCCACAACTAATTATTAAAATCTTATATTTTGTTTTATGCTTATCTCTCAATAGTAGTGCTGTTATATTTCTTCGCCGTGTTTCATCACTGCTTCAAATGAATCGCACTTGGTTATTTTATAACCATAAATATATTAATAATGTTATATAAAACGAAAAATTAAAATTGTCCAATTTTTTTTAACAAAAAAGTATGCATATTGAAAAATATTAAAAGGCTGGTATGGCCACAATGAGTAAAGCACTCACTGATTCTGGCCACTGGTATGATAGTTTAAAATATAATTCAACAGAAAATATTCACAAAATTTTCTTAAAATATATTTTGTTACTAATACTAATTTAATTTGTTTGTATTTACTGCATTGATGATTTTTATCATTATGTAACTTTTAACAATTGTTTACATATTGTATTTTGCTGATTAAAGTACTAGGTATTGTATTTTGTTTTGGATATTTTGTATAGTACACAGCTTTGTAAGGCTTTTTTTTTTTTTTATTGTGGGTTAAAAGCTTTGGTACATAAAGAAATGGGCTTAATTAGACAATTGTCCTCGTTTATTCAGCAGATGGCCTTGTTTTCAATTTAGGTAAAATTATCCACAATATAGAGCAAATCTCATCCAAAATCTTCTCTCAGTAACAATATTTTTCAGCTAACATAAAAACAGATTTGACACACAGATTACAGTTCTGTGTAAAACTATATAAAAGTTCTCACACACACACAACCCACACCCAAAAAATATCTTTTACTAAACTGAATTAGTTTTCATTCTGCAGATCTTGTACTGGTTAAGCTGCAATGACTAACATTAAAATCCAAGTTAAAATAAGTAGAACACTTATCATGATTATTTAAAATAATATTCAGGTAATCATACTTGGGTTAGTGATGTTCAGAAGTTTGCAAGAGTAAGGATCTTCTCGATCTTCCACAGGCACATCACAACCATGGGAGCCTATAATAAACTTCACCAGTACACTGCAAGACAAGGCATGTTTCATTAGCACCGATCAACAAGGGCATAGCATGTGACAAAACAAATAAAAATGCCCTCTGAACCCTTCACTTCACATTCTTCCCAAGTCAATTTAAGTTTTCTATATATTTTCTTGAAGTGCTTCCCTGATCCATTTGACTGTGAATCAAATTGAGAAATCTTCCTTCAAATCTATTTTATGGAAAAATCTTTTTATAATCATTAATGTTCTCATTGGTAAAGGTACCAGTATTGCACACAAACTGCTCAACACAAGAGCTAAATAATTAGAAATAGTACCGGACTAGAATACAATCTCCATCCTATATTTCAGAAACTCCCCCCACACACAAATCCCTCCCCAGCTATCAAAAAAACTATGTTACAATAACAGTGAATTTAGAATAACACTCCGAAGTTTTGGCAACAGGGTGTCCAGGAATATATATTTCATGTCAGAAGAAACTTTTTCCCCTGGGCCATAGAAGACCGCTGTGCTGACATTTTTTCCATAATCACGAGGGTAACGCTAACACCCAATATCATACAGCACGGCAGGGATGTTCATTTATTTTGTTTCATTTTTACTTTATGCGCTCATAGGGCAAGAGTGACAATCCCAATTCATACAGACTGGTTTAGCTTGAGGAGAAACCAAACTACTAAGGGGCAGTGAGTAAACTACTCTCTCCAGAATAATTGAGTTTCAGTAAGCTCAGTTTGACAGCCGACGCTTAATTTTACCGGCGTCGGCTGTCAAACCCACTGACAGTCACGGGGGTTCGGAAAACGGCCGCCAGCAAAATTGAATGTCCGTTTTCCAACCCGCGGGCAGATTTTTATTTTTTTTTAATCTTTGGGGCCTCCGACTTAAAATCGCTATGATATTAAGTCGGAAGGTGTACAGAAAAGCAGTTTTTTTCTCTTTTCTGTACACTTTCCCAGTGCCGGCAGGAGTTAATTTCTGAAAGTAAAACGTGTGGCTTGGCTGCACATTTTACTTTATGTATCACGCAGGACTAATAGGCTCATCAACATGCATTTGCATTTTGCAGGCGCTATTAGTTTCGGGGGTGGGGGGGTTGGACGCGCGTTTTCCACGCACTATTAGCCCTTACTGTATAAGAGGTAAAAATAGCACGTGGAAAACGTGCGTCCAAATGGGGGCTAACAGTGCGCTCGGCCTGAGCACACTTTACTGCATCAGCCCGTATATCAGGTGATGAAATCACCAGGAACAGACCCAATTATAGGTCGCAACTTTGATTAGGATACAACAAACAGAGCAAGAGGCATGACTGTTCCAAAGAGCAAAGTCTCTATCAGGGTCATACGTTTTCCTTTCTAATTTTGAGATGGACTGATATCTTGACCAATAAGAGCACAAAGAACAGAATGGATACCATGGCAAGAACTCAAGCAACTCCACCCTAAAATGCTCTGCTGCTTTTTTGCCTATAGTGCACAGAGGGACACTGACTAGGGATAAGGGGAGGTCAGAGGCTTTTCTATGGGCTAGGCAGTTGATGTGCACCATGCAAACTTTTCGAAACAAATGGTCTACTACAAAATTACTGTCAATTTAAACAATGGTTAAAGGATTCTTTTAAACATGACCAGAGTATAAAATTCAGTTTTGCTACTGCACGTCTAGAATGTTGCAAGTTTGTTATGGCTCATCTAACAAGCTCCACCAGAAGCTTTGATTACCTACAAACTACCTATTTTTATAATTTTAAGAAAACAGAACGTTCAGGCTTATTTGAAATAGTTTTTCCAGGCAGAATTTGCTAAAAAGAGTAGACATAAGAGAAGTCAGGTCATTACCGCTGGTTTAATGCTGGGTGACGTCCCAAGGGTTTCAACCAAGTGTTCCTTATAACATTTCGTAGTTCATAGTTGTGCCGAGCTGATAATATACCTACGACAAGATCATAATGTGGTTTCGGTTCCCACCGGGAAAACAAAGCCGACAAACCTGAAACACAAAAACCCAGATGACATCATTATAGAAATCTGTACTGCTATACTGAAAACCTCATGCAGAGACAGACATACACAAAACAAAGAAATATTAAAAGTATTAAATGTTTCTGACAAAAAAAGCCAAAGCCCACAAAACGCCATTAACTGTCCAAGAAATAAAATACTGACAACTCATTCAAGTTACAGTTACTATAACCAGCCTTCTGCCTCCTTAACACACAAGAAAGTACATTACCAGAATGGAATCCACTTTGAAGTGTTTGAAAGGCAGAATATAACAAGTAAATTAAAAAAGAAAAAAAAAAATTCTGTGCAAGCCAAGAAACCACTCATATGAGACATAGCACAGAACAGATTTGAACTCTGTAACAGGGCTCCTACCCCCCCCCCCCCCCATAAAAAGCTTAACTGTAAAGTCAGCTGCTCCCATGGCCTTCTGAAAAGAGGGGTAGAACCTAAATAGATGGACACAGCAACTACACTTCAGCAGAAGAAAACCGAATGGCTCACAGGAGGCAGCCCTTCCATTCCATTTGTATAATCCTGTATGTAATTACCAAATGTGAAAAGAGGGCTTTTATGTTATCCACAGTCTTTCCTTTCTGTGCACCGGCACAGATAAGCGAACAAAAGCTTAAGATTCCATCTAGTCAAATCTCCCCTAGGCATTGTTTGTATCTGGTTGCCGGGGCATTTTTTTCATCTCCCTGTAGCCTACTCCAGATTCTAATCTCCGCACTACTTTTCAAAAGCAGATCCAGAGAAGTTTAACTTTTTTTTTATTTTTCCCTTCCCCTTGGCTTATTACATTGTTCAAGCTCAGGTGGCTTGAACACCACAAACAGATTTTTTTTTTCCTTCTTTGACATCAGGGAGATCAGTTTGATTGATAAGCTATGAAAAGAGTGAACGGGATAAATAAAATGCAACACACTATTGATTACCTCAGCTAGTTTAAGGGGGCTAATGTAATAAATTGGGCATTAAAGCTGTGTGCTGAAATCCAGCCCACAGGTTCTTAATGCCCAGATAACTGCATCAGCCTGTGAGAAAGGTAAACTACTGTTCATTCAGGAAACTGATCAAAGACTTTCTCTTTTCTTCCTGGCTGATAATGGGCCTATCCTCAAGAAACTTCTTCAAACATTTTTTTTAAACCCAGCTATTAACCTTCTCCACATCCTTCAACAACAAATTCCCCAGCTTAATTGTGTATTGACTGGAAAAAAACAACACACACACACACACAAAAACACAAACAAAAAAACCCCACTTTCTTAAATCTGCTACCAGTTAGTTTCAGGGCAGGTCCCCTAATCCTAGTACTATTTGAAAGGGCAAGTTAACTGCTCCCCATTTATTTGTTCCACCGCCATCATGATTTTATAAACTTCCAACAATCCTTCTCAGTCTCTTTACCACACTAAGAGCCAGAAGGGAGCCATTCCTTGTATTCTTTTAGTTGCCCTTCTCTGTATCTTTTCCAGTTCTGCTGTAATGTGTTTCGAGGTGGAGGGGAAACCAGAACTGCACACAATACTCAAGGCGCAGTTGCAGCCTCATCCCATACAAGGGGCAATATATTTTCAATTTTAGTCTGTATGCCATTCAACAATTCTAATCAATATCTGTGTAAAGAGAACATAGCTTTAAAAATCTGGCATAGGCCCAATAAGCAACTAAATCAAACCTATTAATCAGACACAAGTTGCTTCCACTATCCACCTCCATGGTCAAAAGTTTAGCTGACCACATTAAATAAAACCATCAGCATTTGACTATAAATATAAGTACGTCCCATGACAGAGAGGATCCTGCAGCTATCAATGAATGAAAACCAATGATCGGCTTCTTCTGTTACCATTTGATTTCCGCCATGCTTCCTCTTTTCTGCAGATCCAAAAATTGTATTCTAAAATTACAAAGTGAATCACTTCCGCCAGCCAATCAGCAGCAAGATTCAGCGGGCATTGTTCAATAATAGTACAAAGTCAACGTGGACAAGTGCAAAGTGATGCACATAGGGAAAAATAACCCTTGCTGTAGTTACACAATGTTAGTTTCTATCTTAGGAGTTATCACCCAGGAAAGAGATCTAGGCGTCATAGTGGATAATACATTGACATCGTCGGCCCAGTGTGCTGTGGTGATCAAAAAAGCAAAACAATGTTAGGAATTATTAGGAAGGGAATGGAAATTAAAATTGGAGAATGTCATAATGCCTCTGTATCGCTCCATGGTGAGACCGCATCTTGAATACTGTGTGTAATTCTGGTCACCGCATCTTAAAAAGGATATAACTGCACTGGAGAAAGTGCAGAGAAGGGTGACCAAAATGATATGGGGCATGAAACGGCTGCCCTATGAGGAAAGGCTAAAGAAGTTAGGGCTGTTTGGAGAAAAGACGACTGGGGGGGGGGGGGGGGGGGGTATGATAGAAGTTTACAAAATCATAAAAGGACTTGAAAAAATGAATGTAAATCGGTTATTTACTCTCTCAGATAATAATAGAAGGACCAGGGGACACTCCATGAAGTTAGCAAGTAGCTCATTTAAAACAAATCAAAGAAAATTATTTCACTCAGTGCATAGTTAAACTCTGGAATTCATTGCCAGAGGATGTGGTTTCAGCAGTTAGTGTTACTGGGTTTAAAAAAGGTTTGGATAAGTTCCTACAGGTTAAATCCATAAACTGCTATTGCGGTAATTAATAAGCAATAGTAGTTTGTGATCTATCTAATGTTTGGGTACTTGCAACTTGGATTGGCCACTGTTGGGAACAGGATACTGGTGGGCTTGATGGACCCCTGGTCTGACCCAGTATGGCATTTCTTATGTTATGCTGTAAAGAGGCTCAAAACAAACATGCACCTCCTGCACCCGCTGCCTTTAAACTGTACAATCGGCTAAGTCCATGCTGGCTAAAAAACCAGCTACTGTACCAAGGCACACATCTGAGAGACCATGGAAATTACCTCAGGAATTCTCAACTGGGGGAAGGACCATTTGGTATCACCACAGGAGAGCAGGGCAATTAAGTTTTCTTTGCAAATTCTCCTTCTAAAAGCTGAAGCAATCCCCAGTAGGGAGATGCACATCCACCATCTGCTGGAGTCGGCGAATACTGGCAGGCTGTCGTCACTGCAGGAGTATAAATACCGTGCTGACAGTTTGCTCAGTCTGCCTCTGCTGGTAGAGGTGCATGACCTACTGGTTCTGGAGTCATCTGTCTGCACACTAACAGGTCAATACAGTAAAGTGCGGCCACGGTTACCCTGCTCCTAACCCGCTTTCTACTCACTTTTCGACTGCCTTAGTCCAACCCGCAATACACTATCCCCTTTAACCCATTCTTACCACCTCTTTAAATCACCGGGTAACCCCTTCCGCACGCGGCATGTATATTACATGTAAACGATCGAATTAGCTATTCCCTCCCATACAGTAACGTGCGCCCCGACTATCGCTTTTTTTACCCTGCCGTTTTGCTGCGCGTTTAACCTGCTAACTTACCGCCTACCCTTATCCCTACGTTAGAGGCAGGGGAAAGGGTAGGCGGCAACTTTCCCCCAGCCCCCACGCTCACCTGCCCTGGCCGCGTCCATGGGTGCTGGTCTCCGGGGCAGCCCCAGTCCTCTCTCCCCTCCTCCCGAAGCAACGAAAGCGGGAAAAAAAAAAAAAATCGAGTCTCCAGCGATCACGGATCCTCCGGAGACGGACCGCAGCTCCCCTGCCGCCCGGAGGCAGCTGCCGGCGAAGATGGATGCCTGCACGGGCGAAAACGGCCCCTGTGCATGCAATTTTGCCGCTCAAGGCATGACGTCACGATGTTTGGCGTCACGGCATGTGCACGCACAGGGTCGCTTTCGCCCGCGCAAGCATCCATCTTCGCCGGCAGCTGCCTCCGGGAGGCAGGGGAGCCACGGTCCGTCTTCGGAGGATCCGTGATCGCTGGAGGCTATTTTTTTTTTTTTTCGATTTTTCCGTCAGTGGGGAGACAATTTTTTTTTTTTTCACTTTTTCGACTTTTCACCGGCGGGGCCGCTTTCGCCGCCAGCTGCCCCCTGGGAGGCAGGAGAGCCGCGGTCCGTCTCCGGAGGAGGGCTGCAAGAAAAGTAAGTCGCTTCGTTGCTTTACACTTTACATGTCGTTTCACCAGTCCTCTCTCCCCCCCTCTCCCTGCGCCTTGCTTCGGGAGGAGGGGAGAGAGGACTGGCCATCCCGAGCGTAGGAGAACCGTCCACTTCCTGGTACCTGTCATTTCAAATGACATTTGAAATGACAGATACCAGAGTGTCCGTGAAGCGTTAGGCCAGCGCACCCAGGATACTGTATAGCGCTCTATGCAGTAAAATGGGTTGCGTGAGCCTAACGCTTCACGGACGCTTCTTCAACGCAGCTTGCCTTTGCAAGCTATTTACATACAGGATCGAGCGGTAGGTGAGCTGGACTGTGCGTGCGGCAAACGCGGGTACGCCCGGCACTAACGCAGCTCTTCCTACCGCTCCTTACTGTATCGGCCTGTAAGAAAGCAGATAGTTTCTCTTTGACCTTACAAATAGCACGTAAATATTTGTTACTTAAATAGATTGAGGATGCTCGCCCTGCCTTAAGACTTTGGCACATTAAAATGTTGGAGATTATACACTTAGAAAGATACAGATGTTTAAGTGCGTGAGCTGTATGTAACCATGTGGAGTTCATCCTTTAACCAACTGCAAACTAATCTGAAGTAAAGTGTGGTGGGCACTTAACTTTCAAAATATTCACTATATCCTTTTTTTGTAGGGATCTTACCCTGAGTCTGGTAGATTTTGTGCAATGTGGAGAGTTGTTTCCATTTGGATGCTTGGGGTTGTAGTGTGAAAGGGAGGTTTGAATGGGGAGTTGACCGAGTCAAGTAGGATGTGCAACAGAGAGGGATTTTTTGTTGTGGGCTCTAAAAAGGAAAAGCTGCAACTTACAGGTTGCACAATGATGATGCAACACTTTTGTATCACTGTAAATCTTCACAATATAGTGATACATATATTAGTCCTGGGGGAATTCTGCACTACTGCGGAGCACAGAATTTGCGCAGAATTCCACTCCTGTGCAGAATTACCAAATTCTGCACAGAAAATGACAGAGGAGACCCAGGCATGCGCGAACGGAGCACGCACCGTTCAAGGCAATGAGGAAGGTCCCGGCGTGCCATTTGTGGCGAAGAAGACGACCCTGCCGCACCGTGAATGGAGTGCGCATCGTTCGTGGCGAAGTGGAAGGTCGTCACAGGATGCACTCTGCTCGCAGCGAAGAGGAAGGCCCTGGCATGCCTCGAACAGAGCACGTGCCGTTCGCGGTGAAGCGGAAGACCCCGGTGAGAGTGAATACGTGTAGAGAGGTGTGTATGTTTGAGGTGAGAGAGAGCAGGGGAATGAGCAGGAGCATGTGAGAGAGACCAGGGAGGGTGTGAAAGAGAGCCGAGGGGTACTCGAATATGGGTCCCAGAGAGAGGGAGCCTATATGAGGAGATTGTGAATGCGTGTGAGAGATTGGGAGCTGGTGTGTACGAAAACGGAATCGTGTGTATGCGAGGGTGCTAGCCTGTGTGAAAGGATTGTGTATGTGTAAGAGAGAACCTGTGTGAGGGTGTATGCATGAGAGAGAAAGGGAGCTTGTGTGGATATGTATGCAAGAGAGCGGGCCCCTGTATGAAGGGATGGGTATGTGCGAGAGAGTGAGGGAGCATGTATGAGGATGTATGTATGTGAGAGAGGGAGGGGCAGTACTGAGAACGGGGTCAAACTCTGGGAGTGGCGATAGACTGGAAGGGGTTGAGCCTAGAGGTGGAGGTGAGAGATACTGGCAGGTGGAGGAGTTGGGGCCTGAGAGGGCAAAGTGGCCAGGGGAGTAGGAAGAGTGAGTGGAAGGAACACACTTACAGGGAATTTCTAGGGAAATCCTGCTTAAAATATTTAAAATTCTGCATCTTTAAGTAATAATTTTTTCTGTGTTAATTTAAAATGTAATTACTTAAAAACTGTCATGTAAATTGTATTTTGACCAATTATACTGTTTGTAGAATTTTGCAAAATGTTAAGCTTTTGTGCACAGAATTTTAAATTTTTTTGCGCAGAATTCCCCAAAGAGTAAAATATGGTGCTCTTAAAAAAATGGTTATATTGTGTTTATATAAGGTTGTAACATGCATTTCTAAATAACAAAAAATAAAGTTTAAAAACCTCTGTATTTTAAACATAAGGATTTACTATAATATTATCTATGCTGAAGCTGTAACTCAGGCCTTGACAAATTTTCTTTGTATTGAAAAGCTAGCCCAAAAATGTAGGAGCTCCTCCCCCCACTCCCAGTCACCTGCCTCCTCGTCCCTTCTCCTACCAGCCAATCCCCAAACTCTCCAGCTAGTCACTCCCAGTCAGTCAACAAGCTATCCCCAGTCAACACCCAACCATCAGTACCAGTCATCCCCCTCAGTTAATCACTCATAAGCCAGTCCTATCCCCAGTCATCCCCCAACCAACCACCCCTTCACCCCTATCCAGCTAGCTTAAGCCAGCGGCACCCCCAGACTTCAGTCAGCCACTCTTCACCCTCATCTTGCTGGCTGCCGCTTCTCCCAGAATAGCTCTTCCTTTCTGATATTGCGAGACTGAGACCAGCAAGGGATTTGGGGCACCGAATGATTCAAATTCATGGAGAGCCCTGCAGTACCAGACTGGAAAGGAACAGCCACTCCAGGGAGAGCAGCCATGAGGAAGGGCATTTAGGAGCACAAAAATACTAGGTGCCATGACAACCTGGTGCCTGGGTTTGTCAAGCCCTGCAGGCACTAACGAGATATATTACATTCATATAAAATTAACTAGTTCCTATGATTAATTATTCTTAAAAATATTTTCCTCCTCTAGGCAAAGTGCAAGTGCCTGGCTGGATATAATAATAATAATATTTTGTATTTCTAGACTGCCTTTCCAATTTTAGCTTGTCAGTTTACCACATTTTTTTCAAGTAGGATATTTCTCTGCCCAAAAGAGATTACACCCTGAGGAAATAAGGCGACTTGCCCAAGGTCACAAGGAACATCAGTGGAAGAAGCAGGATTTGAAACCTGCTTTCTAGCCCATTACTCTAATCACTAGGCCACTCGCTTATGATGTCACAACTCTGCTTATGCAATTCATCTGTGACCCGCCAGGACTCTGAGCCTAGAAAACACTGGACATTTCCTAGCTTGTCTTCACTTAGCAGTGCTACTGCCCAAGAAATCGTGGGACTATCAATAGCAGGAGAGCATAAAGATAAGAACATTTTTGTGAGAGGTAAACTCCCTTTTATCAGTTCTATATTATTCTAGAACAATTGTTAATGCTTTTATACTGCGACACATTTTTCAAGAGTCTGTGGCACATCTGACTTGATGTGTCTTACTTTATTTTTATAAAGCTGTTTTCTGATAATTCCTGTGTCAAGTTAATTTGGTTCTTTCTCTGGGGGACAGAAAAGTGCCGAGTGCTGGGAAGAGAGAAAGGGGGATGGAGAATGGATACAGGGTAGGGTTCAGGAGGGAAGGGGGGAATCTCAAAAGAGAAGGAGAAGGGATCTCAAGAACGAGGAGAAGAGGAGTAAGAGATTGAGGCACAAAGAGGGGGAGGAAAGGGTGGAGAGGAACAATCAGAGAGCAGAGGGAGAAAGAATTGCAAGGAGAGGGGGAATATATCAGAGACCAGGAAGATCTGAAATCAAGAGGAAGAGAGGGAAGAAGGGAAATCCACTTCCTTCTGACACTGAGCCCTTGCGGTTAATATAAATGTTCATAATCATACAAAACGGACTCATATCATATAAAATTCAAAAACAGCCCATAAAATCAAGCACATCATCATCTCTCCTCTCTAAACACAGCAGCCCGAGCACTTACAAATAATGCCTCTCACCTTAACACATACCACATATATAAAATGCAGAAAAAAAAAAAAAAACATGGTCCTTACCCTTCTATGTACCTAAACGCCTGGGTAAATAAGGCCTTCAGCTTTTTTCTACAAGGGGCAATAGAAGCTTTAGCCTTCAAACTTTCCGGCAGAGCATTCCAAAGGGAAGAACAGACAGCTGCAAACAGCCAATCCCAAAACTCGGTTAATCGGACTTGTTTTATAGAGGGGACGTTCAACAGACTGCGAAATGATGACCCAAAAAGAACCGCAGTCTTTGGCTCCCAACCAAGGGCTGTAAGTTGGCTGCAATGTCTAGGCTAGACAGGGGGTGAGGTAGAAATGGGGTAGAGAAAGACTAAAAAGAGGGAAAGAAATCATAGGTAGCTGCAAATGAAAGCTTCTGATACTACATCCCCGGTTCCAAATGAGCTGAAAGCCCAACGGAGCAGAAGATCACTGGACGAAAAATATAAAAGCTGGGAGCAAAAGTGACAAAGTCACGATTTCTTGATCTCTCAAAGGGATTTCCAAATTCCCAATGAGGCAGCCTTAACTTAAAAATAGCTTTTAGCTGACAGTGACAAACTGTTGATAAAGGTCACTTTGCACAAATTTAAATTTTAGAATTCATATTGATTTTCAGTTTTTAAAACAATTACACAGTCAGTTAAGTTGAATAAAGAGTGCATGTGCAGCCCCTCTTCCTTTATCCTATACCAGAAGGGAGAAATTAAGAAGATTCCTTTACACTCAGGGTGATGCTTCACTTTAAGGCCCTACTGGTGAGACTGAGGATTTGGCACATTCAAATGCCCTTCTTTAAGTCACAGCAACACAGGCAGAAAGAATGGCATATAAACGTTCAAAGGGATCAAAGCCTTGCAAAATTTGCAGGTCTGAGAGGCAAAATTTAGCCACTCAATTCTGGGCGGGCCTAGAGGCAGGATTAGATTGAGGGCAGAAAGTTGGGAAGCTAGCATTGATTTTCAGTGCTAGCCGCCTAAGTGCTTCTGTAGGAGAAATGCCAGTTATCCTAAATAAGGATGTGCATCATGAACTTGAGGCCCGCTGCTATGCACACAGATTGAGTAAAAAGTGCAGGCCTAAGTAACACAACATGGGAGTCTGCAGCCACATGATGATTTTGGCTATTTTATATGAGACTGTGATTCATACAGAGGAGAAAAGACTATTTCTCCATAATCAGAGAGTTGTCATCACCACCCAAGATGAGAGGAGAACTTTGGATCAGAACTGTGAATGAAGTCCTTGGTTAAAAGTTTGTATCTAGCTGTGAAATGGGTATTGCTCTAGCACCTATTTTTCTAACGGACTCTCTGAACTTCATTAACCCTAAGGGAATATTCCTATGCATCGGGACTCAGACAACATCATTTGCATCTCACCAATCCTGTGTCTATAAGAGGTGGCAACATCCAGATCCATGTTGGAGCCTATAGAACGGAATATTCAATGAGGGCTGACTCTTAGAAAAATGAGGAACATTATCTGAATGGACATTACCTGAAAAAGACTCCCCTAAGGGCTTTTCCCCATGGCTTTTGCCATGGATTCCCCATAAGCTTTGCTAACAGAACTTTGATTGCTGCAATGAACCTGCAAGCTAAGACTGAGTTCTTATTCAGTACGTGGAAGGAATTGTTCTTGCCAACATCCCTTGAAAGACTTCGGCAAGCTAATAAAGTTACCCTGCTGTCATATCTCATGGTGAGACATTTTGGGTTTTATCAGTCATCCACCATAAAGGGCATCACTTGATGCCCCATGGTTTCGAGACAACATCCTGTTACAGGAGTGACCCTGGACTTCAGCAGTACCTTGGAGGGTGAGAACACTGACAATTACTTTTCAGCTGGGTGAATTAATTTAACATTGTATAAATTCCTAAGTGCAAAGCTGGGCTTAAAGATAACACTTATAAATTGTTTATCTTTAACTACACAGCCTTGCACTGTAAAATCATAAAACCAAAGAAAGAAAAAAAATTCTACCATATTCAAATTTTTTTTAAACTTACACTGCTAATAAAATCAATTTACTACCTCATAAAAAAGTGTCTTTAACTGCTCCTTAAAACTAAAGAATCCATATCTCAAGATTAGCAGATTAAATTTTGTTAATCAAATGTAAAATATCATACACTGCATAGCATAGCAGTCCTAAATCTGGTCTGCCAGCCTCCCTCCTGAAATGAGAAAAATTAAAAAAAAAAAAAAAAAAAAAAAAAAGGAGTCCAGCAACCTGGATACCCCCCAAGCCAATTTAAATTGTGGGGTAAGAGGCACCCAATTCCTTCCCCTCGACAAAAAAAAAAAAAAAAGTAGCGGGGCCAAGAGACACGCTGATCCCCACTCAAAAGTACAGGGCAGAGAGGAGCCTGATCTTCCCTCCCTATTGTCTCTCCTCCTACACTCCTTACAGCCCTTCCAAATCACCCTAATGCCTCTCACATAAACCCACAAGAGGACTCAATCTTCCCACAAAAATGTTTGCTGCAGGTAGAAGGGAGGAAGGGAAAGGAGATGAGGTCTCTCTTTCGCTGCTAACTGTGTCTGTCTTGGAGGGCATGTGGAACCAGATGATAGTCTTTTATTCACTTAACCCGCGAAGTTTGTAAATCTAGCTAGTCATAATTTGATCGACTCGATTTAGGTGAGAATTCAGCTAAACTCTTAGCCGGTTAGTAGGTCTTTGACTATCTGGCTCTTAGACTGTTAAGAACATAAGAACATAAGAAAATGCCATACTGGGTCAGACCAAGGGTCCATCAAGCCCAGCATCCTGTTTCCAACAGTGGCCAATCCAGGCCATAAGAACCTGGCAAGTACCCAAAAACTAAGTCTATTCCATGTAACCATTGCTAATGGCAGTGGCTATTCTCTAAGTGAACTTAATAGCAGGTAATGGACTTCTCCTCCAAGAACTTATCCAATCCTTTTTTAAACACAGCTATACTAACTGCACGAACCACATTCTCTGGCAACAAATTCCAGAGTTTAATTGTGCGTTGAGTAAAAAAGAACTTTCTCCGATTAGTTTTAAATGTGCCCCATGCTAACTCTTTAGAGGCAAGGAATTTTTGTGCCTGAATCTGAATAATACTGATAGTCAACTTGAGCATCATTTGGAAAGATGGACTTAAAATCCAAAAACTATATAAAGTCCATCCAATGCGCTATTGGCTGGATTATTCCTCACTATCATAAAGTATAATACTGTCAATCAAGTCCAGAACTGCTAACAGCAAAGCCGGCTACTGTCAAGGAAACCTTCTCCACTTCCAAACAGCAATATGGGGGTTCTGTGCTTGCGCTAATCTAGCTTCATTTCACTCCCCTCTACTCCTTCAAATTCAATAGATAAGCGTTAACTGGCTATTCATAGTTCACACTGGGATTCTCGCCGCTCTCGGAGACCTGCACTCTGTGGGCTTTGCAGAACGCAGGCTCTTCTATAGAATAGTGTGCTAGAGATCCCAGTCTCCTTGGGTCTCTCCTGCAACCTTCCAGGTTTTGGGTTGTTTGGTTTTTTTTAAAAACTCTTCTCTGAAATACATTTTCAGGTTCTTTCCATAAGTATATCTATCTTTTCTGCATCTCCCTTCAGAGCTATAGCATATACCTCCTGTCACCTCTGTCTCCTCTCTGAATACTACTTTCTAACACCTACAGATGTCATCTTAACTCCCAGCTAACACTTATTTACTTTCCCATCTTAAAATTATACCAAAATCCTTCTTTCCTTGAGCTATGCACAGGACTACATTCAGAATATTCTAGCGAGGCTATGGGTCTTACATATATGTTTTAGTCAATAGGATGCCCAAAACTACAATTTCTATTGCTCAGGTGTCCAGGATTAAGGACATCAGTATGGTTTTGACATTGCAGACTTCACCTTAAATCTGGG
The DNA here is from genome assembly GCF_901001135.1 of Rhinatrema bivittatum. NCBI lineage: Eukaryota > Metazoa > Chordata > Amphibia > Gymnophiona > Rhinatrematidae > Rhinatrema > Rhinatrema bivittatum. Next base: position 155,314,772 of record NC_042617.1, read on the forward strand.
CAGTAGGCTATCCCAAAACTGGAAATGAGTTTTAACAGAGCAAGGGTGGCCAACTCTGGGTCTCAAGCGCTACAAACAGATCAGGTTTTCAGGATTTACACAATGAATATGCATGAGATTTGCATGCACTGCCTCCACTGTATGCAAATCTCTCTCATGCATATTCATTATGGATATCCTGAAAATCATACCTGTTTGTGGCTCTTGAGGATTGCAGTAGCCACCCCTGTAATAGATGAATATTGACCTTTGTAATCTGTAGCTTATACCCAATTATTCTGGAGCAACCTGCAGTTTATTTTTACTTTTTTAGACTTTAAATCACCTTTCCAGAGACCTCAAGGTGAGGTACACTAATTAAAATATAATAGCGCAAAATACGGATACAAACATAATACCATGAATACAGATAAGATGTTATATATGTTTTTGGTTTGTTTTTTTTTTTTTAAATTAGACTGTCGTGTTAAAGGGCTGGTGCCCACTTTCATTTAAAAAAAATGGTTTTACTTTCTTGTAAATATATTTGTTTGGCTTCCTAATTCTTCAATGTGAGCATCAGATGCAACTCACAAAGGATAATTAGTACAATATACACACACACACGGGGTTGAAAAAAATCTCAGGGGCCATGTCATCCAGGCACCTAAAATTCAGACATGATTCCTACCTAGTGCTGTGCAACAAACTAAAGGAATTACCAGCACGACCGGCCCAAGACCCAGCCAAGAAAAGATGCTGCCATCGGCCTGAGCCTGAAAGAAGCTACCACAGTCTGGGAGCAGCCTCCGCTATGCAGAGCCACAGACCGAGTCGAACCCGTGCTGCAGGGCCACACGGAGAAGTCACTGCTGAAGCAGGTCATGGGAATACCCTGCCATTGGGTTGCAGAGAAGAGACTTTGGGGAGGGGAGAAAACAACCAAAAAGAAAGAAAAAATAGAAGAAACAGAAATCAAATGCCACAAAAAAAAAAAAAAAGTAAATTATAAAAAAAGGGGGAAAAATAACTTTTCCCTGGCTACTAAACATTTTGGCTGGCACCTACATTTTCCAAATGTTTTTCTAGCCATGTATGTCTATGTACACACAGACATATGCATACATACGTATAAAGTCTGACAGTTTGCACAGTATTTTTTTTTAGGTAGTCTTAATAACCACAGCACGGGAGAAAACCTTTAGTAAATCGGGCCCCTTAGAGAGACAGAAATAAAGCCACATCCCAAACTGGCAACTTACGATAACTACACTTCAATAAGGTATAGGTTGGGCATTTTTGCGAAAATGGGCCTTTTTCTCATATACCTGTTCTCACAAAATCCTACATTAATGCGCTACTTTGCAGGATTTTGTATTGTTGCATCTCATTAACCCATTATGACCCAAAGAAGCTATCCTCTAAATAGAACACTGGGAGATCATGGGTTAATGTGAGATTTAACCATATTTTTGCATTTAGCAAACATGTGAAAGTTTACTATCAAAAAGCCCACTTTTGCAAAGTTTGTGCAAAACATTGTACAGAAATGTCAAACGTTTTACATTTCCACATATTTCTGGATGCTCTGCATTAATTTATTTTTTTTTTTTATGTGAAACTCTTCTGCATAAATCTTTGCTGCTTAGCACATAGGTCTCCACTCTGTGCAGTTATCCCTGTAAGGCTAGGGGATACCTGCACAGAGCAGCAGTTACTACCTTAGGAAGCTTGCTGGGCAGACTGGATAGACCATTTGGTCCTTTTCTGCCATCATTTCTATGTTTCTATCTATGTAACCATGAGAGCTGCAAGACGACAGTTGCGGATTAGAAAGATTCATAGCCAGCGAGGCGAGAAGGTGAGGAAAGTCAGCCTCTCCTCAGTTTAGACGGTGACTTCCATGTGTGTCTTTTCAACCCAAAAACAAACCTGCTGGGTATGATATGTCAGAGATGTAGGGACAGACAGTAAAATGGTCTATGCACGAAGATATCCATATTGAATAGGCCAGCGAGTGGGAAAGTTAATATTTATTTATTTAAAAACTTTGCTATACCGTCGCTAAGTTATATACCATCGCAACGGTTTACAAATAGGCACATAGACTAAGGTAAGTAAATGTAGGATATCGTACATTCTAACAGGTGCCAATAAAGTTCGGTTACAATTTCATAAATAAAATCATTATTTGAGTAATGTTGGTCAAGTCCAGGTATATTATTGAGTTACTATCGCTTTGAAATATTACTTCTTAAATGTAGGATTGAGTAAATTTATTCTCATCTGCATTACCCTGTACTTTCATTCTCTACCCGCCACACTCTTTAGTGAAGGCTTTTTTAAAGAGCCATGTTTTTAGATTTTTCTTAAAAGTTTTGAGATTATTAATATCCCAGATACTGCCAGTAGAATTGCGAATTCAGGCGGATATAAAGAAATTCAAGGCAGAATTAAAAACCTGGCTTTATAAGTGTGCTTTTACGGATAGCAAACAGATTTTTAGGACTGGTTTGTTTTTTTTAGGATTGTTTTAGGAAGTGCTGCTATTTATATTGATTTTAGCATAGAGTATTATAAGTAGTCATTTTATTAATTATTGTATTTACTTAGTATCGTTTTTTAGCATTAGAATTTTGCTACTTATTTATTGTTATTTTACTAAGCTGATTTATTATATTTATTAATGTATGTGTTTTTATGTTTATTTATTGTAAACCGATATGATAGAACCCCTGTATGTCGGTATATAAAGAATAATAAACTATAAATTATAACTTTAGCAGGATGTTCAGTGGAACTTACCTGGATGAGTGCTCCCCTGAATACACCCAGTTAAAGCTCTCTGGATAACTTCTGGACAGATATTTGTCTAACCAGACTTGCATGGCTAAATATCAATGCTATGAAACCACAAAAATTGAAAAAACTGGTAAAGTATGTGATGTAAAAACACTATATCAAAGAGGAAATCACATCCTCTTTGATCCATCGAGTGGACGTCACTCTTTTAAAGGGCTGCTTTTTCCAATCAGTTCTTTGTGTTTTGCTGAGACTGTTTCTGATTGGTTACTTTTGAGGCAGTACATAGCCTCAAATACGTCAGCTTCAATATGTCAGATCCTGCTCTATGCCGTATGCTATAGGAGTTGGCGTCTTCTTTTCTAACTCGTAAGTCTTTGGATAATGTGTTTTGTGAAGATCGATGACATGAATTTCTAATGTATTTTCGTTACACTTTTTCAGACTTTAAGGTCCCTGAAGAAGTTTTTTGAAATACCAGCGGTGTCGGGCGCATTGATTGAACAAGGCTGAGGAGCCGTTTGTTTATAACATTGGAAAAGATAAGATAAGTAGACTTTTCCATACCTAATTGGTGTTAGTAGTGTACTCTGCAAAAAAAGCTTACCTTCGCTAAAATTAAGAAGGAACAGTGTATATGTACTTCAATACGGCATTTTCTCAACGTGTTATGCAACAGAAGGACTCTCTAAAAATTGAAAAATTAACAAAAAAAGAGAACTTGGAATACCCTGTGATTATTTCATGAGTGCTTGCACATAAATTTTAAAGTGCTTGAGTGTTTGAAACACCGGTCCCGGTGTATATGAATAGTCACTCACTTATGAGGGTAAACCCGTCCGATTATAGATCAGGTTGTTGTATGTGATTTCCTCTTTGATATAAATATCAGTGCTGCCTCGACAAAGTGAAACCGTGCCTTCGGGAACCACTCCCCAGAACTGTTTTTATTTTATCCAGGTAAATTTTGTGCAGGGTGCAAGTTGCCTGCATAAAGTTTAACCAAAAAGCAGGGGAAAATTTTTCAAAATCTTTGGTTTTGTCCAGCTAGCTTCAAAAGGTAACCAAACAAACCCTTTGAATATCGACCTCTAAAAGTTTTCTGTCATTTTAGGTCTATGGGAAAAGTATTACGTACATGGGGCCCTAAGCTGGAAGGCAGCAGATCAAAGTTTCCATGCATCAGCCAAAGAGAGAAATTCTGGGATATAATTTCAGGATTTAGGTGAGGGGTCCTTCCCATGAAATATTAAGGAATTGCACCTGTTTTACCTACATTAAAAAAACAGCGCAAGAAATGTGAGTTGAAGAACTATATTAAACGTCTATTTCCATGGCCGGGCCTGGAGTAAGTTGGGCCTGCTGGCCCAGAAGGGTGTTCACAGCAGTCAGCCCGTGTGGGGCCCTCCACATCTGCAGCGCCACTGAAGTGTCACACTAAGGTGCTGGAGGAAGCAGCAGAGAGTCGGGTTTGGAAAGAGACAAAAAGACGGCCTTCCCCTTATCCTCTCTCAATGCACTCATTCAGGAAGAGTAAAGAAAAATTGCTCTGTGGCTGTCACAGGCTCAGTTGCACAGTAAAAAAATTCCTTCTCCAATTTAAAAATGTCAAGCAGCAGCACAAGTCCTTGAATCAAAACCCCTCCCTAGAGTCCAATTGTATCATTGTTTCCTCTCACTACCTGTCCAATTTTACTTTAAAGTTATTTCATGTGGTAGCCATGACAAAATATGCCACAATCTCCTTGAAAAGTAAACTTAAAAACCTCTCTTTCATTTAACCAACGCACAACTGTTATTATTCAATCATCTTTCTACTGCCTTTACCTTATATGAAATATTGCTTTTGTTAAGACATCCAAAATAATATTAATATCACCACCACTGAAAGAGCTAGAAGTCAGTTTCTTTTCTGTCTGGAGGGATGTGATCTGGTTTTGTTTGTTGTTCTGCAATATTCATGTAGGATTCACTAACCTGCAGCATAATTAGCAGTCCAATCAGCCAAGACACAAGCCTTCTCTTCTAATCTATTAACTCCGTGTTTCCCCACCTTTTCACGCCCAAGGCACACTGTGTGGTCCACCAACCTTCATGAGGCAGACAATGCAGATAAGGTAAGGATTCATACGGCCAAAAGAAGAGCTAGGAAAGCACTGAAAGCCCCACCAGTCTTCTCTTCTGAATTTTAAAACCAAGGGCGAGAGGGGACGAAGACGTACCTTAGCCTATCACAATGCACCAGCTCCCAACATAATACAAGTGCAGGATAAGAGAGAAGTTGATGTGCTGCGGGCAGCCGGCTCAGTAAGTTATCTTGGCGGCCGCACGTCACTGCCAGAGCACCTCCACCACTGCTCCAAGCATTCAGCGTGAGTCCCATCCAGGGCTCAGTGCACGCTCTCCCCATCTCACTCAGCCTGGAGGTAAGACAGAAGATTGAAAGTCCCAAAGATGGGGGGGGGGGGGGGGGAAGACGAGCAGGTGTGTGTATTGCACCAAGCAAGGCCTGGCTACCTATGCCCTGCATTACTGCACATGCTCTCAGAAAGAAGTTCCTATGTGTTTAAGAGCAGGTGCTAGTCTTGATCTGTGCATCAGGCAGTGGACACTTTTCTATGGCACACCCGACCAGATCTGAAGGCACACCATCTGTGAAACAGGGTAGTGGTCCTTTAGAACATTTTCTAATATGTACTACCCCATTCAGGAAACACTGCACAGGCTAATTCATAATTTAAGTCAGGAGAGAAAATCTTGGGAACCAGGTTGCTCGGGTGTCTAAAATTTTGCATCTAACATTAACCATAGAGTGGACAGTGGGAGCTAGAGGGCAACCAATAAGATCACATAAAAGAAGGAAAAAAAAGGTGAGAGGCTGGAGGGAGGAGGGAGGGAAAAGCAGTAGCAGGAGGAAGAGAAAATGGCCAGAGGAAAGGAAATGAGATGAGTCTGTCTCTTTCAGTGATTTGCAATACTGCAGAAGGGGGGGGGGGGGGGGGAGGCAGGGGACAGGGTTCCAGCAGAGGAATAGCAGATAGGGTGCGAGTAAAAATATTCCTAGAAAGCTGGTAAACCTGCCACACCTCGGGAAAGTCTACCACCTGCATCCATCCCTTGAGGGAATGGGGCTGGGGAGTGAATGGCACGCTTTCTCCTGCTCACACTCCTCCCCCCATACACTCTTGGCTCTTTTCTTGCCTCCCCGCTATTACATCCCTTTTCCTTCTTCACATCCCTTCTCTCCTTTCACTCATGCTCTCTTCCCTTCCTCTCACCCCCAATTCTTCCCTCCCTCACATGAGACTTCCCTTCTGCTGACAGGAGTTAAGGACCCTGCCAGCAATGCAGGCTTCTCCCGCCGACATGCAAGACTTCCCATTCTGGTGGTATCTGCCCCACTATACATCTCTACTAACAATAAGCAGGCCTCATCCAATCCCTTCTTTGGTAAATGGGGGGGGGGGGGGGGAGGAGTATGTGTTTACCATTCTTGCTTTTTCTTCATCACCCTCCCCACAGTGGGTCAGCTTTTTTTTTTTTTTTTTTAAATTACTACACTTTTGCTTTTCAACTTGAATATCCCAACTGGCTGAAAACTGCAGAAACGAATATTTATATCAAATGGATAAAAATGTAACTACAAAAGAAGCAATTCCATATATTTAAATGCTTAAGAAGAAGGGCGCATAGCAACTGAGTAGCAGTGTTAACAAAATGCTGAGAAGTACTAGGCCTACAGAGATAGAAAATTCCTGGGCACGTAAACGTTGGCCCACATGGAGCTGTCTGCACTGCGGTAAGCCCCCCTCCCACAAAAGGAGCCATTTCTGTTGTGGCAGGCCCCCGACTGAGAGGAGCTGCTGCCACCAGAACTTGGCTTGGGCTAGAATTGACAATACTGCTATTGTGGTTGGGTCCTGAGCTAAGGGGGAGCCATCACTGGTCACAGCTAGAGAAAAAGGCTGCTGCTTTTACCATTAGGGGCCCAGGAGAACAGAAGTGGTAAGGTAGAGAGGCTCATGGGAGAGAAAAGGCAAATAGTGAAATATGCAAAAAATAAAACAATTTAGCAAAATAAGAGAAATAAAAACATAAAAAGGGAAAATAAGAAAAATATGTGAAAACAGAGAATGAAGCAGTAAAAAAAAAAAAATTTGGCTTGGTGGAGTGGAGCAGGCCAGGAGACTTCTGCTGATTCCTTAAAAGTTTTGGCTGAGATCATATGTTTGCATCCCAAAAGAACTGATGTAGGGTTTTTGGTTCTGCAACAGCTAGGCCATATTGCAGCAAACATATGGTTAAAAGTTCTGAAAACATAAAACAGTAAATATTTTAAAAGATCAAACTGTGCCAAGAAAAACTACAGAAACACAGAACATGCTGGCAGATAAGAAACATAAAACCCTTCTAATCTGCCATTCCTGATGCAAAATAATTGTATGCTATGTTTTGTTTTTCATGTGTTTTACACGATAATGATATATTAAATAATGCTTTATACTTGTTTTTAAAATTTGATTCTGCAAACCACTCTGGATCCTGTTGGAGAAGAGCGATATATAAATCAAAAGAGAAAGAGAAATGCCATAGACCCCAGTTTGAGCGCTGGCTTAGCCCTCACATCTCCGCCACAAGATTCTCTGTGTTTCCCAGGCTTTATTGGACCCCTTTACCGTTTTTAGACTCCTCTACCTCCACTGGGAGGGGGCTTCATGCATTCACCACCCTATACACCTTGCGTGCTCCTGAAAGAATCCTTTGCAGAAAACAAGAGCAGCTCCGAGTGCTGCACAAAAGTCCTGAGAGCAGCTAAAATAAAAATCCCAAAAGCAGTATAAAAGGCCTGTATCACAGCACACAAACACAGATAAAAGCTGCTTCCTAATGGACACTAACAAGCAAGTATTCCCGTCAGAAGGGTGCAGCTGTAATCGATCCTATTTTACCTTAGAAGTATTTCTAACCACATGTCAAAAATAAATGAGGCCTTACAGTAACTTTAGGCAGGCCTGTATCCAAAGTATAAAACAGAGCCGCAAGGTATCTAACTTAACCAAATGGATTGACTTGTTTCGGGGGGAAATAAAACGTGTTTAGAACAAAATATGACATTTGCAAGTAAACTTTAGGCACCATCATCCACCGACAGACAGTATGGGAATGAGCAGGCAGTGGAGGCGATGTTAAAATGGGAAAAAAAATACAGGGCATCCAAGAAGGCAGACATTAACAAATCTGCCAACATCCCAGTCAGGACTGGGAGAAGAGCTATGCCAGACTAGTCATCTGTACTGTCTCGGCTGCCTTATAAGTTAAGGACTTGAGAAGAAAGGCTCGATTTTATTATTTTTTTGATTGGGGGGGGTTTGAGAAAACTATTTTGGTTCTGGTGTTTTTGGGTATATAGAATCCAGTTATAGGCACTTCATTGCGGCACCCGTTGGTTACTGCTTTACCACTGCGCTCTGCTGACATCGGGACAGGCTTCTAGGGGAACAAGATCCTCAAGCCACACCGGTAAACCAACCAATACTGGTAACAATCCTTTCCGTTAATAAATATTTTCCCGATATGACTTGTACTGTGACCTCTTGTTCTAGAGCTTGCTTTCTTGTGGAAAAAAATTAACAGGTTTGCTTCTTGCGTGTTATAAATGCATTTCAGGTTCTTTGTAAATTATACTTTTTATTAGAGATGTGAATCGGAACCAGAATCGGATCCGATATCAGTTCCGATTCACATCTCTATAGATGTGAATCGGAACCAGAATCGGATCCGATATCAGTTCCGATTCACATCTCTACTTTTTATTTAAATTTTCATATCAATTCAAAATCACAAATGTGGGAAATATAGGAAAATAGTACAGATTAGAGAAATACCACATAGAAAAGGAAATAGCATTCAAACATTCAAAGCTGTAACATCTGTATTAACAAGTCCATTCAAGGAGGAATTCAAAATCTTCAAATTAAAGGAAACAAAATGAGAGAAAATAAATAAAAAGCAGAATGTTGGCTCTCTCTAGTACAATAATCATTCAACACAACTTATTCTCTAGTAATAGCCTGTCCCTCTGAAACCATAAGAACATGCCATACTGGGTCAGACCAAGGGTCCATCAAGCCCAGCATCCTGTTTCCAACAGTGGCCAATCCAGACCATAAGAACCTGGCAAGTACCCAAAAACTAAGTCTATTCCATGTTACCGTTGCTAGTAATAGCAGTGGCTATTTTCTAAGTCAACTTAATTAATAGCAGGTAATGGACTTCTCCTCCAAAAACATATCCAATCCTTTTTTAAACACAGCTATACTAACTGAACTAACCACGTCCTCTGGCAACAAATTCTAAAGTTTAATTATGCGTTGAGTGAAAAAGAACTTTCTCTGATTAGTTTTAAATGTGCCAATGCTAACTTCATGGCGTGCCCCCTAGTCTATTATCCGAAAGAGTAAATAACTGATTCACATTGCCCGTTCTAGACCTCTCATGATTTGAAACACCTCTATCATATCCCCACTCAGGCGTCTCTTCTCCAAGCTGAAAAGTCCTAACCTCGTTAGTCTTTCCTCATAGGGGAGCTGTTCCATTCCCTTTATCATGGCACGGTGATCTCAAACTTTATCTTTCAAAACCAGAGTGAGCTGATCAGGCACCAGGAAAATAGAAGCACTTCCTTGAAGCTTTATAACATGCTTACAAAGGAATGCGAGGAAAAATTAGCGCCAGTTGCCAAAACATGTTGGTAATAGCCTGAAAAATTCCTCTTCTTCACCTGAGAATACTTGGATAAGTGCGGAGAAGCTGTAACCATTTGTCCAAAAGTGCCCCAGAGATTTGTACTAGGACCTATATAGTAGATTCATAAGTGATCTGGAGAAAGCAATAGCGAGTAAGGTGACCAAATCTGCAGATGATACTAAATTGTTTTGAGTTGCTAAAAACAGCAGCGGCTTATGAGGAAGTGCAGAAGGTTCTGGCGAACTAAGGAGACCGGGCACCTAAATGAGGGCTGGGCAAAGTGCAGCGTGCGGATCAAATCCAGCTCATCACTATCTTTCTTCCAGCCTGTAAAAGTTACATTAGGTGCGGCCCGTCAATGCTCCAAGTTGCTTACCTGTCGACCTTGATACAAGCTGAACTGCACAGCATCGAGCCTTGGCTGATGTCAGGCATGCGGGTAGGAAGATCAGAGCATCGGCACCATTTAGAGACATGACCCCTGCCAGCAGGGCTTCCGGCACCCAGCTGACAGGAAAAAGATGATGACCTGGGGAGGAGAATCATATGGTGGTTGTAAAGGGAAAGGAGGTGAGGATGGTGACTGACAGAAGAAGGGCGTGAGTGGGGGGAGGAAGAGAGTGAGTGACAGAGGGAAGGGATAAAAATGAGGGTGAGAGAAAGGGATGGGAAAGAAGTGAATGGAAGAGGTAAGAAGAGAGGACGCGTGCCTGAGATGAAAGGGAAGGGGACAGTGTGTGAGAGAGAGCAAGAGAGAAGAAAGTTTGTATGTTCCCCACATCTCCCCTCCAATCCACCTCAATCTCAGGGTGACTGAAAATTAGAAGTTTACAAGCATGAAAAGGGGGAGTTGTTTTTTTTTATCATCGTTAATTATCAGGTAATGTTTGACATGTCTGCAATTTTTATTTAATTGATTTCTGAGAAATATTTAAAGTCATTTTTAGTATGTTTTACTATTATTATTGATGATTTATATTTCTTGATTTTCTATGACGACGAATGGCGATGTTTCAGTTTTTGCACTGCATATGGCTTGTAGTGGTTTCAAATTCAGTTTTTTGTCTGCCCCTTTCTATTTATGCTTTATGGGAGCACCTAGAGGAGATCATCTTGCTGGTGGCTGAAAAGAATCGGTAAGTACAGCTTGGGGAAATTTTTAAAACTTAAAAGTATTTGGGTATATTATTTAGTGTGTTTGTATTGAAGTTAGTCAGAGGGCAGGCAAAAACCAGGAGCTTGTGTGCTTTGTATTAAATAAGTGTCAATTGTTATGTATGTGGACCCTTGAGCCGGTAGAAGGTAGATGGAACTACTAAAGGAAAATCCCTTAGAATTACCTCCAGCCGGAATGCGGACAATACTAATAGCTTAGACAGGAACTTCACCTTACTAGCCCACGCTCCCCGCAGGTTGTACCTTTGGGTACCAGAGCCAGTAGGACTTACCAGAAAGTCTTTTAGCAGAAAGAGAGTCCAGGAAGATCTAAGTCAAGACTGATTATATTAGAGTTAATAGTAGTCTGATGATCCAGGCAAACGTTTAAAGCATAAATCACTGAGGTAGCTATGACTCCAGATGTAACCATAGAAAACAGAACTTTATTCTTTTAAAAACTCAGCCAAATATACAGTCCAGAGATTACACGCTTTCTGAGACCACAGGCAATGAGACTGAAGGGAAAAAACAAAGCAGAACAAAATAATAGAAACAAGAATCCACCGGAGAAAACCCTGACAGTTGCTTACTCTAAGCAGACTCGTTGCCAAAGCAACCAGAGACACTGACAACAGCCTTACCCAACCCCCATGTGATGTCGTCATCCGGAACGTGATGACATCGTCAGCTGCTGCTCGCACATGCGTCCAATAAAGAAGATTCGCAGGCAAACGATCCGCCTCGGCCTGCTGACCCGAAACACCGCCAGCACCCGCCGGCGCCCCCCTCCCAGAACAAGCGCTGCGACGGCTCGAGCCACGCCACCCACCCCCAAGGAGCAACAATCCGTCGCGACCCGAAACACCGCGCCACCTCCCTCCTGCTCGAAAAAGCACCAAGACCGGGGACCGCGACCAGACCCATGACCAAAAGAGACTGGGGATCGCGAGAAATAAGGAAATAGAAAGAAAAAAAATTCTTCAATCCCACCAGTCCACAAAGAATACAAAAAGAGAATAAGCCACTTCTTACATTAAAGAAATAACTCTGCTTCATAATTTACAGTATATCAAAGGGCATTACATCTCGATAGGGCACTCAACTATCTGGAAGAAGAACAAACTGAACTGTACTACTACTCTGTGTTAACTGTTTACCACTAAGAAATAGTTGAGATGGAACAAAAAATACATAAGAGCCCTTGTATTTAACACAGCATTTGCATGGAAATTTTAGCACAAAAGAAGCAGCAATGTGCAAGACCTTATGTCTCAATAACAAAAATTGTCTTCTTTTTTGTGTAACCCTCGAGACATCTGGGTAAATTCTAACATTTAAAAAATAGAAAGTTTCAGAACGGTGTTTAAAATATAATCTTAAGAATCCAATCTCGATCCATATCAAACACAAAAGAAACAAGCATTGTAGCTGGTTTCGCCAAATCACTATCTGATGACTCTAATATTTGAGATGCATTGGAGATATAGAATCCCATTCCCTGAGATTGCACCAAGTTTTCATTTCTCCTATAGGGAGGCATATAATACACTTTAGCAACAGGTGGTATCGCCATCTCAGGTAGCTTCAATATTTCCATAATATATTTCTTTAACATTTCTTTCATAGAGATATGTAGGATTTTTGGAAAATTTATGAAATGTAAATTCTTCCCACGAACAGTATTCTCCAAGTTTTCAATTTTGTTATGTAACAGCTGATTTTCCTTAATTAATAAATTCTGCATAGGCTTACAGGCAGAGATTTCTTGTTTAACTATATCACTATCCTTAACAAAAGTTACTTTAGAATATTCCAATAATAACTCTCTGAATTCAATGTTAACTGTTTCAATTATAGGGTTAAGTTGAACAGATATAGAAGATCCCAAGTTAGAAATTGCATCCCATATGGTATCTAATAGAAACATAGAAACATAGAAACATAGAAATGACGGCAGAAGAAGACCGAATGGCCCATCCAGTCTGCCCAGCAAGCCTCACACATTTTTTCTCTCATTCTTATCTGTTACTCTTAGCTCCTTGTTCTATTCCCCTTCCACCCCCACCATTAATGTAGAGAGCAGTGATGGAGCTGCATGCAAGTGAAATATCTAGCTTGATTAGTTAGGGGTAGTAGGGGCAGTAACCGCTGCGATAAGCAAGCTACACCCATGCTTATTTGTTTTACCTAGACTATGTTGTACAGCTCTTGTTGGTTTTTTTTTCTTCTCCCCTGCTGTAGAAGCAGAGAGCCATGCTGGATATGCCTTGAAAGTGAAGTATCAGGCACATTTGGTTGGGGTAGTAACCGCCGTAACAAGCCAGCTACTCCTCGCTTTGTGATTGCGAATCCTTTTTTTTTTCTTCACCCCTGTCGTTGAAGCTATGCAGGATATGCGTGAAGCATCAGTTTTTTGTTTTTGTTTTTGGTTTTTTTTTTTTTCCCCCTGCCGTTGAAGCAGAGAGCTATGCTGGAAATGCGTGATGTATCAGTCTTTCTCCCATGCCGATGCAGCAGCGAACCATGCTGGATATGCATGGAAAGTGAAGTATCAGGCACATTTGGTTTGGGGTAGTAACTGCCGTAACAAGCCAGCTACTCCCCGCGTTTTGAGTGCGAACCCTTTTTCTTCTCCTTTGCCGTTGTAGCAGAGAGCTCTGCTGGATGTGTGAAGTATCAGTTATTCTTCTCCCCTGTCATTGAAGCAGAGAGCTATGCTGTATATGCATTGAAAGTGAAGTATCAGGCATATTTGGTTTGGGGTAGTAACCGCCGTAACAAGCCAGCTACTCCCCTCTTTATGAGTGCAAATCCTTTTTTCCATTACCTCTTGCTGTTGAAGCTTAGAGCGATGTAGGAGTCACAGTAAGCATGTGTATGTTTATTTAATAAGGGTATTGTGTCAATAGCCATCATTCTGGCGAGTCACCCACTCTTCATTGGCGGCCTCTTGACTTTATGGATCCGCAGTGTTTATCCCACGCCCCTTTGAAGTCTTTCACAGTTCTGGTCTTCACCACTTCCTCCGGAAGGGCATTCCAGGCATCCACCACCCTCTCCGTGAAGAAATACTTCCTGACATTGGTTCTGAATCTTCCTCCCTGGAGCCTCAAATCGTGACCCCTGGTTCTGCTGATTATTTTCCTACGGAAGAGGTTTGTCGTTGTTTTTGGATCATTAAAACCTTTCAAGTATCTGAAAGTCTGTATCATATCACCTCTGCTCCTCCTCTCCTCCAGGGTGTACATATTTAGATTCTTCAATCTCTCCTCGTACGTCATCCTATGAAGATCCTCCACCTTCCTGGTCGCCCTTCTCTGTACCGCTTCCATCTTGTCTTTGTCTTTTTGTAGATACGGTCTCCAGAACTGAACACAGTACTCCAGGTGAGGCCTCACCAAGGACCTGTACAAGGGAATAATCACTTCCCTTTTCTTACTTGATATTCCTCTCTCTATGCAGCCCAGCATTCTTCTGGCTTTTGCTATCGCCTTGTCGCATTGTTTCGCTGTCTTCACATCATTAGACACTATCACCCCAAGGTCCCTCTCCTGCTCCGTGCACATCAGCCTTTCCCCCCCCATCGAGTACAGTTCATTCGGATTTCCACTCCCCATATGCATGACTTTGCACTTCTTGGCATTGAATCTCAGCTGCCATATCTTCGACCACTCTTCCAGTTTCCTTAGATCCCGTCTCATTCTCTCCACTCCTTCCGGCGTGTCCACTCTGTTGCAGATCTTAGTGTCATCCGCAAAAAGACAAACCTTACCTTCTATCCCGTCTGCAATGTCGCTCACAAAGATATTGAACAGGACTGGTCCCAACACCGATCCTTGCGGCACACCACTTAAAACCGCTCTCTCTTCAGAGAAGGCTCCATTTACCATCACACATTGTTTTCTGTCCGTCAACCAATTTGCAATCCAGGTCACCACATCGGCACTCACTCCCAAGCTTCTCGTTTTATTCACCAGTCTCCTGTGCGGAACCGTATCAAAAGCTTTGCTGAAATCCAAGTAGATGACATCTAGTGCTCTTCCTTGATCCAATTCCTTGGTTACCCAGTCAAAAAAGTCAATCAAATTTGTCTGACAGGATCTTCCCCTGGTGAATCCATGCTGCCTCTGGTCCATCAATTCTCCAGACTGTAGATAGTTGACTATTCTCTCTTTCAGCAGTGACTCCATTACTTTTCCCACCACCGAAGTGAGGCTAACCGGTCTGTAGTTGCCTGCCTCTTCCCTGTTCCCACTCTTGTGAAGCGGGACCACCACCGCTCTTCTCCAATCATTCGGCACCACTCCCGTTTCTAGGGATCTATTGAACAAGTCACACAGCGGACCCGCCAGAACATCTCTGAGCTCCCTCAATATCCTTGGATGAATCCCATCAGGCCCCATGGCTTTGTCCACTTTCAGGTTCTTTAGTTCTTCCCACACATTTTCTACTGTAAAAGGATTTTCATCTATTCCCCTTCCCTCCAGTTTCTTTTTGTTTAGAGATGGTCCTTCTCCAGGGTCTTCTTTAGTGAACACAGAGCTGAAGTATTCGTTTAATATTTCTGCCATTTCTTCGTCTCTCTCTACACATTGATCATTACCACCTTTCAATTTCACTATACCACTTTGGACCTTTCTCTTTTCGCTGATGTATCTGAAAAATGTTTTGTCACCCTTTTTTATCTCCTTGGCAATCCTCTCTTCCGCTTGACTCTTTGCCAACTTGATTAATTTCTTTGTCTCCCTCAGTTGATACAAATATTCTTCTTTGTGCTCCTCCCTTTGGGATCCTTTATATTTCTTGAATGCTGTTCTTTTAGCTTTAATTTTGTCAGCCACCTCCATTGAGAACCAGATAGGTTTCAGTTTTCTTTTGCTTTTCTTTACATTTCTAACATATAGAGCAGTTGCCTTGGTGATTGCTCCTTTTAGATTGGTCCACTGCTGATCCACATCTCTCTCGTTCTCCCATCCTTTAAGTTCTTCCTCCAGGTAGTTCCCCATTTCCTCAAAGTCTGTGTTTTTGAACTGTAAAACTCGGGTCTTTGTGGTTCTTTTCCCTATTATTTTAGTGATATTAAACCATACCGTTTGATGATCACTGCTGCTGAGGTGGGCGCCCACCTGGACATCTGAGACATTATCTGCATTAGTGAGCACTAAGTCGAGTATAGCTCCTTCTCTCGTGGGTTCCAACACCATTTGTTTGAACAAAGATACTTGCATGGCATCCACTATCGCTCTACTATTTTTAGTTTCTGCAGATGGGATTTTCCAGTCTACATCTGGCATATTAAAGTCACCCACGATCACCACTTCTCCCTTCTTACCTATCTTATGGATGTCTTTAACCAGATCTCTGTCCAGCTCTTCCTTTTGGTTTGGAGGCCTGTAAACCACTCCAATATAAATGGACGCTCCGTCATCGTTTTTTAGGTCGACCCATAGAGCTTCTTCAATACCCCAACTAATACCCCAATACCCCAATACTTCAATACCCCAACTAATGTAATCAGCTTAGGTCTCACCGGGGTAGACACGGAAATCTTGCAGAGAGGATTAGATGGTAACCTGAAGGCAGTTTCAAGCTGTTCCAAATCGTCCTTAGGCGAGTCTGCTTCACCTGAAGGGAGCCCAATCCAGCCTTGTCTCCAGTATCTTTGGGCAGGCCCGTCTCCGCTCAGCAAAGGTGGTCCTCAGCACTTCTGGCAAATGGCGCCTCCAACGGAACCTCCCGGTCCCTAGAGGCTGCTGGATTAGCCGGTAGAGCCATAGAGATCAGGGATAAAGTTACCAATAAAGACTGTGGTGAAGAGGCCAGTAAATCTGTTCTGGCCCCCTCCGTCACCATCTCTCACAATCTGATCCCGCGAAGAATGTGGGTGTCCGTAGGTCCCGTAGTGGCAGAGTCAGGAGAGTCTGCGGGGAAGATCTTCTCCCTTGCTCTCCGCTTTCGAGCAGTATGCGGCATTTTTTAATAAAAGAAAAGCAGGACATCAACGCTGCCTCTAGCTTCAAGCAGCGGCCATCTTGGATCCTCATTCTTTTAGGCAGGTGACACTTTCACACTACAAATAAATTAATAAGCCTTTTAACTTAAATTCAGAAATTCCCACAGGGAACCAAGATGGCTGCCTAAAGGGAGGACGGCGTTTTAGGAGCTCCGATTTTTCGCTGATATTTTCCTTTTAAACATGCCTCACACAAAGCGCAAAGGGAAACTTCGTGTAGATTCCCCAACTCCCTGGATGACAAGAATTGAAGGGTTCTTTGCGCCGAGCAACATTTCAACTCTGGGTGAGTCGTCTATTATAGTGTCGGGTTTGGAGCAAATACCCACACTATCAGACCTACAAACCACCTTAAGCCCCGGAGCTCCATTGACTCCTCCCCCAGGGTACAGACAGCTTCCGGAACCAGGCGCAAGAGACTCACGTGAACCATTAGACAACCTTGCTCCTGTCGTGGGGGAACCTAAGGCTGAGCCTAGTAACATGCCTACCTGGTCCAAAGTCGTTGGAAGAACCGGTATCCCAATGCAGAAACAACAGCCAGTGCTTCATGTGACTAGAAGGGAAAGCTTGGAGATTATTCCAACGGCCTCAACATCGACCGGGGGGAGAGGCCCTGACTACCACCCAAAGGACGGAGCATGAAGGTTCTCAGGGACTTGGGGTAAGCTTTCAAACTCCCTTGTTACATATGGGTTCAAAAAAGAGAGATTACTTTGGAACTTGTGTGGCAAGCACTAATTTCCTTGGAAAACTCGATCTCTACTTTATCTGGCATAATGACTGAGAACCAGCAACATGTAAGACAGACTCTGTGATAACCTCTCACACAAGTAAAATTGCTGAATTAGAAGAGAAAGTATCCCAAATACAGAAAAATGAAGAAGGAACAGTAAAAGCAGAAATGTTTAATACTAGAAGAGTGGAAAACAGAGAATGAACTGAGATACAAAAACCTTCGGGTTTTAAATTTTCCCCAGGTTAAATTGGTGTCACCGTTAGAACAGTTCAAAAAATATTCATTGGAAATATTGAATTTATCACAGGAGGTTATTTCCTCCTATTAAAAAATATATTTCCTGAAAGAGAAAAAAAGCTGATGAAAAAAAGAATACAGAGTACACCAACACCTCAGGTTGAGGCAATAACCAATTTAACCAATATACTAGAACAAACCTGGGAAGAACAAATTGTATCTCGTGGAACTCTGTTGATTAGATTTGTATTTCCTTCTGACCGGGACTTGACTTTGAAAATGTTTCTACGAAATAGGGAAAAGATTTATCTGGGACAAAAAATCTGGATCTACCCGGATATAGTGAGAGAGACCCAGGTTCGGAGGAAAAACGTTTTGTCAATGTGCCAAGAAGCAAGATCCCTGGGAGCAGCCATTAATATCAGATATCCGAGTAAATGTGTTTTCAAACTTAATAAATGTGAGATACTTTTTTTTTTAACCTGTTCAGTTACGTTCCTTTTTAAATTCACATACCTCTTTGGGAAGTTTAGGCGTTACTTAACTGCCATGGAATAATAATTAATATAATGTTTGACCTCCTGAGTTATTTCTTATGATATCAATATTTCTTTTTTGAGCTCCAAATGAGTCTTGAATCTCCCTAAAATTCCTTTACTGGTCACACTGTTACTTTTTAAGACGGAAAGTAAAAAATATGATAACGGAAAAGTTGATATAAGTAATATTGCCTGTTATGCTTAATTATTGTATATTACCATGACCATTTAAAGACAATTTTGAATATTGTTGTCTACAAAATAATAAGCAATAAAAATAAAATTGAAAAAAAAATTCAGAAATTCCCCACACCTTATCAAGAGTTTAATCATTCCCTTGTAGGTCACTACCAGATATATAGTGAAAACACTAATACATTTAAAGGACCCTAATTGTACACATTCCTACTCCCATAGCAAACTAAAACTGAACAAATTTAAGATGAAGGCAGCAGCCCAGCAGCAAGAGCGGGGCCCCCAGTCTTTTGCACCAAGTGTCACTGTATGATTTTTTTACCCGCCGGTGAGAAATTGTTCCTGTGCATCCAATGCAAAGAGCTCCTGTCTCTCAGAGAACGAGTCCGAACTCTGGAGGCTAGAGTGGCAGACCTGGAAGAGCTGAGGCAGACAGAGAGGCATACAGATGAGACCTTCAGAGACATAGTAGCCAAGTTCCAACTCCAGTCTAGCAGCTCTGATGCTGCCTTGGAGGAAGGTCTCATGATCAGAGAGCATCAACTTGGTGCAACAGGTAATGATCCTGTAGCAAGAACCTGCTCTCCGGGTGGTGCATTGTCCTCTCCCACCGAGGATGTGTCTCCCAGGCGTAGCGCCCAGGAGGGAAGGGTTAGGTCGGCCATTATAGTTGGTGATTGGATTATTAGGAATATAGACAGTTGGGTGGTGGTGGGCGTGAGGATCGCCTAGTAACATGCCTACCTGGTGTGAAGGTGGCAGACCTCATGCGTCAGATAGGATTTTAGACGGTGCTGGGGAGGAGCCGGATGCCGTGGTACATGTCAGCACCAATGACACAGGGAAATGTGGGAGGGATGTTCTGGAAGCCAAATTTAACCTCTTAGGTAGAAAGCTGAAATCCAGAACCTCCAGGGTAGCATTCTCTGAAATGCTCCCTGTTCCACGCACTGGTCCCCAGAGGCAGGCAGAGCTCCAGAGTCTCAATGTGTAGATGAGACGATGGTGCAAGGGAAGAGGGATTCAGTTTTGTAAGGAACTGGGGAACCTTTTGGGGAGAGGGAGACTTTTCTGAAGGGATGGGCTCCACCTTAACCAGGGTGAAACCAGACTGCTGGCGCTAACCTTTAAAACGGAGATAGAGCAGCTTTTAAAAATAAATCAAAGGGGAAAGCAGACAGTTGCTCAGCAGAGCATGGTTGGGAGGGAGGTATCTTCAAAGGATACTAATGAAGCATTAGAGTTAGGGCATCCCGACAAAGAGGTTCCAATCATAAGAAAAGTAGTCCAAGTGCCTATAATTAGACTCACCTGAGCTAAGATTCCAATTTATCCCTATCAACTAAAAATAAGAATAATACAAACAAAAAGCATACTTTGAAATGTTTGTATGCTAATGCCAGAAGCCTAAGAAGTAAGATGGGAGAGTTAAGAGTGCATAGCAGTGAATGATGATAGACTTAGGGCCGGATTTTAAATCTCCTACACGCAACGGGCCAATTTTCAAAGGCCTGGCCATGTACGTAAACCCCCCGGATGCGTGAGAGTCCCGGGGTTAGTGAAAAGGACGGTCCGGGGGGCGGGGCGATCCAGTCCAGGGGCAGAGAGGGACTAGAGGCACCCAGCACATCGGCCATTTGGGCTGTGCAGGGGGGGATCGCGTGCCAGCAGGGTGTCAGTGCACGCAACTTGCTCCTGCTCAGAAGCAGGCGCAAAAGTTGAGTTAATGATTTGGGGGGGGGGGGGGGGAAGAGCAGGATAGCGGAAGGGGAAGGGAGGTCAGGCTAGGGGGTTGGGAAGTTCCCTCCCAGTCCGCTCCTTAATTGGAGTGGACTGGGAGGGAACTGGGGAAGGCCCCGATGCGTCGCCACATGTAAATGCAAAATTCTCCCCCCCCTTGCGTGCGCCGACCTGGCATTTTATAACATGTGCACGTATGTTATAAAATCGCGTGCGCAATGTTTTAAAATCTACCCCTTAATTGGCATCTCAGAGACATGGTCCAAAGAAGATAGCCAATGGGATAGTGCTATACCAGGGTACAAATTATATCACTATGACAGAGAGGAGCATCTTGGTAGTGGGTGATGCTTTATGTCCGGGATGGCATAGAGTCCAACAGGATAAAGATCTTGCATGAGCTTAATGCACAATCAAATCTTTATGGGTAGAAATCCTTTGAGTGTTGGAGAAGAATATAGTGCTAGGAGTATACTACCTTCCACCTGGCCAAGATGGTGAGTCACACAGTGAAATGCTAAGAGAAATTGGGGAAGCTAACCAAATTGGTAGTGCAGTAATAATGGGAGGATTTCAATTAGCCCAATACTGAGTGGGTAAGTGAAACATCAGGACATGCTAGAGAGATAAATTTCCTGAATGGAATAAATGACAGTTTTATAGAGCAATTGGTTCAGGAACAGATGAGAGAGGGAGCAATTTTAGATCTAATTCTCAGTGGAGCACAGGATTTGGTGAGAAAGGTAATGGTGGTAAGGCTGCTTGGCAATGGTGATCATAATATGATCAAATCTGAATAGACTGGAAAGGGGGACAGTAAGTAAATCCACGGCTCTAGTACTAAATTTTCAAAAGGAAAATTTTGATAACATGAGAACAATAGTAAAAAAAAAACAAAACCAAAACAAACCTTAAAGTTGCAGCTACAAAGGTAAAAAGTGTGCAACAGGCATGTTCATTGTTTAAAAAAAAAAAAAAAAAAAAAACCATCCTAGAAGCACAGTCTAGATCAGGGGTGGGCAATTCCAGTCCGAGGGCTGCGAACCAGGATATCCCTAATGAATATGCATGAGCGAGATTTGCATGCACTCTACCTCAGGTGTATGCAGATCTATTTCATGCATATTCATTAGGGATATCCTGAAAACCCAACTGGTTCTCGGCCCTCGAGGACTGGAATTGCCCACCCTTGGTCTAGATGTATCCCATGCATTAAGAAAAGTGGAAGGAAGGTCAAACAATTGCCAGCATGGCTAAAAGGTGAGGTGAAATACGCTATTTTATCCAAAAAATCTTTATTCAAAAATTGGATATAAGTAGTTGGTGATCTAAAGTATCAAACGCAGCTGAAATGTCTAGAAATACCAATATGAAATCAGTATTTGAATCAAAGCCATGTAGATAGGTATAAAAAGATGATAGGAGTAGAGTCTCAGTAGAATGACCTTTGCAAAAACCATGTTGACAGGGATGTAGGATTTCATGTTCTCAGAGATAATCATTTAGTTGATGTAAAACTGTAGATTCAATGAGTTTTGATATTTAAGTAAGGGAGGCTATAGGTCACAGGTTGGCAAGATCTGTGAAACCTAGGGATTTGTTTTTTTGTATAAGGAGAATGGATGTTTGCTTTAGGGCATCTGAAAAGATCCCTGACTCTAGTGATTGCTTGATTAGTTTGCAGAGATGGTCATGAAATACTTCTCCCAGGGCCTTAAATAGGGTACCTGAGAAAGGATTTAGAGGAGAAATTTGATTCGGTTTTTTGTGGAGAATTTGAAGTACTGAAGCGCTATTAATAGTTGAAAATGTTGACCAATTAGATTCCTGTGCAGAAAAGGGGAATTCAGGAGCCGGAAGGTTAATGAATCCTTTTGATATTTTTTGTATTTTCGTTTGAAAGTATTTAACAATTTGTGTACAAGTAGAGTCATTTATATTTGAGTTTGAAGTCTGATTAAGAGTGGTTAGACTTTACAATGTCTAGAGAGTACTGATGGATTACCATTTGCAGCGATTTTCCCGGCAAAGTAAGATTTCTTAGTAAAGCCAATTTCTTTTTTTATAGATTCGTAATAGACAACTATAAGTATTTTTTGTATTAGAACTTTTTTGTTTTTCGCCAAGCACATTCTTTTTTTCGTAATGCTGTTTTTAGTAGACGTAGTTTGTTCGAATACCATGGTGCATTCGGCTTTTCTTTTATGACGACTGCCTTAATGGAAGCTATGTGATTTAATGTGTTGGTAATAGCTTCATTCAAAGTTGATACTGATTCATTTATATTTTGAGCATTTTCTGTTGGCATGTTAGAGGTAAAAGCAGAAATAAATTAGTCAAGGGACACTTGTTTTCTTTTTCACTCAGCGCATGGTTAAGCTCTAGAATTCATTGCCAGAGGATGTGGATACGGCAGTTAGTATAACTAGGTTTAAAAAAGGTTTGGATGAGGTCAAGTTGGCTGCCGCTTGAGGAAGCTGTGCTGAGGAACGCTCCCGCTCCCTGAATTTACCTTTTGCCGTTTTTTCTTGAATATCATGCTCCATACAAAGAGGAAGGCAAGGGTAAGAGATTTCTTTAGACTCTCCCTTGCTGGCTTTACAAAACCTCGGATTGAGAGCTTCTTCATGCCGATGCCAGATCCACTGCTGGGAGTGCCACTACATGAGGGGCTGTGGAGCGAACACCAACCCCGCTGGCTGAGGAGATCTCATTGAGCTCCGGCGCACTGAATACACCATTTCCTCCCCAATTGGGGCTTTTGGAACATTGGGAGTTTCTGCCGGTGTTGTCGGAGGTGAGTCAGCCGAAGTCGACACTAGAGCGGATAGTCGAGACGGAAGATAGAGGCCCTAATTCTTCATTGGTTACAACTGAAATTCCCCCTGTAGCAGAGAGGAGCCCCAAAGAGGGGCTTGGTCACTTTGTTTGGCCTTCCATCAGGAGCCTCAACCCCCACCCCTATTGAGTCATCGGGGCAGGTTAATGCAGGAAAACTAGAGGTTAATGCTCAGGGAACTCTGAATGTGAGACCAAAGCCTTCAACTATTACCATGGACACCCTATGGAACTCCTTGGTTTCTCTTGAAACTGCTACTTCATCTTTGACAAAAATCTTTTTAGATATTAATCACCAGATTTTGGCCATGGAAAAACAAATTCAATCTCAGAAGGGGAGTTTGGAAGCTATGAAAACTTGTATTATAGCTGTGGAAAAAGTACAAACTGGACTGGTTCAGTCTGATTTGATTTATTCTGAAAAGCTTGAAAATATTGAGAATTCATTGAGAAGTTTAAATCTCAGAATCTCCAATTTTCCCTTTATAAAATTAATACCACTTATAGACTTCTTCAAGAATTATATGTCTTCTGTTTTAAAGATACCTACTGCGGCAATGCCCGTAATCAGAAGGGCTTTTTTAAAATCATTATGCCTATATTTTTTATTGTAATTACTTTATACATCTGTAATTCTGCAACAAGATTCTTGTGTTAATTATAAGTTTCAGAAAAAAATAAAAAAAAAGGTTTGGAAAATTTCCTAGAGGAAAAATCCTTAAACTGCTATTAATTAATAAGCAATAGCAGCTTGAGATTTATTTAAATGTTTGGGTACTTGCCAGGTACTAATGACTTGGATTGGCCACTATTGGAAACAGGATACTTGGCTTAATGGACCCTTGGTCTGAACCAGTATGGCATACCTTATGTTCTTATGTGGGTCTTTTTGTGTTCTACATCTGAGACTGAAGTGAAGTATTCTGCTAGCTAGGAAAATGTCTTTTACCTCTTGCCCTTAAAACATATGCCTGTTAGGTTGAAGGTTTTGCTGATTTTGGTAGAGGCTGGGATCCATGATAGCAGGGGCTCCTCAGGTGTTAAAAAATGGCGGTGATTAAGCCTTTGGAATTTGAAAAGCCTGTAGCAAGTCCTAATGGTTTGACTGTCAGGCCAAGGACCTCCAAGAGGGACCCCTTCCTTCCCCACCGCAGTTATTGTGGCACATAACATGCCAACTTTTCACCTTTGTAACCACTCCTTTTAGTTTTTTCTAATTTCCTCATAGTCGCCTTGTTTAAGGATAATTGCTACCATAGAAGTTTTCCTTAAAGTCCTTCCTTCAGTGATTATAATGTAATCAAATTTAACATAATCATTATCAAGCAGCCCCATCACTGCTATTTTTATTTATTCAATGGCTTATATTCTGCCACCTCCACTCAAAGGGGCAGAGCGCACTGTATAACCCACACTCAGACGCAGGTTAAGTAGGCACTAATCCACGCCCTAAAGTAATACGGGGATTATCACCTATTTAAATGCGCATAAAAACGCGGAGTGAATACAATAGGGCTCATCACACACAAATGCACGTGAATGAGGCTATTACTCATTCACTCCGCATTCAAAAAAAAAAAAAGCGTGCGTCTCAGACGCACATTTAGCTCTCAGATATTAACGCCTGCCTGGAGCAGCGTTAACAGGTGAGCACATGTAAAAGTAGTACAGAAAAGCAGAAAAAATGCTTTTCTGTACTTCTTTTCTTATGTAAAAAAAACCCCCAAAAAAAAACCCTCGGAAGGACTGCCGAGTTATGAAGACCGATGCTGGTAAACTCTGCATCGGTTTTCATAACCGGCCGTCTGCCAGTAATGAAAATGGACGCCGATAAACTCGATGTTTACCGGTGGTCTTCATAACTCGGCAGTCGCAGCGGGGTCGCGTTAGCAAGGAGGCGCTAAGGACGTGCAAACGACCCTAGCACCTCCTTGCTAGCACGATCCCCTAACCCTAGCGCCTCCTTGCTAACGCGACCCCGCCGCGACCGCAGAGTTATGAAGACAGACGCCAGTAAACATCGAGTTTATCAGCGTCCGTTTTCATTACCGGCAGACGGCCGTTTATGAAAACCGATGCAGAGTTTATCGGCGTTGGTCTTCATAACTCGGCAGTTTGCTGAGGTATTTTTATTTTTTTTTACTTAAGAAAAGTCAGCACCCACTTTCCGCGTTTAATATTGCATCGGCCCCAAAGAGTGTTCAGTGCGGAGTACAACATTATAGTTAGTCAATAATAAAACAATACATTAAATACAATCTCATAAAAATTATGATCATCATGCGAAGGCTTCCCTAAACAGCAATCTTTTTAGTTGAAATCTAAAGACCTTCACATCAAGTTGAGACCTAAGTTGAACCGGAAGAAAATTCCACATAATATTAGTCGCATTTGAAAAGGCCCTTGCCTTTGTTCTTTACAAACGAACAACATTGTTTGCTGGCACTTTTAACAGATCGTTATTTGCCGATCGTAAATTACGAATTGGTTTATACCATTTCAATCTATTCTGTAAAATACATCTACAATCTGACATCATAAGCTTATGCACTAAAGTCAACAACTTAAATTTGGCTCTCCACCTCACTGGTAGTCAGTGCAGTTCCCTTAATGTGGGCTAGATGTTACGCTTGCACTAGATCCTATTTTATAGTAAGAATTAGATCTAGATTATTTCCCCCCTCTTGTCAATTCCAGGACCAGCTGCTCCAAGCAGCTAGAAACTTAACCTCCCTAAAATGTCCTGATGACATTTACCCGATCAGTATTAGGGTAATTAAAATCTCCCATTATTATAGGGCTGCCTAATTTATTAGCATTCACCGTTTGTCTTCATCCTGGCCAGGCGGACAGTAGTATATCCCCACAGATATACATTTCCCTATCACATATAGAACGTCTACTTCTAAAGATTCCACACTGCATTTTGTTTCTTGTAGGAATTTTATTCTATTTGACACTATGCCATCTCTAACATAGAGACCACCTCTCCACCAATTTGACCTGGCCTATCATTTCGGTATATTTTGTACCCTGGTATCAGTGT
Source organism: Rhinatrema bivittatum (assembly GCF_901001135.1). Lineage (NCBI taxonomy): Eukaryota > Metazoa > Chordata > Amphibia > Gymnophiona > Rhinatrematidae > Rhinatrema > Rhinatrema bivittatum. The sequence goes on from NC_042617.1 coordinate 155,340,805, forward strand.
CCCATTGGTCATCACCCATCCCACCAGGTCTCTGAGATGCCTATTATGTCTGCATCTTCATTCAATGCCATATATTCCTACTCTCCAATCTTATTTTTTAGATTTTGGACATTTATATACAGACAATTCAAAATATTTTTAACTGTATTCACAGTCTGCGCACCTAGGCTACTTCTATATTTAATACAACCTCTCTATTGAGATAAATCTAACTTCTCCATTATGCCAGCACCCTCTGAAGGTACCTCACTCCATATACCATGTGCTCCTAAGTGACTGTTGGTCCAATGATTTAGTTTAAAAGCTGCTTTATATTCTTTTTAAAATGTTAGTGGCCAGCAGCCTGGTTCCAACCCTGGTTAAGGTAGAGCTCATCCTTTCAGAATAGGGTTCCCCCTTCTCCAAAATATTGCCCAGTTTCTAACAAATCTAAAGCCCTCTTCCCTGCACATCACTTCATTCACACATTAAAACTTCAGAGCTCTGCCTGCCTCTGGGTTCCTGCATGTGGAATGGTAAGCATTTCTGAGGATGCTACCTCTAAGTTCTAATTCAGCTTTCTATTTAAAAGCCTAAATTTGGCTTTTAGAACCTCCCTCCCACATCTTCCTATGTATTGCTGCCCACAGGGACCAAGATAACTGGTTCCTCCTCAGCAATTCCTAATGATTGAATCACCAACTAACATTTAAGAAAGGGTTTCTTCCTTTGAAAAGGTATAAGAAGTGTGATATTGATCTGAATTGGTGGTGTTATGGGAGCACTGGGAAGTAGTCCCAAATCTGGGGATGTAGTGTGCCCATGGACCATGGCACGACCGCAGAAGCAGCTCCCAGGAAGCATCAAGGCAGGCGAGACGTGTCCAAGCACGGGCGAACTGGCTGAAGATCAGGGACCCTGGCCTCTGCCAAACCTGAGCGCATCGAGAGAAACCCAACAACGCAATGCTGGTCTCTGGAGTAGCCCTCTGGCCACTCGATAGCCCTTTTGGACCTGCTGCTTGGTACAGCAGATGCGACAGGACGGACAGAGGCTGAGGGCAGGAACAAGAAGACTCAGACAAGTCACAGGATACTCTGACAATTCGGACATAGACTCAGGTTACTCGGAGGACTCAGACAAGGTTCAGGATTACGGAGATAAAACTGAGTGAGTGGTGCATCGCCGCACGCCCTACACAGCCGCTCGTGGCTGGTCGCAGACCACGCTAGTGGCGAAGCAGGCTCTGGCAAAGTCTTAGGCATGGATGGAAGCAGACACCAGGAACTCCTAAGACCAGGACAGGATTCAAGACTCAGGATACTCAGAACTAGGCATTAAAAACAAGGGTCTTCCGGAGACTAGCTCTACTGACTGAAAAAGGCAAAGCACCACCTCTGGACATGGAGCATCAGGACATCTGGAGAACTGGACAACTGGAACGTCAGGACATCTAGACCTTGGACCGTCACGACACACAGTCAAGGGCAGCAAGGAGGCACCGGAGTCGGAACATCTGTTCTCCAGATGTTCTCATGTCCAGGACATCTGGACCATCAGGAACATCACAGCAACGACATCAGGAACCAATGAGTCGGAAACACAGGATCAGACGAGAGACCAGGAACACAGAAGACGACGACAATTAGGGAATTCCCAACAAAGAATGGAATGCCTTGAAGAAGCTAACGACGTAGAGAAGTCCAGGAGTGGACTGACTCCTTGCAAAGGCAACAAAGAACAGATGAAGAACCCAATTTATAGGGCTGACCTGGATGCACTCCCACCACAGGCCCTTTAAGAAGCGGAGAGGTGCGGCTTCGCGCCTAGGGCAGGACCGTGGAGAGCGGCGTCCACGCTGCGAAGAGGAGCAGGAACCGCACTAGGCCGCAAGGCCACAAGGCCACAACCCCGGCGTCAGCAGCTCCAGCCGCGAAGGTGCAGCATCGACGGTGACCTCCTAGGCCGCTCAAAGGCACAGCAACAACGGCTTCCGGACCACGGGAAAAGGCTGGGGGCAGCTCCAAGCCACGAGAGAAGAGGCAGGCATCGGCAGCCTCCAGGCTGCATGAAGGCATGGCGGCAGCTCCCTGCCGCCACACAGCAAGGGAAATGCTGGTGGCCACCGGGCCACGGCGGAAGATGAAAAGAGGTGAGAAGCTGCTCATGGCCCTAGCCACGGGCAGAATCATAACAGGTATTCAATAAAATTCTGTTAAAAGAACAATAGCTGAAAGGGTCAATCTGGCAAACTAACTGAAGTGTTTGTGTTTTAATATATATGTTTTTATGGAATTCGCTTTAAACCCGCCCTCCACAGGGCAGTGCAGCATGTCAATCAAAAGTTATGTATGTCATATTGTAAATCGTTGTCATCTTCATTTGGAATGACGGTATATAAAATGGCTAAATAAGTAAACAAACTGTGGAATATGTGGAGTACAAATTACAATGGCTGTCCTAACCCTTCCTTCCTGGACACACGTCCCTAGAGACGTAACCTCAGTAAGAGAAATGCAGCATCACCTGGTAGGAAGGTCCTTGCTACAGGATCCCACATCAAGATGATTTTCTCCTTCCGGGTGACCTTTCTCCTCCAAGGCAGCACAGGGGCTGCTAGACTTGAGTTGGGACTGTTTTACTACATCCCTGAAGGTCTCATCTTATAAACTTCGCTGTCTGCCTCAGCTCCTCCAGAGATCAGATTCGCTCTCCAAGAGCCAGGAGCTCTTTGCATCAAGCGCATTCATAAAACCTCTCACCCACTGGTAGATAACCATCCATGTGGCACTCCGTGCAAGAGACTGAAGGCCCCCATCTCACGGCTGGACTGTATCTTTATATCACTGAGTTGTTAGTTATTTAAAGTTGCTAAAGAAGTAGGACTGCTTAATCTAAAGTAAAGTCCGTTAAAATGTATTTGGTGTATTTTATTTTAGTTTGGCAATGACCTGCAAGGGGACAACAGTTGATCTATCGATAAGGGCTAAGTCACTCCCTTGTTTTATCTAAATCCCTGATTGAATCTTATTGCGAAAATATCTTGATCTGAAATATGGTAAAAGTCTATAAATCCAAGAATGTGCTAAGGATGGGGAGGAGGAGGTAAAAAAAAAAGAGGCACTCAAGATTAAAAATTAACCTAGCTTTCTTCTAAATCAGGCATACATACAGGCCTGGATTTATCAATAGGCACACTAGGCCTGTGCCTGGGGCAGCAAAAATCTGGAGGGGCAACAGGCTGGCTGAAGATTTATTGCCTTCCAGCTGTGCTGAATTTCACTCAGCAGAGCCCTCTGCTTCCTGATTCAGCCCCTCCCTTGCCAGGCAGCATGCAGGGAACAAAATGGGAGGGAGGGAGTCTGGTGCAGAGAGAACAAAGAATCATTTTGGTAAGATTAGGAGGGGCTGAATAGGGATCATTTGGCTTGAGAAGAGAGGCCGAGGAATGAGAGTGGATCAGATGGGAGGGAAGGGGACAGAGTGTGTGTGTGTGTGTGTGCGCGCCAGATTAAGAGTTTTAGAGAGTTGTAGTAAGGGGAGCAGGACCAGAGCACAGTAGGAATTCCTACCTCCTCTCTTTCCCCCTCCCCCACCCACTGCAATTCAGGTTCTCTCTCCCTTGGTCTCAGATTCTGTTCCCCAGATACTGGAACGCCCCCCTCCCCCCAACATGTCCTATTCCCTTTCCCATCGCAGAACCTCTATCCCTCTCCCTCTTTTCCTCCCATCTCAGATTCCTGATTTCCCCCTTTCCTCTACCTTCCCCATTATCCCATCCTCCCCTTCCCCAGTCCTTTCTACCTCTACTTCCCCCATCCTCAGTCTTCTTTCCTTCTCATTCTCCCTCCTATCCCCAGTCTTTTCACCTCACCACATACCTAGTCCTCCTCCCCCATCCCTGCTCCTCTCATCCTCTCCTTCTCTTTTGCCCATCACTGAGATCTCATCCCTTTACTGATACTAAAGATCCCTTTTCCTCACCGGATAAAAAAAATAAACAAGGTTAGAAAATTCCATCTTTCATATTATAAACATTAAGTAAATGTTTGCCAATGTGCTTCAGATTTTTCCAGTTTTGGCTATAGAATCTATACCTGAACTGCCACAGCAAACTGGGGGATTCTCCCTTACACCTCCGGCTCACTGCTGTCCCACCTTTCCCAGGAGGTGGGGGTGGAAGAAGGGGCAACAGCAGCAACAGTGCCTTAAGGGTGGCAAACTCTTAAATCCGGCTCAGCATACATAATACAAATTAATTTACCCACAGTCTCCCTTCGTCCCCAAGTTTTAAGTCACAAAATTTCTCAGCAAAGCAATACTTACCGATCCCCCTTCAAATCACCAGCAAAATCAACTTCTGCTCACGGTATTCCCTCAGGATTAAAAGGTAACCGAGCTCTTGCTTCAAAAGGCAAATTACTTCTAACAAACTCCTTTGATACACACTTCAATTAGTTTGCCAGAGTGACTCGGCTATTGTTCTTTTAGCTGGACTTTACTGAACACCTATTCAGAATATCACAGACCTTTTCAAATGAAGGTACACTGTCTAAATACATTAACCTAGCCTTCTTTTAAATTAGGCACACACACTAAAAATTTAACCCCACAATCTCTCTTCTTCCCCAAGCTTTAAGTCACAAACTTTCCTGGCAAAGCAATACTTGCCAATCCTCTTCAATCACCGGCAAAATCACCTTTTGTGCTCAGTACTCCCTCAGAATTCATTCTTCCGTTCCCTCATATTAAAAATTTTGAAATATAGAGTTCTGTCCCCAGAGCTTACAACAGCCACTGATCTAGGGCAACACCATCTTGGATACCCCATTACTTCAGCTGCAGCAAACTCAATATTTAAAATACCAATAGACTTAAAAAAAAAATTTGGTAAAACAAAAGGTTGTGTCATTCAGGAAAGCATCTATAGGGTATATAGATAACTCAGGTATAGCCTCTCTCACTCTGAAAGGACCACTGCACTTTACCAGGCCCCCCTCTGAGAGCGACTGCCTAAAAAACCCTTGACTTTTATCTAGCTGACTCCACCCTGCTGATTCTATGCTTACATATGTAAATTATGTACAAGGTTATGCCTCTGCCGGTAAAACAGCAAATAAGTATCTCTTATTCTTATCTGTACTGTAATTAGAACCACAGCCACAAATGTACAACTGTATTAATTTTGCCCCCTCCTGCAAGTGGTGCCCCCTAACCTCAGCTACCACCTTGATCCTACTGATCACAAACTGCAGATTGTAAACAACTACCAGTACTAAACTTCTACCTATGCAAAGACTGTACTGCAACATCAGTCATGCTTTAAACTCTGTTGCTGGAAAACCATGAAACACAAAACGTGATGATGTCCAGCTAGCCTAGCATACAAAACAGGGGCGCCAACTGCCTGTAAAAAAAAAAAAGAAAATTGGTCCTGCCCATAAAGTCCATATATTTTTTAAGCCTGCTCAAAGTTCTGCCCACTGCTGCTTCTCATCTCCAGTGCCACTGACCCTTTTGCAATTGAAAAGTGCAGGCCGCAACTTAGCCATACAGTGCTTCCATCTCCATTTGCTGTCATCGGTGCATGAGCGGGAGCTAGAGGTGGTGCATATTCACACTGTGCCCTTCATTTGCCATCATCAAAAGGGATTGCCCATGTTCCGTCTCCAGATGTCTTCCTTCCCCCAATCCTGTAAAGATAACCTATAATTCTTCTCCCTGGTGCTTCTGAAAGAACTCTGCCATAGCCCAAATACCAGATTATTACGCTGCTCTTACTGTAAGATCTAATAGTATGACAGAAAAATGAGAACCTGCTTGCTACAGGGAATATTAATGGCATCATTAAAATAATAATGATACTGTAGAGTACAAAGATCAAAATGTATAGCAGTCTAGGTCACTCAGAAGGCAAGGCAAAACTTCTTAATGCTATCTAAATGATAGAATTTAAATTTTGCAGTACCAAGAAAATATCTTGCAAGCTGTCAGCGTCCCTGCTCATGCCCCTGGTCACCATGTAAGTCTCACTTCAAAAATGGCTAGGTCTTTCATGTTAACAGCAAAGTTGAAATTTTGCACGGTTACTTTTTAATTTAGTTTATTTGATGAATCACATTTCTTTCAGTAGATCAGTGCAACTTTAAAGCCATGAATTAAATAAAAGGTTCACAGCCTTGGCGGTCCAGCAGAAGCTATTACCACCATCACAGGAATAAATGCAACATTGTGCAGCAAATGCTGTTTACTGTTTAAATGCAACCAGATTTCAGCATTATTTACAACTGAGGAGATCAGCAAGACAAGCTAACTCATCACATCACTGCCCTCAGCTAATAAGAAACGCTGCCTTCAGTTTATCATTAATGTGTATTCATGCATATGACTTTGATGAACAATACTTTTTTTATTATTATTTCCCAGCGCTGATGTTTTATAAGCTTTCATCATCATCAGCGTAGAAAAATATTTAGAAAACATGGGCACTAACTAGCCAAAATATTTTAGGAACCAGGGAATTTTATTTTTTTTTTTTTGGGCTGGTCTATTTTGGTCTATTTTGTGAAATGTTTAGTTTTATGTCTTTTTTTACTTTCCTTTGCTGCCCCTTCCATCTCCTCCCTCCCTTTCAAGCACTTTCCTCCTCTCTCATCCCTCTCTGCTAACTTATGCCCCTCTGCCCCCTTGACCACAGCCATCATGCTCCGCAGGCCAGGCCCTCCAGCTCAGAGGCAGCAGCCACTGCAGCACTCCATCCCACTCCACCCCCAGCAACTCTTCCATTGGGTACCAAGGTCTGAGTTTTAGGCACCCAGGATTTTTCCAGCCCTGGGCATCATCCTCCTTCACAGCATAACCAGGAATTGGATTAAGTCAAGGAGAGGTGGGCAGGCAGAAACTGTGTCATGCACATGTCCTCTTTTAATCATCATTGCTGAAAACCTATTTGATTCATAGGGCTGCAGAGCTAGGCACAGTGAATTCCCACACATACTTTTGAAAATAAAAATAAAAAAAAGCCAGTAGAACCCTCAATATTGTATTTATTTTCACCCACATGCCCCTGTAAAGAGGCTTCTTTCCAAAATTTAGGTATCTGTATATTGCAGGTGCTTTCTCTCCTGGAAAAGAGAATGGCTTTTTAAAATATTCATGAGCCAGGCTGCAGCAAAGTATATTTAGTCAAAGAAAAAAAAACAGACCAGAAGCCTAGAATGTAACCCTGCTGGTACTATTTTTATCAGAGCATAAACATTGTAGGCTTGTCATTTGCACTGTCCAAAATCATACACATCCCAATGGCACATTACACTGGTTCAAATGGTAAACCAAATCAAAGCCATTTAAATATGGAGCTAATCTTTACACTTGCCCCTGTAATTATGCATTACATATTTGAGAAGCTAGAAAAACATGATCAGAACTCAAGAACAAGTTGTACATCTATCTGTAAATTTGCTTGCAACCACTAAAAGTAATTTTTCATAAATGTTCAATAAACTTAAGAAAAAACTTGCCAGTGGTTTTAAAAGCAAATTACGTTTTCTTTTACACACATAGTTCTGAGAATTACTATAGCATTCCCAGAGTACCTTCATCTATACAGAGCCAAGATCACTTAGTCTTGATCAATATACAATGCCTATAATCATCATTCCAGGGAATTCACATAATTGTTTAAAAAAAAAAACTATTAGTGTTTTGGCTTTTTACTTTTCTTTTTAATGTCCAACCTTGATTATCTCAACAGCTCATGTGCACCTGCATCTGGGTTTGGATTATTACTTAAAGGCAGGCCATCAGAAAACAACAGAAGTTTTTAAAATATTAAACTGCTTTTAAATCCAGTTCCAGGATACTTTGAAAGAGAGCTATTTTGTTTGATGATATTCTCTTTGGCCTTGTCCATCCCTTTGTACAGCCACAGGCCATACACTGTAACCGTCCTGCTCAAGACTGAAAATGGCAGTTTCATGCCACCACCAGATCAGCCACAGGGCAGCTTCTGAAGGCCGCACTAAGCCAAGTCTTCTACAATCAGGAGCTTCCTCCTCAAGCTGAGCTCTTACAATGACAATAACCAATTTTGATGCCTACTTCTATGTTTTTCCAGAAGACTTTTAACAAAACAGCACATAAAAAAAAAAATAAAAACCACCAGTTTATTATCACAGAGTACTAACCACTGGTTTCTAGAAACTAAAATCTAACAAACGAGGGTGTTCAAAATCAGAGGAATATAAGTGTTTTCAGGTAAATAAATAAAAAAAACCTACAAGTAAACCAGTGCATTTCCCAGTCAGCTTGCTGACTGCCCCCATACCCTAACACCTCACACACCGATAAGACTCCGAAATAATGAGTTTATTTTGCGACGGCTTGTTGCAACTGTGCTGAGGTGCACTCTCCGGCTCAACAGTCCAAATCGCAAAATACGAGACCCAAGTGAGCCCACGCCCGGCACAGACAGGCATGTACCTGGAACTCAGCAGCTTACTCTAGCTCGCGCCAGAATCATTCGCCCACCACCCCCCAAAAAAAGTCACCCACCACTGATTACGTGCGCAAAGAAACTCGCAGTCTTTCCCTCTATAGATGTGTATTAGCTATCGCAAGTTGCCAATTTTCCCCTCTGCAAGCTCCCCGAGCAGGATCGGCTCCCACACACCCCTCCCCTTCTTGCCTGCGAGCCGGGGAGGAGCAGGAGCGCTGCATTATTTACCTGGGAAACTCCGCCACCAGCAGCCGCAGCAGGAACCGCGCAGCCAGAGGTGCAGCGCCACCCCGACCACGCACGGGCATAAGAGCAGCAGCAGCGCGGGCAGACCGCGCATTGGCCGCCCAGCCGGCGGAGTCCCGGCCGGACCCGCAGGAGGAGGAGGCGCCCCCGTTCTCCGTCAGCCGGCAGGGACCCCCGCGGCCCGCAGGCGTTGCACCGCCCCTTCCTCCTCCCACCATCCCCACCACCGCCAGCCCCTTCTCCCTCCGACCGGCCTCCATAATCTCGGTCTCGGCCGGGAATTGTAGTCTCATCTTCTGCCGCGCAGGCTCTGCGCCGTCCTCTTCAGTTGGCCCGGGAAACATCAGCTCCCAGGGTGCACCTGCTGCCAAGGAGACGCGCAAAAACGTCACAGAGAAACGTAATAAAACCGGAGGCTGGATTGCTGCAAATTAAAGTGCTTATGTTTTACCCAAGTTTGCCAAAAATGTTTTGCCTTTTTTTTAAACTATATCTTTATTACATTTAATTAAATCCAAATACTAACATATTTGAATAAGAAAAACAAGGTACACAATGTACAAAAAATAATACAAAATAAAAGATCATAGGAAAAATACAATCCACTCTAGACCACTACAAAGAAGGGACTCTAAGTATTGGCTATTGGGGATGCAGGCCTAACCAAAAGGAAAAAAAAAAAAGATCATATAGAAAAGGCAAATGTTTTGCCGTTTAATACTTGGCTTTAGCAATGCATACACAAACTGTCAGTAAATAAAGCTTCTTGAAAAGAGCTACCAAGTATACTAGTTGAAGGAAGGAGATTTTTACCAGTCCATTACTGTATTTGTTACAGATTTGGAGGACTATTCAACTCCTGAGGCTGGAGTTCTGTGTTTCAGTGTAACAATACAGGCAGGAAGGATTCAACACAGTTAATTCTGCACAGACAGTTTACAAGTTGAAACCTGGTACTCATGATCTCAGATCTCAGCAACTCTGCTAGGCAGTTTGGTTTCTCTGTGCTGTATGTTCCCACAGTCCTTGGGATGCTGACTGGCTCTGGCCCATATATTGGTCCATTTAACAGCAGTGATCAGGCACAGGATATCACCAGCCCTTCTTGGGTACTGATGTCTATGCTGGTTAGTAGCTGACCTTCCCAGCCGCTTCACTGGGTGTTCCCCACAGTTAGCACTGGTGACCCCCTCTCTATGTATCAGGAACTCAGTGCAGCTTCCCTGTAAACTCCCTATTTATTTATTTATAAATAAACTATTTCCTAGGTTAGTCTTAAGGTGGATTACAATTACAGTTGTCTCACGGTTTACAGTCAATGTACTTTTACACTCAAAATAGGAACAAATATAAAGCGTGCATGTAAACAGATGCAGTTAGAGATACAAGGTAGATTGTAGTATTATGCTGGTTGATGATATGGTTTCATGATCAAGCTCTGGTAGTCAAGTGGTAGAGAGAAAGGCTCTGTCTCAGTCTTTATCATGGAATCTAGGGAAAGGGCAGGCAGGGTTGGATTTCCCATAAGGCCAACCTAGGCCATGGCCTAGGGCGCAGCAGTCAGGGGGGCGTATATACAGCAGAAATAACAATCAAATATTTACAAATTTTTCAGTATTATTTTGAAAAGGCCATATAAAATGCTGTTTTTTAAATTTACATCCACATACTTTAAATAAATTGAGCGGTACATTTATGTTGCCTATCTCTACAGTTTGCGCTGTCTGGCTCAGTCACAGGCAAAAAGCATTTGCTATTTCTCTCTCACACACTCAGCGTAAACCACGTGTTAAAGGAAAATTCCAGATTTGGCGTTGCAATAGTGATTCCAAGTGATTCATTACACTTATAATCGCTTGTCTTCTACATATCTACTGATAATAGGTACGTAAAATATATCGTTACTACTTTTATATACTGTTTTGTTAACACAGGGCTGAAAGCCGTAAGCAGAAAAAGTTGACGGCGGTGTTTGCCAAATTATAAGGGGGCTGCGATTTTTTTACAAACCATGAAATATACACAAATTATGGCTTATTTATGCAGCATCATTTAATGTGGTGTAATGTAAGTTTGACACAAAATGAAAAACATTTCAATAAAATTCTATAATGTCAGATGACATTTGATGTAAATCTTCTGCATTTTATGTCAATTCTATTTGCTGTTTTTTGTATCGAATATGCCATCTGGGCGAATAATTTGAACTAACCAAAGAAGTAATCCTTGTACCTCATATGTGTTATATTGGCAGATGTCTGCATTTTGCGGGCTGGCCCGACGGTCAGGTTCAAAATATTTCAGCGCGGGTCAGGTCGGACAAAAGAACTTCTGTGGGGCGATGCAGGTCCCGTGGGCTGAAAAACTTTTTTTACTGGTTTTGGTCTGCTTTATTTTGCTTCTGGGTTCACTCACTGCAAGTTTAAATACATTTCGAATAATTGAAGAAGTTCGATGGAAAGTTTTTTTTGTATGTGTTAATGTTATGCAATTTCATAAGTAGTGCAGTAGTGTAGTTTTGAATTAAAACTATATGGTTCAAAGATTATAAAGATTGTATTAAGTGCTTACATGATTCAAAAATAAACTATTACATATTAAATTGAAAATTATAAATCAACTTTTGAGGGGGAGGAGGCACAGAATTGTGCTTTGACCTAGGGCGTAGAAATGTGTAAATCCGGCCCTGAGGCCAGGCCAAATAGCCAAGCCTTCATTTTCTTCCAGAAGGTAAGATAACGTCACTAGTTATAGGAGTAATGGTATCTTGTTCTATAATTTTGGTTCATAGCAGCTGAATGCACAAAGTCTTATAGAAGCTAATCTGGTAGAAGCCAGAGGAGGGGAGAAGGGCCATTTGGGATGATCAAAGTTCTTTTGTAACAGCGTAGGAGAATAGAATTTGGGAGAGATACTAAGGGGCAAGAATATGCACACATTTATTTTATTTATTTATTTAAGGCTTTTTTTTATACCGATAACCGTTTGCACATCATATCGGTTTACATGGAACAGTAAGATAAGAACATTTACATGGAATGGTGTGTAACATAAGATAAGATAGATACATATGGGTAACATAGGAGTATAACTATGGAATGTAGTAATACAATATTAATACTAGGTATAACGAGAATGGTATGTAATTTGAAAGCGAAGAGTTCTGAATTGTATCCTGTTTTCAACCAGGAACCAGTGTAACTGAAGATTGGCTTTATGTGGTCAGTTGCTTTGTCCCCTACCTAAATTCTGGTAGCCATAATCTGTATGAGTTGGAGGCATTTGAGATTATATTCTGAGACACTGCTGTAGAGAGATTTACTTCCAATAGTCAATTTGGCTAGTGATTAACATGAATATTATAGTAGCAGTTTCAGGTTCTAAAGGAGTTGGCACCTCTGTTCTCTACCCTTGACAGTAGTAGCGGAGCATGGAGCAACATAGCAGCAACCACTAGGCGGTAGGAATATGCATGCTCTTACCTGGTTCTCAGTATTTCTAGTTCCTGCTTTTACCATTTAAAATCAGCATTGCAGGTATACATGGTGCATCAGGATGGGATGTTCCGAAATCCCAGACTGACCTAAAATTTCACTCCTGAAACTGGCTCACTTGGCATCTCTGTATAGAGCACAGACAGCATTTCCTTGTTTTTTTTTTGGAAGGAGAAAAGAAGAGACAAAGAGATGGGCACTTGGCCAAAAAAGCTTGATAACTTCTGATATATAGCAGGTCAGAATGTATTATGCAAGCAACCTTATCCATTAAAAAAATACAAGAAAAAATTATTATTAGGCTAATAACTGACTCACTGGCTCTTAGGTCTCCAAAACTCCTTAACAAACAAACTAATGTCAATCTGGTCCCTTTGGTTATGCATCTCATTTTCTGAGTACCATGGGCAACTGACAAACTGGTGTGAAGGTTACTGGTGAGCTCTAGAACAAAGGGTCTCAGCTCCCGTGCTCTAGGGTTGCAAAAAATCATATTTTTCAAGATGTACAAGGGTACAGGTACCAGGCAGTATTTATGAGGAGAAGAAAATCAGTAGATAAAGTTACCTGTTTTCAATGGCTGAATCTGGGACAATGGCTCAGACAAAAATGAAATTAAACATGACTAAAAGTTACTGAGCAGAATTAAATTATCCCTTTTTTTAAAATATTAACTTACTTCCAAAAGCAGCTTCCTATGTTTTGAACTTTCAGGTGGTGAAGATGAGAACTGTAATGGAATTCAAAAGGTGTGAGACAAACATAGAGGATCCCTGCTGGCTTGGGAATGGAAATTAAGAAATGGAGTAAATTTTCTGCTACACCTATAGTTTACATTTAGACTTGGGGATGGCCTGCACGCAGTGGCAGCTGCTACTACCCTAAAAGTAAACTAAAAAAAAAAAAGATAAATAAATAAAAAAATTGCTGGGCAGACTGAATGGACCATTTTGGTCTTTATCTACCATCATTTACTATGTTACCGTGGGAATCTCCTTCAATTGGAATTATGACTCTGAGCCTTCATTCATGATTACTTGGGGTTTTCCTCCTTTTTAATTCCTCTACACCAGTAGTGGCCAACTCCGATCCTCGAGAGCCACAAACAGGCCTGGTTTTCAGGATATCCATAATGAATATGCATGACAGAGATTTGCATGCACCGCCTCCCTTGTATGCAAATTTATCTCATGCATATTCATTGTGGATATCCTGAAAACCTGGCTGGTTTGTGGCTTTCGAGGACTGGAGTTGGTCACCCTGCTCTACACCGTCTTATCTAGCCCTGTCATTACAAGCTATCTGGTTCAGAGGCACTACTATTATGGCTGCTGCTTATTTCTGAGCACTGTATGGATGAATACACATAAGAGATTGTCCCTTCTCCATGAAGCTTACAATTTAGTCATGACATGCAGATAAATAGAAGGTTTAAGGAAACATATTCACTACGGTAACCTTGATTACAATCGACTAAGCTATGATGAGGAAGAGATAGGGTTCAATATTTAAAAGCAACCTCAAACAGACAGAGGTCAATATTCAGGCAGTGTGTCTGACTAAATTCAGGACTTAGTTGAACAGACTGCAGGTTTTAAATTTCCCACCTCTCTGAATGGCTCCAATTTATTAGGCTGTGTCGCCTGATAAAGTCAAATAAGTTGAAGATATTCCTGAGGAAGAGTTAAGTAGGCCCGATAACTTACCTGGCTAACTCCAATATTCGGCGTTAGCTGAATAACTTATGCAGCTAAGTCTGGTCATGCCGGAGACCAGTTCCATAGTTACGGTAGCTGGATACGTTTACTCAGCTAACTAGGACTCTATCCATCTACATTCAGCAGCAATGCTCTGCTGAATATCCATGACAATTTATCTGGCTAACTTTCGCTAAACTATCTGCTTGCTGCACTGCTGAATATTGACCTCTAGTTTATTTTAGATGGGACTTAAACAGGCAGGGCCACAGTCAGTTTATGACCTGTGGTTGCAAAAAACGTGGAGCTTGGAGTTGGCGATGAAGGAAAAGATCCAGGACAAATGTGCGGTAATCGTACTGTGAGCCAGTGACAGGAGCATTCATTAATTTAATTGTTCTCCCTCTGCTAGCTAAGGTGAATACATACTAAAGGTTTTGTTTTGTGTTACGGTAGAGACATGAAAAAAGTCCCTGCAACTTTTTTTTTTTCTTAAGGTTGAAAGAAGAACTGCTTCATAGTGGCTACCAGCATTGCTGTCCAGCTGTAGGCTCATGCCACCCACCCCTCCCCCAAGTCTCCTGAAATGGTTTCAAACCGTGCTGGATGAAATGCCTAAGAAGGCAAGTCAGCCCTCCCCCACCCTTCCAACGATTCAATCATTCTTAAAACTGAGAGTGCCCTCTCCTTCCATCCCTTCCTGAAACACGCACCCTCCAGCAACTCAATAATTCTTAAAGTCCAGAGTGCTTTCTCCCACCCCTTCCTGAACCTTCCATCTCTTCCCAACCCTCCAAGTAACCTAAATCTCCCATTCCTGCTGGCACCCTCTAAAACTTCATACCACACAAAAAGCCATCATGTGTGTTGCCTGCTCAAGTGGGGAGTAGCAAGGCATAGGCCTGATGGCCAAAACTGTGTTTTTTTTATCTGTCAACGCTTATACAGCTGTATTCTGTCACCTTTAGCCAAATAACTTTAAATGTAACAGGTGATTCAAACATAGGAGTTCATTCATAAAGCCATGTTAGGCTGTTTAACAAGCGACTGAAGGGGAAGGGGCAAGGCCTGATGCAGGCTTTTAAACTTATGTTTTAAATATTTTGAACAAAGGCCACCTTCAGGACCAGCGGAGGGGACAAGGGGCCTATGGAAACCCCGCAAAATTTTGGCTACTTTCAAGGGGAGTTTGCTCCAAGCAATTGGCCCCTTTAAGCAATGGCAGCATCACATTTCTGGGGCCGCTAGCATGTATTGTAAGGGAGGCATTTACACCACAGAATTTTTCCTTGCAGTATTTACCATGGGGAAAAATACCACAGGAGTCACTAAAGCATTTACCACAGCTTTGTGACTACCACCGCATTTTTCCCTGAGGAGCCAAATAAGAAAAAAAAAGGACCAAAAGAGAGAGATTGGGAACCTGCTTATGTGTATACCTGTGTGAGAGAAAGAGAGATTGGGATTGGGCTTGTGTGTGTGCCTGTGAGAGAGAGAGATAATAGGAGCCTGCTTGTGTGTGTGCCTGTGAGAGAGAGAAAGAGAGATTGGGAGCCTGCTTATGTGTATACCTGTGTGAGAGAAAGAGAGATTGGGATTGGGCTTGTGTGTGTGCCTGTGAGAGAGAGAAAGAGAGATTGGGAGCCTGCTTGTGTGTGAGTGCCTGTGAGATAGAGAGCAAGAGAGAGATTGGGAGCCTGCTTGTGTGAGTGTGCCTGTGAGATAGAGAGCAAGAGAGAGATTGGGAGCCTGCTTGTGTGAGTGCCTATGAGATAGAGAGCAAGAGAGAGATTGGGAGCCTGCTTGTGTGAGTGTGCCTGTGAGATAGAGAGCAAGAGAGAGATTGGGAGCCTGCTTGTGTGAGTGCCTGTGAGATAGAGAGCAAGAGAGAGATCAGGAGCCTGCTTGTGTGTGTAATGTGAGAGAGAGATTGAGAGCCTACTTGTGTGTGTGCTTGTTTGAGAGAAAGAGAGAGAGAGATTGGGAGCCTGCTTATTTATGTGCCGGTGAGACTGATTGGGAGTCTGCTTGTGTTTGTGCCTGGTGAGAGCCTGTGTTTGTGTGCCCAAATGAGCATGCATGGCTGTAAAAACATGTCACATACAAGCTCTCACAAGCACAAACACATAGGGGCAGATTTTGAAACCAGCGTGCGCGGGGTACATTTGTGCGTGTTACCCGGTGCGCACAAATGTACACCTGATTTTATAACATGCGCGTGCTACCGTGTGCATGTTATAAAATCAGGGGTCGGCACACGCAAGGGATGCACACTTGTGCACCTTGTGCACGCAGAGCCCTAGGGGAGCCCCGATGGCTTTTCCCATTCCCTCCGAGGCCGCTCCGAAATCGGAGCGGCCTCGGAGGGAACTTTTCTTCCGCTCTCCCCCCACCTTCCCCTCCCTTCCCCTATCTAACCCACCCCCAGCCCTACCTAAATCCCCCCCACCTTATTTCATGTATTTACGCCTGCCAAAGGCAGGTGTATCTTGAACACGCCGGCCAACTGCTGACGCACCATCCCCCAGCACAGCTGCTGTGCCGGAGGCCTCGGTCCTGCCCCCGGACCTGCATGTGTGAGAGCATAGGCATGTATAAGAGAGAGGGAGTGTGAGAGAATGAATATGTTATTGTGATTGTGTGTGTGTGTGTGTGTGTGTGTGTGTGTGTGTGTGTGTGTGTGTGTGAAAGAGAAGGTAGTTTATGTGGCACTCCATCCCCAATCCATGAAAATCTCAGAGTGATTGGAAATCAAAAGATCCTATGTATGGAGAGCAGAAGTTTTAAAATTCCTTTTTATTTTAATTAGTCAATGGTGTTCAATGTTTATGCTGTTTTGACATATTTTATTGGTGTTTTGGGAATTTATAACATCTTTTTTAATTATTGGTTGTTTGTTGGCAAAATTTGTTATTTTTATTAGTATGATTTTAATATTTTGAATGTTTCATATTTTATTTATTTAGATTTATCTTAATTGTATTGCTTGATGTTTTGTGAGGAATGATGTTTCTGTTTTTTTCATTGTTGCACTGCATAATACAGTCAGGCGTATGGTTTCCAGTTCATTTTTTGTTGGTACATTTCTATTTATACTTAATGGCCTTTCTATTTTGTTTTGATGAGAGTCTGTCTTATGTAACTTTAATTCTTGCTGTGAAAATGATTGAACTTATCATCACTAGCTTTTATGGCATTAAGATCATCCCTTCTTCATTTCTATTTTAACAAAAGTTTGCTCTTCATTAATTTCACCTGCATGTAGCAAGCTGTTTTAAATATTATTGCTGTTAGTATATATTAGGCGATTATTTTAAGCAAGGGGGACTTAGCCAATTTTTTCTTTAAGGATTAGGTTGCTGTGAGCATAAAATTGATAGGCTTTTTGCATCAAAGAACGCAATGTTCTCAGAGTAATGTAACCAAAACTTTTTGCACACAGCAAACCAATCCTTAAACGGAACACTGGACATTGGGGAGAAGAAGACTGGGATTGGATCTTGAGAGGGTTCGGGCTTAGAGAGAAAAAGAATACTGTTTGGATTGGCCCTTGGGGAGGGAAGGTAGTTAAAAGTACATTTTCTGGCATAGTCATAGTCACATGACCAGTGATCAGTGAGTATGAATATATGTGACATTGTAAAATTTGGTTCGATGCACCACAAGGATCAAGCAAACATGGAAGTGTGCTCTCATATAAAAAGTCTGAGAAGCTCTGCTTTAGGGGAGAGGGGGTTGAGGGAATAAAATTGCTGTAGACAAGGGAGGGAGGGTGAGGACAGCAGGTGGTGCATGTGGAAGGTGGGAGTGAGACTGAATCCCCTGCTATAAATGTCACCATATGCCACTGGCTTCCTGAGACCTTGGGAACTAACATTGAGAAATATAAGATCCTCATTGAAAGAGCTCATCATCTGGGACCCTTCATATCAGGTAATGAGAAGCCAAGACAGATAATTGTCAAATATTTTAATTTTACAGGCTAAGTAAAGCTCTGTTTGGCTTCTTAAAAGGCAGGAAAATAAATTTTTCCTGTTCCCAGATTTTTCAGTGAAGGTAATGGCATCCCATAGGGAACTGACCATGTTGCACACAATTATACAATAAGGAAATCAAGTTTGTTCTTCAGCTCCCTGCACAGTTTAACATTTTTCATAATGGTGAAACCAAGTTGTTTACTACAAGTCAGATCTTAAACAATTTATGGATAAACTTTAATGCAAAAGATTCTTATGCTATCTTTTCAATTTTTGTTTTAATAGAAGAGACCGCAAATAGCCGAGATGCTGTGTGGTCTATAGTTTTTCTAATAAACGGGAATCCACTTTTACATTTTTTTTATCCTACATCTTTCAGATGATTTGGAACCTGCTTAATCCTTCTTATATTATTTAATGGTACTTTGGGACTAAACTGTTTATTTGGCCTCTTGTGTCACAGCTGATTTTTTTTTTTCTGGAACGGATCAAATGCCATTTTAATGGATCTTCCTATGTAGTCTTATAAGGTCTTGTGCAAGCTGGGGTGGACTCTGGGAGTTCCTTGAGATCAAGCAGGAGAGGAGAAAGGAAGCTTGGCAGAAAAAGGAAGAAGAAACAACCTCTTGTTTCTTTTTCAGAGACACTCGGTAAACTGGAGGGTTTTGGTGTTAGAAGATGGGAGGAGTGTTGGTATGAATGGAGAATCTGGCAGTGGGACTTCTAGTATTGCAAGGCTGGAGGGGGAGGGTTTAGGCTAGGAGATCCTTCCTCCAATGTTCTTTTAAGTTATTGTCTTTGTGTACTGGTTTCCATTTGATCATGGTTAATCTGATTGTTTGCTAAATATTTATGGCTCGCATTCTCCCATAAAGAGGAAAAAAAATGCTTGCGGAATTTCATAAATGTAAAACTAACATAGCTTTCATCCAGGAAACATACTTATAAGACTCTGAACATCAGAAATTAAGGCAAGAATGGGTTAGGGGGTTTTTTTTCTCCTCTTTTACTAAGAGATAGAGAGGAATTGCTCTTCTAGCAAATAAAAATACTCCTTTTGAACTTGAAAATAAATCTGTGACTCTAATGGTAGATATGTAATTGTGCTTGAAACTCTCTATAATAAGAAAATCCTGCTTTTTAACATATCTGCACTTAACCAATCACAGGGGTTTTTAATAGTATCTTAGCTAAATTAACCTAATGGGATGGTCATCAATTGATTACAGGGGAAGACTTTAATATTATAGATAATCCATTGGTGAGATGAAAACCTGCTAAAAACCCCTAGAAAAAAATTAGTCTGACATGGGCATCAGCCTCTTATGAAAGGAATTGCAAGTCTTTGACTCCTGGAGACTAAAGCACCTTGATGATCTTGACTTTACCTTTTTCTCTTCTATACGCTGAGGTAGATCTTAAATAAGTACGCCGGATTTTATAAGATACGTGCGTAGCCGCGCATATCTTATAAAATCCGGGGTCGGTGCACGCAAGGCTGCGCAAAATCGGCAGCCTGCGCGCGCCGAGCCGCGCAGCCTACCTCCGTTCCCTCTGAGGCCGCTCCAAAATAGGAGCGGCCTCGGAGGGAACTTTCCTTCCACGTCCCCCCACCTTCCCCTCCCTTCCCCTACCCCCAGCCCTACCCCTACCCCCAGCCCTACCTAAATCCCCCCCCCACCTTTTGTTGTGCAAGTTACGCTGCTCGCGCCACCTCGGCATCCCCCGGCACAGGCCGCAGTGCCGGGGGACTCGGGACCGCCCTCCCAGCCCACCCCAAACCATTTCCACGCCCCCAGACCGCCCCCTGACCCCGGACATGCCCCCAGGACACGCCCCCGGACTACCACCACGCCTCCAGACACACCCCCTCCTGCCCCTTTTACGAAGCCCCGGGACTTACGCGCTTCCCGGGGCTTTCCGTGCACCGGCGGCCTATACAAAATAGGCGCGCCGGCGCGCAGGGCTTTTAAAATCTAGCCCATAATGTATATTCCAGGCTTGATTATCTTCTTTTATATGAATCCGTTTCTGACAAGCTTGAATCTAGTGATTTAGCAGAGGTGTCCTTCTCTGACCATTCAATGGTACAGGTGAAAATAATTCTGGTGCAAGGAGGAAAAGAGCCAAGAACTTGGAGAATGAACCCAGCATTATAGGGCGGATTTTAAAAGGGTTACTCGCGTAACATACATGTGTAACCCTTTTAAACCTGCTCCTGTGCGCGCCGAGCCCCAGGACGCACGTATGTGGGCGGGGTGGTCCAGAGCGGAGGCGGGACCAAGGCCTCCGGCCCAGCGGCTGTGCCACGGGATTGCCTGCCGGCAACCTACGCCTGCCCAGAGGCAGGCGCAACGTATGAAACAAAGGTGGTGGGGGGGTTTAGATAGGGCTGGGGGGCGGGTTAGGGGAGGGTGGGCGGAAGGAAAGGCGGCCTCGGAGGGAATGGGGAAAGCCATCGGGGCTCCCCTAGGGCTCGGCGCGCGCAAGATGCACAAGTGTGCACCCCCTTGTGTGCGCCGACCCCGGATTTTATAACATGCGTGCGACTGTGCGCGCATGTTATAAAATCGGGTGTAGACTTGTGCGCGCCGGGTTGCGCACACAAATCTATGCCCGCGCGTACGTCTTAAAATCTGGCCCTATATGAGGATCAAACTTGTTAAATATTTAACGGATAAATGGGAAGAAATGTCATGGCTCACTCTGCTCTGGCTATAATAATGGATAGACATACCTTAGGACAAGGTGGACATTCTGGAGTAGAAGTCTTTGCCTGAAGCAGCCACAGTTCTCCCTGGGTTGAGCCTTTGGATTCAGGCAGCCACTAGGTCTTTTATAGCGCTGACTAGCCAAAGGTCCGGAGAATATAGAGGAACCAAGGCAGAAAGAGAGTAGAAGGCCAGGGCAGGACTGGATCAGGAGCCAGAAGTTGGAGCAGGAAACCAAAACCAGGAAGCAAGGAACACAGGAACAAGGCCAGGCAACAGGATACATGGAGTGAACTCAGCATTGGGCTGTTGGACCAGCATAGGTGTGGCCAGCTGGGCTTCCTTATATACTGCTATTATTAGCCACACCTAATGCTAGTCCAATAGGAGGCCTTTAGAGATGGGCTTCCTTAACATTTCTTGTCTGGATATTTACCAGGGGATCTGCATTGTTTCAGAGTTCCCATGGCTCTTTCACCAACTCCTCTGGCACTGAACACCCAGGCCCGCCGTTTGAATCCCACTGACCCTGACAAGCATACAATCATCAGAACAAATCTGTAGAAGTGGGATCAATTACTTTTTAGAATGCGGCTAAAGTTGTTTTAAGAGGTGAGACAGAGTAACCCTATTTTTCCCCTTTAAACCTGTGCGGGACTAGGCATTTAGCCTGGTTCACCTTAAATGGTTCAGAGGGAGAAAGCTCTGTGGATGGAACATGGTGGGAGAGGAATAAGTTGGTGAGCCCAACTGGGATCAGGAGGCCCAACATCTCCAGGAGCAAGAAGTTCCTGACCCTCTCTTAAGGTTTGTGAGTACACTGTCCTGAGGTAAGGCAGTCTTCTATTGTGTTAAAGCGCTGTTTATCTTAATAAAAGTTGAAATTATATTATAAAAGACCGGAGGCAGTGTGATTTTCTGCTTCAGCCTGGCTGATTTGCTCGGTCATCTTCAGAGGCCATAACATTTTGTATCAAACACATCAATATAGGGAGAGAAATTAGAGTAGTGAAAATATACCGAAAATGATCTACATTGAAACATACTCACATACCCACAAGTTATCTATGGACATAAAGAATGAGATGATTGCTATTATGTTAGAAATTAGTAGTTTATTAGATCTCAAAGCAAAGCATAATTTACAATTTTTGCAATATAAGCTCTACCAATGGGGTAACAAGGCGAACAAATTACTGGCTAGATTAGTGAAGAATGTGAAAAAGAAGAATTTCATTACTCAAATTAAATATCAGGGCCAAGTCTTTAATTCAACTTTAACAATAACTGAAGCACTTGAACAGTGTTATAAATCTTTATGTTCTATGGTTGCTCGTTCTGTTGAGTCCCAGGATGATTTCTTTACAAATTCGATCATTCCTCAGTTACCTTACTCTCAACATAGGAATGTGGAAACTCCTATAAAAGAAGTAGAAATACGAGTGGCAAACAACCAGTCTTGACTAACACACCAGGCCCTAATGGCTTTGGCCTAGAATTTTATAGAATTATGTGTAATTCGATACTATAACCCTGTTAAAAAGATGTTCCAAGCAGCTAAAGACAGAGGCATTTTTGAGGAGGGCTATAACCTTGCTACTATAATCCGGAATCTGAAGCCAAGTAAAAATCTGTTAACCTGAGTTGTAGAGGCCCATCTCTTTACTTAATCAGAATATCAAGTTGCTATCTGCAGTTTTGGCAAATAGATTAAATAATGTTATTAGCTCTCTTATTCATGAGGATCGAATAGGGTTTGTAAAAGGGAGATATTCAGTCTCTAATATCTTGAAAATTTGAATGAGCATTCAAATCTCCAAACTGGGTGCAACAAAAGGACTTCTTGCAAGTCTAGATGCTGACAAGGCATTTGATAGAGTTGTTTGGGATTATTTAATATTGGATATGGTGAAATGTAATTTTGGGGAATCCTTCATAAACTGGATTAAACTTTTATACAATAATCCCATGCTATTTCTACTTGTCAATGGCTTTCTTTCTTGAGGATTTATTTTGGCCAGGAGAACTAGACAAGGACACTGCCCTGTCGCCTTTATTATTCATTCTTACCCTTGAACCTTTGGCTATTAAGGGAACTACCAGTTTTTTAGGGCATTGCAATTGCTAATAAAAAAAATTAAATGGAGTCTTTTCCTGATGACATGCTTCTTTATGCGAGTTGCAAAAGGGATTTGCATATGGTCCATAAATTTGATAATGTAAGTGAACACAATAAAAAAGCCTCATAAAATTTTATTTAATCTGGATTTAAATCAATGACTTTGCCTTGAATCTGTTTCAGATTTTCACTTTTCCTGTATTTGGACTTGATTTTTCTTTAGTCTTCATACCTGTTTATCTTCTTGGAATAATCTGGTGTACATAGTATTACAATAGATCCCTTCCAGTTTTGAAACTGTGTCTAAATATTTTGTCAACATAATAAGGACAATTCTTCCCACACGGTTCTGTGTTGAGAGACCGATTGTCAAATAAATATTGCTATGTACACATCCTAAAGGTAACACTGCTTTTTTAGTGTGTTCACCTACATTATCAAGTTTATGGACCATATGCAAATCCCTTTTGCAACACACCTGCTCTGTTGATATGTTAATTTAGTGCGTTTGCTCGTCTTTCCACACCTTTTTGTGATGCTTCTTTATGTGGACAATCCCCAAACAATAATTATGGTAACAACATCCTTTGGAGATTTTTCAGGTCTCAAAGTTAATTATAAAAAATGTGAAACATTCCTTTTAGATAGTCATTTATAGAAGACATATGCTCAAGTCATTTCCCTTTGAAGTGGACTGTGGATAGCATGCAATACCTAGGAATAAAAATGGATATGAATACAGGAGATATATAGTCACCAAATTTGTCAGATATTTTAGCAAATATTAGATTATTCCTACACAAATGGAAATCATTGCCACTTTCACTCATGGGCCCATATGCTCTTATCAAGATGGTCATTTTACCTAAAATCTTATATTATTTGTAAATGGTGCTACAATGAATAAAAAGAAAAGATGTATAAACCTTCAGGTCTCTTATTTTCTCTTTTCTATGGAAGAATAAAAGAGCTTGTTAGTTATGACACCCTAGTGAGTAATAAAGAACTGGGAGGCTTGGCCCTACCTGACCTGAGAGTTTACAGTGTGGCATGCCTATTGCAATTTGGGCATGAATGGGTAACACAGAAAAATAATTTTGATCATTTGCTGGAGACATGGGTAAAACCACATAGGCCCATCAATCTTTTACATACGCAATGGAGCAAACAACCTTTATACTCCTGTAATAATTTCTGGTTTATTTCTGTAAGGAAAGCATGGCGATGGAAGAGCCTAAGAATGAAGGAGAATACTAGCGTTTCTCCCTTTCTAACCCTTACGGGCAATGCTGATTTCTCAGCTGGGATGGTTGGTCATTGCTTCAAGTGTGGGAAACCCATTGTGGCGGTTCTGGCCGCGAGCACTGCGGCCAGGTCCTTACCTCCGGGCTCCCGGACCTGCTCCCGTTTCCAGAGGCCTGGTTTGCGGCCTGTTTGGCGGCGTCCCCAGTGGGGCTGCGCCGCTGCGAGGTCTCTCATGGACACCCGGCTCCTAGGCGCGCGCGTGCCACTTGGGCGCTTTTCTAGGCCGTTTCCCGCCAGTGGTGACTTTGCCCAACTCCTGACGTCAGACGCCGCGGCCTTGATAAGTCGGCCGCGGCATTCCAGTCTTTGCCTTGCAACGGGTTAGCCTCCCGGTTTCCTGTTGCGCTGTGCCCCGGAGTGACTTGCTTTGCTTCATCGTTCTGTTCCTGCTACAGTACCTGCTTGGTTCCTGCCTGCCTGCTACAGTACCTGCTTGGTTCTTGCCTGCCTGCTACAGTACCTGCTTGGTTCTTGCCTGCCTGCTATAGTACCTGCTTGGTTCCAGCCTGCCTGCTACAGTTCTTGCCTGGTTCCAGTACCCGAATCCTGCTACAGTTCTTACCTGGTTCCAGTACTCGAATCCTGCTACAGTTCTTGCCTGGTTCCAGTACCTGAATCCTGCTTCAGTTCCTGCCTAGTTCCAGAACCCGAGCCCAGTTACAGTATTGCTACTGTCCTAGTCTGGTTCCAGTTACCTGTCCTGATCCACAACCCGCCTAAGTCCCAGCGGCCGGGCCCCTATGGGCTCCTCCCGGGGGAGCTTCGGCTTCCAAGGGTGAAGCCACCTAAGTCCCAGCGGTTGGGCTCCTACGGGCTCCTCCCGGGGGAGTACCAGCTTCCAGGGTGAAGAGCATCTACTTCCTGCCTGAACACCTGCCTCCCGGCCTGCTATTCATTAGAGACAGTGACCATCTTTCCCAGTCTCCAGCAGGTCGGCCCAAGGGTCCACTAAACAGAGACTCCCATAACACCCATGATATTTTTAATGTTGGACAAATGATTCATGAAGTACAAGATGGTCTCCTTTCTTTTCATCAGTTTAAAGAGTTGTGGAATATCTCGGCTTAGCCACGTTGTTCACTTACTTACAAGTTCAGCATTACTGTTTACAATGAGGTAATGCCAATATTACAGCTATTAAGTGTTATTAGACTGCAGAAACTTTTTCTGAAACTATTGTCAAAAATAATAAAATTGCTATATGGTGTGCTATGTTGAAAGCAAATATGATCAATGTATGTTTGCAGAAGCTAACCGAATTATGGAAAGCTAATTTAAATAATGACTTAAATGTTGCAGATATGCATTGCGCTTTTACTACAGCCTACAAATAGATGTCGTCTACCAATATGAGAGAAATACAATTTAAAATTATTCATAGAATTTATAGTACCAGAACGCTGGGGACCAAAATGAAGCTATGGGATTCTGATCTATGTCTTAAATGTAATTATCAAAGTGGGTTTTTTTTTGTCTTATGTTTACAGATTATCATAAATTGGATTTTTTTTTTGGAGGAAAATATTTGGATACCTGGAAAGATATTGAATTGTACTGTTAACTGGAACAGCAAACTAATATATCTGGGACTTTTTGACAGAAACCAAATATTGCCTAAAGAGGATTAAAGATTTATTATTGTTTCTCTTCTAATGGCAAAGAAAATTATTTTATTATTGCAGAAGGGAGAAGAATTACCCACCTCTTGGCAGTGGCTAACTGAGATGAAACAATGTGCCTTAATGGAAAAAAAATGAGACTTCATAGAATGCAGGATCTTAGAAGGGTTTCTCTAAATAAGCTATATTTTCAATTATGGAAAAAAAGATTGAAAAAATGTTGATAGAACTGTGCAGATTAGTCCTTATTTGAAGCCTTGGCTGTTATTATGAGGATTATTAACACTGATTCTGTGTTTATGTGTGTGAATGGGGTATGTTTGTGTATGACTGGAAACTGGGTGCTTGGGAGTTCAGCAAAAATGTTCCCTCGGAAAATTCTAAGATTGTCTCCAAGATTCTTTAGTTGATGGCATATAAGGCAGTTGCGTTTTGAGGCTTTATGTGTGCCCTGCTATATGTATTATTGATACAGTTGCTTTTGTATGTTTATTTCTTGTTCAGAAATGATCTAATGTACAGATTGTGTGTGTGTGGGGGGGGTGGGGGGGGGGGGAGGAAGAATTCAATGATTAACACTCACTATAGGACATAGAAATGCAAGGAATCCAAACCGAAGACAAGTCTCCATCAGCAGAAAAGCTATGGGTTTGAAATTTCTCAATAAGATGTGCTTCCACTGAATCTGATCGTTTCCTTCTCTTATACAAGTTTGTCAGGCATCTTTCAGTGTTACCATACAGCAATATTGATGCAAAGACATCAGCAAAATGCCCCTCACTATTGATTTCAGTGTCTTCATGGACACTAGCAGATGAGGTAGGATGGTAAGAGTGTGTGAAGGGTATTTCTGACACTCAACGGGAGCTGTCCTTATGAAGTGAACGCCCGCTTGGCTCTGGGTTCTTCTAGGCTTTCCAAGGGACGAGACCACCTTTCCTGTCTCCTGTCCAGAGAAGGTGAGAGGCCCTAGGGATCAGGGAGATTTTGTCTTGGAGTGCAAGACGGGATTCTTAAAATATTCCAAACAACCAGAGATCTAAATGTTTGGATAAAGAGGGTTTGGATAAAGAGGATTATCTTTCTAGGGAGTCAGAAGGAAGTATTGCCTTGCAGGGAGAAGGTCCTACAGAGCTGCTGCATAAGGAATATTATCAGCACAGGAGTTTGTAAAGTGTAACATGAGGCATTCCATTTTCAACTATTGGGAAGGAGTTTGTATCCAGTTTACATGTACCACTGGGGAAGTGTCCAAGGAAGGTCCCTTGTCAAGAGTACTTCCTGCCAGGTAGTGCAGATTTACCAGTGACTGCATCTGATTTTCTTCTAGACCTTTATTTCTGTATTCAAGTGCACTATTCCAGAGTGTAGCCTTTATGATTGTTTTATTCTTGGAGGAGAGGGTTGGTTTTGTTTTTGTTTTAAATATAGTTATTGTATTTTTTTTTATCTTTGATGTATACTGCATTGAAGGAACTTTTTGATCAGGAAAGCAATATAAAAGAATTTTAAAATAAACATATGAAATCAAGTATAGAATAACAAGTTTTAGTCCGAACAATAGCTACCTTGTGCAGTGTGTTTTGTTTACTGTAAGAAGCAAAAGAGCTGTACAGAAAGCCCGGGGCCTTGAAATACTTTTACTCTTTCTCCCCTTTCAGGAAAAAATCTGGGAGTATGAGACAAAACATGGCCTCAAAACACTCCAGTGAACCCCGAGCCAATTAACAGGCAGAATATGGGCTACACTGACATAGAAAGAGTATTCTGCTTGATAAAGAAAAATAAAACTGAATACAGAGCTACACTATAAGAACATAAGAAATTGCCATGCTGGGTCAGACCAAGGGTCCATCAAGCCCAGCATCCTGTTTCCAACAGAAACCAGGCCACAAGAACCTGGCAATTACCCAAACACTAAGAAGATCCCATGCTACTGATGCAATTAATAGCAGTGGCTATTCTCTAAGTCAACTTGATTAATAGCCGTTAATGGACTTCTCCTCCAAGAACTTATCCAAACCTTTTTTGAACCCAGCTACACTAACTGCACTAACCACATCCTCTGGCAACAAATTCCAGAGCTTTATTGTGCGTTGAGTGAAAAAGAATTTTCTCCGATTAGTTTTAAATGTGCTACTTGCTAACTTCATGGAATGCCCCCTAGTCCTTGGCATCTGTGATTAAAAGCAAAGTGAACCTGTCTAAGACTAGCACTGGTCACTCCATTAAAAATTAAAATGAGATTCTGCACCAGACAAAACAGTCAACCTACATAGCCACCAGTTCAAGGCTTTCAGCAGCTAGGTCTCTAATGGTCAATCCCATAGATAGGCAAGATTTTTTGGTTTATGTCTAATATGTTATATTTTAGATGGTTGTATTGTTTCATTTAGTAGTGTATATTTTATTGTAACTAGCCTAGAATTATAGATAGGTGGGATAAAAATATTTTTTAATGAATAAATACAGACTAACAGAGGGCCAAGAGGTGAGAGGGATGAGGAGAGATAGGAGACAAAAGTGAATAGGCGCTCAAAGATGATTTCACGCAGCTGGGTATTTTAACCCCAGCTGTGCTATGTGCCAATGCCTCAGCAACAAGTCCCATGCATAACCTGCAGTGAGTGTTACTATCTTCGTGCCTCTGTGTCTTCTTACCACGCCCTGCCTTGCCTTTTGCCTCTGTGCCTCCTTGTCCTGCTTCTGCTCCCTCTCACCTATCTGTTGCCTTGCCTGGTTGATACTGTTTTGTCCTAGTCTTCTGTGTCCATCTCTCTTGCCTGCCTCCTGTTACTGACCTCTGTTATGGACTCTGGGTACCTCTTGTACTACTGTCTGCCTGACCTTGACATGGACCTGGACCCTGTCGCCTCGCTGACAACCCTGACCACTTCCCCTACCTGGACTATATCAAACTGCCCCTTAAGGGACATTCGCCTAAGTACTGTTGGCCCCTGGAACCCAAGGGCTCAACCTGTGGGGAACGGAGCTAGTATAGGTGAAGCTTAAGCTCTGTCCCTGTAGGGCATGTCTGCCAGCTGTCAGCATAGGCCTAGTAGGTTCACCTATTAGGTTGCTTCAACCACGCCACAGTCCAAGGGCTCACATCTGTGACAATGAAAGCACTGATTTTTTGTATTACATGTTGTTCTCCTTTTTTAGTTACCCAGAAAGTTGGAATATAAATAAAGATCTTATGTTATATTCTATGAAAAAAAGAGAAATAAAAGTAGAAAAGATTTATTTTGAATTTACATATTGGACTGTATGACATTCTAAAGTTTTAAATGATATAACATTAATTATTTTATTTTATTTTTTACTTTATGTATATTAAATTTCCAAATAAAAATAGAATACTCTTGATAAGAAAAGTATCAACATAATGATTATGTCATAATATTCGTTTGCTGGTTGCAGGGTTGTCTTGCAACCGGCAGCACTCACCCCAGGACACAGACTGCCTCAGAAGCAGCGAGAACACCGCCATGATGCCACCAGTATCCCTGCTCCGCAGGCTTCCCTAGATGTTCTCGGGTATGGCGTGGTACCCTTTGTAGTCCCCGAAGTGGGAAACAGCCTGGCAGATGCACTCTGATGACATCACGTGGCTGGGTATAATGGCCCCAGTTACGCTCCCTTCCTTGCCTCAGCAACAGGTCTTCCTGCTTCTTTACAGCACATGTTGCTCCTGTGATTCTGATCCTGTTTGGTTCCTTGCCTCGCTTTGTCCAGCCTGTCTTGCCTTTTCCAGCCTATCTTGCCTCAGCCAGTCTGTCTCCTCCACTTGCCTTACCTCATTCAGCCCATCTTGCCTTGCCCTAATCCTCTGGCTTATCCTGTCTCCAGCCTGACTTCAGTACTGACCTCTGCTACGGACTCAGGCTATTTTCTTGCCTGCTGCCTGCACTGACCTCTGTCTGTTCTTGACTACGTTGATTGCTGCCTGGATTTGAAAAATCCATCTTTTAGTGTGGAATTAACAAACTTTTTCAGACTGAGTTGATTGTCTAAGGTGACCACGAGGTTACGGACATGTTGAGAAAAGGTGATTGAGGGGTGTAATGTATTGTGCTGGGATGGGGATAGGATGGTCTGGAGTGGGGAGATGATTAGTATCTCAGTTTTGGCAGTATTGAAAGCTAGTGAGATGTCTGTGAGCAGGGCGCTGATGGCAGTCAGTGCTGATTCCCAAATTTTTATGGCATTGGCTAAGGTGTCATTTATGGGAATAAGGATCTGTACGTCAGCTGCTTATATGAAGTGAAGAAGACCAAGTTTGGAAAGGAGGTTGCATAGAGGAAGAAGGTAAATATTAAAGAGTATGGATGACAGGGAGGAACCTTGAAGGACGCCCATCGGGCTTGTCTCCCATCGGGCTTGTCTCGGATTTAATAATTGTACCTCTTTTAGGTGTTCCAGATTCTTGTGATCTGTGAATATGGTAAATTTGTGTTTTGCACCTTCTAGCCATGGGTGCCACTCCTCGAGTGCTAGTTTGATGGCTAGGAGTTCACATAAGAACATAAGAACATAAGAAATTGCCATGCTGGGTCAGACCAAGGGTCCATCAAGCCCAGCATCCTGTTTCCAATAGAGGCCAAAACCAGGCCACAGGAACCTGGCAATTATCCAAACACTAAGAAGATCCCATGCTACTGATGCAATTAATAGTAGTGGCTATTCCCTAAGTAAAATTCATTAATAGCCATTAATGGACTTCTCCTCCAAGAACTTATCCAAACCTTTTTGAACCCAGCTACACTAACTGCACTAACGACATCCTCTGGCAACAAATTCCAGAGCTTTATTGTGCGTTGAGTGAAAAATAATTTTCTCCGATTAGTCTTAAATGTGCTACTTGCTAACTTCATGGAATGCCCCCTAGTCCTTCTATTATTCGAAAGTCTCCAATTGTGTAATTTTGCTCTGCAGGTGAAAATTTGTGGGAATAGAAAGAGCACGGTACCAAGGTACCTTTGGAGGAGTACTGATTCAACACTGCCCCGACTCTGATGGCAGATGCGTCAACTTCCACGACAAATGGGCGGTTTGAGTCTGGATGTCATAAACAGAGACCAGAACAAAAAGCTTCTTTTAATGCATGGAATGCAGCTTGAGCCTTAGGACTCCAAACCCGGAGATTGGTTCCTTTCTTGGGCATCACAGTGAGAGGCGCAGCTAACGTGGAATAGTTGGCGATAAAGCTCCTATAGTAATTTGTGAATCCGAGGAATCTTTGTAAGGCGCGGAGGCCTACTGGCTGGGGCCAGTCATGAATCCCTTGAAGCTTTTCAGGATCCACCGTAAATCCTTGATCAGAAATGATATATCCCAGGAAAGGCAGACAATTTTGTTCAAAGATGCATTTCTCTAGTTTCGCATTTCTCTAGATTCTCTCTGAGGCGTTGAAGAACAGTTCTGACGTGGGAGTGATGGGACTTCAGGTCCTTTGAGAATATCAAGATCTCATCTAGGTATACAACTACAAATGAATAAAGTAGATCTCGGAGGATTTCATTCATCAGGTATTGAAACACCGCAGGGGCATTGCAAAAGCCGAAAGGTATCACTATGTACTCGTAGTGACCATCCCTGGTGTTGAAAGCGGTCTTCCATATGTCCTCAGGTTGGATGCATACAAAGTTGTATGCTCCTCGTAGATCAAGTTTCGTGAAGATCAGGGCCCCTTGCAGGTGGTCAAACAACTCACTGATGAGGGATAATGGGTAGCGATCCTTGTGGGTGATGGCATTCAGCCCCTGATAGTCGATATAAGGGCGTAGACCTCCATCTTTCTTCTTGACGAAGAAGAAGCCCACTCCTGCCGGAGAGTCAGAGGGTCTGATGAACCCTTTCTCGAGATTCTCTTTGATATACTCGGATATCGCCTGGGTCTCAGGAAGTGAGAGTGGATAAGTTCTACCTTTAGGAGGTGTAGTGCCAGGCAGAAGTTTGATAAGACAATTAAACTTTCAGAGTGAAGGCAGTGTGTCTGCCTTTTGCTTAGAGAAGACGTCTTCGAAATCAGAGTACTGAGCCGGTAGGCCGGCAAGGGTTGTAATCTTCAGGACGGTAACTGCTGGGGACACTGGTTTTAAGCAGAGTTTCTGGCATTGCGGGCCCCACTGAACCAGCTGGAGGGATTGCCAGTCAAATTGGGGTCCATGTGTTTGGAGCCAAGGAAGGCCCAGTATGACTGGGTGTGTAGCGTGTTTCAAGACTACAAGGATATTTCTTCTTCGTGGAGGTTTCCCACGGTGAGGCGTAAGGCCACCGTGCAATGCGTGATACATCCGGGGAGATGTTCCCTTTGGATAGAAGCGATGCGGAGAGGCACCTCTAGGAGTTGCACAGGGATTTTCAAGAGGTTTATGATGTCATTCATGATGAAGCTGCCACTTGCTCCAGTATCAATAAGAGCAGTGGTGGCAAAGGAATGGGATTCCATGAAGAGGGAAACTGGAAGTAACAGTTAGGGGTCGGTGACAGTAGCGCCCAAGCTTGGGATCCCCGCCAGACTCAGGCTTTGAAGTTTTCCGGACGGACTGGACAGGACTGCCTCAGGTGTCCGGAAGCACCGCAGTATAAGCAGAGGCCCTGCTTCCTGCACAGAAGACGCTCTTTGGGAGATAACTGCCCACGGTTGACTTGCATAGGTTCCTCTGTAGATGGAGGTGGTGCCGGTAGAGCCTTCAATTGAGGGCTTGGAGCATGTGCTGGGCATTGAGCAGGAGGCTGGGATGCTTTCACTTCATGTTGCCGGAGGCGATGGTCAATTTTCCCAGCGAGGGAAATCAGGTCCTCTAGAGACTTAGGAATCTCACGGACAGTGAGCTCGTCTTTGAGAGTGGGAGATAGGCCTTCTAGATAGAGTGCCCGGAGGCAGTCTTCTTGCCATCCCAGTTCCGTGGCCAGTGTCCGGAACTCCACCGTATACTCAAAGAGGGATCTTGAGCCTTGAATGAGGTGGAGAAGGTGATGACCCGCAACCGCCTGATAACCAGGATCTTCAAAGGTCCGCTTGAAGGCAGAGATGAACTGGGACATTTGAGTGAGGATGAGGTCAGAACGCTCCCAAAGTGGAGAAGCCCATGCCAGGGCCTTGCCCTCATGGCGTGAGAGAATGAAAGTGATTTTTGTGGATTCCTTCAGGAACAATGACGGTTGAAGGGCAAATTGCATGAAGCACTGGTTGAGGAAGCCTCGGCAGAGGTGTGGATTCCCATTGAAACAGGGAGAAGCCAGCAACGCCAGTGATGCTCTTGGTAGCAGGGTAGAATTTAGGCCCACAGGATTAGCCATTACTGTATCCTGCAAATGAGAGCGGAGCTTGATGGACCCTTGGTCTGACCCAGCATGGCAATTTCTTATGTTCCACTGAAGAAGCTAGAGTCTCTATGGCTCATCGTTGCTCTTGGACAGTTGCGGCCAGACGTGGAATGGTCTGTATGGCGGGAGACTCCGCAGAATCCATGGCCTTGGCAACCTGTTGTGCTGGGAGGTGGACCCTTGGCCTAGTGCAGGATTGGTAGGCTCCCTGGTCGGACCCAGAGAGCGCCTGCCACCAGGAGGCGGAGCACAAGAGGAGACAGAGGCTAACTGGAGCTTCACCAATAGCAACCCGGGGTGCCCTCAGGTTGAGCCCTTGGTTACCCGGGCCGCCTAGTCTTAGGTGGGCCTCGCAGGATCTCCTTGAGAGAAAGTTCAGAGGTGTGCCCACCACGATCAAGGGTGTGCGGTCGATGTTCAGGCTAGAAGTCCAGGGTGCCAGAGAAGGCCAGAATAAAGTCTCTGAATGTATGGCAAGGATCAAGGCCAGAGTCAAAGTAGCGTAGTCAGCCAAAGCAGGGGTCAATACCGGTGGTCAGTCCGTGGATAGTCGCCAAAGCAGGAGTCAATACCAGTGGTCAGTCCGTGGATAGTCAGCCAAAGCAGGGGTCGGGTTCCAGGCAGCATGCAGACGTGGTCAGGAAACAGGCAAAAGTCAAATCCAGGCGGCGATCAACGTAGTCAAGAACAGACAGAGGTCAGTACCAAGAAGACAGTCCGAGAGGTACTACCTGGGGAGACGAAGGAACAGGAGGACATAGGAACAGAAGGACGCTGGAACAGAAGGAAGCTAGAACAGAAGGATGCTGGAACGAGACTAGAACAAGACTGGAACAAGACTGGAACAGATACTGGAAACGCAGAGGCAAACTGGAAATCACAGCGTGATCGACCTAATTGCCAAGGCAAGGAAGTGCAGGCAGGCACTTTCTTTTAAGCAGCGTTCAATCAGGATGTGCCACAGAGCTGGGATCCTCCCCTGGCCCTTTAAGGATCTGGGCAGTCCGCGCGCACTTGCCTAGGGGTGGGACCGACGCCACGGAAGACGCCGAGCCCCGCTGTGAGGCCTGGCTGGAGTTGGAAGGCCCGGCGACTTTGTCACGGGACGCCAAGGCCTGGCTGAGCTCGCTGCTGAAGCAGGGGGGAATGACCCTGGACCCGTGGAAGTCTCGGTGAGGTGGGTAGGCCCAAACATAGGCCGAGCCTGGACGAGACGCGCAACAAAAACAGGGTCATGCTGGGTTTTAATAGTTTAATTTGTATGTATTTGTGACCTGTTTATGCATAAAGCCTTTTGATTTATCCAATGATTTTTTATTTATTAATGATGTATTAATTTATGTTCATTTTTTAATTTCTTTATTGTTTCTGATAGTACTGGTTTCTACAGGATCATTATTCCTTGCCCCAGAGAGCTTACAATCTATGTAGATGTTATAATTAGTGAGGTTTGGGTGGACCCTTGGACACTGTGGCAGCTGACCACGCCCACGGGGGGATGTTCCGTAAGGGGCCACAGGTCAGGCTCAGCTTAGGACACACAAACACAGAGATTGATCTTTTATTAGACAATGTGATGAAGCCACCAGAGGTGGCAGTTGTGAGCAGTTGAAGTAGCCCGGCTGGGCTAGTATCCCTCAGGTGCTGGAACAGCGACTCCTCCGGTAGCAGTTCTGTAGTGGAAAGAACTGAGAATAATGAGTACAGTGGAATATGCACAAAGCCCCTGTTGGATTCGTGGACCCTTGGGCCGGTCGGAGCCAGAGGATGGATTGCTGAAGATGGTTGCAGCAGTGGCCCCGGCCGGGAGGCGGCAAGGACAGGCTGGTGGCTGGCCGAAGGTGGAACCCTGGGAGCCCTATGCGACCAAGGGCTTTGGCGAGGAAGCAGGAGATGGTGGCACTGGCACTGCGGTGAGAAGATCTTCGCCCTGGAAGCCGATCCTCCCCCGAGAGGAGCTCGTAGGAGTTCGGCCGCTGGGACTTAGGAGATTCACCCTGGAAGCCGGAGTCCCCCCAGGAGGAGCCCGTAGGAACCCGGCCGCTGGGACTTAGGAGGGCCCGCGGGGGCCTGGTCGGAAGAAGTCCAAAGTTGAGTGCCGAAGAGTTGTTGCTCGCCAGTCCAGAGTCGGGAACCAATGGATCACCGTAAGCCAGTCCAAGGTCAGAAGCCAGAGAATCAACGTAAGCCGATCCGGGGTCAGAAGCCAGAGAATCAACGTAAGCCAGTCCGGGGTCAGAAGCCAAGAGTAAACGCAAGCCAATCCGGAGTCAGGAGCCAAGAAGAAGACAAGGAAGCAGGGACACAGCAACTGGATACAGGAAAACCTGGGAACCTCGTTGCAAGGCAAAGTCCTAGTCCAGCTGCAGGGCTTAAGTACCCTGCAGCGTCTGATGTCATCAGGAGGCGTCCCCGAAGATTCCCGCGCTGGCCCCTTTAAATTCTGGGCCGAGACGTGCACGCGCGTCTAGGGGGCGGGGCCTACCGCCGCGAGGCGCCGGCTGCTCCGGCGCGGCAAAGAGGCAGGAGGAGAAGTAGCTGCAGGCCCGGGCGAGGTGGGGAGACGCCGGGCCTGCGGCAGCCGAGGTCCCTGGAGGCCCGGGGAGTGCGGGACCCGCGCGGACTGCCGATAAGGTGGGTGGCGGTTCCGGGGGCAACCCGGAATCGCAACAGCCCCAGTATGGAGAACCCCTAGGATAGGGAGAGCAGGCCCCCGAGGAGCGAGTACCTGATCCCTAAGAGCTGAGAGGCTTGAAGGTAATGTACTCACACATCGGTTCCACGTAGGAGATGGCATCAGGGCTGGAACGGAGGCAGGCCCTCGAGGAGCGAGTACCTGGTTCCAGGGAACAGCTCTGAGGTGAAGATGGTAGTACTCACTGGTGTGGAATCTAGTGAATCCTTCCAGGCAGAAGAGAAGGTAGGAGCAGGCAGCGAGTCAGGGAACATGGGCCCTCGAGGAGCGAGTACCTGTTTCCTGATAGCGACCTGAAAAGCAAGTGAGGCCCCCAAGGAGTGGGTACCCCGTTAGCGTTAAGAGTCCAATGGAATCGGAGGCAGAGTAGCTGGGTAAGGAGAGCGAATCCTATCCGTAAGGTATCCCTTGCTAACTCAAAGGCTAGCACACATCATAGGCTTTAAATATCCGGGCAGCGTGACATCATCACAGGGGGATGCCCCTGAGGTTAGCACCAAGCAGGAAATAAGAGTGAGGGCCGTGCAGCGCGCGCGCCCTAAGGTACCATCGGAGCATGGTGGGAGGCAGCGCCCAAGCCAGTCCGGGGACGCCGGAGAGGACGGCAGGCAGACGCCATGGCAGCCAGGTGTCCATCCACAGCAAGAGGAGGTGCAAAGAAAGAAAGCTAGGCGGAGTGAAGCTGTCGGGAAGGGATGGTTGCAACAGTAGATACCCTGTTCTCACCCTAATTCTCTCTTTGGGCCACATTTCCCCCTCTCTCACTTTCTTCCTGCCCCTGTCACTATGTGCTTGCAGCAAGATAAAAGATCAGAATCCCCC
The DNA here is from genome assembly GCF_901001135.1 of Rhinatrema bivittatum. Taxonomy (NCBI): domain Eukaryota; kingdom Metazoa; phylum Chordata; class Amphibia; order Gymnophiona; family Rhinatrematidae; genus Rhinatrema; species Rhinatrema bivittatum. The sequence goes on from NC_042617.1 coordinate 155,377,301, forward strand.
AGGACACTTCCCTGGTGAGATCCACCCCTACCCTATAGTAGGATGGTATCTCCCAGGCAGCTGCCCCAGCAAGATTTGCTACTTCAAAACACCAATTGGTATCCCCCAGGCTTTTCTGGCTCACTGGACAGAACCTGCTATCCCAAAGCACACACAGCAGGAAACAGTGTTGCTTCTAGTTGTTCAGGACTGCAAAAATACCGCTCCTGCCATCTGCACATCTGAAAGTATGTTTTGAGAGACTGCATATAGTTTTCCCAAAGCAACTGACTTTTTCTTGTGAATATCTCTTCCTTTCCCATGCTTATTCACAGCCATGTGATGTGTATCAGTGTGAGAGCTCTGAGTCTTTGAAGACCTAGTTTCTGAATACATCCTTATCCAAAGTAGTCAGACTGTTACGTGTCCTGGCCGTGGTAGGCCCTCACCTGGGCCTACTCACCCCAGGAATCCAGCTGCCAGTTCCGGTTCACCTACACTCGCAGAAGTGGGCAGCCACCTCTATCCCCGAGCACCTGCAACCACCTCTGCCGCTTCTGACTCCTGCGCGGTTCCTCATTGCACCCGGCGGGCCTCCTCACGCAGGCTGTGGAGTGATGCCACGGTCCTGCTTCCTCTGGGCCCTGGCTTAGGTGTGCATGCGCGACTCGCGCACTCTTAAAGGGGCCGAGGCGGGAAAGTAGCTCGCGGCCCCAGATGATGACATCACTGGGCCTCTGTATAAAAGGCAGGGCCCAGCCACTTGTTCCCTGCCTTGGCAACAGGTCTCCAGGATTACTTGTGTGCTCATTGCTTGTTCCTGTCATCGTTCCTGTCTCCTGTTCCTGCTCGTACCTTTGCTTACTCCTTGTACCCTTGGACTGATTCTCTGGTATTGACTCCTGCTTCGCCTGGACTATGCTTGGACTGATTCTCTGGTATTGACCCCTGCTTCGCCTGGACTACTCTTGGCCTAATTCTCTGGTATTGACCCCTGCTTCGCCTGGACTACGCTTGGACTGATTCTCTGGTATTGACCCCTGTTTCATCTGTAATATGCTTGGACTGATTCTCTGGTATTTACCCCTGCTACATCTGGACTACGCTTGATCTGATCTCCTGGTACTGACCTCAGTTCTGCTTCTGGTACTTCGCCTTCCTGCCGCCTGCCCTGACTCCACCTTGCCTTGGACTCTCCTTTAATATCCTATGGACCTGGCCTCTCAGGCTTCGGCCTATCTTTACCTGGATGACCCCTGGCTTCCATTGTTCTTGTTGGCGTCTGTGTCTCTGGAACCCTGCTTCGTCCGGACCGTCTCGGCCCTCCAATACATCTGCTGGTTCCTGGCATACCCTTGTCTACACCAACCGGGAGTCGTCACACAGAGGCCCGCCTAAGTCCAGCCGGCCCCAGCACCCTAGGGCTCAACCTAAGGGGAATGTGGGCTGGTATTGGCGAAGCTCCAGTCGGCCTCCGTTTCCTAGCCTGCTCCACCTCCCGATGGTGAGGACCCGTAGGGCTTGCCCTGCGCGTAGCGTGAACCCCACCTCGGGCCAAGGGTCCACCATCAGGTAGTGGCAGTAGGCGCAGAAGGTTACACACGCTTTCTGCAGTGCATTTGAGCCTTCCATGCTGTGCGGCAGGTGTGCCATTCTACGTTTATGCAGCTACTGCTTCCTATGTGATTCCATTAGTTGCAATCATCAGCAGAAGAGGAATCCTGCAGGAAGGCACCACTGGCAGGGGAGATAGTGCTGGTGGGGAAGGGATGTCCATGCTGGACACTGAAGTTCTCCCTTCAACATGGATTGGACTCTGTGCGGACATAAACCACCTGAGCAGCAGTTGCTTTAATCCTGGCATGTGCTCCCCACATGGCAGGGCCCAGGAGCCAAATCGGTCTGCCAGTGTCCCCTGGTAGCACTGAGAGTCAGCAAAAGAAAACTGCCTGTCACCCTCTAGCTTTTCTTGCCTCAGATGATCCAGACTGAAGCCAGCTTGCTGATGCTGCTCCTGCCCATGCCTCATCTCTTCGGCTCTGGCTCTGCCTTGCTATTGGCTGGCAGAGAGGAGGCAGGCCCGCAGCCACAGTGCTGAACCAAGGCAAAAGAGAGCATGCTGGAGTTCTGCATTGCTGTTTTTCCCTTTCTCTATGACTCCATGATGCTGTCATCCTCTGAGCGTGTCACCTCATGTAATTGCATGGTTTGCTCACTTGGTCGCACTGACTCTGGACATGGCAGCTGACACTGCTTTCCCTCCTATCTGTTCTGGGTCAGGGGGACTTTAACTGGAGTGGCAAAGAGGGGGAAGGGAGACAAATCATTTTTTGGGGGAGATATTTGTTATTCTTTGCTTCCACTGTAGTGATGCCTACGTTAATTTATAATTAAAGTCTCTCTACATTTATATATAACCTGAACATACACAAACAGGGCTGGTGGAGTCAGATTGTCTTTTGGCTCCATCTTGTGACTAATGTGCACACTACTAGTTCTTATAACCAAGATATCTACTTTTCTTTGATAGCTCATTCAAGCACACTGAAAATTCTCCAATGCTTTTGAGCCACATTTCCACAGATGTACTTTGTTGTTGTTTTTTTACTTACTTTTCATTGAATTTTCAACAATATATATCAAAAATAAACTTGAATAGACAAGCCAGAAAACAACCAATATAGTTAAAAAAATAAACATAGGAAAGGAATAACAAAACAATATCCGCAGCCCACTATTTAGAGATCAAAACCAGAAAATCAAAGGAGACCAAAAAAAAAAAAAAGGAAATTTATTAATCAGGAGCTGTTAGGTACTTAAATAATAACAATCCTAGCAGGATTTAAAAAAAACAAAAAAAACCACATCTACACACAGGTGAATTTTCAAACGTTTGTGTGCATAAAAATTAGCATGTATTCATGTACATGCTATTTAATAAATATCAAACATACATGTGTAAATAAAGTTTGCATGCATATATACACCTGCAAAAATGGGGCAGTCTAGGGGTATTCTGTAACAGGGCCAACATATATGCGTCTAAGTTGCTATTTGTGTAGATTTGGTAATTTACACATGGAATTTTACACCTACTACTTATCTTGTGTAAGTGATATCAACAGTGTTTATTCTGTATTATTGGGTGGGTGGGAGTTCTGGATGAACTGGGGGGAGTTCAGGCTGAAGAACCAAGAGGGTCTCAATGGCTCTCAGAGGGAATGAGCAAACTGGTGGAGGAACTGGAAAACTGGTTAATTTCCTTTGCACGTGCATGTTAGAAAATTTGCCGACTTACACATGTGTAAATAGGGACTTATGCGGGAAAGTCCTACTTAATTTTCACATGTAAATAATCCACATATAATTTAAAAATAGATTTAAAAAAATATACACATTTTTTTGCATCATATACACATACAGGGGTTCAGAGGCATTTAGCCAGATAAGTAAGACAGCTGGATAAATAGCACTTTAAAAAAAACCATATTCAGCCAATTTAATTCATTTTTCGTGCGTATGTATAGTTGCAGGATAGATTTACTCATTTTATAACCATCATATACATGATAAAATACTAGGGTAGAGCTACATGCAGCCATATATGCATATATAGGGACTCTTGCACAGTCCTTTAAAAGTTATCCCTTGGTCGCTGTGGAGATGACTCCTCCCATGGGGAGGAGCCCCATAGGGAACCACAGTGATAGGCTAAACACAGATAGCAGACACAGAGAGAATGGAAGGCTTTATTGTACTGCAGTAGACAGATGATAAGAAGCAGGAAGGTAACACCCTGAAGTCTGCAAGGTGCCAATACTTTCAACAGTCTCAGATGTAGAACCTTACCAAGATGAAGATAGGTGGGAGCCCACAGTGCGGGCAGTGTGGAGCACCGGATCATAGAGGTACTCACAGGAGCATAGTGTAGCATCTTCCTGGTAATGATGATGATGGGACCGAAGTCCGAGGTGCAGGATACACAGACTGATAGGCCCTCGAGGAGCGAGTACCTGGTAATCCAGAGATCCCGAAATAGAAGAGAGAGAGAGATCCCTGAGGAGCGGTTGTCTAGTTAGTAGAAGCCCCGAAGGGAGGTTGGAAGCGAGAGACTCCCAAGGAGCGGGTGTCTAGAGCTTCGTGAGGATCGAGGCCCGGAGGAAGAGAGGCATCTAAGCATGCAGCTTAGACCAGTCAGTGTAGCTAAACTGAAGTCCTTGCCTACTCAAAGGTGGTAGTAAAGCGGAGGCTTTAAATACCCGGAGGTATTGATGTCATGCGGTGGGGACACCCCCGAGGTTCCCGCCATGACATGTATTTGAGCGTAGGCAACGTGTGCATGCACACCCTAGGAGGCTTTGGGACTGAGCATGGCAGACTGGAACGCCCATACTGAGCTGGAGATGCCGAGGCCCTCGGCTCTCGGCGCCGGAGGCAGTCAATTTGCCAAGAAGGAGGAAAAGGGGAGAAAAGACATAAGGCAGAGTGGTCGCAGCCGTCTGTGACCGACATACGCAACAAATGTCATAAGAACTGTTTGCTTCCCATAAAACCTCCCTCTTACAATCTCTTCTGTATGAAATCCACTCTATCCAGATTGCATAATCAATATGCAGACTTCACAGATGTCTTCAGCAAACAGAAAGCGGAGAGATTGCCTCCTCATCGTGACTACGATTGTGGTATTGATTTAATTACGGGAAAAATTCCTCCCCGAGGAAGAGTTTATGCATTTTTGGGACCCAAGACAGAGGCTATGAGCCAATACATTCAAGAGAATCTGGCCCGGGGGTTTATTAGGCCATTTTCATCTCTGGCAGGGGCCGGGTTTTTTTGTTTGTTAAAAAAAAGGACGGGTCTCTACGACCATGTATTGACTACACTGGTCTACATCAATTTTGCTGACTACAAGATTACATGTGATCTTTATGTATTTTAGTGTGCTGAATGCAAAAATCACATCTGTTTCCTCCAGTCACGTCTAGTTTTTCCGCAAAATGCTGTCTACTCATAAACTCTTATAGCAATAACGTAACATTATTATTTAGATATGCTGAATACGCAAAAAGATAATTAATGCGCAGAAAGATATACTTAATTTCCAAATTTCCTGCTCTTTCACATGAGAAGTTGAAAGCTGACATATTTGATGGCCCACAAATTAGGATTCTAATCAAAGACAGAGAATTCCTCAATACCATGAACACCATAGAAAAGGATGCTTGGTCTGCTTTTTCTGACGTGATTACAGATTTTCTTGGCAACTTCAGGGCTGAAAATTATAACCTTTTAGTTCAAAATTTGTTGATTGCTTTTCAAAGACTGGGAGCAAACATGAGTGTCAAACTGCATTTCTTTGATAGCCACCTGAACTACTTCCCCTCAAATCTTGAAGCTATGAGTGAAGAACAAGGAAAACGCTTTCACCAAGACATCAAGACCATGGAACATAGATATCAAGGCAGATGGAACACAAACATGATGGCAGACTTCTGCTGGTGTTTACAGCGTGACAACCCTCATCATAACTATTCCAGAGCATCCAAAAAAGAAAAAAATTCTCCATAACAATTAAAATTTACACAACTATTGTTCTCTTGGTTAGACGATAGACTCGTTTTTTGCATGAAAAAAATATATTACGTGCTATCGCTTCTTCAGAACTTCTTATTACTCTTGATATTCGACTTTATAATCTCTAATCAATCATTTCTGATTTGTGAAAAAATTTGATGTATTGCATATTTTCTTATTTCATATTTGGGTAAATATTTTACCATTCATTACCTTTTCATTACTTTTCATTTGGGTAAAATCAGCAAAAATAATTAGGTCAGCAGAAAACCTTTTTTCAAATGTAGACCAGTGCTATCGATGGTTAAATGCCATCACTCAGAAGAATCAATACCCAATTCCTCTCATTACCAGAATTATTTGATCGACTTAAAGGTGCCCAAATTTTTACCAAGTTGGGTCTTCGAGGAGCCTATAATCTCATATGAATTCGAGAAGGGGATGAATGTAAGACAGCCTTTAATACTCGTGATGGGCATTATGAATACTTGGTAATGCCTTTTGGATTATGCAATTCTCTAGCAGATTTTCAGGCTATGGTCAATGATATTTTCCAGGATCTTCTCTACTCTCACGTCCTTGTTTATCTAGATGATATTCTTCTATTTTCCAAATCCATGCATCAACATCATCTCCATGTTTGACAGGTCCTCCCACGCCTTCAGGAAAACAAACTATTCGCAAAAATAGAGAAATGTATGTTTCACAAGATGGAACTCCCCTTCTTAGTGTTAGAGATCAGCTCTCCGAGGGGAGGAGTTAGCAATCTGATGTCGATCAACTCCCCCAAGGGGCGGAGTTAGCAATCTGTTACTTCTCTGGTTAAGGAGTAGCAATCTATTAATGATCAGCTCCTCCAGAAGGGAGGAGTTAGCAATCTGATCAAAGCTGTACCCCGAAGGGGAGGAGCTGGCAATTTATAATACTCCGTAGGCAGAGTTATCAGTCTGTAGTGGGCTGGCTCCCCACAGAGTGACAATCTGTACAATACAACTCTTGTAGTGTGGGGAAGAGCACCCAATGTAAGTTGGTGAATCCCTGGGCTGATGGCAGATGACATCGTCCCCAGGGGAATATCCTGAGAGGGACCACCGGCTAGGCTGGAGTATGGAGACAGACACAGATAGTTCTTTATTTAGACAGGTAGTAGAACCACCAGAGGTGGCAGTAGTGTGCTGATGTACCCGGCAGGGCTGAAGTCCCTTAGATACTGGAACGGCAATCTCTGGGTTTGCTGAGCTGTAGAGAGAGACTATAGATAGTGAGTAGACAGGGTGTGCTGGATACATAACCAGCAGATGATACACTCACAATTGTAGATATATCTGTAATCAGTTCTATGCAACAGAGAGTCTTCAGTATATTCAGGATCAGGAGCCTTTAGGAGAGAACTGGTTCCTAAATGCAATCTGGAATAAGAACTCACAATATCTGTGTATGCGATGGCTTCTGAAATAGACGAGAGTCTTTGGAGGGTTATAGAAGAGAGTCTTTGAAGGGTTTTAGGAACATGGGCCCTCGTGGAGCGAGTGCCGGTTCCTATCTGCAATATGAAATAGTAATTCACAAGATATAGGTAGGTGATAACTTCTGAGATAGAAGAGAGTCTTTGAAGGGTTTTAGGAACATGGGTCCTCATGGAGCGAGTACCGGTTCCTATCTGCAATCTGCAATAATCACTCACGATCTCCGTACCTGCGATAACGTCTTAGACAGAAGAAAGTCTTCAGTATTAGGAACATGGGCGCTTGTGGAGCGAGTACTGGTTCCTATTTGCAATAGAACTCACAATGTTCACGTCTGCGATCGCTTCCAGGCAATAGGGAGTCTTCTGAGCATTCAGGGACGTAGGCCCTCGAGGAGTGAGTACCGGATCCCGTCTTAGAATCTGAAATCAAGAAGAGAGAGCGGGGACCCCGAGGAGCGGGTACTCCTTGGTAAGTTTGTGGAGGCAGAGCAGCGGAGAAAGAATTCCCCTTGCTATCTCAATTCATAGTTGCAAAGACCTTTTAAGATGGAAGCGGATGACGTCACTGCGGGGGGACGCCCCTGAGGTTCGCGCCCTTGCTGGTACAAACTCTGGTGCACGCACGCGCACGCCCATATGTCATCAGGAACATGGCGGAGCCGCAGCGTCAGGCCAGCCCGGGGACTCCGGGAAGAAACGGCGAGGAGAAGCCGCGGCAGCATCTGTCCGTCAGACCCGAAGGGAGTTGCCACAGAGGTAGAGAGGGTGGAGCGAGGGCAAAAACAGGCACGAACGCAACACTTAGGAGTGTCTGGCTGGTCTACAAATGGATCCCGAGAAACTTAAGGCGATTCTAGACTGGCTGCAACCAGAATGAGTAAAAGCCTTACAATGATTCCTGGGTTTCTCGAACTATTACCGACAATTTATTCCCGGTTACTCAACCTTAGTGGCACCCCTCACGGTAATGACAAAAAAAGGGGCCGATGTCCATAATTGGGGCCCAGAGGCCATTCAGGCTTTCTAACGTTTAAAGGAAGAATTCATAAAGGACCCATGTCTGCAACATCCAGATCCTACGAGACCTTTGACCCACATAAGAAATGCCAGTTTGGCATTTCTTATGTTCTTTTGTTTTTATGTACTACTCGCCAATACAGCCCAAAGTGGTTCAAAGCATCAAAGTCTAAATCTAACAAAAAATATAATACATCACCATTTATATAAAATACAATACAACTAAACATAATATAGAATTACATTGTGCCAGGAATTATATTGGGCAGTAAGCAGAATAGTATTTCAACATGCGTGGTATGCATTTAACTAATTTGTTCTATTGCCCTTTTTTCAATATTTAGTTTCTCCTACTGCTCCCCACTTTGACTTCTTCCTGAGTCCTCTTCTTCCTACTTCCCTCCTCTTCTGATCTCTAGCCCTTAAGACTTTCTCCTCTCCAACCCATCCTTGGCTCCTTCCCGAATCCTTTCCCTCATTACCCCCATCTTCTCCAGTCCTTTAGCCTCCCCCTTATTTCCAGCCCTTAAGCCTTGCCTCAAAGACTCCTTCCCAGGTCCCCCTACTTTGCTGGACCTGGGTCACCTGAGATCTTCAGGTGGCAGCAATAGGAGTAAATATCAACTCAGGGCCTGTGAGTTGGCACACACTCACAGACACTGCAATGGCCCCATCCTCTCTTCACATGCAGGCTTCCTGTTAACAAAGAAACTTATATGAGGGGGTGGGGCCATTGCAGGGTTTGTGCCAAGTGGTGGACCAACCACCACCCTTGAAGCAGACCATATTCTGTACCTTATTTTTCTCTCAAGAGGTCTGATCACTTTTTTATTTTAGGTTAAAGGTTTTAATTCAACCAGTAAGAAGCGAGCTTGACCCTTAATAATTTTTATAACCATTAGAGAACTTGCCAAACAAATTAGAGACAGAATCTCATTAGAAGAACTAGTTAGTGGGTGGCATGATGAACTCAGATGAGCTGTGGACTGTGGCACAATGCATGAGCAGACAAGGCTTTTCTCAGTGCTTTTTATTTACAGTGCTTTAAATCTTCAGTGTTCATGAACATAACACATTGAATAAATCTTACTTTCCGGGGGCTGCCTCCCCTCTCTGCTCATGATTGTCTTCTTCTGGCGTTCCAGGACCTCTCTCTGCTTTCCCTGAACCTAGGTAATATATCTTGCTCTGGGAACCACCCAGTATCCATAAGTCTATGTCTTAAGGTGGACTGGCACCAGATGGTTGGGACCGGTTCTTTACACTGTTCTGGGGGTTTCTCAGACATGCTCCTTCACATGGACCACATTGCTCCTTTAAAGTTAAAGACGTTACATATTTCATGTTCCTCTCTCTGGTTTTCAGAGGACTTGCATGCATTAAAGCAAATAGGCAGTAAGTTAAAATTAACTCTGAAACAAATCAAGATTTTTAGCAGATAAGGTGTTGTATCGTGAGCACCTTAATCTGTACAATAAAATGATTAATTCTGCCAAAAAGAACTACTATTCTGATAAATTAGCCAAAGCCTAGTGTCACCTTCATAAACTTTGTGGTCTAATGAAAGAACTGATACATCATCCAGTAGAGCAATCAATGTCAGGTTCTTTGGATTGTAATCTTGTTACGCCTGTCGGTTGCAGATGGCTGCGACCTCTCATGCTCACCTCTTTTTCCCATGCTCCATCTACTCTGAGAAGAATGGCGGTCTCTGCTTGCACACGCCGACCTCTCCAGCATCCCCAAGACAGTGTGGGCCATACCGGTCGCCATCTTGAACCCGGAGTTACCTTGGTGCGTGCAAGGGCCTTATTTGAATACATCATGGTATGACGTCTACCTATCAGCGTATTTAAGTGAGCCTGCCCTTTCAGTCATTGAGTTAGTAAGGAGTTCCGTCTTGCTGTACTCTGCACTTCATGGACTTCCTGTTCCTGTCGCAGTCTTGGCTATTGGACGCTCTGAGTACCCACTTCTCGGGGGCTCTCCTGTGTTCTTGGCTGTCTGCTCCTTGGAGGGCCTTCCTGCGAGTCTGCTGCTGCTGGATCTGCTTCTCAGATCTTACCTTGTTCCAGGAATCATCTTCTGTGAGTACCTTCTGACACCTTCGATTCTGACTAAACTGAGAACGCCACGCGGTGTACCCCGAGCCTCCGGCTACTACCGCCTGTCTTCAGTAAAGAGCCTTCATCATCCCTGCTCTACGATATTCCTGCTCATCATCTACATTGATCCACTTCTGGGTCTCAGCATCGCTACCAACATCTACTGTACAGACTTCCTCGGTGTACCCCGTTCTGGTGACCACTACCGGATCTGTATCCTAAGGTGCCTACGTTCATCAGAGGGGATCCACGGGGTATTCCACTCCGTGGGCTACTACCGGATCTTCTCCACCGTGCTCATTCTGGGCAAGCTTCATTGCTCAGGACTGTATTTCCATATTACTAAAACTGTGGACATTCCTTTTTCCTGTTGATAGTGGCCAAAGGCTGCCTTCTCAAGAAATAAAAAGCACAGGCCTAGTTTTGGACCCCCCACCACCAAAACTTCCAAGGCTTCTGGTAGAGTCTTACTGCTCCCAGCAGCATCCAGCAGCCTTGGAGGCTTTAGGAGTGACTATGGATAGGGGTACAGGAGGGGGCTTGGCGCCAGGCGTGTTCTTTTTATATTGGGAGGCAGGGAGCCTTAGGCTGCTATGGCTTGCAATTTATTTTATTTTGGGGACTGGGGGAAGAGAGAATATGGCACTAAATCCCAATATGGCACTATATCCCAATATGGCACTATATCCCAATATTTTTTAAAGTATTTTGGAGGATGGGGGATTGGCCCTGCTGGCCTGGCATTTATTAAATCTTTTACTCAGCAGCCAATTCAGTTTAAAATTATCTGAGTATTTCAATATGTACTTTCAAGAATCTCCTAGATTAAACTTGTAGACTCTTGAATGCAGAGGGTGGGGGTTGATGGAATTTTTAACTGGTTAGATTTAAGTGATTAAAAGCTGATTTTAACTACATAATTCTTTTGAGTATCCATCCCAAAGTGAAAAGGCTTCGAGAGATCTCTAGGGAATTGTGGCAAATGCATGGAGTAGCCATGTTTCATGCTGCCCTCACATCTCTGGATTTGTCACTCAGAGCTTTATTAATAACCATGGCTTCATTTGAGAGTCTGGTGGGGACTTAAAATACATTAAGTAATAAGGATTTTATATGGAAATATGCTTTGCCTTATATGGGTTGTATATATGTATGCATGGGACTTAAAAGATAATGTAAGGGAGGATAGCATTATGTATTTATTTGATTCATATTCTGCCTTTCAAGTATTTCAAAGCAAATTATATTCAGGTACAGTAGGTATTTCTCTGCTGCTCTAACTACTAGGCTACTCATCCACAGTCATTACCCTGCACCCCAACTCCGATTTCCCTCAAGATAAAGAACTGGAATGCAGTCCTGGAAGTAGAGGGCAGAAATCATCCCATGATGAGGAAGAACCGAAACATGCAAACCTCAGAGCTACAAGCTCAACAACCACTGCACCTAGGAGGTGGAGGATAGTGGTAGTAAGTGACTCACTTTTCAGAGGCAAGGAGGCATCCATCTTCCGACCAGACATATTGTCCCAGGAATGTGCTATCTGCCAGATGCATAAATCCAAGATATTATGAGAGATTGCCAAAAATTCTCAAGCCTACTGAATACTATCCGATGCTTCTCCTCCACGATGGCACAAATGATACTGCTAGGTACCACACAGTACTTATCAAAAGTGATGTCATGGCAAGGATGGCCAACTCCAGTCCTAAGAACTACAAATAGGTCTGATTTTCAGGAAATTCACAATGAATATGCATTAAATCTCCATTGTAATGCATATTCATTATGGATATCCTGAAAATCAGGCCTGTTTTTGGCTTTTTATTCCATATTAGGTGCTACAACCCAAGAAAGAGATCTAGGTGTCATAGTGGATAACACATTGAAATCGTCGGTTCAGTGTGCTGCGGCAGTCAAAAAAGCAAACAGAATGTTGGGAATTATTAGAAAAGGAATGATGAATAAAACGGAAAATGTCATAATGCCTCTGTATCGCTCTATGGTGAGACCACGCCTTGAATACTGTGTACAATTCTGGTCGCCGCATCTCAAAAAAGATATAATTGCGATGGAGAAGGTACAGAGAAGGGCTACCAAAATGATAAGGGGAATGGAACAACTCCCCTATGAGGAAAGACTAAAGAGGTTAGGACTTTTCAGCTTGGAGAAGAGACGACTGAGGGGGGATATGATAGAGGTGTTTAAAATCATGAGAGGTCTAGAACGGGTAGATGTGAATCGGTTATTTACTCTTTCGGATAGTAGAAAGACTAGGGGACACTCCATAAAGTTAGCATGGGGCACATTTAAAACTAATCGGAGAAAGTTCTTTTTTACTCAACGCACAATTAAACTCTGGAATTTGTTGCCAGAGAATGTGGTTCGTGCAGTTAGTATAGCTGTGTTTAAAAAAGGATTGGATAAGTTCTTGGAGGAGAAGTCCATTACCTGCTATTAAGTTCACTTAGAGAATAGCCACTGCCATTAGCAATGGTTACATGGAATAGACTTAGTTTTTGGGTACTTGCCAGGTTCTTATGGCCTGGATTGGCCACTGTTGGAAACAGGATGCTGGGCTTGATGGACCCTTGGTCTGACCCAGTATGGCATTTTCTTATGTTCTTATGTTCTTATGAAATCTAGTTGGGGGTGTTCCCAGGGAAGGGTTTTCTAATTTATCCAGTTAGCTAGCTAGTGTCACACTCCATTTGGCGCTGGATTCTCCTCAGGTACTAAAACACAGCCTAGATCCTGAAAACCATTTCCTCCCTTAATCAATGCCCATTGCATTGTAAACCGGAGTGAAGGCAACTCTGCTATACCTCGGTATATAAAAAAATGCTAAATAAATAAAATTGCAAGGTCCTCCTCTGCGTCACCCTTTGGTGAGGCAGGATCCACTTCCATGTCCTCTACACTGGGTTCAGTCTGCTGTTGCAGAGATTTAAAAGCCACAGTGTTGGGGTGTGGTCCTCCTTGTAATTTGTGTGTTTCTAAGCCCATGCCCCTTGTCCACTTGGGTTACCTGGGAGACTGGGGCCTCCACTCTCAGTGTGCTTTTGACCTAATTAATACCGAAGATTTCTGGGAACTGTTGTCCTCCTGGGCCTGGCTCTGTACTTTATCCTTTCTTCAGGGGCACCAACCTGATGGGGGAGTACCCCTACCTCACACAGGCTAAATCTGTCCATCTAAGTGCTGCTGCCACAAATAGCTGCTTCTCATCTAACTGTGCAAGTTTTATGCAGTTAGATATTCAGCAGCAACCATAGACAGTTTAACTGCAGTTGAATATTTGGAGAAAGTTAACCTCATAAAATTAAGCTGTTAACTTCACTCTCTGTGGCTCTTTGAATACCTTCTCCCTTTGCAAATAAACCAGCCAGGTTTGCTTTTTTCTAAAAGAGAGTCATTTTCAAAAACATTTCCATTGGTTATTTTAATATTCTATCTGCAGAAATGGGTTTTGTTAAAACTGGAGTAAACTTATCTGATTATGTCCTCTTAACCCATAAACTGGCCTGAATTGAATGGAGGCGTGCCTGTGGACAGAGTCAGGAAGGAGTTTGAAGTTATCCACATATCTTTGAAAATTCAAAGCTGTGGGGCGGATTTTAAGAGCCCTGCTCGCCGGTGCGCCTATTTTACATAGGCGCACCGGCGCGCGCAGAGCCCCGGGACTCGCGTAAGTCCCGGGGTTTTTCGAGGGGGGCATGTCGGGGCGGGGCCGATCGGCGCGGCGTTTTCGGGGCGGGACGCGGCGTTTCGGGGGCGGGCCCGGGGGCGTGGTTTCGGCCCGGGGCGGTCTGGGGGCATGGCCGCGCCCTCCGGAACCACCCCCGGGTCGCGTCTCAGCGCGCTAGCAGCCCGCTGGCGCGCGGGGATTTACTTCTCCCTCCGGGAGGTGTAAATCCCCCGACAAAGGTGGGGGGGGTTTTAGACAGGGCCAGGGGGGTGGGTTAGGTAGAGGAAGGTAGGGGAAGGTGAGGGGAGGGCGAAAGTGAATTCCCTCCGAGGCCGCTCCGATTTCGGAGCGGCCTCGGAGGGAACAGAGGTAGGCTGTGCGGCCCGGCGCGCGCCGGCTACATGAAATCGGCAGCCTTGCGCGCGCCGATCCAGGATTTTAGCAGATACGCGCGTATCTACTAAAATCCAGCGTACTTTTGTTTGCGCCTGATGCGCCTACAAAAGTACGCGAAGGTGCCCTTTTTTAAAATCTACCCCTATGCATGCATAATTTTCCTCCCATAATTTCTGAGCACTAAATAGCAGATGCAAGTGTGGTGGATTAATTTTCAAAGAGCAAGTCGGATTTGAAAATTGGTGTAACTTATTCACAACGTGAACAAAATTACCCCCTAAATTCACACCTATGATATTTCTTCTCAGTACCCAACACAGATTCCCTCTGCCTGTTCACAATTCTCCAATTGCCTGCTTTTCCTGGGCTCGTAAAACACAGACCCTTCCTAGCAATTTTGTTTTTATATTTGTCATTTTCAAGTCTGTGCACGCCTTATCACGCAAACACACATGCTCTAGGCAATCCCCATTACTTAATGCCTCCTCATATCTTCATTTACATATTTAGAACAATTTCCAAAGCCCATTAATGTAGGTAAGTAGCGAAGTACACACTCAAGTTGGGTGTCTGAAAATGTCCTTCTCTCCATACAAGAATAAATATTCTGCTAGAATGTAAGGCTCTTGTTACATTTCTTAATGAAAGTATAAAGTGACCATCATATAATGTCTTTTTAGAGCGAATGGCTTATAGATGAAGCCTTTAAAGCACAAGGACTAATTTAATCATCGGTCACCTATACTGAGTCCATATGTTCTCCTGGCTAAAGCTGTAAATACCTCAGAGTAATGCACAATTAATAAACATGTGATGTGCCCTTATCTCCAAGGCTGGCAGTCTTTAGTGTGGTCCTGAAGTCTATCCTCCGACACTGCAGGGTTTCGGAGGGTACAACTCCTTCTTCAGGGAACTTCAGGAAAATGTAGCTGCCTATGAGTGAGGTCAGCTTGCCTATGAATGCTGTGCAAAAGAGAATGGAGATGTAAACGAGCCCATTAATACTGCATAAACGCTTTCAATTTAATATATGGCTTAGGGACGGAAGAGAAACACTTACAAAGTTACTCAGGTATGGTCAGCTGTACGCGCTGATAATGAAAATTATCCTCACTACAACAACAATAATAAAAAAGAAAGAATTTTTGAAATCGTTTGAAAAAGTTTGAGAAAAACTTGTTGCCAAGGAGCAAATCCCTTTATAAGACTTACGTATGCCAAGCTGCGTGCTGCCTGCTTCAGTTTCTCTTGTCCGCGGCTGACAGCTTTGCCGCTGCCAAAACGCCATATTTAAGGGAAATCCATCGACTATGTGATTGACAGCAGGAAATGACGAGGCATATCCAAATATGGAGAGAGCCAAATAAGGAAAATGACGTAAACAATCTTGCGGCCATTTTGCTAATGGTCCAAATATGGGAAATGACGTCATTGTATCAAACTAGGCCATAAATTTGATGAATTCGCATGGGCCATTCTTGAACACGTACCTTCTCATTGGAGAGGAGGTGACAGAACATCCCTTCTAAACTACAAGGAGAATCAATGGATCTTCCGCCTTCGATCCGCAGAACCCTTAGGATTAAATGAGAAAGTTGAATGGTATTTGCTCATATGAACATCCTTTCTGTAACAAATCGCTGTCGAGTTCCTGACACCATTTATGCCGTTTCACTGACAGCGGTTTTTCAAACAAATAAAAAAATGGCTGCAGGACTCCCTCCTGGAGTTTGCTGACATAATTTCCCATATTTGGCCACTAGCAAAATGGCCACAAGATTGTCGACATCATTTCCCTTATTCGGCTTGCTCCATACTTAGATACACCTCGGCATGAAAGTTGAATGGTTATCGCATATATGAACACCTTTTTCTGTAACAATTACTACTGAGTTCCTGACACCATTTATTTCATCATATCATTTTTCACTTGCCGGCTTTTCATTGATATCCCTTTCCTACATTTGTTAGTCATTCATAAGCCGTTCCATTGACAGCGTTTCTTCATTAAAAAAAAAAAAATGGCTGCAGGATTCCCTCCTGGAGTTTGCTGACGTCATTTCCCATATTTGGACCATTAGCAAAATGGCTGCAAGATTGTCGACGTCATTTTCCTTATTTGGCTCTCTCCATATTCGGATATGCCTCGTCATTTCCTGCTGTCAATCACATAGTCGATGGATTTCCCTTAAATATGGCATTTTGGCAGCGGCAAAGCTGTCACCGCAGACAAGAGAAACTGAAGCAGGCAGCACGCAGCTCGGCATACGTAAGTCTTATAAAGGGATTTGCTCCTTGGCAACAAGTTTTTCTCAAACTTTTTCAAACGATTTCAAGAATTCTTTCTTTTTTATTATTGTTGTTGTAGTGAGGATAATTTTCATTATCAGCGCGTACAGCTGACCATACCTGAGTAACTTTGTGTTTCTCTTCCGTCCCTAAGCCATATATTAAATTGAAAGCATTTATGCAGTATTAATGGGCTCGTTTACATCTCCATTCTCTTTTGCACAGCATTCATAGGCAAGCTGACCTCACTCATAGGCAGCTACATTTTCCTGAAGCTCCCTGAAGAAGGAGCTGCACCCTCTGAAACCCTGCAGTGTCGGAGGATAGACTTCAGGACCACACTAAAGACTGCCAGCCTTGGAGATAAGGGCACATCACATGTTTAATTGTGCATTACTCTGAGGTGTTTTCAGCTTTAGCCAGGAGAACATATGGACTCAGTATAGGTGACCGATGATTAAATTAGTCCATGTGCTTTAAAGGCTTTAAAGGCTTCATCTATAAGCCGTTCGCACTAAGAGATCCATTAAGAAATGTAACAAGAGCCTTACATTCTAGCAGAATATTTATTCTTGTGTTGAGTTCTTCGTTTCTGCTTTTTTTCGGGTTCTATTTTACTTCTTCTCTCCATACAGCATTGGTTAACAATCTGCAAATGTTTTCTTTAGCTGCATTTAGAGGTATTCCCAGTGGCGTGCCGTGACTGGGATAAAATAATAAAGACACATAGACTGCATTTTCACGTCTACGCACATTCATTTTTTGTAGAAAATCTGCCCGCACAAGGACAAGATGAAAAGATTTCCCGGGGCTTTAGTCTCCATGCCACGTTTCAAAGTGAAAGTATGCACATGCATTCTGATTGAAAACCAATGCAATGTCCATGGGTAAAAAGTTGTCAGAGCAATGCAGAGGGCAGAAGGAGATAAGCCTGTGTCTTTCTCATGCCTGGTTTGGAGAAAAATTTTGGGCAGTGCGCAGAGTTCTCGGTAACAGGGTGGGGGAGGGAAAGGGAAATAGGGGGGGGGGGGGGCACTTTTTTTTTTCACAACAGGAACAATTTGGCAGGTTTGCTCTATAGGTTCCGACTGTGTTTTCACAGGGTTATGAGTTACCTCACAATGTCTCATTACCTGCTCAAAAGTTAGCCGGATAAAAAGAGGCATTGATGGAGGTGTTCCAGAAAACAAATAAATTTTATCCAATTAGCACCGATATTCAGCGCTACCCAACTAAAGGTAGCAAGGATAAGTCTGGTCGGACAACCTTCAATCCTACAGTTACCCGGATAACTTCCCCCTGCTAATTTTAACTGGCTATATTCAGCAGAACACTTGTCTGGGTATGGGCAGCCTGGATATGCCATAAGGTCTTTTCCTGCTGTCATATTTCATGTTTCTGTGGTCGGCTAATGTTGGGAATTATTAGAAAGGGAATGGTGAATAAAACGGAAAATGTAATAATGCCTCTGTATCGCTCCATGGTGAGACCGCACCTTGAATACTGTGTACAGTTCTGGTCGCCGCATCTCAAAAAAGATATAATTGCGATGGAGAAGGTACAGAGAAGGGCTACCAAAATGATAAGGGGAATGGAACAACTCCCCTATGAGGAAAGACTAAAGAGGTTAGGACTTTTCAGCTTGGAGAAGAGACGACTGAGGGGGGATATGATAGAGGTGTTTAAAATCATGAGAGGTCTA
Organism: Rhinatrema bivittatum; assembly: GCF_901001135.1. NCBI lineage: Eukaryota > Metazoa > Chordata > Amphibia > Gymnophiona > Rhinatrematidae > Rhinatrema > Rhinatrema bivittatum. The sequence continues at coordinate 155,395,519 of NC_042617.1, forward strand.
GAACGGGTAGATGTGAATCGGTTATTTACTCTTTCGGATAGTAGAAAGACTAGGGGGCACTCCATGAAGTTAGCATGGGGCACATTTAAAACTAATCGGAGAAAGTTCTTTTTTACTCAACGCACAATTAAACTCTGGAATTTGTTACCAGGGGATGTGGTCAGTGCAGTTAGTATAGCTGTGTTTAAAAAAGGATTGGATAAGTTCTTGGAGGAGAAGTCCATTACCTGCTATTAAGTTCACTTAGAGAATAGCCACTGCCATTAGCAATGGTAAGATGGAATAGACTTAGTTTTTGGGTACTTGCCAGGTTCCTATGACCTGGATTGGCCACTGTTGGAAACAGGATGCTGGGCTTGATGGACCCTTGGTCTGACCCAGTATGGCATTTTCTTATGTTCTTATGTTCTGTGGGAAATTAACCGGGTAACTTTCCTGCTCACTATCCTGCTGAATATCGACCTCAAGGTAGGCAAATAAAAAGCTAATAGATTAAAAGTCCCCTGATAATACTGAGAAGACACTGATTTAGTATTTCATTTTGGCTGAGGATGTGGTATTTTTGTTCAGGAAATGCTGCTCAGCAGTTTCACCAGGTCTTCTTTTGCTTGCACAATTTTTCATTAGTCACGGTATTATAAAAAAAACCAAACAAAAAACCTGAAAGCAGCACCATTAGCTAGACAGCGGTGCAAACTTAGGACCAGAGTTACCAAATGTATTTCCATAGTCACTGAGAAGACAATATTCAAAGCCATTTAGCCAGATAATTCACAGGTTATCCGGCTAAATGGAAAGTTTTGAATATCCCTCTTACATATCCATCTAACTTTTAGTTGGTTAAATCATTCTTAGCCAAATAAGAAAGGAGTGAGTTGGGGCCATTCGTATGCAGGAAGGGTCTCCCAGAGAGCAGTACCAGGGACACCTACAGAGAGGACAGTGGAAAGTCCACCTTGTATATACCCAACTGGAATAAAGATGTGAAGTGAATGCAATTATCTAGGTGACTGAACATTTATTTAATTCTGAAGAATCCAAGTAAAATTTATTTTGAACACCCACACTGTGTCCTGCCTTTTCCTGCAGCACCAACACCATCAAAGAGTACAATAACTCATTACCAGAGGAAAATCCCACCACCACCTGGGCCTAGAAAGCTAGCCTTCCCCTCAGTAGCAAAGAACCCACTCCTTGGGACCCTAAAAGTTGGGGAAGAAGCAGAAGAGTTAGCCCTCAAAACCAAATTCTTTTATGGACCCTCAAGATATAGTAGAATCATTTAAAAAAAGGGTCTCCATAGTAATACCCAAGCAGACCCAAGACACAAACTGCTCAATGGCTGTAAAATAATATTAACTAGAAAGGGAGATAATGATAAGCCTATAGATATTGAATCAGGTTTAGCATGAACCTGGTTTAGCATGCAGAGCCGAATTATCCATAGGTGCTGGAATGGGTGTGTGTGTGTGTGTGTGTGTGTGGAGGGGACCATGTTTCCACCCCAAATTTCTGCTGGAAGACTCATTGGTAGAAGGTGGGACGGCACATTATGTCTTTCTCGTTGCTGCCCCCCCCTTCTCAGCATTGCTGAGATCCCCTCACTTACCCTTCCTGCTCCTGGAGGATTGCGGCTTTGCAGTGCCTCCGGCCGCTTTCTCCTTCTTGACTGCCGGTGCCTGAATGATGTCATCAGGAGTTGACACCCAAGGAGGATGAAACAGTCCATGTTGCAAGGCTGCAATCCTCCAAATACAGGTCTGGCTGTGCCATGACAGAGCTTGTCCTGTGGCAGCCGAAGAAGAAGCTCATGCTGCTGTGAACCCATCCCACGGCAGCTGCTGCAGCTGAAAATAATTGCTTTCTGCCTGCGCTGCATGAGTGAGAGAGTGCCTGCCTGTGTCTATGTGTGAGTGTGCCTGCCTGCATGAGTGTGTGTGTGTGTGTGTGACAGTACCTGTCTGAGAGTGCCTGCATGTGGGTATGTGAGTGCCTTCCTGCCTGCAGGTCGTGTAAGCGCATACCTTCTTGTCTGCCTGCCTGAATGTATATGTCACAGAGTGTGAGCCCTTGGCTGTGGCATGGTTGACGCAGCCTAGCAGGTGAATACACTAGGCCCATGCTGGCAGCAGGTGTACACACTCTAACTGGGATCAGGTCTGGGCTTCTCCTATACCAGCTCTGTTCCCTGCAGGTTGAGCCCTTGGGTTCCAGGGGCTGGCAGAACTTAGGCAAGGGTCCTGAAAGGAACAATCAGGCAAAGTCTTGTAGCAGTCTAAGTTCAGAGCAGGCAGAGATCAAGCAGAGTCAATATCAGGCAAAAATCAGGGCAGGCAGAGAGCAAATAGTGTAGACAGAATCCAAAGCCGAGGTCAGAACTGGAAGATGGATAAGACACAGACAGGGGCAGGGCAGAGATAAGGTAGGAAACAAGGACTGGAACAAGCAAAGCAGGAACTGGAATGGGCATGGCAGGAACATGGAGCAACAGGCACTGCAGGAGGACCTATTGCTGAGGTGCTGGCTGGGAGCACATTTGGGGTTTAAATTTTCAGGCCACACTGACATCATCTACCGGCACCACTTCTGTTTTCCCACCATGAGGCCTACAAAGCAGGAGCTGGTGTTTGTGCACACACCTTAGGGATCAGCACAGCACTACCTGGAGGGAGCCTGATGGCAGTGTTCTTGCCGCATAGACATCCTGGCAACATCGGAATGAGTGCAGGTTGGCTGCAGCGAGGGAACTGCGGTCGGCCCAACATTATAATATTCCTCTTCTAAGACCCCTCCCCTTGCCCCTTGGCTTGAGCTTATGGGGAAAGAGGCTCTGAAACCTTCTGGTTAACTGCAATGGATGGACGTTCTTGGCCAGTTCCCATGTCTTCTCTTCAGGGCCAAATCCCTTTCACAAGATGAGGTAGTGTAACTTGCCCTTGATGTATTTGGAGTCTAGAATGTCCTGTACTTCATATTACATGTCTTTCTCGGATGCCACTCTGATAATCTTGGGAATGGGCCATGATGGCCAAGATAAGAGCAATAGCTTGAGTAAAAAGATGTGAAATGTATTGTGAATTTTGTGTGTGTAAGGTAATTTAAGTTGGTAACAGACTGGATTTAACTGACAAATAATAGGAAACGGCCCGATGAAACGTGGTACAAATTTCACGGATGGTGTCTTCAAGCGAAGGCTACGGGTATTTAATCATACCATATCTCTTGGTTTAAAGTGAGGAACTGGGCGGGGTTTCTTGTCTGCCTGTTTATACTTCTCTGTGGCCAAGTTGAGGAGCTGATATGTCCTTTGCCACAATTCTCCTAGGATTTTTACCGACAAAGTCTGTATCGTCAGAGGCAGGAAGAGGCACCTGTAGATGTCTGCCATACATAATTTTGAAGGGAGACAAGCCTGCTGATTCCCCAGAATGATTGTCGTGGCAGAATTCTGCCCACGGGAATAAAGAGGCCCAGTCATCCTGCCGTTCATTTACATAGGCTCGTAGAAAACCCTTGAGAATTTGATTCATCTACTCCACCTGCCCGTTGGTCTGTAGATGGCAAGCTGATGAAAACTCCAGTGAAATCTTAAGTTTCTGACAAATGCTTTTCCAGAATTTTGCAGCAAATTACATCTGCGGTCAGAGAGCATGTGTTCAGGCAAGCCGTGAAAATGGAAGTCATGTTAAAAGAGATAAGATAGTTCCAGGGCTGAGGTCAGAAGTCCGGAGAGAGGTACAAAGTGGGTCATCTTTAACAACCGGTCCAACACAATCCAAATGACAGTAGTCCAAATGACAAAGTCCATGGCAATGTGGGCCCATGGCCTTTCAGAGACTGGTAACAGCTGAAACAGTCCCCAGAGATGAGCATGGGAAAGTTTCTTAACTGCACAATTAGGGCAGGATTTTTCGTAGCGACAAACATCATGTCTCACTTGAAGCCACCAATAGTGGCGAAGGAGTAGTTCTAGTGTTTTGGTTATACCTGGATGGCCTGTTAGCCAGGGGTCATGTGCCCATTGAAGTACTTTTTCTCAAAGGTGTTTAGGGACAACTGTCTTCTCTGGTGGTACCAGGATACCTACGGTGGTCAGAATATTTGCAGGGTCAATGATGTGACGTGGTGGGTCTTGCATATTCTCTGTGTGATGAATGGCATGGAAGTGAGCCCTTTGTGTTGTGGCATAGTTGATGCAATCTTGTAGACGAACTTAAGAGGCCTAATAAGGCGAACTCGCCCTGTAGCAGGATAACTGGAGTTTCTCCTTTACTGCTCACCTCCCCTGCAGGCTGAACTTTTGGATTCTGGCGGCTGGCAGGTGGGTCCCTAGGGTGTCAGAAAGAATGAGAGTTTGAAGACACGCCAAGGTAGGCCGCTGACTGGAGGTTCCGGGACAGGCCAAGGATCAGGGCAGGTGGCAAGCAAGCATAGTCGTAAAGCAGGCTACAGGTCAGGTCCAGGCAGCAGGCAATTGTGGTCAGGTCCAAACAAGAGGTCAAATATCCGGAGATTAAGCCAAGGGTGGACAAAGACAATGAAGATACACTGGACAGGGAAGGGATGACAAGGCTGGACAAGACAGGTTGGGCAAGGTGAGACAAGTCAAGCTGGAAGACAGAACAAGGCAAGTCTGGAAGGCAGAACGAGGCAAAGCTAACAGGCAGGATGAGGCAAGAAGAATTAGGGATGCAGGAGATACGAACACTGGCGCAACACACACTGTAACAATACAGGATACCCATTGCTGAGGCAAAGATCTCTGGCAGCAGCAGAGATTAAATGGCTCCGAGGGCCCGATGTCATCAGGAGGCGCCATGCCTGTGTTCCTGCCACGAAACCAATAAAGATTGCTTCTACTATGTTAACTTTGGCTCTGACTTGCTTAGACTTTTTTTTTTCCATTCTCTCTGTATGGGGCAAAAAATAAACTTAGATGACCATGTACCTTTATCCTAATCCTACTGTTCTTGGTCTCCCATGTGTTTTCATCTTGTTTATCTTCTCATGTCATGTCCCAGTTCTCCTTTTCATTTTTGCTGTCTTTGTGTGTCACTTCTCCTTCCCTCCCCCCACCTTTTCTCGTCATTTCACCAGTTCTCTCTTCAATCTCTGCCACCATCTAATTGTCCCGCCATCTTTCTTCTTCTCAGTGCCTTTATCTATGGCGCTTCCTCTTCTCAGCTAGCAAAAGGCGCAGAGGCAGATAAGTGGGCCCTAGAACTCCCTGGGAAGAGCAAATGCTGGACTGGGGCCTTCTGTGCCTGCTCTTCAGATTAAGTGTGTAAAAGTAGCATACTTCTTAGCAATTTTGAAAAGACCATTTAAGCAGGTAAACCCTTTTGACAATTACCAGCAAAGGTAGGACTAGGGCCCTGAGGGCGGATCGGTCTAACAGGGGCTAGTGCTGCCCCACCCCCTCCCCATCAGAAATAGCCTTTCTCGTTCTCTGCTGCCGTTGGCGATTGCGGTGGGAAGGACATTAGTAAAAGCGTCACTCTGGCAGAGAAAAAAAAAAGGCTGCAGCTGTTAACAGATGTTTCTGGATGTGAGGCAGTTTCTCTTTTTTTTTAAGTGTGAACTAATTCACTGGTAACCAAAACTGCTCGACCCTCCCCCCCCCCGTGCATACAGCAGCTTTTGTTTTGGTTTTTTCTTTCCGAGTTTGCCAACTTTTTGCATTGAGCGGGAAGGAAGCGTCGGGGGGAAATCTGCGGAGGAACCAGAGCGGTGGCGGCGGTAGACGTGAGGCAGAGGCGGGAAGTTCCTGTCAGAGCCCCCGAGACGAGAGAGAATCTTGCTGCAAGGGTCTGCCTCGAGCTCCCTGGGCGCCGGGGAGTGAGCGTTTCCCGGGGGAAAGAAGGGGGCGGACGGGCGGAGTCGCCGGCGCTCCACACCGCCTGCGCTGCTGGGGAGGAAGGGGCGACCCGGAGGAGAGGACCCTGGAGCGGCGCGGCCCCGAGCCCGGGCCTCGGGGGGCTCCCGCTACAGCACCCGGTAAGGTTCGCGGCGATAAGCGGCGGAGCCGTTCTGTGACAGGAATACGTGCAACGAAAGAGAGAGCAAGAGAACCGGGAATTAGGGGGGGGGGAGGGGTCCTGTGCGACCTGGCTTTAGCCGCTTGGGCAGCTAAAAGTTGCAAGTTATTTTTAAATATTCTGGGCTTTCTAGTAGTTTTACTGCAGTTTGGAGGCAAGGTACTTCCTTGGTAGAAGCTGGTTTGGGTATTTTGTAGTTTCTTCCTTAATCACTCGCCAAGTCAGTCGACTCTTCTTAATTTGCCCCCCCCCCCCCCTTTTTTTTTTTTTAATCAGCTGATTTGTTTTAGGAGATCTAGATTGCTGATTAAAAGCCTTGATCTTGTCATGCTCTGTGACTTGAGATGAACTGATATCCCACTATATAAAAACATATCTACATGTTTTAAGCTCTCTGCTCCTTGCCTTGCTGGAGACTAGCTAATGCTTTCTTTTACATGGGATTTGCATGCACCTGTGTTAATTCTAGCATTGATTTTTAATCTTGTTTTAGGGCACTTTCTTTTTTTTTAATTCTTTAATTTAAAATTAATGAATTGCCTAATACAATGGACTAGATGTTGTACAAATCAAACATACATAAAATTTAAGCATACATTTTTAACGAAACCTCATGGCACTCTTAATAGTAGTTATGCATACACATTAAAAAGAATATGCTTGGTTAAAAATACGTTTTCAACGTTGCCTTAGAAGTTTGTATGCACACAGACTGCTGCAATGCTTCAGGTAGGGTGTTCCAAAAACCCCCCAAAAAACAGATGATGCCTCAGAAAAAGAGCCTTCCCTCGTTTTTAGGGGCTAAAATATCAGGGTTAATGTACCATGAAAAAATGCATACTAAAACAGGAGTAAAAGCCCTGCACTAATATCAGCATGATGAATTATATCGACCCTTGTAAGAACTTACCCTAAAAAGCCACCCACTGAGGAAAGTGATGTACCAAATAAAAAAAAAAAAAAGGGGGGTGGGGTGGGATTGGAGGTCCCTTTTCTCCAATGGTATTATGTAGCAGCGCAGCTGTGAGCGGTCATTGACTGGCATAAATAGAAGGAGACTAATAGGTAGGTCCGTTTGAAAAATATGATGCGAGGAACCCCACTAGAAGAGTTACCCTGGCTTCCCAAAAAGGCTAGATAGTTACTAGCTGTAATGCCACCTACTCCTGGTTGATGTTGGAGATTTTGGAATAGTGATAAATGGAAACATTTTATAGTAGGTGACAAATATTATTTCCGAACGTCTTTTCATTATAATAGGGAATTTATGCTGGAGACTACTACTACTACTACCTCAGCTAGGTGGAAGGAGCTGGGATGTACTAGACTGGAACAGATGTGGGAGGGCAAAGGGATACAGTCATTTGCTTTAGTACTACACACATTTTCTCTCCCAGATGAGGACAGGTACATTTGGAGGAGTAGCCTAATGGTTAGAGCAGCAACTTATGAACCACAAAAACCAGGGTTCAAATGCCACTACTGCTCCTTGTAACCTTGGGCAAGTCCAAACTTACCCCTAGATTCATCAAAATGCTATAAATACAGCAGAAATGGCACCTGTGATTAAAAAAAAAATATGGGTGTAGTTAGGCTAATTTCTTATCTTCTGCATTGCATAGGCAATTTCCGCAAAGTGCTATACAGTATCAGAGCGCATGTCATTTTAAGCAGCATGAGTTGATTTATGTATTTCATCACATGATCATGATCAGAGTCCACACCAAACACAGCCAACAAGGTTGAAGTAGATGTAGGCACAGAGTCAGAGCTTTCCAGTAAATCAGTCACGTTTAACATATCAAAAGAAGGATGGCAAGTAGAATCTGGTTGAGGGTCTTTCTTAGCAGAGAGTATATATTAAACCTTAGCAATAGGTGTTAAAATGCTCTCTGGTATTTTCAATATTTCCATTAAGTATCTTCTCAACATTTGCGCAGGTAGCTCCATGTTCTGCTTGGGAAAATGAATCAGTCTGATATTTTTAGACCCGACCACATTTTCCAAAAGTTTGATTTTAAATCAGCCTTTTGTAATAGTGCCAACATTTTCTTTTAATGAGGATACTTGAGGCTGTAAGTCAGTGAGCTGGGTTGCTGTTCTCTACAGCTCTTGTTGTGCAGCTTGCAGGGATACAGACAGAGATTGCCGAGGAATCACATGCTGACCTAATTGAGAAGAAAGGCCAGCAATTGCCTCCCATATAGTATCCAAGGTAATAGTAGAAGGCGTGTATAAAGTTTTCCAAAGATTTAGAAGAGATTCCAGCAAACAACTCAGATTTACCTTTGTCAGGAACTTGAGGATATTGGCTGATCCTGATTGTGCCAGCGCTACACTCTCCAGCATGCCAATTCCCTCCGCCTTGGGCTGCATTGAAGTTGCCAAGCAGTCTGGGGTAGTCCTGATAATAATCTCTGGGCGCAAGTGCACAGCAATTCCAGAGATAGCTTCTTTCTGCAGTGCAGGCAGAGGCTGGTCAGGAGGAGAACGGCTATCCAGCGAGAGAGAAACGGAGTCCGGGGAGAGCAAATCCGTTCCCTCGCGCGCGGCCCCACCCAAGGACATAGCACCGGATCCTAGAGACTGAGCTGTCTCACCCTCCGTGGCAACCACAACTTATCGATGGGGCTGGTAACCACCGGTGTGCACCCCTTCCTCTTCCCCATTAGTTCAAGAGCAGAATAAAACTTTATGAGGAAAAATGAATTAGAGTAGCAAACCTCATTGGGAGTGAATGCCAGTGGGGGCTGTCTTGGAATGCCCCCCCTCCTTTTTTTTTTTTTTTTTAGCCCATCTTCCTTCTTAAATATGAACTCAGTCAGCTAAGGCAGATCCTGAAGACAGTCCTGCTCAATAATCATTTGCAACTACTAGAACCTATATAAGATCAAATAGCAAGAATTAGTTCATTACAATCTACCGTAGTTTTGTGATCAGATGGTGAACTAGTATTTTGCACACAAAGTTGCCTTCAGAAATAACAGATCAAACTTATCTAGGATGCCCACTGTACTTCCTATTAAAATGCCATTTTCCAATTGATATCGAGCTTTACCTTTACTTCTTGCACAGAAAAGCCGGATAACTATCGTTTTAACACTTATCCCCCTAGCTCACTTAGCGGGTAAGTAGCGATTTTTAAGACTTGTCCAGATAAGTGGTGCAAATTTGCTCTCTGTATGTAGTTGTGCTCCTAATTCTAATCATTTAACTCACATATTTCTCTTATCAATTATCAACTTTACATGCATAATTCCTCAAATTTTGTAATGTGTGCATGAGAAGAAAATTACCAGTTTTACCAATTAGTCTGCCAGTTTGCCCAGTCTATCTGCAGCTTGGGAACACCAGCCTGAAGTACTTCCTTGTCACCCAGACCCCCTCAGCCATTCATTTTTCCACTGTTAAGATGTTTACGATTACGTACACCAGATATTGAGCAGAGTGGTGCTATTCGGCGCACTACTGCCGATGATAATGTTAGAAACATTATCACCGGCAGCAAAAACACCACCGACTCCTCCCCTCCCCACCCCGACTCCTCCCCTCCCCCTAACTTGCATCATATCGTATGCGATAGGGGGTTATTTTCTAAACCCTTAAGATGTACATGTTGGCCACTCCACAGAACACCTCTGGCCTGTCCCTTTTTTAAATATGTAAATGTACATGTGGTCCCTGTTTTATGTGTGTAATGTAACGGTTTTTAAAATAGCATGTACTCGCGTATGTGCTAATTTTATGCATGCACGTGCTATTTTTTATGTGTGTATTGTTTGAAAATGCACCTAAAAGAGGGTACTTTCAAACAACTCTGCATGTATATGGCCACACAACGATCTACAACAGTATTTTGTAACATGCGCATAAATGTAAGGAAAATGCAAATATTTGCAATGTATTGAAAGTGCATACTTTTTCCTATCTGTTTTAAAAACATACTTGCGTATATTTTAAGTGTGAAAAACATTGTAATTTGCTTATGTAAAACCCTGTTTACGCATTGAAATTGGTTATTTTAAGGGTTTTTAGAGTGTACATGGTACCTTAAATTTACTTGCTTAAAGTTGTTCAGCTACATGTAGCCGGCTAACTGAAAAACCTAACCAGCTATGTTTTAATATAGCTGTTTAGGTTTTTAAGTTATCTGGCCTTGTGTGGCCGGATAACTTGCTACTTATCTGAATATCTTCAAAAGATATCTGGATAAATAGCACTTTGAAGGAAAAAAAACAAACAAGAGGTCTGTGACCTGATTTCCTTCCTCCCCCCATCAAATAGTAGAGATGTGAATCGTGTGCCAGATCGTCTTAACGATCAGATTCGGCTGGGGGGGGGGGGGGGGGGTAAAAATCTGATCGTTAAGATATGTGAATTGGAATCGTTTCAGATTCCAATTCACATCGCTAATTTTTTTTTTTTTTTTTTAGGGAGGCCCGCGCCGCTAAAAAAACAAAACCCACCCGACCCTTTAAATCGACCCCCCCCCCCCAAACCTTTTAAAATTACCTGGTGGTCCAGGGGGGCCTCGGGGAGAGATCCAGGGGGGCCTCGGGGTGAGATTTCCCGTTCCCAGGCATCAGCTGTTCTAAAAAAAAAAAAATGGCGCCGATGCCCAGTGCTCCTACCATGTGACAGGGGCCGGCCAATGGCACGGATACCCTGCCACATGGTAAGGGCAAAGGGGCATCGGTGCCATTTTATGTAATTGTTATGCTAAAATATATAAGAGCAATGTTCCTTGTAAATCGATATGATGTGCAAACGGCTATCGGTATATAAAAGCTTTTAAATAAATAAATAAAATAAATAAACAACATCCAACAAGGCATTGATCTGTGCAGTCTGGGTAAACAAGCATAGGGGTAACTTACTTGAGGAGGCGGTTACTACCCTTAAACATTAAGCCTTATGCTCACCTTTGATGCAACTCCAACATTACTCTCTGCATCAATGGTAGGGGTGGGGGGCAGAAAATTTGAATCAAACAGTTACCAACAAGGGCCCTGAACTTGGTGGTCGGTGAAACAGATAAGTATGGGGAAATAAGTGTGGGAGCTTGCTTGGCAGACTGGTCTTTTTTTGCCATCATTTCTATGTTTTTATGTTCACGTCCCCCTGCAACAGGAAGGCAACTCAGTTCAGCTCCTTGCACAGGACAGACTGCGAACCAGCTTCAGATATCTTCGCCCACCATTGGTGCACAGGTCTTCTGTATGCATATCCTCCGATTCTCTTAGTGGTGAAAACTCTCTTGAAGCTTCGCGAGGATGGAAGTACTATGATTCTCAAAGATCCTTATTGGCCGATACAGGTCTGGTTTTCACTTCTTTGGGCATTGTCCATCTGGAGACCAATTAGTCTGGGGGCTTCCCCAGATCTCATCATACAGGATCAGGGTATTTATTTATTTATTTATAACTTTTTCTATACCTAAGTTCATGTAACAGAGTTACTTATCACTCCGGTTTCCATTGCAACAGATATAAATATTAAACAATGACAACAAGTGTCTTACAGAGAACAGGGAAAGAACAACTAGGATAACATAAACTGGGAACAAGAACATTACAAACTATTAATGCGAAACAAGCCCATGGAGAGGGAGATTAGCTATTGGTGTCTACAGTCTGTGGGAGTTGAAGAGTACCGTATTTTTCGCTCCATAAGACGCCCCTGACTATAAGACGCACCTAGGATTCAGAGGGGGAAAATAAAAAAAAAAAATTTGTGCTAAACCGGCTCTGCGTCTGGGCGTCTTATGGAGCAAATTAGGGGAGTGCATAGTTTTTTTTTTTTTCTCCCCATTTTGTTTTCGGGTCTGGGGAGGGCCATTTCGGTCCACTCCCCAGATCAGAAAACTTTTCTTTCTCTGGGAACCCCTCCCCCCCAAAAAAAACCCCATCCCAACCCTTTAAATTAACAACCCCCCACCCTCCTGACCTCCCCAAGACCTGCCGACTTAATTTACTACAACCCCCCACCCTCCTGACCCCCCCAAGACCTGCCAAACGTCCCTGGTAGTCCAGCTGGGGTCCAGGAGCGGTCCGGGAACGATCTCCTGGGCTTCGGCCGTCGGCTGCCAGTAAACAAAATGGCGCCGACGGCCCTTTGCCCTCACTATGTCACTGAGACCGACCAATAGCAGCGGTCGGTCCCAGTGACATAGTGAGGGCAAAGGGCCGTCGGCACCATTTTGTTTACTGGCAGCTGACGGCCCACGCCCAGGAGATCGTTCCCGGACCCCCGCTGGACCACCAGGGACGTTTGGCAGGTCTTGGGGGAGTCAGGAGGGTGGGGGGGTTTGTTAGATTTTTTTTTTTTTTTTTTATATTCGCTCCATAAGACGCACATACATTTCCCCCCCACTTTTGGGGGGGAAAAAGTGCGTCTTATGGAGCGAAAAATACGGTACTTAGTAAGTTATGGGAATGCTTGACCGAATAGCCATGTCTTGAGTCTTTTTTTGAATGTGCTGTGGCAGTGTATCAACCTTAGTTCCGGAGGTAGAAAATTCCACTGTTTGGGGCCTGCTGTAGATAGAGCTCTTTTACTTAATGATGTTTTCATGGGAGGCGCGTGTAGAGTTCCTCTTTGTGCTAATCTTATTGGTCGGGAAGATGTGTGAAGTTGGTGAGGGGTTCTGAGGTCCAGTGGGGTGTTGTTGAAAATGACTTTGTGGGTGATTGATAGAAGTTTGAAGAGGATTCGAAATTTGACTGGGAGTCAGTGGAGCTTTTTTAGAATTGGTGTTATATGGTCTCTTTTGCTGGATTTGGTGAGACATCTTGCTGTTGCGTTCTGTAACAGTTGGAGGGGTTTTAGGGAGTAGGCTGGGAGACCGTGTAGAAGTGAGTTACAGTAGTCTATTTTCGAAAAAATGATGGATTGTAACACTGCTCTGAAATCACGGAAATGGAGGAGGGGACGCAGCCTTTTTAGAACTTGAAGTTTGTAGTAGCACTCTTTGATCGTAGTGTTGATGAATCCAGAGAGACTTAGTTGGTTATCCATGACCACCCCAAGGTTTCTAACTTGTGTGGAGAAGACTGGGAGCGGTGTGAGGTGAGAGCTGTTCAATGGAAGGGTGCCATCTTGATTGATCAGGAGGAGTTCTGTCTTGTCGGTGTTGAGAATCAGGTTGAGATTTGACAGTAGTTTGTTGATGGAGAGGAGGCAGGAGTTCCAAAAAAGTAAGGTCTTTTGTAGTGTTTCGGTGATAGAGATAAGGATTTGGACGTCATCGGCATATAAGTGATGGGTTAACTTTAGATTTGAGAGTAGCTGACAAAGCGGGAGAAGATAGATATTGCATAACGTAGGGGATAGCGAAGAGCCTTGAGGGACCCCTAATGTGGAACTAAACGGTGGAGACTCTTTGCTATTGATCTTGACTTTGTAGTTTCTGTTTTGGAGGAAGGATTTGAACCAGTTTAGGGCTTTGTTTTTGATGCCGATTTCTGATAATCTTTCGATGAGAAAATCATGGTTGACCGTGTCAAATGCGGCTGAGAGATCAAGGAGGATGAGTAAACAGGGATGTTTGTTTTCTAGATTCATGAGAATGTTATCTGACAGAGATAAAAGAAGAGTTTCAGTACTATGGAGTTTGCGAAAGCCGAATTGAGCCGGGGAGAGGATTTCGTTATTGTCGAGGAATTCCGAGAGCTGTTTGTTGACAATTCTTTCCAGTATTTTGGCAATGACCGGAAGATTAGCAATGGGACGGAAATTTGCTGGGTTATCTGTAGAGAGATTAGGTTTTTTTAATAGTGGTTTTAAGATAGCAAGTTTGAGGGGGTCTGGGACTAGGCCCTGTGATAGCGAGGCATTGATGATCTGGGAGATAGGCTTAGCAATGTCTTTAGCGCAAGCTATGAGCAGGTTAGCTGGAATTGCGTCGAGAGGGTGGGATGATGGCTTGATTTTCTTTAGCAGGATTTCTATCTCTAAGGCTGATGTAAGATCAAAATCTTCTAAGCAGGCTGTTTGTTGCGAGGAGGCTGGTAAAGTTGTTGCGAGGAAGCTGAGGATGGTTGAGCATGGTTTGGGCTGAGTAGCAGGTCAGAGAGCATGTATGATGCTGGGTTGGAGCATTGCTGCCTGTATGGGAGGCGAGTAGATTTGTTATTTTATTTTTGAAGTATGTGGCAAGTTCGGTGGCTTTAGAAGCCACTTCATTGTCTGGAATAGTTGAGGTAGGTGGTTTTGCAGGCGATGAGACCAGGGAAAATAGAGCTTTTGGGTCGTGGATGAAGTGATTGATTTTCTGAGAATAGAAGTCTCTTTTTGTCTGAAGGATGTCGGTCCTGTATCTGTGCATGAGTGATTTATAGGCTGCTAAGTTGGATGAAGAGGGGTTCCTTCGCCAGATCTGTTCCTTTTTTCTTAGATCACGTTTCAAAGATGTTAATTGTGGGGTGAACCATGGTTTTTTTTTGTCATTGTTGGCATTGATGATTTTGGTTGTAAAAGGGCAAGTTGCATTTGCCACTTTGTTTGTGATTTTTATCCAAGAGGTCAGAGCAGTATTAGCATCTGAAAGGTCTATTTGGGTTAGCTCGGAGGATAAATGAGAGATGAGGGTTTCCTGGTTGCATAGCTTTCTGAATTGGATTGTGGACTTCTGTTTTACAGAGGGAGTTGAGTTTAGGTATTGGAAGGAAGTCGAAATAAGCTTGTGGTCTGACCAAGGAATTGGCCGACAGTCGATGTGTGACGCTAGAGTGAAGCTTTGGTTGCTGAAGATAAGATCTAGTGTGTGTCCTGCTTTATGGGTGGGTTCGTTGATGAGCTGTTTGAATCCCATACAGCTGAGGGAGCTGAGGAAGGATTCGCAGTTAGAGGAGCGAGGAATGGAGTCCACGTGGAGATTGAAGTCTCCTAAAAGAATGGTAGGAGAATCAGTGTTAATGTGTTTCACGATGTATTCTATTAATGGAGATGGGTCTGCCTCGAGACGTCCAGGGGGGACGTAAATAAGGCCTATTTGTAACTGTGAGGATTTGAAAATTGAGAATTCTAAGGAAGGTGAGGAGATAGATGAGTGTAATGATAGACCTAGCTCTTTTTTGGCAGCGAGTAAAAGGCCGCCTCCTTTTTTTTTTTTTAATCTGGGGACGGGAAAATGTCGAAGGTTTGTGTGGGGAGTTGGTTGATGAGGACCGTGTCTTCGGGTTTAAGCCATGTTTCTGTGATGGCGCACAGGTCTGGCTGCTCATCTATAAGGTAATCATATAGGAGGTGGGGTTTTTTTTACAATTGATTGAGCATTTAGTAGAGTTAGTGAGAATAGGGTGAGACCCAGGAGCTGGTTGAGAGGGGTGAGATGATGGGAATAAGTCTTTTTTGTTGCTGTTGTTGCTGGGAGGTTGAGTTGACGAGTTTGGCTGTTGTGATTCTCCTATGGTAGCGTATGGTGGGAATGGGTGAGGTGAGCATGTTTAATTTTTTTTTTTTTTTTAAAGCACAAAAGATCCGGTGTTTGAATTGTATGGGAGAGGCAGATATCAGATTCAGAGGGAGAAAGCTCAGTGGAGTACTGTAGAGTCCGGTCGGTTTGGGTCTCAGGGCTGTACAAAGGGGCTTACAAAGGGGTAGGCCCCTTTGTTGCGTGCCTTTGGTGCGCGACGCCTAGCTGCCTCTCATCAATTTAAAGCCAAAGGGGCTGTGCCCCGATTGGCTGTGCGGCTGAAGATGAAGATTGGTTCCGGCAAAGGAGGAGGCGGAGAAGAGGCGCGGTTTCGGTCGGGGCAGCCTCGTGGTCGGCGCTGGGGCTGCTGTGGGTAAGCTGAAAATTTAAAGGCTAGGCTGCGGCATCCCAACTTCTAGGTCCTGTTGCTCACAGCTTGATCTTGAAAGGTTAATTCTGCAGTTGCTTCATCATTTGGAAGATGTCTTGAGTCCTGATGGCTTCTAGAAAGCCTTCCACTAGAAAGATCTATGGACTGAAGTGGAGAAGGTTTTCTGTGTGGTGTGAGCAGAAGGCCCTAGATCAAGCAGATTTTGTGTGGGTCAGGAGAACTGATTACATTCTACACCTATCTGAGGCTGATTTAAAGACTGCCTCCTTTAGGGTTCATCTTAGTGCAATTGGCGTTTACCACCATGGTGTAGATGGTACCCCTATCTCTGTACATCCTATAGTTGTACATTTTATGTTGGGTCTTCTTCAGTTGAAGCCTACCATATGGCTTCCCGCTGTGTCTTGGGACCTCAGCGTGGTTTTAGCTCAGCTGATGAAAGCTCCTTTTGAGCTGCTGCACACCTGTGACCTGAAGTACCTGACAGCGAAGGTCATACTTTTGGTGGCAGTCAGCATGCAAGGTCATCGATCTCCAGGCCTTAGTGACCTATCCATCCCTATTCTAAATTCCATCATGACAGAGTGGTCTTGCATATGCATCCCAAGTTCCTACCTAAAGTAGTGATGAATTTCCATCTTAACCAGTCAGTCATCCTGCCAATATTCTTTCCCAGACCCCATTCTCACCAATCAAATGAGCATTGCACAGTTTGGACTGCAAGCAAGCCTTAGCCTTTTATCTGGTGCAGAGAGAAGCCCATAGACAGTTCACCCAAATTTTTGATTCTTCTGATAAGTATAGGTTGAGCTTTGCTCTTGCCAAACAGACACTATCCAATTGGCTGGTAGATTGTATCTCCTTCTGTTATGCCCAAGCGGGACTGAATCTTGAGGATCATGTAAAGGCTCATTCTGTCAGCCATGGTAGCATCGGTGGCCCACTTGTGAGCAGTTCTTGTGGAGGAGATCTACAAGCCTACAATGTGGAGTTCTCTCTCACATTCACATCCCATTACTGTCTGGATAGGGATGTCTGTCGTGACAGTAGGTTCAGCATGTCTGTCTTCAGGAACCTGTTCGAGGTGTAGTACCCAACTCTCCCAACCTAGGGCCCGTTGTTTGGGTTCAGGCTGTCGCCCCCCTCTATTATCAACAGCACCGGTGTTGTGCCTATTGGCACCTGGTTAGGTGTCTGTTGGTCCCCTTTTGTGTTGGGGAGTAGTCTATAGCTAGGGATTCACCCATATGTGAGGACCATCATCTTGCTTGTCCTTGGAGAAAGCACTGTTGCTTATCTGTAACAAGTGTTCTCCAAGGAGAGCAGGATGTTAGTCCTCACGAAACTCGCTCACCACCCTGTGGAGTTGGATTTCTCTTGTTCTTATTTTTCATAATAGTTTTATGGTACGAGACTGAAGAGGGTCCCCGCATGGATGCATGGTATAGGGCTTGCTGAGCATGCTCAGTGTGCCTAGTCAATGCAAGTTTTCTACATTGGGCTCTATCTGATGATGTCACTTATGTGAGGACTAACATCCTGCTGTCCTTGGAGAACACCTGTTACAGGTAAGCACCTCTGCTTTACACATTTTATAGAAAGAGTCTGCAATATATGACATTGGTGGTGAGCCTCGCAAAGACTTAAATTTTAGCCCCTCTCTGACATACCTGCAGTTCTGGGGCAAGGTATGTGGGAGGGAGGGGGACAGCTGGGGCCAAGTGACTGATGTGGTCCAACAGCCCTGTGCTACGTTGCTATTGTCTCTGGTCACTCTAGGTGTGTGTGTGTGTGTGTGTGTGTGTGTGTGAGGGGGGGGGGAGAATGGATGTTTTGCTTATCTTTGTTCCTGCTTGGAGTAGTGGAAGGCTGTCTCCTGCAGGAATTCTGGATTTCCTGTGCCCGAAGCACCTGGGTACCCGGGGAGGAGGATCAGTCTTTTACTGGCATCCTTATTCTCCTATTCGACCCTGAATAGTACAAGGAAAATCAGCCTAATAGACTGTTGTTCTGGGAGTCTACTTCCATATCTGCGAGAGGCAAATATTTTTTCATGTGAGCAACAATTTTTTTAACCCAACCATTTTTGAGTGACAGAATTACCATTACATTTCTGTATTTAGCACAAAGAAAAATTTATGTGAGTGACCTTGTAAAATCTGTGAGCGATGCTTTGAAATGTATGAGCAATCGCTCACATGCTCAGCTAAGAGGGAACTATGCTGCTGGTCCTTCCTGCTGCACCTGCTTAGATACAGAAAAGCCATCCAAAGAGTGGTTCTATGCCTCCATTTGCTGGTAGGAGGGACATAAACCATGTCTGAAATGGTCTGACAGGATGCTATAGAAATGTGCAAAATTACCGTGTGCGGATATTGGCTTTGTTTTAAAAACAACGTAAAAGGTTTTCAATTTAAAGATTGAACTTTTTTGCATAGTAAGAGTTGTGAAACTTTTTTAAAAATTATGCAGATTTGTAACATAATTGCCACAGAACTTGTTAGCTCCCAGATTCTTCTGCAAGAGTTATGACGACAACACTAAAGGATATTCCTATTTTATCAACTTGTTTCCATGTTGAAGTACACAATGAATAAAACAGGCTTATTGGCCACTAAAGGAGATCATTTAACATTCTTCTAGAAAACAGAGCAAAGAAAACAAAAACACTGTAGACAAACTGCTTTTGAGGATTCACATGTAGAATGGAGACATTCTTCTTATACATTAGCCATTTCCAACTAGAAATAGCTACACAATTGTGCTCAGAGGTCGTGATAGCAACGTATTTTGCCAATGAAGAAAATGCTAATTTTCTTTCCTGCCATGGAAACCGACAAATTGCCGTCTCTGTTTCACTGCCAGTCCAGACAAAAAAAACTCCAAAACAAATTGCAAGATATTCATGCAAACACTAGAGTTCTACAGTGTGGGTGTGTATTTACAGTGCCTTCTATCTCAGCCTCTTTTACTCTGGCTTTCCAGTTAGCTATGGGCGTGCTCAGTTACCAGCAGCAGTAAAGAATGCACTGAGCTCTGTGCTGGCTGCCTGGAGTAAGAAGAGCTCTCAAAACTCTTTTACTTTAGGTGCTGGTCTAGCACTATCATATATCCCTACTCCCAGGGCGAACCTTCTGCTTTGTGCCCCCCCTTCCCCCCCAGTCCAGGCTCTGGCTCTGACCTTCCTGGCCCAAACACATAAGTAAAAAATTATGCAATAATAAATTGAAGAAATATAAAACATCAATAATAGTAAAATCATACTAGTAAAAAGAATATTTCAAAATAGCAGACAAATAGAGTGACATCCAGTAATTAAAAACAAAAAAACATGTTCAGCTCCAAAACAATAATTGAAAAAGAGCGCATACATCAAATATTAACACCCAGTGATTAAAACTAAAAAAAAAAAACTACCTGGGAGCTTTTGATTTCCAGATGCCCTGAGATTGTTTTTTTTTAATTTTATTTTTTTATTTAAAATATTTATATACCGTTTTACCAATACAGGATTGACCAAAGCGGTTTACAATAATAATAAACATAAAAAAATCAAAGGTTCAAAAAAATAAAAATAAAAACACAGGTAGAATAAAAATACAATCTGTATCGTGATCAATATAAATAATAAAAATTTTAAAACTATGTCATAGGAAGAATACTATAAATAATTAACTACTATTTTAAGCAAAAATTGTTGATTAGCTGATGGGGTGGGGAGCCAGGGTTGAGCACAAACTTTCTCCTTTCTCTCATATATACACACACACACAATTATAAATGTTTATTCTTTCTCATACACAGGCTTTCCCATACATACACCCTCCTTTAAATACACACACACATACACATGTTCTTTTGCTCTCACATCCTGTCTCCCTCACATACTCATCCCCTTATTAAGTCAGACAGGCCTCTTCTCACACACATACTTGGGTTCCTTGTCTCATTCACACATGTACCCTTACTTAGGCTCCCTCCCTCTCACTAATACCATTGCTCTCACACACACACACACACACGCTCCCTCTCACACTACATACATATTCCCTGTTAAAGGCGCTCTCTCTCTCTTACGCCAACCTTCACACATACCCCTTCCCTCTGTTGCTCTCTCATACACCCCCTCATACACTCTCTGCTTCTTGCACATCCCCCCTTCACACAGGCTGCCTCAACTCATTCAAGTCGATAGTGAGTAATTGGGGGCACCTGCAGTGGAACCTGATGGCGACCCAAGGAAATGCCAAGACAAATTCTACAGCTGGAGGAGAGAAACAGACTAGGGGCTAAACACAGCTGTAGCCACAGAACAGTCTTATGTTTCTCTCTCTTTCCAACACAGTCTGAACTGCTGAAAGAGAGTAGGGAAATTGCCTGATTGAAATGGAAATCTGATATTACTTTAGGTAGAAAAGCCTGTACTGGTTGGATTGTGACCTTTTCCTTAGGAAACACTGGGTATAGATCCTTGCATAACAGCACCTGAAGCTCTGAGATTTTCTGGCTGAACAGATGGCCACCAGAAATACTGTCTTGAGCTGAGATCCTTCAGTGATCCTCTCTTCATCAGCTTAATTGGGGCCATTGTCAATGCTTTGAGGACTAAATTCAGATCCCAGTGGTCATGACAGAGGCCACAGATGTTTGACTTCTCTGAAAAAAATGCATTATATCCAGGTGTGAGGTGACTAAGATGCCTTTACTTATCCCCTATAGTAAGATATGGATACCACTTGTATTTTCAATGAGTTCAGAGCTAGGCCCTTGTCCTATCCATCTTGGAAAAATTCCAACATGGAAAATAGTTGCAGGGGCACAAGGCTCCAAAATTCTTCATACCCTTACATAGGCTAGGGACTGGATATCTTTCTTGCTTTAAGTAGTTGTTGCGACCGTCAGTCTTCGACGGCTTCACCCCGCCTACCTCTCACTACTTGTGGCTCCTCCCGCTCACCTCGGTCTACTGGCTGCTGCGGCGTCTGTTTGCCGTCCTCTCCGGCATCCCCAGACTGGCTTTGGTGCTGCCTCCCACCTTGCTCCTCCAAGGTACCTTACGGCGTGCGCGCACACGCCGCCCTCATCTTTATTTCCACGTTGGTGCGAACCTCAGGGGCGTCCCCCTGATATGACATCATGCTGCCCGGATATTTAAGCCTACAGTATTTGCTAGCTCATCGAGTTAGCAACGGAAACTCTACGGATGGGATTTGCTCTCTGTACCGAAGCTGCTCTGCCACTCCAGCGCCATCTGGAACTCTTACACCCTTCGGGGTTGCTAACGAGGTACTTGCTCCTCGGGGGCTTCTTCTGCTTCTTTCAGGTGCTATTAGGAAACCGGTAGTCACTCCTCGAGGGCCTGCCCTCTGTTCCGGTACCAGACCTCTCGTCTAGTAGAATCTCTGTTACTGCTACGTGAGTACAATACAACTGAGTCTCTCTGCTCTAAGGAATCAGGTACTCGCTCCTCGAGGGCCTGCTCTCCCTGTCTCGGAGCTTCTCTTAATTCTACCTGGGACTCTGAATGCTTCTTATTGTGTACTCATAGGTGCATATTTCAAAACAATACGCGAGCGCATACTTTTGTTCGCACACCAGGCGCAAACAAGAGTACGCCGGATTTTAATAGATAAGCGCGTAGCCGCGCATATCTTTTAAAATCTGGGGTCGGTGAGCGCAAGGCTGCACAAAATCGGCAGCCTGCACGTGCCGAGCTGCGCAGCCTGCCTCCGTTTCCTCCGAGGCCGCTCCAAAATCGGAGCGGCCTCAGAGGGAACTTTCCTTCCACCCCCCAGCCCTATCTAAACCCCCCTACCTTTGTTTGAAAAGTTACGCCTGCCCCGGCCGTGCGATTCCCCGGCCCGGGAACAGTTTTGGAGGCCTCGGCCACACCCCCGGGCTGGAACCACGCCCGCAGCCCCGTGACTTACGTGCGTCCCGGGGCTTGTGTGCGCCGCCGAGCCTATTCAACATAGGCTCGGCGCACGCAGGGGGAACTTGGGGCAGGTTTTCGGGGGGTACGCACATATCTCTTTGAAAATCTGCCCCATAATTCTCAGTCACTTTCCACTACAGCATAGCCTAGCAGAGGATTCGCTGTTCCAGCGTTCTTTGTGAGACCTGCCCAGCCATCTACTACTTACTACTGCCACCTCTAGTGGTTTCCAAAACTGTTTAATAAGATTCAAATCTGAGTCTAGCCTGACACTGTGGTCCCTCACGGGACTGCCCCCGTGGGCGTGGTCAGCTGCCACAGTGTCCAAGAATCCACCCAAACATCAACCATAACAGTAGTGTCAATATCACTATTCTTAAGTAGCTTCACTTCTATAATTTTGCCCCTCAAGAGCCAGGTTGTAAGAGAATGGAGCAGGGTCCTCCAAAAGCACTGGGTCTTAATGTGCATGAACCTGAGTAGTTTCCCTCTCTGGTTCTTTATCAGATCAGTGTACCACAGTCTCCTTGCCCAATCTGGTGCCACCAGCACTACCCTTTCTGGATGATCTGTGATTCTCTGGAGAACCCTCCCTACTAGGGACCAGGGAGGGTAATCTACAATTTCTGAATACCTGGAGAGTGTTATGCTCTCTAAAAGTCACCAATATGTTCCAAAAATCAGATAGGTTGTTCATTCTTTTTAGTGAGCCCCGGAAAAGAGAGGCATCATCAAAGGCATTTGTTGTCCACTGGATAAATTAAGCAATAGCATTGGCTTATATACAAAAAGGGTATGCAGTTCCACAAGGCCTGAGAGCACACTCCACTAGAGCATAGGCAGTGTCTTGGGTGGAGTACAGGCAGGTGATTCTGGGAGACATTTGTAGGATGGCAATGTGATTCTCCTTACATTACTTTAAAAGAATTACAGACTAAATATGCAGGCAAGTCACTGCTTTGGTACATATGCAGGATAGTCACTGCTTTGGTACATCTAACATTATTGGAATGATCTGACAGGATGCTAAGGAAGGTGAAATTAGATTCCTTTCCTTGAGTCCTGCCAGACCATCCAAAACCCCACCCAGAATAACACAAAAAACATGGACAGGATGGAAGATTGAATCTAAGTAAGAGAAGAAGCTCGGCAAAAGAAGATTTATTTATTTATTTATCTAATTTATATACCGTCTGTCTGACAAGTAGTCAAGACAGTGTACATAGTGGTCATATAATATACATCAAAAATTTCAATTTGGTTAAGCCATTTTAAAATTTAACATATCAAAATAAACTATAATAAAATACACCGCAAAAATTAAAATGACCTTAAGATAATCTAAGAATATAAAATAATGTAAAATCTAATATTAACTTTAAAAATAACAAGGAATAGCACAAATTAATATCAGAAACTATTAAAATAAAATAACAGTCACAGACACACGTTTAGTCAAGTATAATATGCCTATGTTGCAGCACTGTTCAATTTTTGTTAGTCTGATTGTAAAAGGTATTTTAACTTAGCTGTCTGTTTAAATGATTGATGGTTGAGAATTAGTTAAATCATAGGCCTTTTTGAACAATAGTTTTTAAAAACTTTTCTTAAACATTTTTATGTTTTTCTGTATTCTAAGTTCGGTGGGTAAAGTGTTCCATATCTTTGCATCTGCTATGGAGATGTGCAGATTTAATAGATGGAATCACAAGTAGACCTTTATTCGCAGATCGAAGATTTTGTTGGGGTGTATGTAAACGTAATGAAGCATTTAACCACTCTGCATGTTCGCAATTTATGGTTTTAAATAACATACATAAGATTTTGTATTCAATCCTTTGTTTGATCGTAAGCTAATGGAGGTCTATTAATGTCAGAGTAATATGTTCATATTTCCTTCCTTCACAAAGCACTCTTGCCGTGGAATTTTGAAGCATTTACAGGGTTCTAATACGGGCACTTGGCAAACCTAACATGATGGCATTACAATAGTCTACAGTGGAAAAGAGTAGTGATTGTAACACGGTTCTAAAATCATTAAAATCTAACAAAAGTTTCAGACGTTTTAAAATATGTAATTTAAAATAGCCGTCTCTAGTCTTCCGCTTTATGTCAGTGGTTAATCTAAAGTCAGTCAATTAAAATTCCTAAGTCGTGAACAGTATTAGATGATTCGATCTGCATAAATTCAGTATTAAAATGGAAAGGTTTACTGTATATCGACTTCCTACTTAGTAAGAGAAATTCAGTTTTTTGAGTATTTAAAATCAATCTCATATGTGTTAAGAGTGTTCTAATGGAGTTCAAGTAGATCTCAATTTCTTTTAATGTATCTTCAATTGAGTTTTTTATTTTAATTAGGAGCTGGATATCATCCGCATATATGTAACAAATTATACCCAGTCCAGCTAGCAGCCTGCATAGCGGTAGAAGGTAAATATTAAATAAAGTGGCCGAAAACGCCGATCCCTGTGGTACCCCTGATTCAATATTTATCTTACTAGATAAACCCTTATTTATCTGAACTTGATATGTGTGTTCGCAGAGAAAAGAATTAAACCATTCTAAAACCCTTCACTGATTCCAATTTCAAATAATATAGAATATATAGCTCATTTTCTCTTGTTTGTGAAAATATTTTAAGAGAATTTTTCAGGAACATGCATTTATGACTTTAGCTAAGAGGCTATTGGTGGCTTTTCCTGCTGCATCTGATTGTATACAGAGAGAAGCTAAACATCATTATCTGCCTCTACCTGCTGATAGGAAGAAAGTATCCCACATATCTGGAATAGTCTGGCAGGACCCAAGGAAAGCAAATTAGTAGGTAAGAGTCTAATTTTACCTTGTCACATAAAGACATAATTGTTAAATGCTACTCTTTGTTTTAGATTAAAATATAGTACAGCCATACTTTTAATATTTTCTTGTAAGCCCTTATCTTTCTGAGTATATATATATATATATATATATATATATATATATATATATATATATGCTGAAACTGTGCTCAGCATCAGCAGAGCTTGTCACAGTCAGGCTGATGCAATACTATGTGCTGCAGCCAGCGCACAGCTTAAGATGCGTTTTGGACATGCATCCATAACACTTGATGCAATATGGGAATTATGTCCAAAATGCGTTGTCAATCGAGCATGTAGCTAATAGCGCTCATCACATGTAAATTCCATGTAGATGAGACTATTAGCTTTTCCCTGCGATTCAAAAAATTTCCTGCGCGGTCAATGCGCCCATTGCAATGTGGTAAATTTTTTGCCAGCCCTTGAGCAAGGCATAAAAGGTATGCCTCGCTCAAGGGCTCAATGTAAAAAGAAAAATTCCTGCTTTCTGTGATTCTTTCACTTAGTATCATCGCAATATTAAGTAGGAGGAACCACATATAGCAGGTTGAAAAAAAAAAGTCTTGAAGAAAAATATTCTGGGCAGCCAATATAGCCTGGTGGCTAAAACCAAAAGTACTAATGCAGGGAGCATCACTACAGCCACCCCCTCATCAACTAATTCTTACCACAGGTGCCTCCACCAGGGGTTGGGGAGCGCATCTACTTCAATTCCAAATACAGGGTCTATGGGCAGCCCTAGAATCAACTTATCAGATTACCCTTCTGGAACTCAGGGCAATTCGCAACACCTTAAAGGTATTTGAGCATTTCCTACGGGAGAAAAGGGTCATGATCCACACAATCAGATGGCCATGTTTTACATAAACAAGCAAGGAGGATCAGATTCTGCAAGCTTGTGCAAGGAAGCGACTCTGATATGGGAGTGGACAGTTCAGCAGTCCATCTCGCTACAGGTGACATATCTACTGGGAATAGTGAACACATGGGCAGACAGACTCTGCAGAGTTTTTCATCTGCACGAATGGGCGCTAGACAGAAACATGGCTGATGACATAGTCTCCGAATGGGGAGAAATGTGCGTAGATCTCTTTGGAACTCAATACAATACGAAACTGTGAATACTTTGCTTTCTTCTACCCAGTCCGAACAGGGAATCACAAGACTCATTCCTTCTTTCATGGTCAACGGGTCTGCTCTACGCCTTTCTACCAATTCTACTCCTAACATGAACAGTGCAGAAGTGTATTCAGGATCAAGTGGACATGATTCTCATAGCACCAGTGTGGCTATGGCAGCCATGCTATGCATATCTTGTACAACTCTCAGTACAACCACCAAAGCTATTAGGGAACCACCGTAGTCTTCTGACTCAGGAGAATGGGACTCTCCTCCATCCTCTCCTCTCCTCACTCCACCTCATGGCTTGGATGATGAGCACCAGGTCTTAGCAACATTACGCCTCCCATGACCAATTCAAGATTTCTCCTGTCTTCAAGGAAGCCTTTCATTCGCTGCAAGTATTCCTTCAAATGGAAACTTTATCTGCAGTGTGTTGGTCTCAATCCGTTGATCTGTTCAAATACTCTACCGAGTTTTTATTCAATTACCTTTACTACCTGTCCTAAACAAGTCTTCAGACTTCATCAATGAGAGTGCATTTGAGTGCTGTCATAGCTTACCATCACAGGGTAGATGGTCTGCCTATCTCAATACATCCATTGATTTCTTGCTTCATGAGGGGCTTACTACATATGCATCTGCTAGTGGAGAGACTGCCAATAGCTTGGGATATTAACATAGTCCTAACAGCTCTCATGGCGAGTCCGTTTGAACCTTTAGCAAGAGCACCTCTGAAATACCTTACATGGAAAGTGCTATTCCTAGTAGCGGTTACATTGACAAAAATGATCAGTGAACTACAAGCCCTAGTTCACATTTTATCTTATCTGCAGTTCTTTCACATGGTGTTATTACGCCTGCATACAGAATTCTTGCCGAAGGTAGTAACTGCCTTTCATCTGAATGAATCAAACTCCCTTTCAACGTACTTCCCAAAACCACACAAAATGAGAGAGAAAAAGTTTTGCATACTTTGGATTGTAAATGGGCCCTAGCTTACTTTAAATAAAAGACAAAAGGCCACAGGACAGCCCAGCAACTGTTTCCTATAATCCTAACAATCTAGGAGTTGTAGTCTCAAAAAGGACTATTGCCAACTGGATAACAAGTTGCATTCGTTTCTGTTACAATTCAGCTTTGATACGCCTTGACTGGCCCAGAAAGAGGTATCAGGTACGATTGGCTGCCTCCTCGTTGGCACACCTTAAAAACGTGCCCATAGCTGATATCTACAAAGTCGCAACATGGTCATCAATCCATACCTTCACATCACACTATTTCCTGGACAGACTTTCTGAGTCAGGCTGTGCAGTAGGAAGAGCAGTGTTAGCTGCTGTAGAAGACCACCAGAGACTAGAAAGATATGAAGGGAGTAACAGACTTCCCTTTACAGAAAGCAGCAACCCTTAGCTTGGGACTTCCCAAAAGAGCATGGCTAATTAACTCTGTCTATGGAAAACACAGTTTACAGTAAGCAAACTTGCTTTTTACTTTCCATGTGCAATTTTTCACTATTTAAATATGTATATATTTTAAATTGCAGACATTCTGCATATCTCCTGTAAAATTTTATTAAATTTTGTCCTTAGAATTATTGATGCCTTTGCTTGAATCTACCTTCAGGCTGCAGCCAAATGCTAGGGGCTTTGCCAATCAGGGGACCAATGCTCTAAAACTGCTGTAATAATTAGCATGCACATTTTAACATGGGCATAAATGAACATAACATTAGAAATTGCCATACTGGGTCAGACCAAGGGTCCATCAAGCTCAGTATCCTGTTTCTAACAGTGCCCAATTCAGGCTACAAGTACCTGGCAAGTACCCAAACACTAAGTAGATGCCATGCTACAGATGCCAGTAATACCAGTGGCTATTCCGTAAGTCAACTTGATTAATAGCAGTTAATGGACTTCTCCTCCAAGAATTTATCCAAACGTCTTTTAAACCCAGCTACACTAACTGCACTAATGACATCCTCTGGCAACAGATTCCACCCTAAGCTATTTGCTTGGACGCCTCGCTACCCTCCAGGGATCTCACTCCTTACGAAGCTCTAGACACCCGCTCCTCAGGGTCTCTCGCTTCCAACTCCCCTTCGAGGTTTTCTACTAACTAGACAGCCACTTCTCAGGGGTCTCTTTCTTTCTATTATTTTAGGATTCTGGACTATCAGGTCCTCGAGGGCTCCTCGAGGGCTTACCAGTCTGTATGTCTTGCATCTCGGACCGTCGGTCCCACCTTCTTCATCACCAGGAAGACGCCGCACTATGCTCCGGTGAGTACCTCTACGATCCTTGCTCCAACTCCACCCACCTGGCTTGGCGTTGCCCACACAGCGGATTGCTAGCTATCTTGGACATCTGGGTTAGACTTCTACATCAGAGACTGTTGAACATATAGGCACCTTGCGGACTTCTGTGCCTTACCTTCCTGCATCATACCATCTCTCTACAGCAGTACAATAAAGCTTTCCTCCTACAAGTGTCTGCTGTCTGAGGTTAGCCTATTGCTGTGGTTCCCCACGTGCCCCTCCCCGTGGGAGGAGTCATCTCCACAATGACTAAGGGTCCACAATGCCCCCAAAACAACAGATTGCTAACTCCATGGACTTGGTTCAGATCGCGGCCTTGCAGGCTATTCCTGGCCTAGCCCAGCGGATCACGGAACAACAAAAGTCTTTGGAGAGCCTAGCTACTGCCTTCAATCAGTTACATGCTCAACTGAATTCTTCAGCAACTCCTGTGGAAAGAAGTGCTGTCTCCAGTGGTGACCCTCAAGACCACTGTACCCTTTTCTATGCCTACCCGCTTTACGGGTGAAGCCAAGATGTGTAGAGGGGTTATCAATCAATGCAGCATGAATTTTTCATTACAGCCTACCCTTTTTCCCACTGAAGCGTCCAAGACTACCTACATCCTATCATTTCTAGAGAGACGAGCATTGGCTTAGGCTTCACCGTTATGGGAACGTGAAGATCCTATCCTGAATGATCTATCAGGATTTCTTAAAATTTTTAAGTCTGTCTTTGATGACCCGGTTCGCCAGACTGTCGCTGGATCTGCTTTGCTCAATCTCCAGCAAGATAATAAGCCACTCACAGACTTCGGTATTGACTTTAGCATCCGAACTACATTGGGACACTGGATGTCTTCGTGCCATATTCATGGAGGGCCTCAACTCTCGCTTAAAGGACGAATTAGTGGCTCGTGAATTGCCTGATACCCTTGAGTCCCTGATGGAACTGGCTGGGAGAATTGACCGCCATATCCGAGACCAAACTCAGGAGGCTAAGAGCCCACAAAAGTCCACAGTGGGGGCTACACGTCCTAAACCTGTGCCTATTGCTTCCAGTCTACCGTCAACTTCCTTAGAAGAGGAAGAGCCTATGCAATTAGGCCGAAGCCATTTAACTTCCAAGGAGAGATGTTTTCACAAACGCATGGGGTTATGCATGTATTGTGGCCAATTGGGCCACGCTGTCCAAACTTGTCCCATCTGTTCAGGAAACTGACGGGCCTAGGACCTGCAGGAGGACTTCTCCTGGGCCTCACATCCCCTACTCCTCCATTATCATTACCAGTATCTCTGCTCTGTGGAGGCCTTGACTTTCAGACTCTCGCTCTCATTGACTCCAGTGCCAGAGGTAATTTTATTTTGAAGTGCTTGGTTGAACATCTACGGATTCGTACCGCACCAATAGCTAAACCCTTGCTATTATCATCTATCATAAGAACATAAGAAATTGCCATGCTGGGTCAGACAAAGAGTCCATCAAGCCCAGCATCCTGTTTCCAACAGAGGCCAAACCAGGCCACAAGAACCTGGCAATTACCCAAACACTAAGAAGATCCCATGCTACTGATGCAATTAATAGCAGTGGCTATTCCCTAAGTAAACTTGATTAATAGCAGTTAATGGACTTCTCCTCCAAGAACTTATCCAAACCTTTTTGAACCCAGCTACACTAACTGCACTAACCACATACTCTGGCAACAAATTCCAGAGCTTTATTGTACGTTGAGTGAAAAAGAATTTTCTCCAATTAGTCTTAAATGTGCTACTTGCTAACTTCATGGAATGCTCCCTAGTCCTTCTATTATTCGAAAGTATAAATAACGAAGTCACATCTACTTGTTCAAGACCTCTCGTGATCTTAAAGACCTCTATCATATCCCCCCTCAGCCGTCTCTTCTCCAAGCTGAACAGCCCTAACCTCTTAAGCCTTTCCTCATAGGGGAGCTATTCCATCCCCTTTATCATTTTGGTTGCTCTTCTCTGTACCTTCTCCATCGCAACTGTATCTTTTTTCAGATGCGGCGACCAGAATTGTACACAGTATTTGAGGTGTGGTCTCACCATGGAGCAATTATAGAGGCATTATGACATTTTCTGTTTTATTAACCATTCCCTTCCTAATAAATCCCAACATTCTGTTTGCTATTTTGACTGCTGCAGCACACTGAGCCGACTATTTTAAAGTATTATCCACTATGATGTCTAGATCTTTTCCTGGGTGGTAGCTCCTAATATGGAACCTAACATCGTGTAACTACAGCAAGGGTTATTTTTCCCTATATGCAACACCTTGCACTTGTCCACATTAAATTTCATCTGCCATTTGGATGCCCAATCTTCCATTCTTGCAAGGTCCTCCTGTAATGTATCTCAGTCCGCTTGTGATTTAACTACTCTGAATAATGAATCTTCTGCATGGAGAACCACTTCCTGGAGAAGTTTCATTGACAACCCAGGCCATTGGCCTGCGCATCGGAGCTTTACCCTCTAAATCCATCTCATTTCTAGTATTGGAGAAGGCTGTGCATCCAGTGGTACTTGGGCTGCCTTGGCTTCAAGATCATATGCCTCAATTTAATTGGGCCACATTGGAACTGTCCTGATGGAGGCCTGACTGTTATGGCTGGTGCCTCGCCGAGGTTTCACCACTCATTTGCATGCCCACTACACCATCGTTACCTGGCTTACCCCCACAATACACCTCCTTCCAGGATGTTTTTTCAAAACAAGCAGCAGATGTACTTCCACCACACAGAGTATTTGACTGCGCCATAAATCTGAAGCCTAATTCAGAACCTCCCAAAGGAAGAGTCTACCCTCTTTTAGTAGCTGAGACTAAAGCCATGTCCAGCTGGTGCAGGCTTCTTTTTTGTAGGGAAGAAAGATGGCACCTTACGCCCCTGCATTGATTACAGGAGTTTGAATGATATTACCATCAAGGACAGGTATCCCCTGCCCTTAATATCCGAACTGTTCGACAGGCTCCAAGGAGCCAAGATATTCTCCTAATTGGACCTTAAAGGAGCTTACAACTTGGTGCATATTTGTGAAGGAGACGAATGGAAGACTGCTTTTAACACCCGTGATGGACACTTCGAATATCTTGTCATGCCCTTCTGTTTGAGTAACGCACCTGCAGTCTTTCAAAATATGATGAACGACATCTTAAGGGACTTAGTTTATCAATGTGTAGTGGTATATCTTGATGATATATTGATCTTCTCTCAAGATCTGCAAACTTGCCAGGAGGATGTCAAGAAAGTTTTAAGATGTCTGCGTGAGTACCATCTATACGCAAAGCTTGAAAAAGCGAATTCCACAAGGAGTCTGTACCCTTCCTGGGGTACATTGTTTCTAAGAATGGGTTTCAGATGGACACCAAGAAATTAGAAAGTATCCGGGACTGGCCCCAACCTACGGGTCTGAAGTTTCTCCGCCGCTTTTTGGGCTTCGATCCTTCATTAAAAACTACTCCTCATTGACAGTCCCTCTAACTGCTATGACCAAGAAGGGAGCCAATCCCGCCAATTGGTCTCCAGAAGCCATATTAGCCTTTCTGACGCTCAAAGAGGCTTTTCAAAAGAAGTCGTGCCTCTGCAATCCTGACCCACGTCGTCCGTTCATAGTCGAGGTCGACGCATCAGACGTTGTTATGGGAGCGGTTTTAAGCCAGTATAGCGAATCTAATGTGCTCCATCCTTGCTCCTTCTTCTTGAGGTGGTTCTCGCCTTCTGAAAGAAATTATGGAATCGGGGACAAAGAGCTACTCGCAATCAAGCTGGCCTTTTGAAGAGTGGCATCCTTGGCTGGAAGGTGCACAACACCAAATAGTAGTGTACACTGATCACAAGAATTTTGGAGTACCTCAGACATGCTCAACGACTCAATCACCGCTAAGCAAGATGGTCCCTGTTCTTTAACAAATTTGATTTCCTGCTGAAATACCGTCCGGGAGAGAAGAACACTCGGGCTGATGCCTTGTCTTGATCCTTCTCCCCTCAGTATGTGCCAGATGACTCCCGTCCCATCATTGACCCCGGTAGAGTGGTTCCTGCAGCCACTCATATGGTACCCGCTGGGAAGACGGTGGTGGCCAGAAATCTAAGGAAAAAGCTGTTGAAGTGGGCGCACGATTCCCGTCTGGCAGGCCATCCGGGACAGAGTCATACCCTAGCTATGTTACAACAGTACTATTGGTGGCCAACCATGAAAAAGGATGTACAAGCTTATGTGGGTTCCTGTGCTGTCTGTGCCAAGCAGAAAACTCCAGCCGGTCGTCCTTGGGGTTTGTTACAACCTCTACCATTGCCGGATGAACCCTGGACACACATATTTATTCATTTATTTATTTAGAATTTTTTATATACCAACAACCGTTTGAACATCGTATCGGTTTACAAATAACTAGTAACTTTTCGGCAATGCCTTTACAGGGAACAATAACTATGTATACAGGAACTAATGAACTAAAAAGAAACAGAGTAACAATTTACAAGGTTCAGTGGCATATAGTCAATAAACTGATTAGGGAGCTGGGTAGGCAAAGGAAATTTACAGGATTTTCGACAAAACATTAGGGTAGCAAATATAGGTTTCAAAAAGGAGTGTAAGCAGAAGGGGGGAGAATAGAGTAGAATAAGCAGTTTAGCGAAGTGTTAGCATGGTGGGGAAGTAGAAGCAAATTGTACAAGTTTATTCAAAGGAAAAAGTACTATACACAGCTCAGGGAGTCATCAGGAAGGTGGTTAAGGTAGGATGGGTAGGCCTGTAGGAACAGCGAATAGGAACAGGAATATAGCAACCGACTTCGTGGTAGACCTGCCACTGTCCAATGGAAACAACACCATTTGGGTCAAGTTGACCGCTTCTCCAAAATGGCACATTTGTAGCATTACCAGGATTACCCTCTGCTACAGAATTAGCAAAACTCTTCATTAGACACATCTTCCACCTTCATGGGATGCCTAAGCATATCCTATCCGACAGAGGAGTACAATTTACTGCAAAGTTTTGGAGAGCTCTATGTCAAAAATTTGACATTCCCTTGGATTTAACCTCCGCTTACTATCCTCAGTCTAATGGTCAGATTGAGAGAATGAATAGGACACTGAAACAATTTCTACGTTCCTATGTCAATTCCAGGCAGAATGATTGGGCTGAATTATTGCCTTGGGCAGAATTTGCCATCAACTCACATCCTGCTACTTCTACGGGGTCTTCTCCCTTCCAGTTTGTCTATGGACGACAACTACTGCCTCCTCTGCAAATTCTGTTATCAGTGGCTTCTCCTGCCGCACAGACTACTGCAGCAGCGCTATGTCAACTGTAGAAGCAAACAAAGGAGTTACTACTCAAAGCAGGACAGAAGGCAAAAAAAACCTACGATGCCCATCATCGAAAGGCATCACAATTTCAGCCTGGAGACAAAGTCTGGTTAAGTACCAAGTATCTTCGCCTAAAACTTCCTTCGGCATGTTTTGCTCCTCACTATGTTGGACCCTTTGCTATCCTTCGACGATTAGGGAATCTGATGTACAGTTTGAAACTACCTCCATCAATGAAGATACACAATGCATTCCATGTCTCTCTGTTAAAACCACTGATGCTCTCAGAGTTCTCTAAACCCCCCCCCCCCCCCCCCCCAAAACCAAAAAACCCAGAACCAACCAGTCTGGACACTGAGGACGACATTGAATATGCCGTTGATGACATCTTGTATGTCCGTTAGAGAGGCAAGACAAGGGAGTATCTCATCTCCTGGGAGAACTATGGACCAGAAGAGAACTCATGGGAACCGCTGGCCAACATCACAGATAAAAACATGGTACGTCAATTCCACCTGGCACACCTGCAGAAACCAGACCACCTGGAAGAGGTCTTGGAGGGGGCCCTTTGAAGGGGGGTACTGTTGCGTCCGTCGGTCGCAGACGGCTGCGACAGCTCTGCCTTACCACTTTGCTACCCTGTTCCTCCTCCTTGGGCAAGATGGCTGCCTCATGTGCCGAGTGCCGAAAACCTCGGCGTCTCCAACTCAGCATGGGTGTTCCAGTCCACCATGCTCCTTCCCGTGGCCTCCTAGGGCATGTGTGCGCACGTTGCCTACGTTCAAATACACGTCATGGTGGGAACCTTTAGGGTGACCCCCACCGCATGATGTCGATACCTCTGGGTATTTAAAGCCTCCACTACACTACCATCTTCAAGTTAGCAAGGACTTTGGTTCAAGCTTCTCTGACCACCCTACGCTATTTGCTTAGATGCCTCGCTACCCTCCGGGGATCTCCCTCCTTACAAAGCTCTAGACACCCGCTCCTCGGGGGTGTCTCGCTTCCAACTACCCTTCTGGGTTTTCTACTAACTAGACAACTGCTCCTCGGGGGTGTGTCTCTCTCTTTCTATTATTTCAGGATTCTGGACTATCAGGTACTCTCTCCTCGAGGGCCTACCAGTCTGTGTGTCCTGCATCTCGGACCGTCTGTCCCACCTTCTTCATCACCAGGAAGACGCCGCACTATGCTCCGGTGAGTACCTCTACGATCCGGTGCTCCAACTCCACCCACCTGGCTCGGCGTTGCCCGCACCGCGGGTTGCTAGCTATCTTGGACATCTGGGTGAGACTTCTACATCAGAGACTGTTGAACGTATAGGCACCTTGCGGACTTCTGTGCCTTACCTTCCTGCATCATACCATCTATCTATAGCAGTACAATAAAGCTTTCCTCCTACAAGACTCGCGACCGGGTCCTTACCTTTCCTGGCACTCCAAGTCCGTGACGAACTCCGGTGTGTCCCTGGCCTTGTCCTCTTGCCTGGTCTCCCGGCTCTGTGCCGCCACCCGGCCATTGCATCGCTACGGAGATTCGCTCTTCTTCAATTCTTCATCCGCACGGCTGGCCCAAGGGTCCACAAATCCAGCGCTAACAGTTTGCAAGTCCATGGTCCCGGCGGACGTTTCTGGACTCCAGGCCATTCCTGGAATGGCTCAACGTTTACAGCAGCAGCAGCATTGTCTGGACGTTCTAGCAGCTACTGTCAAGCGGTTGGCTAACTGCTTGGATGCCATGCCCCCAGAGACGCCACCCGTGCACCCTCCGGTAAATGTTCTGGGACCTACCGCGCCTACGCAGCTACTCGCCCCACCTCGCTACTCAGGCGATGCCAAGGGCTGTCGAGGATTCTTAAATCAATGCTATATAAAGTTTTCACTCCTTCCAAGCCAGTTCCCCTCTGATTCGGTGAAGGTGGCTTATATCCTGTCCTTACTGGATGGAAAAGCGCTAAGTTGGGCCTCGCCCATGTGGGAGCGCACTGATCCTATGTTGAATAATTTGCAGCAATTTGTACTTAATTTCAAGCAAGTATTTGATGAACCTGCACGGCTGTCGACTGCCACATTGGAACTACTGCAGCTACGACAAGAGTCTTGGTCCTTGGCTGATTATGCGATCGAGTTCCACACGCTAGCCACGGAGGTAGGGTGGCGAGAGGACAGTTTGCGTGGAGTTTTCCTGGAGGGCCTGTCTGCACGCATCAAGGATGAGTTGGCAGCCAGAGATCTCCCAGACTATCTTAATAGTTTAATAGATCTGGCAGGGCGGATTTACCGCCGTCTTCAGCAAAGGGCTAAGGAGGGGCGCCTCCGCGCAGGCCAATACTGCTGGCTCCAGCCTTCTCTAGACCTCTGACATCTTCTCTATCCCATTTGGCATCTCATCTGGAGCAACCCGCAGAAGAGCCCATGCAACTAGGGCGGACTCCTTTGACTGCAGAGGAGAGGCGACGACGTCTGGCCTTGTCCTTCGCTATAGACCGGCAACCAAGAATATACGGGCTGATGCCTTGTCCAGAACTACCGAAAAGGAGGAAGTAGGGGAACCACCACAATACATTCTGGATCCAGCAAGAGTTAATATAGCAAGCACAGACTTAAATTTCCTGGGCAAAACTGTGGTTTCACGGCGGTTACGAAAGAGAGTACTGTCTTGGGCTCATGACTCCCTCACCGGTGGACACGCAGGTCGAGAGAAAACATTGGAACTTCTGACCCACTATTATTGGTGGCCTCGTATGGGGCAGGATGTTCATACCTATGTCTGTCCTATCTGTGCTAAGCAGAAGCCTTGGCCATGGCAACCGTGGGGACTTCTTCAGCCCTTACCCTTACCAGTAGAACCCTGGACACCCGTAGCCACGGATTTTGTGGTTCATCTGCCATCTTCGGAAGGGAAGACTGTCATTTGGGTCACAGTGGATCGTTTTTCCAAGATGGCTCATTTCGTTCCACTTCCCAAACTCCCGTCAGCGCCAGAACTGACCCTACTCTTCACCCAACATATCTTCTGGGCTCATGGCCTGCCCCTGAATATTGTCTCAGACCGAGGACCACAGTTCTCTGCCCGATACTGGAGGAAATTGTGTAAAAAATTTGGAGTCCAGTTAAATCTTACCACGGCATTCCATCCTCAGAGCAATGGACAGACTGAGCGCATGAATTGCTCTTTGAAGACTTTCCTCCGAACCTTTGCAACTGAAAGAGAGACTAATTGGATGATGTTACTACTTTAGGCTGAATTCTCATATAATTCTCATACTCATTTGGCCACCGGGAAATCTCCCTTTCAAGTAGTTTACGGCAGGCAACTCAAACCACTGTTACCTCTTCCAGTAACTGTCCCATCACCAGCGGTTCAGCTGTCAGCTCAACAGCTACGAGATCCATTCAGAGGAGACTTCAAGATCTGCGAAGTCCGCAAAGAAGTACGCCAACCGGCATCGCCGACCGACTCCAGTGTTTCTACCAGGTGATAGAGTCTGGTTAAGCACCAAGAATATACATCTTCGGTTACCGTCCCGAAGACTGGCTCCTGTGTTCTGTGGGCTCTTCAGAGTTGCAAAAAGAGTAGGGATGGTTTCCTATCTCCTACGTCTTCCCACTACATTACGAATTCATAATGTGCTTCATGTCTCTTTACTCAAACCAGTAATTCTTTCTAAGTTTCATCATAGACCACCAGACCCTATGGAGACTCCTACCACTGATGGAACCACGTATCAGGTTCAAGAAGTGCTAGATGTACGATTCCACCATCGACGGTGGGAATATTTGATGGCCTGGAAGGGATGTGGTCCTGAGGAAAACACCTGGGAACGAGCCCGTAACATCTTGGACAAAACTCTTCTACAACAGTTCCACATGGATCATCCTGGTAAACTGGGGCCTCTGAGGAGGGGGCGTAAGAGGAGGGGTACTCTTGCGGTCCCGGTCGTCAGACTCGCGACCGGGTCCTTACCTTTCCTGGCAATCCAAGTCCGTGACGAACTCCAGCGTGCCTTGTCTGGCCTCTCCGCGGCAGCGTCTCCATGAGGGAGACGCCGCCGAGCTCAGACCTCAAGCCCCACCCCCCTTAGGCATGCACGAGGGGGAACCTTTTAAAGGCGCAGTGGCGCGAAAACATGGCCGGCCCCCAAGATGACGTCAGACGCCGGCAGGATATTTAAACCTGGTGTCTGACTGAAGGCTTTGCCTTGCAACAGGGTTCAGTCCTCAGAGTTGCTAGTTGCCTCTGCGTTCTTCTCTCCTGATCCAGCTTCTGAGTTCCTGATCCTTTCCATTCTCCTGCTTCAGTGTGTTACGACTGTCTCTGCCCGACTTCTCCACTCCGTCCTCCTTACCACTTTGGCGACTCCTCCCGAGCTTGATGGACGTCTGGCTGCCACGGTGACTGCCTGCCGTCCTCTCCGGCATCCCCGGTCCGGCTTGGGTGCTGCATCCCGCCATGTTGTTCAGCTGCCATAGGGCGCACGTACCGCGCGGCCCTGCTTCTTATTCCTTCTTTGGCGCGAACCTCAGGGGCGTCCCCCTGTGATGACATCACGCATCCCGGATCAAAAGCCTACTCTGTTTGCTAGCTAGTCGTGTTAGCAAAGGATCTCCTTACGGATGGGATTTGCTCTCCGTACCCAGCTACTCTGCCTCTCCTTAATTGGACTTACTCTATCGGGTACCTGCTCCTCGGGGGCCTCTCTTTTCTTTCAGGTTGCTGTCTGGAACCGGTACTCGCTCCTAGAGGGGCCATGTTCCCAGACTCGCTGCCTGAGCTCACTTCTGCTTGGAAGAAACCGCTGCCTACACAATCAGTGAGATACCATCTATGCTCTCTCAGAGCTGTTCCCTGGAACCAGGTACTCGCTGCTCGAGGGCCTGCCTCTATTCCAGCTTCTGTGTTACCTTCTGGGAGAAACCGCTGTGTGAGTAATCAACCAACGAGGCTCTATACCAGAACCCTGTGTATGCTCCACTGTACTCACTACCTCAGTTTCTCTCCTCTACAGCACAGCTATTGAGGGATCGCTGTTCCAATGTCCTGAGGGACTACAAGCCCAGCCGGGCTTCATCTGTACTCACTACTGCCACTTCTGGTGGCTTCTCAACTCTGTTGAAGAAAAGATAATTCTGTGTTGTGTGTCCTAAAGCTGAGCCTGACTTGTGGCCCCTCACGGGACTTCCCCCCGTGGGCGTGGTCATCTGCCACAGTGTCCAAGGGTCCACCCAAAACCTTACAAACAATAACAGATTGCTAACTCGATGGATCCGGCACAGCTCAATGCCCTGCAGGCCATTCCGGGCCTGGCCCTGCGCATTTCGGAACAGCAAGACGCATTGGAGAAACTCACTTCAGCGTTTCATCAGCTGCACACACACAAAACCTAAGATGCTACTTCCAGTAATGAAGGTCAGTTACCTGAAGTAACTTTAAAGACTGCTGTACCGCTGGCTGCTCCGGTTCGTTTCTTGGGAGAGATTCAGAAGACCAGGGGCTTTCTAAACCAGTGCTGTAATGATTTTGCATTACAGCCTTCTCACTTCCCACAGCTTTTGCCAAGACTACTTACATTCTATCTTATCTTGATGGAAGGGCCTTGTCGTGGGCCTCTACACTGTGGGAATGCAAGGATCCTATTTTTCAGGATATAGATGGATTTTTTGACTTATTCAAATCCGTTTTCGATGATCCTGCCCGAGTGACCGTTGCCGGTTCTGCCCTGGTGGACCTGAAGCGAGGTAACCGGCCACTGGCTGATTTTGCGATAGAGTTTAAGACTCTTGCTACAGAACTCTGCTGGGACCCCAAATGCCTGAAAACTCTCTTCTTCAGAGGCCTGGATACTCGCTTGAAAGGCGAGCTGGCCGCTCGTGAAACACCTGACTTGCTGGATGAACTAGTGGCTTTGGCTAGTAGGATTGACCACCGGCTTCGTGATAAGGTGAAAGAACTCCAGCCTAATAAATGACCCAGGTCAGAAGGAGGCTAGTGCTAAACCTGCATCTCGGATGGATCCAGTAATTCCTGCTGCCAGTGGAGATGAACCGATGCAACTTGGTCGCAGTTATTTGATTTCCAAAGAGAGAAGACTTCGGAAGAGGCATGGTCTGTGTATGTACTGTGGACAGGCTGGTCACGATGTCCCAACATGCCCAATTCGTCTGGGAAATGGACGGGCCTAAGTCCTGCAGGAGGACTGTTCTTAGGCCTTACTACGCCCTCTCCTCCGCACTCTCTCCCAGTCTCCGTGATCTGCTGACCGTCTGAGTTTCAAACTCTTGCCCTGGTGGATTCAGGGGCAGGAGGCAAATTTATTCTTCAACACCTAGTGGAACATTTGAGGATCCCCCTCGTCACTTTGAAGGTTCCACTTCTCCTATCTTCCATCCATGGGGATCCCTTACTGGGTGATGTGACTTGCCAAACTGTACCGGTAACTCTTCGCACCGGAGCTCTCCATACCGAGTCAATTCCCTTCTTTGTGACAGATAAGGCCATGCACCCTATCGTCCTGGGGTTACCCTGGTTGCAGTCGCACCAACCCCAATTTGACTGGGCATCCTTGGAACTCTCCCGCTGGGGCCCAGGTTGTCATGGAAAGTGCCTTAAGGAGATTGGAGTTGTAGGCATGCAGATGACAGGAGCAGTGATGCCGGGACTGCTGCCCCAATACGCATCTTTCAGTGATGTGTTTTCCAAAGAAGCTGCTGACATTCTTCCTCCGCATAGGCCCTATGACTGTGTCATAAGACTGAAACCCAATACTGAACCTCCTAAAGTACGTGTCTTTC
Organism: Rhinatrema bivittatum; assembly: GCF_901001135.1. Classification (NCBI taxonomy): domain Eukaryota; kingdom Metazoa; phylum Chordata; class Amphibia; order Gymnophiona; family Rhinatrematidae; genus Rhinatrema; species Rhinatrema bivittatum. The sequence goes on from NC_042617.1 coordinate 155,435,694, forward strand.
CACTCTCAGCGATTGAGAACAAGGAGATGTCTGAATACATCGCGGAGAATTTACAGAAAGCGTTTATTAGACCATCGAAGTCTCCAGTCGGCGCAGGCTGCTTCTTTGTGGGGAAGAAGGACGGTACCTTACGTCTTTGTATCGATTACCGAGGTCTGAACGAGATCACGATTAAAGACCACTACTCCCTGCCTTTAATCTCAGAGCTGTTTGACCGGCTTCAGGGGGCCAAAATATTCTCAAAACTTGACCTGAAGGGGGCCTACAACTTAGTTTGCATTCGCAGAGATGACGAATGGAAAACAGCCTTCAACACTCGAGACGGCCATTTTGAGTACTTAGTAATGCCCTTCGGCCTGTGCAACGAACCCGCCATATTTCAGAACATGATGAACGACATCTTGCGGGACCTGTTGTACAAGAATGTCATGGTATACCTGGATGATATCCTGATATTTTCTCAGGATTTGCCAACTCATCTAGAGGATGTCAAGCAAGTACTACGCCAACTCCGTGAACATCTGCTCTACACCAAACTATCCAAGTGTGAATTTCATAAAGACTCCGTGCCTTTTCTTGGCTATATCGTGTCTAAAGATGGCTTCCAGATGGACCCTCAAAAGCTAGAAAGTATCAAAATTGGTCCCAGCCTACCAGCCTGAAGGCCCTGAGATGATTTTTGGGGTTTACCAACTATTATAGAAGCTTTATAAAGAACTACTCTTCTTTAACAGTACCCTTGACCGCAATGACCCGCAAGGGTGCCAACGCTTCAAAATGGTCTGCAGAGGCCATTTCCGCTTTTGAGAAATTAAAGACTGCCTTTTCCAGGGAACCATGCTTGCAGCATCCTGACCCCAACAAGCCATTTATCATAGAAGTTGACACTTCGGATGTCGGCGTGGGGGCTGTATTGAACCAAACTGGAGACTCTAAATCCTTACGTCCCTGCTCTTTCTTCTCACGACGTTTCTCCCTGGCAGAGAAGAAGTATGGGATCGGAGATAAAGAGTTCTTGGTTATTAAGCTAGCATTCGAGGAATGGCGGCCTTGGCTCGAAGGCGCACAACATCAAATAACCGTACTCATGGACCATAAAAATCTAGAGTATCTCCGCCATGCGCAACGTCTTAACCACAGACAAGCTAGATGGTCCTTATTCTTCAATCATTTTGACTTTGTGCTTAAATATCTCCCCGGAGACAGAAATACCAGAGATGATGCCTTGTCACGCTCCTTTCTCTTGGAGGATGTGCCCGAAGAACCTCAGCACATAATTGACCCAAAAAGAGTCATCTTGGTGACTACACATTCTGTGCCCGCTGGTAAGACCATCGTGCCTAAACACCTCAGGAAGAAAATGCTTTTTTGGGCGCACGATTCCAAGCTGGCTGGCCATTCTGGTCAATGCCGCACCCTGCTCAAGATCCAGAAGTTTTATTGGTGGCCTACTATCAAGAAAGATACCCTATCCTACGTGGCATCTTGTACCAACTGTGCCAAACACAAACCTGCTTCTGGCCAACCGTGGGGATTGCTGCAACCACTGCCAGTTCCGGAACAGCCCTGGTCACACATTGCTATTGACTTTGTAGTCGATTTACCCCTTTCTGGAGCAATGAATACCATCTGGGTAACAGTTGATCGCTTCAGCAAGATGTCCCATTTCGTGGTGCTGCCTGGCTTACCTTCAGCCTTGGAGCTTGTGAAGATCTTCATATCGCACATTTTTCACCTTCATGGCCTACCAAGACACATTGTTTCAGACCGAGGATCTCAATTCACGGCAAGATTCTGGAGGGCCTTGTGCAAGCTTTTCGACATCTCTCTAGACTACACTTCAGCCTATCATCCGCAATCAAATGGCCAAACAGAACGGATGAATAGAACCTTAAAACAGTTCATTCGAGCCTACGTGAGTTGCCGTCAGAATAACTGGGCTGAACTGTTACCTTGGGCTGAATTCGCCATCAATTCTCATTCAGCAACATCAACTGGATTAACACCTTTTGAAGTGGTATATGAACGCTCTCCAACACCGCCACTTCCACTGAAGCTCTCAGTGATGTCCCCAGCAGCTCAATCTACTGCTGATGAAATCCATAACCTGTGGACTCAGACGAAAGACATACTAGTTAAAGCGAGTGACCGTGCTAAGAAGTTTTATGACGCTCACCATTCTCAAGCGCCTGTATTCAAACCTGGTGACAAAGTCTGGTTATCCACCAAACATCTCAGACTGAAGTTACCCTACACTCGTTTTGCTCCTCACTACGATGGACCATTTCCAATCCTCCAACGTCTTGGCAACATCACTTACAGTCTGAAGCTACCACCCAGACTAAACATCCACAACGCTTTTCACGTTTCACTCTTGAAACCTCTCATACTCAGTGAAATTCTCTTCCAAGACTCAGGAACTACCTACCATCAACGCAGAAGCTGACCTAGAATTTAAGGTCGAAGAGATTCTTGATGTCCGAAGATGAGGCAAAACACTTGAATACCTTCTTTCTTGGGAAGGTTTTGGCCCCAAAGAAAACTCTTGGGAGCCTCAGGCTAACATCCTTGATAAAGAGATGCTCCGTCAATATTATCTTGTGCATCCTTTGAAGCCTAAACCTGGTACAGGCAGAGGAGACCGCCCTTTGAAGGGGGCTACTGTTACGACTATCGCTGCCCGACCTCTCCACTCTGCCCTCCTTACCTCTTTGGCGACTTCTCCCGCGGTTGATGGACGTCTGGCTACCGCGGTGCCTGCCTGCTGTTCTCTCCGGTGTCCCCGGTCCGGCTTGGGCACTGTATCCCGCCATGTTGTTCAGCTGCCATAGGGCGTGCGCTCCGCTTGGCCCTGCTTCTTATTCCTTCTTTGGCGCGAACCTCAGGGGCGTCCCCCTGTGATGACGTCATGCATCCTAAATACAAAAGCCTACTCTGTTTGCTAGCTAATCGAGTTAGCAAGGGGGTGATGGGACTCCTTACGGATGGGATTCGCTCTCCGTACCTAGCTGCTCTGCCTCTCCTTAATTGAATTTAGTCTATCGGGGTACCCGCTCCTCGGGGGCCTCTCTCTCTTTTCTTTCAGGTCGCTGTCTGCAACCGGTACTCTCTCCTCGAGGGCCCATGTTCCCGGACTTGCTGCCTGAGCTCACTTCTGCTTGGAAGAAACCACTGCCTACACCATCAGTGAGTTACTATCTATACTCTCTCAGAGCTGTTCCCTGGAACCAGGTACTCGCTCCTCGAGGGCCTGCCTCTAATCCAGCTTCTGTGTTACCTTCCGGGAGAAACCGCTGTGTGAGTAATCAACCAACAAGGCTTTATACCAGAACCCTGTGTATGCTCCACTGTACTCACTATCTCAGTTTCTCTCCACTTCAGCACAGCTATTGGGGGATCACTGTTCCAGTGTCCTGAGGGACTACAAGCCCAGCCGGGCTTCATCTCTACTCACTACTGCCACCTCTGGTGGCTTCTCAACTCTGTTTAATAAAAGATAATTCTGTGTTGTGTGTCCTAAAGCTGAGCCTGACCTGTGGTCCCTCACGGGACTTCCCCCCATGGGCGTGGTCATCTGCCACAGTGTCCAGGGGTCCACCCAAAACCTTACAAACAATAACACAGTGTTCCTGACTTCGGATTGCCTCCCTGGTTTCTGACCCTGGTACGTCTTGGTCCTCTCTTGTCTGCTGCCAGCCCTGACCTCGGACTGTTCCACCTGTTTATAATCTGCTAGGGGAGACCGCTCCTAACTCCCAGTGGCCCGGGTCCTTACAGGCTCCTCCTGGGGGAACCGCGGGCTTCCAAGGGTGAAGCTCCTGCTTGGTCTCCCAGCTCTGTGCCGCCACCAGGCCATTGCATCCCTATGAAGATTCGCTATTCTTCATCTGCACGGCCGGCCCAAGGGTCCACAAATCCAGCACTAACAACAAGTGTCTGCTCTCTGAGGTTAGCCTATCGCTGTGGATCCCCACGGGGCCCCTCCCCATGGGAGGAGTCATCTCCACAGCGACTAAGGGTCCACAGTGCCCCAAAAACAACAAAAAGAGGCTGAAGGATCTAAATACATATATCCTGGAGGAGAAGAGGTGCAGGAGAGATATGATACAGACCTTCAGATATCTGAAAGGCACAAATATAAAACCTTTTCCATTGAAAAGGAAATTGTAGAGCTAGGTTTAACTATATGAAACTTTGAGGGGGATGTCTGAGAACCAACATTAGGAAATATTTTTTCATAGAGAATGTGATAGGTTCCTATAATACACTGCCGGAAGAGATGGTAATGAAGTTCAAAAGGGCATGGGATAAACACTGCGGATCCTTAGAGGCTTAAGGATGGAAACTAAGAAATAGGGTAACCTATATTAACTTGAGGTATAAAATTTCTGCATGGGGTAACCTGCACAGAGCAGCAGTTGCTACACCTAATAGAATTCATGGGGGTAACTTGCATGGATCAGCAGTTATTAGCACCAGAAACTTGATGGGCAGACTGGATGGACCAGTGGGTTATCTGCCATTGCTTAGTATATTACTATAGTAATTCTTTTTTTTTTTCTCTAGGGTTACTTTCCAGTCCTGTGGAAACACTGAGACAGCTTTCCCAGGGGTGGGGAACACACAGTTCTTGGACCATGGGCTGGAAGCAGGATAACCTGCAAGGCCAAACCAGGTTGAGGACATCCATCACCACACTAATATCCCAGTTTGTGTTGCAGACAAACATGAAGCTTATTATAAAGTATTTTTATCAGTCCAAAATAGTAGAGTAAGGAAAAAATATTTAAGGAAAGAAATTCAAACACTGTTTGTCTTGTATCAGTTCCTTTGCTAATTCACACTTCGACCTGATTCCCTCTTAATCTTGTACTCACAGAACATTCAGAACAACTTTAGGAAGATTCATTCCTTTTTTTTACTCTCAGCAATGAAGTCCTCCGATCCCCATGATAAATTCCAGGTAGGCAAAGTTGATCTCCTGGTCCTAAAAATTTTCACTATAGTTATTAAATCCTCTGTACGTTTCTTTCTTCCATATATCCGTACAGTTTCTCTCTCTCAGGAACGCACCTGAACTCCTGCTTTTCTCCAGCTGTATTCCTTGGAAGGGGTAACAGCTGTATTTTTAGTTTACTTAGTCACTCTGGAGAAGCCCCTATCCCTCATGAAATCAGGTTTTTTATATCCCACTCTAAACCATACCCAAAAAGGACTGTACTGTCTTATCACTCACAGAGCTGCATGACACACCACCTGTGCTCAGAATGAACCTCATGCACTGAAACCTTCCCACAAACACAATGATGCAACCTTACAGGATTTTCCTTGGGAGGAAAATCACTCATTTAATAGAAAAATCCTCTTTGTTTTAAACCTTAAATGCTTGTTGTGGCCAAGAGGACCACACTATGACAGAGTACTTTTTAAACGTAACTTCTGCTCAGGAGGCCTTACTGCATGGTCTGGTAATGATCATCAATATATATAATTTGCTAGTGTTTGTGTGGTGGTTACTTTGTCTGTTACATTTCAAACACTTATTTCTTGGCACCTTGCGTGGGCCATATGGTGATTGAGTTTGGGTCCTTGGTCTCACCTGATGATTTCCTCCCCCAAATGGGGATGTGGTAATGTAAATTAGGTGAGAAATCAATATTTAAAGGTTTTGGCGATGAGCATTTTTTCTGTGTCCATGTTTCAAAGATCATGTACGAATTGTAAACAGACAACGAACAAGTGTGTAGAGAAGGCCCATGTCATGTTCCATATACTTTTAGTGCAGGTTATAGGGCATCAGTGGAAGTGGTACAAACATTCTCTGCCTTTTTTGCTCCCAACTCTTTATTTCTGTATCACGCTCAATCACATTCTCTCTTACTCTCTCTTACACTCTCTGTCTCACACACATACAATGAGTCTTGCACATGCTCTCTCACACTCATTTTCATACAGTGATTTGCACATTGACACTCGTTCTCAAATATTCAGTCATTCACCTTTCTGCCTGTATTTGAACGTGCATTTTCTGGGTGCAAAACTTATTGCCAATGCAGCAGGGCGTTTTGTGCACAGAAAATGTGTTCCTAAACGAGAGTACTGCATAGCACTCTCGCATGGAAATCCCATGCAAATGAGGGCATTAAGCAGTACTTCCCGATTAGGGTTGCCAACTGTCTGGATTTTCTCTGAACAGTACAGATATATGAGGAGATGTCCGGAAGTCAGAAGGAGGGCTTAAATGTCCGGAAAGTATCCAGATTTTATCCCTCCAACCCAGCTGCTGTCTACCCAGCCTGAAAACCTCCTCTTGCCCAGCACCGGTGCTGTCAGCTAAGTGAGCATTGTCTCTACTGTCAAGGCCCATGCGGCACCTCTTCTATAGCTCCTGTCGCACGCAGTTCAAACATCATCTGTTTTGAAGTGCAGAGGACTCCATAACCCGCGTGATTCAAATAGCTGCTGTTTTGACCTGCACGCTGCAGAATTGTAAGAAGCGGTGTTGGCCTTGGCAGTAATGGCAGCGTTCACTTAGTTGAAGGCACCGGTGTTGTGGGGGAGGAGCTGCAGCCCAGATAGAGACTCCGGGTGAAGAAGTGCCTCGAGCAACGGGACGGCAGGGAGCCCAAGCCCTACTGGCAGAAGAAAATGTACCACAGGAATAAAGAGCCGGCCAAATGATTGAGCAAGGAAGGGGATGGGGCCTTGAGCATCTTCCTTCCTGCCCATGGCAGGAACAAGAGGCTAGCAAGGCCATCGCTTGCTGAACCAGAGGAGCCTGGGAGTATATTTGGGATCATTTGGTTGTATCTTGTTTTGTGCACAGTTTACTAGTAATAAGGCAAGTAATAAAAGTTTTAAAAATAGTTGTGTTCAGAATTTTCACAGATGAAAGTTAGCAACCCTATCCCTGATGCAGAGAGACTATATCTGGCCAGTGTACCTTTTTTAGCACTGTAAACTTAACTCCCGGGTCAGGCCTGGAGTTAAGTTTCCAGCTCTATGAAAAAAATAGTAAAAACATTTTAAAAAAAGTTACAAAAAATAGGAACTCTCCAGTTAAGTGCCATCTGCCGCTACCCCTTAACCAGATAATTACTGATTTATCTGGGTAACTAGCAGCAGCTGCAGCTGCCACTCAGCCAGATAATTGCTGATTTATCAGTTTATGTGGCAGCAGGAGGCAGCTGCCAGATAGCCGCATAAGTCAGTACTTATCTGGCTTGGTTCTCTGCTGCTTAGCCAGATAAAGTACTTATCCAATTAAGTAGCGGTTACGTGTAATGATTTGAAAATTAATCTTTAAGTATGCATAAATGTCTGCACAGAAAGCATGATTTATGTGCAAAAATATCTTCTGCGCATAAAATGATTTATGTGCACAAAAATTGTTTTCAAAGCAAAAAGCATGTTGTGTGTGCATAAATGCTATGCATATAAATCCCAAGTACAGGACCCCCACACCACAAATTCCAGGTTCAGCCCCTCAGACTAACACTGGCCCAGGAATTTTACTTCAACTCTGACCAGGAATTAAATGTTAAGCATTAACAAAATATGGGTTAGACCACACACTTCTCTGCATTGGGGTAGGGGGTGGGGTTTACAAGGGGATAATAGCTAATGTCTTCATTAGCACTGGATTTACATGTAAGGGCGTTAATGAATATGTAGGCATCTCTGCATCAGGAGTAAGGTGTACCTGATGGCGTGGAGGGTAAAGTGACTTGCCCAAAATCACAAGGAGTGTCAGCAGGATTTGAACCCAGGCCTCTCTGGTTCTCAGCCTGCTGCTCTTAACTACTAGGCTACTCCTCCACTCCTTTCTACATAAGGTGTTACTTAACAGGCTCAAATAGGGGGTTAGCACATGCATTAATTTAAATATACCTTTAGTACATTGGCACCATGGGAATGAAATGTCAAAAGTATGTTTGTTTGTTGTTTTAGGATTGATTCTGGTTTTAAGTCAGGAAAATGTTTGTTCAGTTCCTTAGGAAATCACTTTTTATTCTTAACTGAATTAATAGCTGGTATAATTATATGACCAATAGCTATAACAGTTGTCATGCTTCTAAACGTGGCAGGTTAGGAGTCTATCACTATAGCGAAGAGTGACAATGGAACACTGCAAATGCCATTTTTCTGATCATCTCTGGAAGGAAAGTCTCTGACACAGTTTATCTATAGGGATCATGCAAGTCAACTTCTTTTGACTCTTGGTGGAGCTGGTGTGCTTCTACAGTTTATTTCCTCTAGTATATCATGCTCATCATACCATGAACAGATTGTTTTTCTGAGCGGAGCTGGATATGTGACCGTCTTTTGTGTAGTAATAGGTCAGCAAAAGGGAGAAAAAAATGCCAGTACAGCACAATTTGTGTAGATCTGACATTTTTAGAATGTTCTGAAAAAGAATAATGCAACAAACTGTTCTCGTTCCCTTCAGCTGCCCGGTGGGAGCAGATTTCCATGTATTTAAAGGAAAACTCTTATGTGCATTCAAGTAGGTCTGTACCGAATATCAAATTACTGTTTGCTGAATACTGAATAGCTGAAATGGAGTTCTGTTTCATTCAATTGTGTTCTCACAGTTTGTACTCCACTTTTCTCTGGACAGTCTCAAAGCAGATCCAGGTATAAAACTAGTCCATAATGTACTGAAATCTAATAATACAAGATGCTTAGATACCAGTTAAGGTACTGGGGTTAAGGAGAACAGAATATGTTTTTGCTGCTCTATCAACAGTTGATGTAGTGTTTTTGCTGTATGATTTTATTTATTTACAAATTTTGTATACCGGCATTCCAAACAATGACCACAATGATGTAAAGTTATCGCTTGAGGTACGAGAGAATAGGGAGGTGGAGACATGAAGTGCGTTAGCTCAGATTTTTCTTGCAATTCTGACTATCTTCAAATTTAAAGGGAGCATTCAACTTCTTAATCTTTTCTAGAAGAAGCAGAACTGGTAAGTACAGGAGTTGCACTGCAAAGTGTGGGAAGGTTTTGTTTATACTAGAGACTTCTTTTTAAGGGGAGTTTGATTAAACTGTAGGTTAGTAGTTTGTGAGAGCTGCCTGTATTTTTTTAAATCTAATTGTTTGTGGGAACTTTGTGAAAAGGCAATTCTGGCTGTTTGTGGGAGCTGACTTTTTTTTTTTTTTTTAAACCTAGTTGCTTGGAGCTATGTGTAAAGGTAATTATAAATGTTTCCCTCCCACCCGAAGGGCTGTCAATTAGTGGATTCACACATTTGCAAAATTGACTGACCAAAATATCAAAGACAAAGTTGGACCATTATAGGTGATTGGCAAACAGTAGTCAAATTAAACTTAACAAATCTAAGAAACACTAACTTATATAGCAGATTAAGAGCTAAAATATGCAGACAGTAATCCAGCAGTGAGATGGAGTCTATCCAGTTTTTTTGCACCGAGTGATTATGATTTATCTACCTGTTCCCTGTACGTACCTGGATCAGTCCAGACAGTGGGTTATATCCCCCGACCAGCAGATGGAGTCAGAACAGAGTTTGAGAGCGTCAGCATATAGAGTAGTGCACCCTCTGCTGGAGCTCAGTATTCTTCTGACTCCAGCAGATGCGAGTGGGGGGGATCCACTAGCTCCCCCAGATTGACAGGGTTTCTTCATTTTTAGTTATTTCTTTCTTTTTCTCCACAGTATTTCCCTGTCTTATGTTTCTCTCCGGCTCCTGGACGTCAAGCGTGTACTGCTCCGTTACCTGGAGGTTACCAATGACTTCCGGGTATCCGATCATTTGTTTGTCCTCTGGTCAGGACCGAGGAGAGGTTCTCAGGCATCCAAGACGACTATTGCTCGCTGGATAAAGGACGCCATCTCATCGGCTTACATTACGGCGGGGCGGGTGCCGCCTCGCAGCGTCTCGGCTCATTCCACGCGATCCCAAGCGGCGTCCTGGGCGGAATCTCGCTCCGTTTCCTCCCAGGAAATCTGCCGTGCGGCGACATGGAAGTCGTTGCACACTTTTTGCAGACATTACAGACTACACCTGGCGCCTCAGTGCACGGGTTCTTTTGGCGATCAAGTTCTCCGAGCAGGTCTCTCAGGACCCCACCCGGTTTAGGGAAGCTTGGGTACATCCCACTGTCTGGACTGATCCAGGTACATACAGGGAAAAGAAAATTATTCCTTACCTGCTAATTTTCGTTCCTGTAGTACCATGGATCAGTCCAGACGCCCACCACTAGGGGTTTCATTAGGTCCTGCTCGGATTCTTCCAGGTATCTTTCATTCTGTTTGTCTCTGATTATTGTTACTGTTCACAGCTCCTCACAAGTTGACTGTTGCTGGTCCCGTTGACCGTTTGTTGACTTACATCTTTCTCTGTTCCTTTTTGGGAACGGTTCTGGATCCAAAATGTTGTGTTTTGCTTTTGGGCTTTGCTATGTGTAATACTGAGCTCCAGCAGAGGGTGCACTACTCTATATGCTGACGCTCTCAAACTCTGTTCTGACTCCATCTACTGGTCGGGGGATATAACCCACTGTCTGGACTGATCCATGGTACTACAGGAACGAAAATTAGCAGGTAAGGAATAATTTTCTTTTAGCGAGAGGTTGTATGTGTGTAACTTGATGCACAGAGCTCCTGGCTCTCAGTGAGTGAGTCCATTTTCTAGAGGCTAGAGTGGCAGACAAGGAGGAGCTGAGGCAGACAGAGGTTCATAGAAGAGACCTACAGGGATGTAGTAGTTGGGGTGTTTCTATAATGAGGCAGGGTGAGACGGCCACTTCAGGTGGCAAAAAGTGCCTTTCAAAAACGCTCAGTGGCCACCTCCCCCTGCCTTCTGATACATATTTAGCTAAACGTCAGTGGGGTTCCAATCCCCTGCTAGCGAACGAAATAGGAGAAGACCCTGCATGCTGCCAGCAGCAGGAGGAAGAGAAGATGCTTCATGGCCACCGGTGGTAGGAGGGAGAAAGCAGGCCCTAAGCGCCACCAGTGGACACCATCCCACCGGCGGCAAAGGCAAGAAGAGGCCTGTGCATGACACGATTGGAGCAGTAGGTAGCCCGTTCAGCTACTGCTCCTTCTCCTGTGCCGGATCCCCAGTATTCAAAAATTGCGGGGTTGACACTTCCTGCTCCCAGTCGGCTCATGTAAGGGCTTCTTCTTGTCTTCGCCATCGGTGAGATGGAGTCCACCGGCGGCTCTCTTCTTTCTTTTTCGGTCCACCCCTGCCCCCCCACCTGCGAGCACCAAGCCTGGGCAGGAGGAAGAGAAAAGGCACTGTGGCCGCTGGTGGAGCACAGCCCTCCAGTGGCAAGAGGAAAGAAGAGGCCTAGCAGCGGCAGAAGAAAATAAGAGGCCCCTGTCTGCCTACTGAGCTTATACCTCTCACCACCACAACAGAAAGGGTAGACTGAGCCTGATAGCATGTGTGGGTGTGTATGTGAAAGAGCATGGGTTTGGTGAGAGAGAGCATCTGTTTGTGTGTGTGTTCATGAGAGCATGTGACTGTGAGCATGTGAGAGCATCAGTGTGTATGGGTGAAAGCAAGTATGTATATGTATGAGAGAGCATCTGTGTATGTGAGAGTATCTGTGTGTGTGTAAAATCAAGTGTGAGAGTTGGTGTGTGAATAAGAGCATGTAAATGTATGAGAGAGCATCTTTGTGTATGCGAGTGCATGTGTGAGAGAGAGGAAGGAGAAAGTTCTCCCGCTCTCCCCTGCTCACCCCACACTAATCCACAGAAATCTCAGGGTGACTGGAAATCAAAAGTTCCAAGGAATGGAAAGCAGGAATTTTTTATTCTTACTAGTTTTAATTATTAGGTGCTATTTAATGTGTTTGCTAGTTTGAAATATTTTATTGGTGTTTGGGAATATTACTGGATGTTCTATTCATCAGCTGTTTTGAAACATTTATTCTTTTTATTAATATGGTTTTACTATTATAATTGTTTTATATTTTTTGTTTGTTTTATGAGGAATGGTATTTCTTTTTTTCCATTGTTGCACTCCATTATAGTCTGGCTTGTGATTTCCAGTTCAGATTTTGTCTACATGTTTATGCTTTATGATCTCTTTATTCTTTATTGCGAGAGAATCTGTCTGTGTTCTGCATGTGTGTGTTTGGTAAATTCATTGCAGATGTATTATAGGTTTCTGTGCTGCTTTACCTATTGTTTGGCATCTGCCTTTGTAATTTTTTTTATAACATTTAATTTATTTCTGTTCTGTACTTTCAGATATTTTGTTGATTGTTTTGCATTTTGCCAATTTTATTATGTACATTTATTGTTATCCAATAAGATTTTCAGATGAGCGGACTACAAAGTTTCTAAGTAAATAAATAGGCAAATAAATAAATGTATGATTGAAGTGAGATATCCTGCTAGTGTGAAGTTTGTGTAGGGATCTATAGTAGCCTGGCTTGTTCTGTTGGCCTAATAGGAAGTGTATTGGTGTTTTGGGTCTGCTGTAATATTTTCAGTGTTGCCTTTTCATAGATAAGGTTTTTACTTTTTGAATTAATGCTGTTTTTTTTTTTAGTATGGAAGGCTTACTATTTTGTAACTATAATTGTTTACTCATGGCTTTCTGAGACCAAAGCCCACACCCAACGTATTACAATAGACTAATACCTTATGCATTCCAAGTGTGTTTTTTGCTTTTTTGCAGGGTTTTCTGGTTGTCACATGGCAATGCATGTAAAAATAATATATATGTTGTTGTGATATCTTTACCTCAGGAGACTGAATTTTGAATACCCTTTTCATGTAAAACTAGTTGTTATAAATGCAGAATGTATAATTGTGGGTGATGAGGGCAGGGGGGTGTGGGCACAAGGCTGAACAGGGCCTAGTCTGCCTTATGCCCTTGCAAAGGCACAGAGAGAGTGCGCCACACACAGACCACCACCACCATTCACCCATCTTCTACTTCTCCAGGGGGAAAATGCTGGGGAAAATTCCTGGAATTATGGTGGGTTTGCCAGCTTCCTAGAAACATTATCACTCTGCCACTCCTCTGGGAACTCTGACCCCTTCTTTCCCCTTCCACAACATTTTAAATCTCTAAAAGGTCCAGACTGCATAGAGACTCCCCTCTTGATGATTTGACCTGTGCTGTTCCCTGGTGGGGTGAGGTGGGGTGGGGCTGGGGGAGCGCCATCTCATTCCTCGCCTCAGGCAGCAGATTCTCTTGAGCTGTGCCTCATAGTAGTAGCCCCAACTTCAGTCTGGCGGCCCCTGTGCTGCCTTGGAGGAGCAAGGTTTTGTGGAAGGAGAGCATTATCTTATTGTAGCTGGAAGTGATCCTGTAACTAGGACCTGTTCTCCAGGCGATGCAGTATTCTTTCTCAATGAGGATGGGTCTCTGAGACCTTGTGCCCAGGAGGGAAAGGTTAACATGGCTATCATAGATAGCTGGGTGACTGGTGGATGTTAGAAATGCTTGGTAACTTGCCTACCTGATGCAAAGGTGTGGACCTCATGTGTTACCTAGATAAGATTTTAGACAGTGTTGGGGAAGAACCAGCTGTTGTACATATGGGTACCAATGAAATAGGAAGGTTTGGGAGGGAAGTTCTAGAAGCCAAATTTAGGCTTTTAGGTTGAAAGTTGAAATCCACTATCTCCAGGGTAGCATTCTCGGAAATGCTCCCCATTCCATGTGCAGGACCAGAGAGAGTGCTGACAGCGGAACCGTCATCTGTTGTTAGTAAGTTTGGACGTGCTGGGAAGGAACGCTTAAATGGTGAAACAAAATGAGGAAACTTGTTAGAAAAAAGCTGAAAGGAGCAATTCACAAGGTTAAAAACTTGCAGGAGGCATGGACAGTTTAAAATTACCATCTTTGAGGCCCAGACAAAATGCATTCTATGCATTAAAACAAGTCTAAGGAAAACCAAACTACTGTCAACATGGATTAATAGTGAGGTGAAAATGCGGGCTGATACTGAATCGTGCGCCCAGGACACTGGCCTGTGCGCGCGTCGGGAGAGCGGGCACTTGCCGGCTCTCCCGCGCTTCTTTCTGTATCGGCCCATTAGTTGGGTAAGTCTGAAAAGCGCTACTTGTCTAAGTAACATTTTTCAGACTTATCCGGGTATGTAAGATAGCTGGATAAAAAAGAAAGTGCTACTTATCTGGCCAAGCCACATAGCCGGATAAGTCTTAAAACGTTTCTTATCTGGCTGTCAGATTTAGCTAGATTTGTAGCGCTTTTTTGAGTTACCTAGCTATCATACTCACCCGGATTAGTTTGAAAAAGCGCTACCTGGATGGACTAGTAGTACTTTTCAGACTTATCCGGTTAAATGCCACTAGCTAGCGGGATAAATTGGAACTTGCATGGCTCACAGTTTTTACTTACGCAAGCATGTTTGTGTGCATGTGTACTCATATTTCATAACTTGTACCTATTGTATCTGTGCAGGTTATAAAATACAGTAGTAAATTTGTGTGAGCCCACACACACACATAAATAGGTGCACATGAACAGTTTTGAAAGTTATCTTCCCTGTGAACAAATGTACAATAAACCTATTTTAAGGAGAAGCCTGCTGTCTAAGGAGTTAATATAAAAGAAGCAACTCTTAAACTAGTAAGCAAATGGGAAAAGCTGGCACGGATTCCCACAAACTCTAAAATGAAATTGCAGACATATTACTTGTAATTTGTAACCTATCATTAAAATAAGTCTATTGTACCTGAAGATTGGAAGGTGGCCAATGCAATACTAATCTTTGAAATGGACTGCAAAGTGATCTGGGAAGACTATACCCTGGTGAGCCTGATGGCCGTGCTGGGAAAAATCACAGAAACTGTTGTAAACAACAAAATTACTGAACATATAGGGAGATATAGTTTAATGGGACACAGCCAACATGGACTTACCCAAGGGAAGTCTTGCCTCTCTAATCTTCCTCATTTTTTGAAAGGGTTAATACAAGTGGATAATGGGGAGCTGGTGAATATAGTGTGGGATTTTCAGAAGGCGTTTGACAAAGTCTGTCATGAGAGACTCCTGAGAAAACTAGTTAGGGAATTGGAGACAATGTTCCTGTTGTGAGCTGATTAAAAAATAGGAAATAGAGAGCAGAGTAAATGGTCAGTTTTTTCAGTGGAGCTAGGCAAATAATGTGGCGTGCTGAGGGATCTGTACCTAGGCTGGTGCTTTTTAATATATTTATATGTGATTTAGAAATGAGAAACGAGTGAGGTGATCAGATTTGCAGATGACACAAAGTTATTCCAAGTTGTTAAATCACAAGCTGATTGTGAGAAATTGCAGGAAGATCTGAAGAGACTGGGCGACTGGGCAATACAGATGGCAGATGAAATTTAATGTGGTCTAATGCAAAGTGATATGCATAGGGGAAAATGATCCAACTTGTAGCTTTGTGAATTTGGATTCCATATTAAGAGTCACTACCCAGGAAAAGGATCTGGGCATCATCATGGACAACTCATTGCAATTCTTAGCATGGTGGTCAAAAAGTGAACAGAATGTTGGGAATTTTTTAGGAAAGGAATGGAGAATAAAACAGAGAATATCATATTGTCTCTGTATTGCTTCATGGTGCATTTACATCTAGAGTACTGTTGCGATTCTGGTCACAGCATCTCAAAAAAGATATAGTGGAACTAGAAAAGATACAGAGAAGGATGATCAAAATAATAAATGGTATGGAACGTTATGAGGAACGATTAGAGGTTAGGGCTGTTCATCTTGGAGAAGAGATGGTTGAGGGGTGTTGTGATAGAAATCTATAAAATCATGAGTAGAGTGGAATGGGTATATGCAAATCTATTGTTTGTTTTTTTCAAATAATAAAACTAGGGGATATGTTATGAAGTTACTAAGTAGCACATTTAAAACAAAAAAATGTTTTTCACTTAGGGGCAGATTTTATAAATCTGCGCACACGCGTACTTTTGTTCGCACACCAGGCGCGAACAAGAGTACACGGGATTTTAATAGATATGCGCGTAGCCGTGCATATCCATTAAAATCCGGGGTCGGCGCGCGCAGGGCTGCCCAAAATCGGCAGCCTGCGCACGCCGAGCCACGCAGCCTGTCTCCATTCCCTCCGAGGCCGGTCCGAAATCGGAGCGGCCTCGGAGGGAACTTTCCTTCCACCCCCCCGGCCCTATCTAAACCCCCCTCCTACCTTTGTTGGCAAAGTTACGCCTGCTGGAAGCAGGCGTAACTTCGCGCACGCCGGGCTGGCTGCCGCGCTCCATGTTCTGGTCCGATGGCTGGTCCGGAGGCCATGGCCATGCCCCCGGAACGCCCCCGGGCCGAAACCACACCCGCGGCGCTGCCCCCGAAACGCCGCGTCACTCGCGACCCGCCCCCAACACGCCCCGACACGCCCCTCCCATGCAAGCCCCGGGACTTAACGCGCGTCCTGGGGCTTGTGCGCGCCGCCGAGCCTATGCAAAATAGGCTCAGCGCGCGCAGGGGGGATTTGGGGTAGGTTTTCGGGGGGTACGCACGTACCCCTTTGAAAATCTACCCCTTAATGTACTCTCTGGAATTCATTGCTAGAAGAAGTGGTAAAGGCAGTTGGTGTAGCTGAGTTTAAAAATAGGTTTGGACAATGTCCTGGAGGAAAAGTCCATAAACATTTATTAACCAGGTAGACTTGGGGAAAGCCACTGCTTATCACTGGGCATTAGCTTTAAGGATACTGGACTTCATAGTCTGACCCAGTATGGCAGTTCTTATGGACTGTGTTTTTTTTTTTTTCTTTTTGAATTGTTTCCTCTTTCTCTATTTTTATACTTCCAACTCAGCTGGATGAGATCCGGCTTAATAAAACTTCATTCA
This sequence comes from Rhinatrema bivittatum, assembly GCF_901001135.1. Lineage (NCBI taxonomy): Eukaryota > Metazoa > Chordata > Amphibia > Gymnophiona > Rhinatrematidae > Rhinatrema > Rhinatrema bivittatum. Next base: position 155,452,523 of record NC_042617.1, read on the forward strand.
CAGCTACCTGGCATTTTCCCCTTATTTTTATGACTTCTCTTCCTAAGCCCAGTGACTGCAGCAACAGTCCTTGGGTCAGGTTGTCACAGATCGTGACTCCCTCAGAACGTGGTAACATGGACTAATCCAAATGTTGCTCTTCTGTTCTTCTTCCTCTGTCTCTTGACAGAGGATGGAATGTAAACACTAAGGGCCGGATTTTAAAAGGGTTACGCGCTTAAGTTAAGCGCGTAACCCTTAAACCCTCCCCCCCTGCGCGCTGAGCCTATTTTGCATAGGCTCGGCGGTGCGCGCAAGCCCCGGGGCTTTGCTAGGGGGCGTGTCGAGGGGGACGGCGCGATGTTCGGGGCGTTCCAGGGGGCGTTCCGGGGGGCATGGTGCCGGGCCGGGGGAGTTCTGGGGGGCGTGACCGAGGCCTCTGGACCAGCCCCCGGGTCGGGTGATGGCGCGGTAGCGGGCCATCGGCGCGCGCGAGTTATGCCTGCTTCGAACAGGCGTAACTTGTGCGATAAAGGTAGGGAGGGTTTAGGTAGGTAGGGGAAGGGAGGGGATGTGCGGGAGGGTGGAGGGAACAGGCAGCGTGCGCAGGGCTCGGTGCGCGCAAGTTGCACAAATGTGCACACCCTTGTGTGCGCCGACCCCGGATTTTATAAGATTCACGCGGCTACACGCGTATCTTATAAAATCCGGCGTACTTTTTAAAAAAAATGTACACCTAACCATTCTTCTTGTCACACAAATGCATCTCACAACAGACTCGGGATGCTTGATTTCTACCAACACTGACTTGATAATTTGGCAGTAATTTGATACCATTCACAGAAGTGGTAAACTGTTCCAAGATTATTGTTTTGGTATATGTTTGTATTCAGTAGTTTTCTTGTAATAACAAATATTCTTGAATAACCAAACGTTTGTAAACCAACTATGATTAGTGAGGTTTGGGTGGACCCTTGGACACTGTGGCAGCTGACCCCGCCCACGGGGGGAAGTCCCGTGAGGGGCCACAGGTCAGGCTCAGCTTAGGACACACAAACACAGAGATTGATCTTTTATTAGACAATGTGGTGAAGCCACCAGAGGTGGCAGTGGTGAGCAGCAGAAGTAGCCCGGCTGGGCTAGTATCCCTCAGGTGCTGGAACAGCGACTCCTCCAGTAGCAGTTCTGTAGTGGAAAGAACTGAGAATAAGGAGTACAGTGGAATATGCACAAAGCCCCAGTATGGAGAACCCCAGGATAGGGAGAGCAGGCCCTCTAGGAGCGAGTACCTGATCCCTGAGAGCTGAGAGGCTTGAAGGTAATGTACTCACACAGCTGTTCCACGTAGAAGATGGCACTAGGGCTGGAACGGAGGCAGGCCCTCGAGGAGCAAGTACCTGGTTCCAGGGAACAGCTCTGAGGTGAAGATGGTAGTATTCACTGATAGCGAATCCTTCCAGGCAGAAGAGAAGGTAGAGCAGGCAGTGACTCAGGGAACATGGGCCCTCAAGGAGCGAGTACCGGTTTCCTGATAGCGACCTGAAAAGCAAGTGAGGCCCCCGAGGAGCGGGTACCCCATTAGCGTTAAGAGTCCAATGGAAGATTGGAGAGGCAGAGTAGCTGGGTACGGAGAGCGAATCCCATCCGTAGATTCCCCCTTGCTAACTCAAAGGCTAGCAAACATCGTAGGCTTTAAATATCCGGGCAGCGTGACGTCATCACAGGGGGATGCCCCTGAGGTTAGCGCCAAGTAGGAAATAAGAGTGAGGGCTGCGCGGCGCGCGTGCCTTAAAGTACCAGCGGAGCATAGCGGAAGGCAGCGCCCAAGCTGGTCCGGGGACGCCGGAGAGGACGGCAGGCAGACGCCGTCGCAGCCAGGCGTCCATCCATAGCGAGAGGAGGTGCAAAGAAAGAAAGGTAGGCGGAGTGAAGCCGTCAGGAAGGGCTGGTTGCAACAGATACAAGCCAATCTAGAATAGCATTACAATTTAAAAATAGTTTTATGGCACCTTGATCTGCATATACCCTGTTTCCCCGAAAATAAGACAGTGTCTTATATTAATTTTTGCTACCAAAGATGCACTAGGCCTTATTTTCAGGGGATGTCTTATTTTTCCATGAAGAAGAATTCACATACCGGTATATTGTTGAACTCGCTCCTCGAAGTCCTGCTCTCCCTGCCTCGGTGCCTGTATTCAACTACTTCTGCCTGCTGGGATCATTTTTAACTTGCTTCCTTTTCTCCATTGGGAAAAACTGAAAGGTGGAGGCTGCTGCTGACTCAAACCTAGAAAATGACCACTGATGTTACTGAATCCTGAGAGAACGGGGCGTCGAGCACATTGTCCATTTCCATCCATTCTTCTCCATTCATTTGTTGATCTTTGAGAGAATGCAGAAGAAAGGAAACTCAGACTAATCTGATTAATTTGATTCCTTCCTTCTTATAGCAATTTGTATGAGATTTTATTAATCTAGATGTCCAATTATATCACCAATATATAGGGCAGTTGCTGAATAAAACAAAACAAAGCTTGCATTCTCTTCCCTTTCGGGCTTGCGTGCTCACAGAATCACAGATTGACTGAAAAAGAAGAGTGACGCTCTTTATACAGTAATTTAAAAAAATGCAAGCTGCGTCTACGGTAAGAAGCGTCCGTGAAGCGTTAGGTCCGCGCAACCCATTTTACTGTATAGAGCGCTATACAGTATCCTGGGTGCGCTGGCCTAACGCTTCACGGACACGCTGGTACCGGTATCTGTCATTTCAAATGTCATTTCAAATGTCATTTGAAATGACAGGTACCAGGAAGTGGACGGTTCTCCTACGCTTGGGATTGCCAGTCCTCTCTCCTCTCCTCCCGAAGCAAGCAACGAAAGCGGAAAAAAAAAAGCGAAAAAGCGAAAAAAAAAAAGTTGCAAGAGAGAGAGGGGAGAGAGGACGGGCAATCCTACGCTCGGGATTGCCAGTCCTCTCCCCTCCTCCCAAAGCAAGGCGCGAAAAGCAGCCTTTCTCCGGGAGGAGGGGAGAGGACTGGCAGTGTAAAGCAACGAAGTGACTTACTTTTTTCACAGCCCTCTTCCGGAGACGGACATCGACGGATCGCGGCTCCCCTGCCTCCCGGCGAAGATGGATGCCTGCACGGGCAAAAGCGGCCCCTGTGCGTGCGATTGGGCCGCTCAATGCGTGACGTCACGACGTTTGGCGTCACGGCATGTGACGTCACGCATTGAGCGGCCCAATCGCACGCACAGGGGCCGCTTTCGCCCGTGCAGGCATCCATCTTCGCCGGGAGGCAGGGGAGCCGCGATCCGTCGATGTCCGTCTCCGGAGGAGGGCTGTGAAAAAAGTAAGTCACTTCGTTGCTTTACACTGCCAGTCCTCTCCCCTCCTCCCGGAGAAAGGCTGCTTTTCGCGCCTTGCTTCGGGAGGAGGGGAGAGGACTGGCAATCCCGACGGTAGGATTGCCCGTCCTCTCTCCCCTCTCTCTCTTGCAACTTTTTTTTTCCGCTTTTTCGATTTTTTTGCACTTTTGTTGCTTCGGGAGGAGGGGAGAGGACTGGGGCTGCCCCGGAGACCAGCACCCATGGACGCGGCCAGGGCAGGTGAGCGGGGGCTGGGGGAAAGTTTGCCGCCTACCCTTACCCCTGCCTCTAACGCAGGGGTAAGGGTAGGCGGTAAGTTAGCAGGTTAAATGCGCGGCAAAACGGCAGGGGTGCGCGTTACTGTATGGGAGGGAATACCGTAGCTACGGTAATTCAATTGTTTACATGTAATATGTGCTAGGTCTTACTTTCGGGGGAGGTCTTATATTTAGCAATTTGGCAAAACCTCTACGAGGTCTTATTTTCAGGGGATGTCTTATTTTCGGGGAAACACGGTATATGTGTGGGTGTGTGTGGTTCTTGTAGTTGCTCCAGGGGATGGGACAGGAAAGAGGCTGTGGGAGTATGTGATTCAAGGAGGGTGTGTGTTTGGTTTTCTGTGGTACACCCAGGGATGGATTTTGGATTTTGCTGCCCCTATGCACTTTTGATGCTTTCACCTCCCTATAGCCTGTAAGGCGCTGTTACAGGATATCAGAGAACTGTTCTCTGCTGAGGAAGGCAGCAAATTGTTACGAGCCTGCTGCCGCTAAATATATGCTGCCCTAGGCACAGACATAATGGATGCATACTGTCAAATCCAGGCTGGGAACAACCTCTCTACTTCTCCATTTTCTCTCCACACAAATTGTCTCCCATCCACATATCCTCACAGTCCCCATTTCAGCCACCAGTTGTGCTTCATCTTTAGCTGGAGTGGTCTGGCAGCAGATCCAATCCTAGTAGTTCCGCTTCTTCTTTGGGTTGAGGAGACTGGAAAGCTTCACTGATATAGCTACCACTGGCTGCTCCTCCAGTGCTTTTTTTTTTGTTGGTCTGCTTGCCTGCCACTACTCTGCTGGACATTCCTGTCAGACAGAGAGAGGGACAGACAGACATACTGAAAACAATGGGCTTTTTTATTTTATAAAATGTGCTAAAATATTTTGTGCTCCACTGATACCAATGATTATGGTCTGAGATTGGATTAAGCCACATTCTTTGCTGTATTATCATTCTTTTTTTGCTAGTTAACAAAAATGGGATTGTAAGACTCAAAGGTGAAGATGGGGAATATATAGAAGCTGACAAGGAGAAAGCAGAATTGCTTAAGAAATATTTCTGTTCCGTGTTCACTGAGGACAAGCTGGGGTAAAAACTGCATCCACTTTCTCCTAGAACAAGCAGGATGGTAGTCCTCACACATTGGTGACATCATCAGATGGAGCCTGGCATGGAAAAATTTTGTCAAAGTTTTGAGAACTTTGACTGGCACACTGCGCATGCCCAGCATACCACTATCCTCGCGGCCATGTGGGGTCCCCCTTCAGTGTCTTTCCACGGCACAGTTGCCTCGTGGTAAGAACTTAAGAACATAAGAAATTGCCATGCTTAGTCAGACCAAGGGTCCATCAAGCCCAGCATCCTGTTTCCAACAGAGGCTAAACCAGGCCACAAGAACCTGGCAAATACCCAAACACCAAGAAGATCCCACGCTACTGATGCAATTAATAGCAGTGGCTATTCCCTAAGTAAACTTGATTAATAGCCGTTAATGGACTTCTCCTCCAAGAAATTATCCAAACCTTTTTTGAACCCAGCTACACTAACCTCACTAACCACATCCTCTGGCAACAAATTCCAGAGCTTAATTGTGCGTTGAGTGAAAAAGAATTTTCTCCGATTAGTCTTAAATGTGCTACTTGCTAACTTCATGGAATGCCCCCTAGTCCTTCTATTATCCAAACGTGTAAAATAACTGATTCACATCTATTTGTTCAAGACCTCTCCTGATCTTAAAGACCTCTATCATATCCCCCCTCAGCCGTCTCTTCTCCAAGCTGAAAAGTCCTAACCTCTTTAGTCTTTCCTCATAGGGGAGCTGTTCCATCCCCTTTATCATTTTGGTTGCCCTTCTCTGTACCTTCTCCATCGCAACTATATCTTTTTTGAGATGTGGCAACCAGAATTGTACACAGTACAATTCTGGTTGCCACAGTATTCATGGTGGTCTCACCATGGAGCGATACAGAGGCATGACATTTTCTGTTTTATTAACTATCCCCTTCCTAATTAATGAACTCTCATAACATTGGTATGATACAAGATTAGCACTGGGGAAAAAAAGTTTAACCAAACCTTACAATAGAAATAAAGACTGATATTTGTACTCAAATAACAATTCTAACACTGGGGAAAATCTCTTATCAGAACCAAGGGAAACTACTAGAGTGGGAAACTCTTCTAAAATATGAAGTGAATGCCTCTCCAAACCACTACAGCTAAAATAAGGCACTAAACATAGTAAATTCACCACACAGATTCAAGTATCCTTTAGTCAACTGATTTCAGAAAAGAATAAATAAAAAAAAAATATGACTATCAGGGTAATATGCCCACAAGCCTTAGGTGAGACTCACAATCCAGATGTTTACAGTGGAATGGCACATTATGAGAAGTAGTGAAATAATTCAATGATACGTCATGAACGAGGAAAAAGTTCTACAACCAGTCACATCACATGCAGCTAAGAGGGTTAGATTCAGAAGAAAAAGTATTTCTTCAAAGGAAGGGTTATTCAGGCAGCAGTTATCCAAATTTAAGAAAGCCTGAGGTAGTGGAGCTCCCTGCAGTTCTCAGAGTTCTTTGTTGTTTCTTGTGGTTTTTTTGCCACCTTCGCTCGGGGTCCCCCTTCCCTGGTCTCCCCCTAGTCAGTAAGGTGACGCGGTAAGTTTTTCCCTTCTTGCTGTTGGTTCCGGGGTTTTTTTTGGTGTCTCTGTCCACCAGGTGCCGTCTGTTTTTCCGGCTTGAGGCATGGCCTCCTCTGGGTTTTGTCGATGCCCTCAGTGCCCGCAGACCATGACTTTGATTGATCCGCATGAAGTCTGTATTCTTTGCCTGGGGGCATCATATGATGTCCGAGGTTGCTGATTTTGCAACCAGATGACCCCGAAAGGTCATCGGGCTTTTTGGTTCCTAGAAGTTGTGGCCCTCCATGCCGGTGACAGGCGCATCAACGCCGAGGGGTCGAGGGGAATCTATGGACACCGAACCATTAATACCCACTCCCACTCAGGCTCCCCCTCTGGTGAGGGGCGCCGAAGATCGACCGCTGTCTGTGTCCTCGTGCTCCAGGACATCGGATTCCTCACCCTCTTTGGTGCCGGAGAAAGACTGGATCGAACAACGGGGGAGATCAAGGAAGCACAGTTACCGGTCACTGTAGATGCATGGTACCTATTCCGGGAAGGCATCGGCCATATTGGTACCTATTCCGGGAAGGCATCGGCCATATTGCCCTGCGGAGACCAGGCCCTGCGGAGACCAGGCCTCGCCCTCAGTTGCACCTGGGAGTCCAAGGCGCTCCCCACCAATGCCCATGTCGGGGCTGGACACAGATCCTCCTCATTTTGAGGGTGATTTGCTGGCGCCTGCTCCTCCTCCACCTGCCCTACCCACGGCAACCTTCGAGGAGAAGCTGGATTGGAGGTTTCAATTGGCGGTGCTCCAAGCCCTCAGGAGTATTGCATCTGAGGGCTTGATGCCGGAACCTACTCCCTCGATCCTAGCACCACTGCTGGAGTGCCTCAACCTGCTGCTGGGCATCCTCCATATGCATCCAGTGCCCGGGGGTTCCTTGGTCCCCCGGCAGCCATCGTTGCTTCCTCCCTCGGGGGCTATACCTATTGTCGGTTCTGAGGAGGAGGAAGGCTTGGCGCTTCCAGGTTCTCTGACGCCTAGGCTGCCGGCACCAGGTCCTTTGGGGGCCTTGCTACATTCGATGCTGTCGATGCCCCCGGTGCTTCTGGGGCCCAGGCCACAGGCAGTCAGCATGGGTCCCCTACTGACCTCTACGGGGGATTTCAGTGAGGAGGAAGCCCCATCTGATCCATTGGAGGACAATACTTCTGAGTCCTCCTCCGATGTCTCCTCTGAACCTTTCCCCCCGGAGGAATGGTGCCGGTCTCCTCCAGAGGATTGACCTTTGCCAGTTTTTTGTCCGCACCATGGCAGAGTCTATCCCTTTCCAGCTCCTGACGGAAGAGGATGCTAGGCACCACATGCTGGAAGTGCTCCAGTTTGTAGATACATTGAAAGAGGTGGTAACTATTCTCATGCATGAGATCTTCAAGGAGTTGCTCCTGCGCATTTGGGAACATCCTGTATCCGTGTCTCTGGTTAACACTGTATTGCCTCCTACCAGTTATATATGGTGCAACATTCCCAGAACCTTTGGAAGAAGGTTCAAGAATTGGCGGAACACCTCCCTCAACAGCAGCAGAATGTGTTCTTGGTGCTAGTCCAGCAGGGCTTCGAGTGTGGTAAGCATGAGGTGCGTTCCACGTTTCAAAGATGTTGTACATCAGCTTGCGTGGCCACAGCTGGCATCAGAACCTGTAGGATGACCTGGCTCAGAGCTTCGAATCTCCGGCTGGAGGTCCAGGAGAAACTGGCAGACCTAAGGACCGGAATGCTGTGGCTCAGCTCAAGGATCATCATTAGCAAGCGGAATTCTATTTATTTATTTTTATTTTCCTATTTTATTTTATTTGTTATTTCTGATGTATTTTAATTTGTGGAATTTGTTGTTAGCATTTTTTTTACTGTTTCATTATTGATTTTATGTATGATGTATTTGTTCATAATTGATTTTATAGATTTTATTTGGTATTATTGATCTTATGTTTATTACCTTGGATATTTGTAAACCATTGTGATGGAACCTTCTAAATGACAGTATGTAAAATTTTACAAATAAATAAAATAAATGAGACCCTCCAGCATCTTTCAGCTAGTACCTCGGACCCCCCCTCGGCCAGATGGTCGGCGAGGCAAGGCGCATATAGGTCCTTCTGCCGTCAGCAGAAATATTATCCCCCTGGCTTCCTGCGGACGTTCTCCATGGGTGTCCTCTAGAGGTCACTCCAAGCAGCCATGGATACCTAGACCCCAGCCAGCACCTCAGCTGAGCCCCGCTACAGGGTTTTGACTAGTGGAGTTGGAGCACAAGTCCAGTCACCATGCCCTCTGCTCCGGATCCACCAGTGGTAGGCTGTCTGTGCCTCTTCTGGCATCACTGGTTAGCAATCACGTCGGATCGGTGGGTCCTGTCCATCATTTGCCAAGGGTAGCATTTAAACTTTCTAAGTGCACCCGGGGATGCTCCCTCGTGCCCCTCTAGGGGTCAGTCTCCCCATCAGGAAATACTGTTGTCCGAGCTCTCCACCCTCATTCAGGCCAGGGTGGTTGAGCCAGTTCCTCTGCAGCAACAGGGAATGGGGTTTTTCTTCCGTTATTTCCTGATCCCCAAGAGGACCGGGGGACCCGGTCCCATCCTAGAGCTTCAAGCTCTGAATCGTTTTCTCAAATGAGAGAAGTTCAAGATGGTCTCCCTGGGCACTCTGATCCCTGTCTTCACAAGAGACCACTGTTCTGTTCGTAGGTATCACGTAGAATGTCAAAGTGGCCCCTAACCCCCTACACTCTTACCTAATCCCCACCTTGAGTTACTAGGTGGCCCTACCATAATGATACAAATACCTACCTATGGGCCATGATATTATGGCCAGTCTCTCTCTCTCACTCAAATGGTATCGCAATTTGCGCTAACTTAGCTCTTCGCACAGGTAATTATCGCAAATTGCGATAAATGCTATATTAGCATAAAACACGCCCCTTTTGCTATCGCATGCGGTACTTACTGCATTTTGATAAATCCAGGCCTAAGATAGAAAATGTGGAGAATGGAACTATACTTTCTCATCTTGCAAAAAATAATCCCAGGTCAGCTGGAAGTTTAGTTAAGGAAATGAAAGAAAACAAATACACATGTTAGATGAGAACATTTTTGGAAACAAAACTATCATACATTTACTATTAATTTTTCAGATCACTTTCCTTGGAACAACTTGAATTTTAAATTTTGAGCCAAATATCCGTTGAATAAAGATTTTCATGCTGAATATAGAAATATGATGCATTTAACCAAGGATTCATAAAATTCTGATTAATTTTATTTATTTGGAAGATAGGAGGTAGGGCCTGCCACTTTACTCCTGCTGATTTTGAGCTTCTAGTTCACTTGAAATGGAACTGGGATTTGGCATACAAGTCTTAATTTGCAACCACCTGGGGATTTTTCCTTTTATTTCTGCTCCTCCATCACCGAACCTAGTCATCATAACAGGGGCTATATACCAGGATGCTTCCAGAATCCTACAATCATAGACCCTAAATATTAACCACTGTTCACAATGCACATTTCTCAACGACTGGGATTCCCTTCCCCCAGCACTGTGAAAACTGTCTTTGCAAAATTCTTAGCCCTGGCTGGACCAAGGAAAAAAGACCTGGGAATAAAACCCAGGTGTTGTATATGGTAGTGCACAATGCTGCTCTTGGCCCTGCTCTAAATCTTGCTTAACTTGGCTTATTTTCACACTACAGTTGGCATCCTCTAACAGAAAAGCATCCTGTCTGCAGTTTATAGAACCTTTTGAATTGTACCTCTCACAACATCTCATATCTGCCATTTAGGAGTATAAAATATGATAGACTGGGAGGCCCATCTAGTTTGCCCACTTTTCCCTTTCTGCTGCAATATTGCAAGCCCTACTTTACCCTTATTTTCTTTCAACTAAATTGAATCTCTCTGGTTATCCCATATTTTTTTTAAATTGCAATGCTGTTTGTATTGCTACCATCTTCAATGAAGCATGTTCCATGCATCTGCCACTCTTTTTTTTTCCTTTCTTTCAGAGGAGGTATTTTGTTAGGTACTGATGCAAATTTGTGTAAATTAAAAAAACGTAAATAGTAAGTGACTGGATCACTTATACAAACTGGTTAAATTTTCACACCATACGTTTTGAGAATACTAGAATACAAGATTTTATTCATTGTCAGGGCATCCAGGTCTTCCCTTACTTAGACAACTGGCTAGTGACCATGAATTCTCAGAAAGGTGTTATCACCTCCCTGCAGAAGGTGGGTCAACTCCTACAGACATTAGGCTTTCTGGCCAACTTTGAAAAATCGATTCTAGTTCCCACTCAGAATATAATCCATAGCAGCATGGATAGATTCGCTGCAAGAAAAAGCCTTCTCCTGTCAGACTGGGTGAGAACACTTGGAACCCTTGTATATTGACTGCTGAATGCAGATCAGGCAACAGCCATAGATGTTCTAATTGGTCTGGGACACATGGCGGCAGCAGTTCATGTAGTTCTACTGACCTGCCTTCACATGTGACTCCTACAATGGGGCTTCCACTTCCAATGGAACCAATTAACTCAGCCCTTACCAATTTTGGTGGATGTCTCACAGGAAATGAAACAGGCGCTTAGCTGGTTGCTACAATCCTTCATCCTTCAACAGGAGTGCCACTTTGTCTGCTTCCTCACCAAGTAGCATTGGTGACAGATGCCTCCACAAAAGAATGGGGAGCCCACGCAGGCCCCTTCCAAACCCAAGCGACTTGATCTTTAATAGAAAGACAATTTCAGCTCTATCTCTTACAATTATGAGCAAACAGATACACTTTGATAACTTTCACGCATATTCTCCAGGGGAAGAGCATTCTTATTCAAACCAACAACCATTTAGCCATGTTCTACATGAACAAAAACTGTGGCATGAGGTTATGGACTCTCTCTGCTAAGAAGTGATAAAGATATGTGAATAGGCATTCAAATATCAAACTGTCCTGCAAGCATCTTGCCTTCCAGGGATTTCCAACACATTAGCAGATTGCCTCAGGAGAGTATTTTGCTCACACACGGGCCGATACCTGTATTGCGCACACAGAACACTCTCCTGTGCGCGCAATACAGTAAGTTAATTTATTTAAATTAGGCCCGGCGGTAAAAAGAGGCGCTAGGGACACTAGCGCATCCCTAGCGCCTCTTTTTGGACAGGAGCGGTGGCTGTCAGCGGGTTTGACAGCCAACGCTCAATTTTGCCGGCGTCTGTTCTCGAGCCCGCTGACAGCCACGGGCTCGGAAACAGGACGCCGGCAAAATTGAGGGTCCGGTTTTCGACCCGACAGCCGCCGGCCCATTTTAAATTTTTTCTTCTTTTTTTTTAAATTTTTTTTTACCCTTCGGGACCTCTGACTTAATATCGCTATGATTTTAAGTCAGAGGGTGCACAGAAAAGCAGTTTTTACTGCTTTTCTGTGCACTTTCCCGGTGCCGGAAGAAATTAGCACCTTCCTTTGGGTCGGTGCTAATTTCTTAGAGTAAATGTGCGGCTTGGCTGCACATTTTACTTACTGTATCCCGCGCGCATACCTAATAGGGCCATCAACATGCATTTGCATGTTGAGGGCGCTATTAGGTGCCATGGGTTGGACGCGCGTTTTTCCTCCCCTTACTGAATAAGGGGTAAGGGAAAATGCACGTCCAAGGGCAGGCTAACAGTGCGCTCCGTTGGAGCGCACTGTTAGCCTGCCCTTGAACGTGCGCACTTTACTGTATCGGCCTAACAAATAGTTGCTGCAACAATCAACTATCAACAGACTGTTCATTCTATGGGGACTTCCAGCAATCAACCTCTTTGTATCAGAGGAAAACACAAAAGTAGAAATATTTTGCTCCTTTCTTCCCAGTGAATTCAGATCCGCTCAGTACTCTTTTCAACTCAGTTGAAATGTAGATCTAATATATGCTTTTCCACAGATTCCATTGATTTGCAGCATGGTGCAAAAAAGGAACCTAGGATCGGGCCTGGCTGATTCTTAATAGCTCAGTGTGTCCCAGATAAGTTTGGTCTGCATACTAACTCAAGAGGAAGGATGTCCATATCATATGAACCTTTCCTCCCTTATCCTGACAGCATGGATATGGAATGCTTGCTGATTACCCACTGTTCCTTACTCAAAGAGATTGAGAATATAATAATGTCTTCCAGGAAGCCATCTACTAGAAGAGCTTATGGATTTAAATAGAAGCAGTTCTCATAAGTGTCTGCATGTGCATCAAAAGACCTACATAAGTACTTGCTCTCTCTCTCTTTCATAGGTCTTGGTACTTCATTAGTGAGAGTTCATTTCATTGTCATAGCAGCCTACACTTCCAAATTGAGGGTAGGCCAATCTACATACATCCACTAGTATCCTAGTTCATGAAAAGCTTTAGGCATACTAAACCTCCAGTTGTCAAACCTGTTCCATGGGACCTGATTTTGGTTCTGGCACAACTAATGAAGCCACTGATTAAACTATTGGAGTTTGCATCTCTCAGATATCTCCCATGGAAAGTATTATTCATAATCACAGTCATGTCAGCCAAAAGAGTTGGTGAGCTGTAGGTTTTAGTTCATTGCGTTTCTTATATGCAGTTCTTCCACAATAGGGTAGTGCTCCAAACACACCCAAATTTTCAACCAAAGACGGTATTGATTTTTTTATATTAATCAAGATGGACTGAACGAAATCACGGTGAACCTAGAAGATGTGGTAGACCTGATTGATAAACTGAAGAGTAGTAAATCACCTGGACCGGATGGTATACACCCCAGAGTTCTGAAGGAACTAAAAAATGAAATTTCAGACCTATTAGTAAAAATTTGTAACCTATCATTAAAATCATCCATTGTACCTGAAGACTGGAGGATAGCTAATGTAACCCCCATATTTAAAAAGGGCTCCAGGGGAGATCCAGGAAATTACAGACCGGTTAGCCCGACTTCAGTGCCAGGAAAAATAGTGGAAAGTGTTCTAAACATCAAAATCACAAAACATATAGAAAGACATGGTTTAATGGAACAAAGTCAGCATGGCTTTACCCAAGGCAAGTCTTGCTTCACTAATCTGCTTCACGTTTTTGAAGGCATTAATAAACATGTGGATAAAGGTGAACTGGTAGATATAGTATACTTGGATTTTCAGAAGGCATTTGACAAAGTTCCTCATGAGAAGCTTTTAGGAAAAGTATAAAGTCATGGTATAGGTGGCGATGTCCTTTCATGGATTACAAACTGGCTAAAAGACAGGAAACAGAGAGTAGGATTAAATGGACAATTTTCTCAGTGGAAGGGAGTGGGCACTGGAGTGCCTCAGGGATCTGTACTGGGACCCTTACTTTTCAATATATTTATAAATGATCTGGAAAGAAATATGACGAGTGAGGTAATCAAATTTGCAGATGATACAAAATTGTTCAGAGTAGTTAAATCACAAGCAAATTGTGATAAATTGCAGGAAGACCTTGTGAGGCTGGAAAATTGGGCATCTAAATGGCAGATGAAATTTAATGTGGACAAGTGCAAGGTGATGCATATAGGGAAAAATAACCCATGCTATAGTTACACAATGTTAGGTTCCATATTAGGTGCTATTACCCAAGAAAGAGATCTAGGCATCATAGTGGATAACACATTGAAATCGTCTGTTCAGTGTGCTGCGGCAGTCAAAAAAGCAAACAGATATTGGGAATTATTAGAAAGGGAATGGTGAATAAAACGGAAAATGTCATAATGCCTCTGTATCGCTCCATGGTGAGACTGCACCTTGAATATTGTGTGCAATTCTGGTCGCCGCATCTCAAAAAAGATATAATTGCGATGGAGAAGGTACAGAGAAGGGCTACCAAAATGATAAAGGGAATGGAACAGCTCCCCCTATGAGGAAAGACTAAAGAGGTTAGGACTTTTCAGCTTGGAGAAGAGACGGCTGAGGGGGGATATGATAGAGGTGTTTAAAATCATGAGAAGTCTAGAACGGGTAGATGTGAATCATTTTTTTACTCTTTCGGATAATAGAAAGACTAGGGGGCACTCCATGAAGTTAACGTGTGGCACATTTAAAACTAATCGGAGAAAGTTCTTTTTCACTCAACGCACAATTAAACTCTGGAATTTGTTGCCAGAGGATGTGGTTAGTGCAGTTAGTATAACTGTGTTTAAAAAAGGATTGGATAAGTTCTTGGACGAGAAGTCCATTACCTGCTATTAATTAAGTTGACTTAGATAATAGCCACCACTATTACTAGCAACGATAACATGGAATAGACTTAATTTTTGGGTACTTGCCAGGATCTTATGGCCTGGATTGGCCACTGTTGGAAACAGGATGCTGGGCTTGATGGACCCTTGGTCTGACCCAGTATGGCATGTTCTTATGTTCTTATTTTCTTAAGCCATCATCTTATCTACATTCTTCCTGAGTCCAAGGTGAAATGGATCTTCATTCCGTGAATTGTCAAAGAGCCTTGGCTAATTACAGGAAAAGAATTCAGTCACATCATTATGCCTTCTACCTATTTGTCTCTTACGATCCAAACTGTCTGGGCATAGCAGTTGCCAAATGAACATTGTCCAATTGATTAGCAGATTGTATTGCACATGTCTTTAGCAGGCATCCAGATCTCAAAATCTGTCAAGGCTCATGAGGTGAGAGCCTTGGCTGCATCAGTGACTCATCTGAGAGCAGTATCTATTGAAGACATCTGCAAAGCTGCAATTTGGTCATCGGTGCTCTTCATAATCTATTACTGTTGGACAATTTATCAAAAAGCAATAGTCTCTCCAAGAATAAGCAGAATGGTAGACCTCATACATGGGTGATTCATCAGATGGAGCCCCGACACGTAAAAGTTAGGTTGAAGTTTTTAGAACTTTGACTTGGCACACTGAGCATACCCAGCATGCCCTATACCACGCATCCACATGGGATCCCTCTCCAGTCTCTCTTTTTCTGCAGAGCTGTAAGCATCGGTGAGTGAGCTCACTTTGGCTTTTTGGCCTTGTGGAAAAGTTTTCAGTTTTCTCTTTCTCGCATTTTTGCAGTTTTTCTTCGCAGTGTTAGACACCAGGTCCCTCTCAGTTCTTTCCCAAAGTGTTCCTAGTCAGGATATTTGACACTTCTGGTAAGTTTCCTTTCACAGTTGATTCCCCTGTGGCGGCAGTGCTTCGGTGCCCGATGCCATCGATTTAGATTTTGTGGCTCTCTTGTTTCATTCCGTCATATCCGGTTTTCGGCGATGCTCCCGGTGTGCGAGGACCATGTCCATTACTGACCCCATGAGATATGTGTCCTCTGCCTGGGGGCATTGCATGACATTCGGGGTTGCTGCTCATGCGCACAAATGATCTCGAAAGGATGTTGTCTTCGGCTTGACAAGATAGAACAGCTCTTTGGGTCAAAGAAGATCGAGCCATCAGCATTGGCGGCATCAGCATTGATGTACCTCGGAGCCACATCAATGGACACCATGCCATCAACATTGGTGGGAACATCGGTGAATAGGTGCTCCGGAGACCTATCACCATAAGAACATAAGAACACCATCGATCTTCTTCAGCTTAAGGATGTCTGGTTCCTCATCAATGGCCTCATCACTGGGGAAGGACCAGTCTGAGCTTTGAGGGAAGTCGAAGAAGCATCGGTTCATGCCGTGATTCTACTCCGGGTACTTCCTGATTCTAAAGAAAACAGGAAGACTCTGTCCCATCCTAGACCTAAGGGCCTTGAACAAATTTCTAAAAAAAGAAAAAATTCAAGATGGTTTCCCTGGGCACCTTGATCCCCTTTTTACAAAAAGGGGACTGGCTATTTTCATTGATCTAAAGGAAGCATTTACTCTCACATCGAGATCTTCCCCAGTTACAGGAAGTATCTCCGATTTGTGGTGGGAAAACAGCACTTTCAGTACTGGGTGTTGCTGTTCAGGCTAGTGTCAGTCCTATGAGTCTTCACAAAATGCCTGGCCATGGTGGCAGCGCACCTCCACAGGCTGGGGGTGCATGTTTCCCCTATCTGGACGTTTGGCTGGTCAAAAGCATGTCTCAGGCAGGGGCCGTCAGATCCATGTGCTTGACCATCTGGGTGTGGGAGTAACTAGGTTTCGTCATTTATCCGGTCCCATCGTGGTCTGTCACCTCAATTGGACTTCATAGGAGCCCTGCTAAACACTGCTCAGGCCAAGGCCTTCCTGCCTCATCAAAGGGCCATCAAGTTGATGATCATCATGGCAGAGATTCAACAGAGCCAGCAGGTAGCTGCCTGGCACATGTTGAGGCTGTTGGGCCATATGGCCGCAACCATCCATGTCACTCCCTTGGCATAATTACAAATGCGTAGATTCCAATGGACCCTAAGAATGCAGTGGTGCCAGGCAAAGTAGAACCTCCAGGATTGTATTTGAGTCATTCTGTCTGTCCAGGACTCGTCCTGGTGGTGGGTACTTTAAAATCTGGAATGGGAGATCTCTTTTCAAAGTCATCTCACCTAGGTTGACCTAAAAACAAATGTGTCTAACCTGGGCTGGGGAGCTCATGTAGATGGGCTCAGCACCCAGGGTCTCTGGTCTGCTCAGCAATGCTGTTGCCAAATCAAATTTGTGGAGCTTCAGGCAATCCGGCCTGCGCTATTGGTTTTCAGAGATTGGCTGTTCAACAAAGTTGTACTGATCCAAACCAACGCCCAGGTCACTATGTGGTATGTCAACAAGCATGGAGGTATGGGATCGTATCTCATGTGTCAGGAAGTGGCCCAGATCTGGTCATGGGCCCTGTCCCACAGGATGGTGTTCAGGGTCATGTACCTGGCAGGAACGGAGAATGTGGTAGCAGACTGAATTGTGCCTTTAGACCCCAGGAATGGTCCCTGGACCAGGGGTAGTAAATCAGATATTTTGCCTCTGGGAGAGCTTGGACATAGATCTGTTCATGTCCCCTTGCAACAGGAAGTTGCCTTAGTTCTGCTCTTGTACAGGTCAGATGGCAAACCAGCTTCGGATGCCCTTGCCTGTCATTGGGGCAAGAGTCTCCTGTAGGCTTATCCTTCGATCCCTTAGTGGTAAATACACTCTTGAAACCTCGCGAGGACAAGGGGATTATGATCCTCATAGGCCTTATTGACTCAGTCTGGATTCCACTCCTATGGGAGTTGTCCATCCAGAGACCGATCAGTCTGGGGACTTCTCCGGATCTCATCACGCAGGATCATGGCAGATTGCAGCATCCCAACCTCCAGGCCCTATCACTCACAGCCTGGATGTTGAAAGGTTAATTCTGCAACCATTCAATCTCTCAGAGAATGTGTTCTGGATCCTTGTGGCTTCTAGAAACACTTCCACTAGAAGGTCCTATGGACAGAAGTGGAGGAGGTTTTCTGTGTGGTGTGAGCTGAAGGCTCTAGATCAGTTCTTTTGCCCCACACAAAAACTGCTTGATTACATTCTACACCTTTTGGTTTTTAAGCCAGTTCCCAACTTTGTTAGAGTTCATTAAAATCATCCATTGTATCTGAAGACTAGAGGATAGCTAATGTAACCCCAATATTTAAAAAGGGCTCCAGGGGCGATCCAGGAAACTACAGACTGGTTAGCCTGACTTCAGTGCCAGGAAAAATAGTGGAAAGTGTTCTAAATATCAAAATCACAGAACATATAGAAAGACATAGTTTAATGGAACAAAATCAGCATGGCTTTACCAAAGGCATGTCTTGCCTCACAAATCTGCTTCACATTTTTGAAGGCGTTAATAACATGTGGATAAAGGTGAACCGATAGATGTAGTATACTTGGATTTTCAGAAGGCATTTGACAAAGTTCCTCATGAGAGGCTTCTAGGAAACGTTAAAAGTCATGGGATAGGTGGCGATGTCCTTTCATGGATTACAAACTGGCTAAAAGACAGGAAAGAGAGAGTAGGATTAAATGGACAATTTTCTCAGTGGAAGGGAGTGGGCAGTGGAGTGCCTCAGGGATCTGTATTGGGACCCTTACTTTTCAATATATTTATAAATGATCTGGAAAGAAATACGATGAGTGAGGTAATCAAATTTGCAGATGATACAAAATTGTTCAGAGTAGTTAAATCACAAGCAGATTGTGATAAATTGCAGGAAGACTTTGTGTGATTTGAAAATTGGACATCGAAATGGCAGATGAAATTTAATATGGATAAGTGCAAGGCGATGCATATAGGGAAAAATAACCCATGATATAGTTACTCAATGTTAAGTTCCATATTAGGTGCTACCACCCAAGAAAGAGATCTAGGCATCATAGTGGATAACACATTGAAATCGTTGGTTCAGTGTGCTGCAGCAGTCAAAAAAGCAAACAATGTTGGGAATTATTAGAAAGGGAATGGTGAATAAAACGGAAAATGTCATAATGCCTCTGTATCGCTCCATGGTGAGACCACACCTTGAATACTGTGTACAATTCTGGTCGCCACATTTCAAAAAGATAGTTGCGATGGAGAAGGTACACAGAAGGGTGACCAAAATGATAAGGGGAATGGAACAACTCCCTTATGAGGAAAGACTAAAGAGGTTAAGACTTTTCAGCTTGGATAAGAGACGGCTGAGGGGGGATATGATAGAGATGTTTAAAATCATGAGAGGTTTAGAATGGGTAGATGTGAATTGGTTATTTACTCTTTCAGATAATAGAAAGACTAGAGGGCACTCCATGAAGTTAGCATTTGGCACATTTAAAACTAATCAGAGAAAGTTTTTTTTCACTCAACACATAAACTCTGGAGTTTGTTGCCAGAGGATGTGGTTAGTGCAGTTAGAGGTAGATCTTAAAAACATACGCTCGCATGTACTTTTTTTCGCGTCACCGGCGCGAACAAAAGTACACCGGATTTTATAAGAGACGTGCGTAGCCGCGCGTCTCTTATAAAATCTGGGGTCGGTGCGCGCAAGGGTGTGCAAATTCGGCAGCCTGTGTGCGCCGAGCCGCGCAGCCTGCCTCCATTCCCTCCTAGGCCGCTCCGAAATCAAAGCGGCCTCGGAGGGAACTTTCCTTTCACGTCCCCCCACCTTCCCCTCCCTTCCCCTATCTACCCCACCCCCCAGCCCTACCTAAATCCCCACCTACCTTTGTTGGGCAAGTTATGCCTGCTTGAAGCAGGCGTAACTTGCGAGTGCCACCTCGCCATCCCCGGCACAGGCCACAGTGCCGGGGGACTCGGGACCGCCCTCCCAGCCCGACCCCGAACCCGTCGCCACACCCCCGGACACGCCCCCTCCCGCCCCTTTTATGAAGCCCTGGGACTTACGGGCGTCCCGGGGCTTTGCGCTCGCCGGCGGCCTATGCAAAATAGGTGCGCCGGCACGCAGGGCTTTTAAAATCTAGCCCTTAGTGTAGATGTTTTTAAAAAAGGATTGGATAAGTTCTTGGAGGGGAAGTCCATTACCTGCTATTAATTAAGTTGACTTAGAAAATAGCCACTGCTATTACTAGCAACAGTAACATGGAATAGACTTAGTTTTTGGGTACTTGCCAGGTTCTTATGGCCTGGATTGGCCACTGTTGGAAACAGGATGCTGGGTTTGATAAGACCCTTGGTCTGACCCAGTATGGCATGCTCTTATGTTCTTATCTCAGTGCAATTGGAACATACCATCGGGATATGCCCATCTCTGTACAGCTATAATTGTACGATTTATGTGTCGCCTGCTTCAATTGAAGCCTCCCCTAAGGCCTCCTGCTGTGTCTTGGGACTTCAATGTGATGTTAGCTCAGCTGATGAAAGCTCTTTCTGATCCGCTGCGCACCTGTGACCTGAAGTACCTGACCTGGAAATCATATTTTTTGTGGTGGTCGCCTCAGCACGCAGGATCAGCGAGCTCCAGGCCTTAGTGACTTATCCAGCTTACACGAAGTTTTATCATGACAGAATTGTCTTGCATACGCATCCTAAGTTGCTGCCTAATATGGTGATGGACTTCGATTTTAATCAGTCCATTTTCCTACCAACATTCTTTCCCAGGTCCCATTCGCACCAAGGAGAATAAGCACTGCAGAGTTTGGAATGCAAGTGAGCCTTGGCATTCCATCTGGAGCCTGCAGAAGCCCATAGACTGTCCACCCAACTTTTTGTTTCGTTTGAAAGAATAGGTTGTGCATTGCCATTGCCAAACAGATACTATCCAATTGGCTAGCAGATTACATCTCTTTCTGTTATGCCTAGGTAGGACTGCATCTTGGGTGTCATGTCAAGGCTCATTCTGTCAGAACCATGGCAGTGTCGGTGGCCCATTTGCGAGCAGTTCCCATGGAGGAGTTCTGCAAGGCTGCAATGTGGAGTTTTATCCATACATTCACATCTCACTATTGTCTGGACAGAGATGGATGACTTGATAGTAGGTTTCGCCAATCTGTTTGAGGTGTAGAACCCAACTCTCCCCTCCTAAGGCCTGTTATTTGGGTTCAGTGTTCCTCCCCACTCTTACCAACAGTGCTGCTGTTGTGCCCATTGGCACCTGGTTGGGTGTCTGTTGGTCCCCTTTTGTATTGAGGAGCAGCCTGTAGCTAGGGATTCACCCATGTATGAGGACTACCATCCTGCTTGTCCTCGGAGAAAGCAGAGTTGCTTACCTGTAACAGGTGTTCTCCGAGGACAGCAGGATATTAGTCCTCAGAAAAACTGCCCACCACCCTGTGGAGTTGGGTTTCTCCTAATTTTCATTTATATATATATAATTCTCTGTTATAAGACTGGAGAGGGATCCTGTGTAGATGCATGGTATAGGGTATGTTGGGTATGCTCAGTTTGCCAAGTCAAAGTACTAGAAACTTTGACACAAGTTTTCCATGTTGGAGTTCCATCTGTTGATGTCACACGTGTGTGAGGATTAACATCCTGCTATCCTTGGAGAACACCTGTTACAGGTAAGCAAATCTACTAAATTTGGAGAAGCGGTTTTGCGAAGGCTATTCACCCAGTAGTACACTCTCCACGGTGTGTTTCGAATTGCTTATTTCAATAACTGCTCCACTGCAACCCTCAGCTTGAGACTCTTCATGTGTCATGGGAAAGTCAACCCTGCTTGTTGATGAAATAAGCAAGTTTGCTTATGGTAAATGGTGTTCTCCAAAGGCAGCAAGATTAATTAGCCATGCTAAATACCCACCAGCCTTCTGGAGAGTTGACTACTTAGTTTGACTTTGCTCTAAAATTGACTTAACAAAACTTCTATGAGCTTAGAGAGAAGCGTACATTCGATGCTGTCGGATGCTATCACCCACATATCATGTTTAATTCATCTTGTTGACTATGGAAAGCACCATGTATGATAAGCAAACTTGCTTTATAAATTTGGTGTTTGTTCCAGTGGCGTAGCCAGAATTGATTTTTTGGGTAGGCACAAGGTTAACATGGGTGGGCTGTAGGCATGCAGGTCTACTAGTTGTTTTCTTACTGATAAATAATGCCATATACTGCACCCTAGAATGGCTAAGTAATTTGCAACAGCCATTATGCATCATGTATGAAACTTTAAAATAATTTACTTCAGTTATTTCAAGCACTTACCAGCATTAAAAATTCCTTATTAATTAGAATTTATTTTATATTTATTGCAGTTTATAAATGCACAAGTATAGAAAACAATCAGATCCAATCATGTAATAAAACAAAAATTAATGTATTCTTTCATGAACCATTTTTGCAGAAAACCAGAAATCTTCATAAATACAATAAAATATAATTAATCATCAGAACAAGTGCAGCACAGAGCTAGGGCAATTCACATTACAACTAACATGAAAAAAAATTTCAAATTCTGGTGTCAGCTAAGCAAAAAATAATCCTCCACTGCTATTTTGTTAAGTAACACAAACTCTTGCAAAGAAAGAGGCATCTAGAACCTTGCCATTCAGTCACAGCACTGACTCTCAGGATTCAAATAACAGCAACCTTATGAAAAAGCAGCAATGCAAATACTATACCAGGCCCTAGAACATTAATACATCACCTACAGGAATAACAGAACAAGCTGGACTACTACTACGGAGAAACTACACGCTAGCAGAAATACTGCACTTCAGTCACACACACAGGCAAAACAGAAACCGACCCTTACCTAATATACAGGTCTATCCTGTAAAGTGCGGCCGCGTTTACCCTGCTCCTAAGCCGCGTTTTACTCACTTTCCGGCCGCGTTATCCCTTCCTGCGATCCCGAATCCACTATAACCTACTCCTACCGTGTCCTAAAATCCCCGGCCAACCCCTTCCGCACGCGGCATGGATATTGCATGCAAACGAGCGAATTAGCTATTCCCTAGCATCCCGTAACCCGCGCCCCGACTATCGCTATCTTTCCCTGCCGTTTTGTCGCGCGTTTAACCTGCAAACTTACCGCCTACCCTGACCCTGCGGTAGAGGCAGGGGTAAGGGTAGGTGGCAAGCTTTCCCCCAGCCCCCGCTCACCTGCCCCGGCCGCGATCGTGGGTGCCGGTCTCCGTGGCAGCCCCAGTCCTCTCCCCTCCTCCCGAAGCAAAAAAAAAAAAAAAAGCGAAAAAAAACATTGCAGTCCCCCTCCGATGTCCGGAGGGGGCTGCAAAAAGTAAGTTGCTTCGCCGCTGTCAGTTCTTCCCTCCTCCCGGAGCTGCTTTTTCAGCCTTGCTCCGGGAGGAGGGGAGAATAGACACTGACAGCGGCGAAGCGAAAAAAAACCAAAAGCAATTTTGGTGTTTTTTCAAAATTTTGGTTTATTTCCAAAAGCGACAATTTTGTTTTTTTTCCAAAAGCGACTTACTTTTGGGATCCCGTGACGCCAAACGTCGTGACGTCACGTCTTCAGCGGCCAATTGCACGCTTTCCCCCGTGCAGGCGGCCATCTTCGTCGGGAGGAGCTACGGGAGCCACGATCGCCATGTGTTCCTGCTGATGGCTGCAAAAAAAAGTAAGTTGTGCAGGCGTCCAAAAGCGACTTACTTTTGGGATCTTGACAGATCCCAAAAGTAAGTCGCTTTTGGAAAAAAACCAAAATTTTGAAAAAACCCCAAAATTGCTTTTGGTTTTTTTTTCGCTTCGCCGCTGTCAGTGTCTATTCTTTGCTCCTCCCGGAGCAAGGCTGCTTTTCGCGCCCTGCTTCGGGAGGAGGGGAGGGGGGACTGGCAGTCCCGACTTCCTGGTATCTGTCATTTCAAATGACATTTGAAATGACAGATACCAGCATGGCGTGAAGCGTTAGGCCCGCGCACCCAGGATACTGTATAGGCGCTCTATCCAGTAAAATGGGTTGCGCGGGCCTAAGGCTTCACGGACGCGGTTTACATTTACATAAAATTAATGTTCAGGATCGAGCGGTAGGTGTGCTGCACTGTGCGTGCGGCAACCGCGGGTGCCGCAGGCACTAACGCAGCTCTTCCTACCGCTCGGTACAGGATAGACCTGATAGAAATAAGAGACTATAAATTAGAAACAGAAACATGCAGATAAAACCAAAATAGAAAGCCTGAGAAACTAAAATTTCTGAACAGTGGAATACTTAAGAAAGAGCAAAATACAAAAATATAAGAAATGCACATTCCCATCCCAGAGAAATAGGAAGTCATCCTCTGCCCAGGCTCAAAATGCTGATAGCCCGGGTGGAATGTGGCAGGAGAACTGGAGTCAGGGGCACCATCATGGTCTCTTTTTCCTGCATATGTGGCTACTGCACACCACTTTCTCTTTTTTTTGGGGGGGGGGGGAGGGCAGGAAGAAGAGACCACGCTGGTGTTCCTGACTCCAGTTCTCCTGCCACATTCCGCCCGGGCTATCAGCATTTTGAGCCTGGGCAGAGGATGACGTCCTGTTTCTCTGGGATGGAGGAGTAGATGTCAGCTTGGGATTTGGAAGTGTGGCAACACACCTGTGTGTGCTTGGCGACACACTGGTGTGTCACAACACACCGGTTGAGAACCGCTGCCTTAGATTATAAAAGAGCTTTGGCCAAGTATAAGAGAGAAACTCAATTGCATCGCCAGGCTTTACATTTATTTGTAGTATACAGCCCTAACAGACTTGGCATCATAGTCACCAAATATACATTGTCTACCTGGATAGCAGAATCCATTCAGCGCTGCTACACCTTAGCAGGATTGCAGATCACAGGCTCAGTCGAAGCTCATCAAGTGAGAGCTGTGGCTGCTACTGTTGCTCAACTTAGAGAAATGCCTCTGAAGGACATTTGCAAAGCTGCAACCTGGTCACCAGTTCATACCTTTACTTCCCATTTCTGTCTTGACAACTGCTCAAGGACTGAAAGTAAATTTGTTCAAGCAGTTTTGTATAATCTGTTATCGCAGTAGTCTACGCTCCATGGTGAATGTGGCTTGTTTGTTCAGTAATCACTCCGCTGCAACCCTCAGTTTGGGACTCCACATATGTAATGGCTAATTCAGCTTGCATATCAATGGAAACAGCAAGTTTGCTCACTGTAAGCAATGTTATTTTTAAATTGCAGGATGGAATAGCTATGGAATACCCATCCACCTCCGTAAGAGTTGACTACCTAGCTAGGTTTGGTATGATATAGACTGAGGAGGCTTATAAGGCAACACTCACATGAGAACTCCTGCATATGCTCAGTAGAGCTCAAAGCTCTACTAGCTAGGATAGAGTCTGTCTGGTGCCGCCAGATGACATCACCCATATGTTATGGCTAATTCATCCTGCTATCTGTGGAAAATACCGTTTATGGTGAATAAACTTGCTTTATTCTCCATTCCTTTCCTATTAATTCCTAGCATTTTATTTGCTTTCTTGGCTGCTGCCACATACTAAACAAAGGATTTCAACATATTATCCACGATGATGCCTAGATCCTCCCAATGTGGAACCTTGCATTGTGTAACTATAATTTGGGTTGCTTTTCCCTAGGTGCTCCACTTTGCACTTGTTCACATTATATAACATTGCTATTTGGATGCCCAGTCTCCCAGTCTTGCAGGGTCCTCTTGCAATATCTCACAATCCTCTTGTGATTTAATAACTTTGTATCATCAGCACATTTGATCACCACACTTGTTCTCATCTCTAGGTTATTTATAAATATGTTAAAAATCAGTGGTCCCTGTACAGATCCCTGGGGAATGTCACTATTCACTTTTCTCTATTGAGAAAATTGACTATTGAACCATACTCTTCGTTTTGTATCTTTTAACCAGTTCGCAGTTCTCGGTAGAATATTGCTTCCTATCCCATGACATTGTTAAACATTCTTTGAAAATCTAGATATAGTATATCAATTGGCTTACCTTTATCCATATGCTTGTTTACACCTTCAGAAAAATGTAGCAGATTGGTGAGGCAAGACTTCCTTGGCTTAAATCCATGTTGGTTTAAACTATGACTATCTATATATGTTCAGTAATTTTGTTCTTTATATCAGTTTCAACCATTTATTCTAGCACTGATGTCCGGCTTACCAGTCTATAGTTTCTTGGATCACCCCAGAAACCTTTTTAAAATCTAGTGTTCCATTGGCCACCCTCCAATCTTCAGGTACTATAGCTGATTTTAATGATAGATTGCTAATTTCATTTTTCAGTTCTTTCTTTACTCTGGGATATATATACTTCTGATTCAGGGGATTTGTTACTTTTTAACTTGTCAGTTTTCCCTATTACATCTTCCAGGTTCACTGAGATTTGTTTTATTTCTTTGGAATCATCACCTTTAAATATCACTTCTGTCATGGGTATCTGCCTCACATCTTCTCAGTAAAATCTGAAGCAAAGAACTCATTTAATCTGTCTTCTATTCAACCTCCTTGAAGGAAAAGGGAGTAGCTAGCAAATATGTTTGATGGGAGTTAGCAGTCATTCTTTTGAGTTGTTCTTTAATGGCTTATGGGACTTTTCTGGCAGATCCTTTGGCTGAAAGCCTAGAAGTTACTTTATCAGTGACTTCTGAGGGAATGGGTATGGTTGTCTGATTGCTGCCACTAAGGTTCTGAAGAAGCCTCCAGGCTTTTTGGCTAGAATGTTAAAGTTAAGATTTTCAGTGTGCTCTGTCTATTTGTTGGCTTTCTTCTTTCCATGCCCTAGATCTCGTGATTGGTTGTAGTTTTGCAATAGGTCCTTGATGTCACTTGTCCAGTATGACATGAGCACTTTTCAAAAACCCCAAGGAATGGTTGCCTTTGCTGCATTGATAAACTATTCATATTTGTTGGCTTAGAAGAAATGTGGCAGTCTGCTTAGCAGTTGCTGTGTATATTTCCTAGTCTGTTTTCTATAAATTCCAAAGGGGAATATTTTCTGTTGGAAGCATTGAAATTTTGCCAACATATATGTTGGCAAAATTTGATGGCTATTATAAAAGCCATCAAGCACTTTTCTAAAACACTGAAATGGAATACCTGTAATAAATTAGGTAATGAGCATCATTTGGGCTCATAACCCTAATCCATCTGATATAGTTAAAAGATGAAGAGTCTTCAGCATTTTAAATAATTGCATATCTTCAGATGTCACTCAGTTGTTTTCCTCTGAACTATGTCCCAGTAGTATACAATGTCTATTAAAGTCTCTCATAATGATTGCTATGTGTAATACTATTGTCTGTGCTGGTTTCTGTTTGTTACTAGGAGATTTGAAGATATAGTTCTAATAATAGTCCAATGTTTATGAACTACCATGGGCATTTTCAGTAGAGCTGTTCTGGGAACGCTAGGAGAGCAATCCCATCTTGAGAAGATTGTGTGCCCTTGGGCCTCGGCACGACCCCAGAAGACTCCAGAGCAGCACCGAGGTAGGCGAGGTGTGTCCAAGCATAGGTGAAGACTGAAGGTCTGCCCTCTATCGGACCTGCATGCTTCTGGAAGGCCAACAACGCAATGTTGGTTACTGAACAGTCCTCCGACCGTTCCCAGCCCTTTTGGACCTGCCGCTAGGTCTTGGCAAGAAGCAGCAGGCCGGTCTGAGGACGAGGGCAGAAGAAGGCCTTGTGACATAGAAGATTCTAGATGAGACAAGGAACTTGGAAGTCTCTGGACAAGACGAGAAACTTGGAAGACTCTGGACGGGACGAGGAGCTTGGAAGGTTCAGACATAAGCACTATCTCTCAGGGCGCCCTACACAGCCCACCGAAACGGGCAGACCCAATAGGCTGGTCATGGGCCACCCTGTCCCACTGCGCGCCCTACACAACCTGGAGAGGCTGGTCATGGACCACGCGGAGAGCGGGACAAGAGGGAATCCAGCTGAAACGAAACTCCAATGACGAGAACAGGAACCGACGAGACGGATTTACCCCAACAAGGTGTCATTTGGAGAACCAAAGGAGCTGGAGGGTCAAGAGGGCTCAGAACAAGTGAAGGAGGAATGGAACCTCGGAACATCAGGAAGTGGAACATCAGGAAGCCTGGACTAGGAACCTCGGAACATGAAGACACGAAACATCAGGAAGCCACAGGAAGCAACGAGGACTCAGGACATGGAGCTCCAACAAAGAACAAGCAATGAAGACCTGATGGAGCGCTGGAAGACGAGACTTCCAGGAGTGAAGAACTCCGATGCAAGGCTAAGCAAGAGTGCTGGAGAAGCCCTTTTATAGGGCTAACAAGGAAGACACCCAGGATGATGTCACCAGATGGGTCCCGGGGCATATCCGGCCGCAGGCCCTCTAAATGTGGTAAAGAGGCATGCACCGGCGCCTAGGAGCAGGCAGAAGCAAGAGAGACAGCTGATGGCGGCGTTCCTACCGCGAAGATGAGGGAAACTGCAGGCGGCAACAGAGACAGCCTCTCTGCCTCTCGAGGACCCCGGCAGCAGCTCCATCCGCGAAGAGGACGAGTGAGACGGTACAGGCTGCCTGCGCAAGGCAGGAGCCAGCTGCAGCCTCCGGGCAGCGGAGGACGCCATCAGCAGCAGGCCCTGACTGCTGCAGAGCACGGCTTTGATGTCGGCGGCCTCTGGGCCGCATCAGGAACAAGCAGCACAGGAGGTAAGAGGCCTGCTCGCGGGGAAAACTCCATGGGCAAGAATCATAATAAGAGGGAAGGGTGATCATATTGCTGAGAGACTTCCACAGGACAATGTTCAAGTCCACATTTTTTTTCTTTTTAAATTTTATTTTAATTCAATAAAAATAATGCTTTCACAAGAGACCACAAAAAACAAAGACGATGGGTGTCAAACATTTCCAATAAGCATTGAACAATCATTATTAACAGAATCAATCTAGCATCATATTAACAAATATAATCCCCCCAACCCAATCTCACCCCAACCCCTTCCAGATCCTTGATAAATGAAGTAGACTCCAATAAGTCCTTCATAAACTCTGAAACGTCATTACATCCAAATATATCCATTGTACCTGAAGACTGGAGAGTTGCCAGTGTAACCCCAATATTTAAAAAGGGCTTCAGGGGCGATCTGGGAAACTATAGACCCATGATCCTAAGTTCAGTGCTGGGAAAAATAGTGGAAACTATTCTAATGATCAAAATCGTAGAGCATATAGAAAGACGTGGTTTAATGGAACACAGTCAACATGGATTTACCCAAGGGAATTCTTACCTATCAAATCTCGTCATTTTTTTGAAGGGGTTAATAAACGTGGATAAAGGTGAATCGGTAGATGTAGTTTATTTGTCAAACACCTTCTGAAAATCCAAAGTCCCTCATGAGAGGCTTCTAAGAAAACTAAAAGTCATGGGATAGGAGGCGATGTCCTTTCGTGGATTACAAACTGGTTAAAAGACAGGACACAGAGAGTAGGATTAAATGGTCAATTTTCTCAGTGGAAAAGGGTAAACAGTGGACCAATGCTTTTCAATATATTTATAAATGATCTGGGAAGGAATATGATGAGTGAGGTAATCAAATTTGCAAATGATACAAAATTATTCAGAGTAGTTAAATCACAAGCAGATTGTGATAAATTGCAGAAAGACCTTGCAAGACTGGAACATCGGGCATCTAAATGACAGATGAAATTTAATGTGGACAAGTGCAAAGTGATGCATATAGGGAAAAATAATCCATGCTGTAGTTACATGATGTTAGGTTCCATATTAGGAACCTACCACCCAGGAAAAAGATCTAGGCATCATAGTAGATAATACTTTGAAATCTTTGGCTCAGTGTGCTGCAACAGTCAAAAAAGCAAATAGAATATTAGGAATTATTAGGAAGGGAATGGTGAATAAAAAAGAAAATGTCATAATGTCTCTGTATTGCTCCATGGTAAGACCGCACCTTGAGTCTGTGTACAATTCTGGTCACCGCATCTCAAAAAAAGATATAGTTGCGATGGAGAAGGCACAGAGAAGGGCAACCAAAATGATAAAGGGGATGGAACAGCTCCCCTATGAGGGAAAGGCTAAAGCGGTTAGGGCTGTTCAGCTTGGAGAAGAGACGGCTGAGGGGGATATGATTAGAGGTCTTTAAAATCATGAGAGGTCTAGAATGGGTAAATGTGTATCAGTTATTTACTCTTTCGGATAATAGAAGGACTAGGGGGCACTCCATGAAGTTAGCAAGTAGCACATTTAAAACTAGTTGGAGAAAATTCTTTTTCACTCAATGCACAATTAAGCTCTGGAATTTGTTGCCAGAGATGTGGCTAGTGCAGTTAGTGTAGCTGGGTTTAAAAAAGATTTGGATAAGTTCTTTGAGGAGAAGTCCATTACCTGCTGTTAATCAAGTTGTCTTAGAGAATAACGACTAGTATTACTGGCATCAGTAGCATGGGATCTACTTAGTGTTTTGGTACTTGCCAGGTACTTGTAGCCTGGATTGGCCACTGTTGGAAACAGGATGCTGCGCTTGTTGGACTCTTGATCTGACCCAGGATGGCAATTTCTTATGTTCTTATCCAGGGGAGGACTGACAGTGATCTGTGTCCTTAGGCAATATGGGTCATTGGCCCCTAACCACCTTTCCAAAGCTAAGGGAGAGTGCTGTGGGCCCTCGGCACTACCCTGTTGTACAAATGATCAGTCAAACCCTGCTGCTTTCATATTTTACCACATATTTTATTTAATATTAGCATAAAAAAAGGTTGCCGTTATAGCACCTAGGGTACATGATGGATCTATATATTTCCAGATTTCTTGAAATTTTCTAAGTTTATTTTTTGGTTGCATCAGCTTCACATTTGTACATCAAACATACTATATTCCACCAAGCTTGCATTGCTAGAAAGGAATTTCTATTATTGTGTTTTAAAACCAAAGATTGTAAAATACCTGTTAATTTCTTATTACAAGCAGAAATGCATTCTATAATTGCAATAGATTGCCAAATAATTTGAAAGGACAGTTTTCATAGGATATTCATTATATCTTTATTGCTTTCCTTTTCTCCCATCCAAATTTTCCTTAGTACTTTGCAGAAATACAGCACATGTGAGAATGATGATGTCTTTATATGGCAAACGAACCATTATTTCTCTACTGGTGTCCACTCTGCCCTATGTGGAGTAAATTGTCTGAGGGAAGGATGCAGACACCAAAACCTGTAATGATTTATTTAAAAGAAAAAGCATTTTGGTAGTGTTTAGGACCTCACACAACTCTTAACTTAGTGTCTTCAGCAAATTTGAATGGCTCACACAAGCAGGTGAGTTAGAATAATCTTTTTTGTAAGTCACAATAAACAAGCAATTCCTTGGGGGCATCCCACACAATAGCCAGCTAACCTGATAGAAGGAGAGTCCCCCGAACAGAGCGGTTACATAGCTTATATGCTCTCAAGATAGAAGGTGTAAGAAATTTCCAAAATACTCCAACCATTAGTTTTGCCAATCTTGCAGTTTAATGTTACCTAAAGATAAGAAGAAAAAGAATTTGCAAATCAATAGAAAACAAGACAAGCAACGTGACACCATTAGGCTAGTTCTTGCAAACAAACTATCTTATGAACCATATGTTGCACCTTGTTCCAGTATATGTTAGCCCAACTTTAGCTCCCGACATAATCTTCCTCTTTATCACTTATAGTTATATTCATAGTTTACAAGTTTAGGGGGCAATATTCAACCACTGAGAGGCTCGTCTAGTCAGCTGGATAAACTTATCCACAGTTGCACCACTGAATATACCCAGCTATCTTAAAGTTAGCTGGATGTGTTTATCTAGCTAACTTTAGGACAGGTCAGAGGCATGACTAGTATTAGCCACGTAAGTTAACTGGCTAACTGAATATTGTCTAACTCCCCGGAATGCCTTCAGCTTATCCAGCTAGAATGTAGCTGGAGAAAGTTATTTTTCACTCAATGCACAATTAAACTCTGGAATTTGTTGCCAGAGGATGTGGTTAGTGCAGTTAATGTAGCTGTGTTTAAAAAAGGATTGGATAAGTTCTTGGAGGAGAAGTCCATTACCTGCTATTAAGTTGACTAAGAAAATAACCACTGCTATTACTAGCTACAGTAACATGGAATAGACTTAGTTTTTGGGTACTTGCCAGGTTCTTATGGCCTGGATTGGCCACTGTTGGAAACAGGATGCTGGGCTTGATGGACCCTTGGTAGGACCCAGTATGGCATGTTCTTATGTTCTTAAGTCTTGAAATTTGCCTGTTTAGCCATTGAGATGGATAACTGAAAAGTTACAACAAACAAGCCCAATTTTCCAGAAACCGGGAGTATAAATACAAACAA
The DNA here is from genome assembly GCF_901001135.1 of Rhinatrema bivittatum. Classification (NCBI taxonomy): domain Eukaryota; kingdom Metazoa; phylum Chordata; class Amphibia; order Gymnophiona; family Rhinatrematidae; genus Rhinatrema; species Rhinatrema bivittatum. The sequence goes on from NC_042617.1 coordinate 155,484,438, forward strand.
TCTAACAAGGTTTCCAGGTCAATTTGTTGATTTTCATACGCCACATAAATAAATGTAATTTCTATTATAAAAGAATATGTAGGACCACTGCCAACTGGATCTGCATAACAGTCAGACCCAACATAGGAGGAGTCACATTGCTTTATTTAATATTTCTTAGAGGCCCATTTGGAGCTAAGTACTGCAATGATTTGCGTGAGATTTTCTCGTTAGACAAAAGCTGTTTGTGGCTTTGTTTGAATTTTTTACATTTATTTCCCATGGCAATATTTTTTGAAAAAGACTCTAAGAAATATTAAATAAAGCAATGTGACTCCTCCTATGTTGGGTCTCACTGTTATGCAGATCCAGTTGGCAGTGGTCCTACATATTCTTTTATAATAGAAATTACATTTATTTATGTGGCGTATGAAAATCAACAAATTGACCTGGAAACCTTGTTAGATAACTGAAAAGTTAGCCATCTAGTCTGCTTTTGAATATTGACATCTTAAGGCCTAACTCACTTGATTCAAGTTAGAGGCCTGGGTAGATTTTTTCCCCCATATTGTCTCCCTTTTGTGCTTATTCAGCACAACTCCTTTTGACACTTATGGTCATTGATAGCTATCAGTATTTGAGAGAAGTCCATGAAAATACTGAGTATAAGATCTGCTTGTTAATGTTGCCTTGTGTCATCAAGTCGTTCCAGGGGAAGGTTCTGTGTTTACTGAAAGGCAACCTGGATGCCTAGCAAGAAGCCTTTGGGATGTAGATATTGATTGCCATGTTTTTTCTTGCCTCACTCCAACAATGATTCTTCCTATCTATTCTCTCCACTTATTTTAATTATTCTTGCTCTAATTGGCGAACAGTATGGGGAGGAATAGAAAAGTGGCATTGTCCCAGACTGCATTTTCCTCCTCCTCCAGCTACCCAGGACCAAACTAAATTTGCAGTGCCAGGGACACTGTAGTACCAAATAGTTCAAAAACTGAGTTGTCATGAGCAACAGAAGAAGAGATACTAACTCAGTCTTATGCCGGCTCATTAACATGCAGCTGCAACTTCTCTCCTCCCAGAGATTGGGCCTCAGGACCAGCCCCAACTGTAAAAAAACAAAAAAAACCCGCCATGGGGCAGGGGAATTAACTGTAATAGGGGAGAGGATGAGGAACGGTGGAATTTTTTTTTTTTTTATGATAAGCTGATGGCTGACTGAATAGGGATATTCTCCTTAGAAACAGGATGGTAGGTAATCCTCACACATGGGTGACATCATCAGATGGAGCCCCGATGCAGAAAACTTATGTCAAAGTTTCTAGAACTTTTGACTAGTCACACTGAGCATATCCAGCATGCTTTGTACCATGCATCCACATGGGATCCCTCTTCATTCTCTTCTTTTCCATGGAGCAGTAAGCCTTGTGGTGTGATTGAGCTCACTTTCGCTATTTTTAGCCTTGTGGAAAACATTTTTGCTCTTTGTGTTTTTTGCAGTCTTTCCTCTTGTTTCCATCGCCGGGTCCCTTTCGGTGCCTTCCTCTAGTGTTCCTAGTCAGGGTTTTCAGTGTTTCAGATAAATTTCCTTTTGCATTCGTTTCCCCCCGTGGTGGTGCCCCAGTGCCTGCCAGCCATCGAATGCCTGCCGCCATCACTTTCGACTTTGCGGCCCTTTTGTTATACCACATCATGGTCTCGTCCAGTTTTCACCAATGCCCTTGCTGCCTGAGGCCCATGTCTATCACTGATCCTCACGAGATATGTATCCTATGCCTGGAGGCATCGCATGACATCTGAGTTGCTGCTTATGCACCCAGATGACCCCAAAGGGACGTCAACTTCGACTTGACAAGATGGATCAGTCTTCGGGTCAAGGAAGTCCAAGTTATCAGCAGTAGTGGCATCAGAATTGATGGACACTGTGCCATTGACATCGGCAGGACCATTGGTTCCATTGTTGCTGCTAGTGGATGGGGGAGTTGGAGATCAACTGTTGTTGATCTCCTCTGGGCCGAGGACGCCGGGTTTGTCCTCTTTGACGTCTGTACCATGGAAAGACCAGGCCGATTATCAAGGGAAGCCTAAGAAGCTTTGGACCCCCCTCATTGGTCCAAAGAAGATCTGGCCACTCCTTCCTCCCAGGTGGTGTTTGCATTGGCAATGTTTGAGGAGGAGATGGCATGTCGAGTCCAGCTGGTAGTGGATCAGCACTATGGGGTATCGGGCCTGTGGCACCGAAGGCACCGGATCCAATGCTGCCCGTCATCCTACTGCTGCTGGAGAAGCTTAGTGTGCTCATTGGTGCATAACCGACCCATCTGAATCCGGTTTTCGGGATGACACCGGTGTCTGGCAGGGCACCAAGGCCTCCCCCTACGATACAGTGGTCGTTTCCGGTTCCTCCAAGGAGGAAGCTCCACCGAGGCCATCAGAGATGCTGAAGCCTTTAGCCTTTCATCCAGTTCTACAGGTGCCTGCACCTCCAGGTCGAAGGCTGAGCACCTAGGGTCTCATCCCCTGTAGCATACAGTGAGGATGAGGGTCCCTGTGTCCCCTGTGGGAATGATCCAACAGAGTCCTCCAGACTTGTCCTGTTGGCAGGTACTTTCTGATCTGGAACAGGGGATTTCCTTTTAGAGTCTCCCTACTCAAATTGTGCTAATCACGGATTCATCTACCTTGGGATGGGGAGCTCATGTAGATGGGCTTGGCACCCAGGTCCTGTGGTATGCTCAGGAATGTTCTTGTCCATTCAGTTTCCTGGGGCTTCGGATGAACAGGTATGCGCTATAAGCTTTCAGAGATCGGCTGTCCAACAAAGTTGTTCTGATCCAGATTGACTACTAGGTTGCCATGTGGTATGTCAACAAGCAGGGCGGCACGGGATTGTACCTCCTATGTCAAGAAGCAGTCCAGATCTGGTCATGGGTCCTGCCCCATGGGGTGGTGTTCAGGGCCATGTACCTGGCCGGGATGGAGAACTTGGTAACGGACAGGCTGAGTCGAGCCTTCAAATACCACGAGTGGTCCTTGGACCAGGAGATAATGAATTGGATATTCTGCCTCTGGGGAAGCCCAGACGTAGATCTGTTGGCATCCTCCTGCAACAGAAAGTTACCTCTGTTCTGCTCTCTGTATCGGATAGACGGCAAACCAGTCTCAGACGCCCTCGACGATCATTAAGCAAAAGGTCTTCTGTCTGTGTATTGTCTGATTCCCTTAGTGGCGAAGACTCTCTTTGAAGCTTCGTGATGACAAAAGGATTATGATTCTTATAGCCCGACATTGGTCGAGACAGGTCTGGTTTCCACTCCTTCGGGAGTTGACCATCCAGAGACCGATCAGTCTGGGTACTTCCCCAGATTTCATCATGCAAGACCAAGGCAGGCTGCGATATTCCAAACTCTAGGCCCTATAGCTCACTGCCTGGATGTTGAGAGGTTAATCCTGTAGCTGCTTGATTTTTCAGAGGATGTATCTTAGGTCCTATTGGTTTCTAGAAAGCCTTCCACTAGAAAGTCCTATGGACTGAAGTGGAGAATGTTTTCCGTGTGGTGTGAGCAGAAGGCCTTAGATCCGTTCTCCTGCCCCACCAAAAACTGCTTGATTACCTTCTACATCTATTGGAGGCTGGCTTAAAAACCAACTCTGTTAGAGTTCATCTTAGTGCAGTTGGCTCATACTACCACAGTATAGATGGTACACCCATCTCTGTACAGCCTATAGTTGTTCGTTTCATGTGGGGCTTGCTTCAATTGAAGCTTCCCCTAAGGCATCCCGTTGTGTCTTGGGACCTCAGTGTGGTGTTAGCTCAGCTGGTGAAAGCCACTATGTACCTGTGACCTGAAGTACTTGACCTGGAAGGTCATATTTTTGATGGTGGACTCTTCATCGTGCAGTGTCAGTGAACTCCAAGCCATAGTGACTTATCTTCCTTATACTAAGTTTTATTATGACAGGGTAGTCTTGCATATGCACCCTTAGTTCCTGCCTAAAATGGTGATGGATTTCCTTTTTAACCAGTCAATCATCCTGCCAACATTCTTTTCCATCCCCCATTCGGACCAAGGCGAACTGCAAGGCTGCGTCGTGGGGTTCTCTCAACGCATTCACGTCATATTACTGTCTGGATAAGGATGGCTGATGTGACATTAGATTTGGCCATTCTGCCTTCAGAACCTGTTTGAAGTGTAGAACCCAACTCTCCCATCCTAGGGTTCGTCGTTTGGGCTCAGGCTGTCTCCCCCTCTGTTACCAACAGTTCCGGTGTTGTGCCAGTTGGCACTTGGTTAAGTGTCTTTTGGTCCCCTTTTGTGTTGGGGATCAGCCTGTAGCTAGGTATTCACCCATGTGTGAGGACTACCATCCTGCTTTTCCTTGGAGAAAGCAGAGTTGCTTAGCTGTAACAGGTGTTCTCCGAGGACTGCTGGATGTTAGTTCTCATGAAACCCACCCACCACCCCTCGGAGTTGGGTTTCTCCTATTTTTATTTTGAATCGTAATTCTAAGTTATGAGACTGAAGAAGGACCCTGCATGGATGCATGGTATAGGGCATGATGGGCATGTTAAGTGTGCCTAGTCAAAGTTCTAGAAACTTTGACATTAGTTTTCTGCATCGGGGCTCCATCTGATGCTGTCATTCATGTGTGAGGATTAACATCCTGCTGTTCTTGGAGAGCACCTGTTACAGATAAGCAACTCTGCTTTTTTTTTCAATGATTAACTGGTAATTGCTGGGAGGGAGAGAGATGTATATTTTTTTTCTTTTCTGAGGATAAATCTGTTGACTGGTTGGGAGATGCAAAGGGGGAGAGATAGAGAGAGCTTTTTTCTTTTCTTTTTTTTAAATAAGAGAAACCTTTTTTAGAAAGCAATTTTTTAAAATTGTCTGGTTACTTTCTTAAAATGACACAGACCCATTAGATTAAAGACTGGGTAAGGGAGAGAGTATATGCCCGTCCCCTACCTATCCCCTGCTCATTAGTATTGCACCCAGTTCATGTACGGTAATTAAGGTAGCTAGTCTGTCCCTTGCATACCAAAGGTTGAGAAATATCGCTGTACAATGTTTCTATGGTAAGGTATTCTAAGAATCACAGGATCAATGTGCTGATATTTTTCTTCTTTTGTTTAGATGGCCAGGCTATTTTCCTTCCCCGAGGCCCTTTTCACAAAAAGAAGTTGGCAAAGAGACCTGGATACATGAGAACAGAAACCCAACAGAAGATAAAGTTTCAGGCATTCTCAGGACAACTTGAGCAAGGTAAAAAGCAAGATGAAGAAAGCAAGTGCTGTACTGTGGACAGACAGTACAAATATTTCCATGGTAGTTCATTGGTAAATGATTCTGTAATTACCAATAGCATGCAAACTAATTTGACCACCACTATTGCAACTGTGGCAGCAGAATCCAGGAATTTGTCTGATGTCAGTCCTCAACAGTCGGAAAATGTTTCATCAACTGGTCTTTTGTCTGCTACACCTCAGAAAGAGTTTCCACCTTTGTGTTATGATTTACTGGAGGCTGGTGTATTTGGAACAGAGAGCAAAACCTTTTCCTGTGTAAAGGGAAAGGAGACACAAAAAATGAACGTTTCATGCCAGAAAAAAGAGAACAATAACTACGAATCTGAAGAGAGAAAATTTTCAGGTCATTTCACCAGGTTTCCTGATACCTTTAATTCCAGTTTTAATTTTATACAGCTGTCTCTGAACGCTGGTTTTGACACAGTAAACCAATCACCAGAGCAAGTTCCATCTGTGATAAAACCAGATATAAGCAAGGGTCTATCTGAAATTGGACCTGGGTCTTGCAGTGACTGTTTGCCTGACTCAAAAGTTTCATGTTGCCACAGCAACAAAGATTTTGAATGTGCAATGCAGGCCCTTGTAGAGTGTGATAAACTGCAGGTCTGCAAGATATTTTCCTTTCTTGACCTGGATACAACATTTTACTGCTCTACGGACTCCGATGCCGTGTCTGCTGGTTCTTCTGTTACCTCTGGCTACGAAAGTAGCATTACTGCTAACGATGTCAGTTGGAACACACTTACAAGAAAGTATGACTCTGTCCTGTCAGACTGCCTGCTTAATAACCAAGCTGCACTGAAGGTTGGTATTTATTTAGTTTATATTTTTTTGTGCAGGGGATTTTGAACTTTTTCATATTGCACAGCAGCAGAAGCCATGAAATATATGCAGCTATGTAATTTCTCCTAGGCCAAGCAGGATGATAATCGTCACACAATAACCATGTTTTCTATTCACCCGAGTTTTGTTATCCAGGTTCTTTTCTACCTTGTTAAATGTAAGACAAGACTTTGTCATTGTTGTTTTGCAAGTTATAATGTAAACCGAAGTGATAATTAATCCTGTTAATTGAACCTCGGTATATAAAAAGTTATAAATAAATAAATAAATAACATCAGATGGAGCCCAGCATGCTGCTATCCACGCATCCACGTGGGATTCCCCTTCAATCTCTTCTTTTCCGTGCAGTTTTTGCCTTGTGGTTGTGGAGCTCTGCTCTCTTCAGAGTTTTTTCCCAGTTGTTCTCGACTTGTCTGCGCCGGGTCTCTCTTCTTCCCCGTTGGTGCTTTTATAGGGCGGAGTGTTAAGTTTTTTAGTTCTTTGCGGTTGATTCCTGACAGTGTCGATCTTTGGTGGCCACAGGTTATCGACTGCTCATTGGCTCATTTTTCATGGCGTCGTCAGCGTTTCGCCGATGCCCTCGGTGCCCATGGATCATGTCCATTACGGATCCGCACGAGGTTTGCATCCTCTGCCTGGGGGCATTGCACGACGTCCGGGGCTGTCGTTTTTGCAATCAAATGACCTCCAAGGGTCGTTGGGGCCGTTTAGACAAGATAGAGAAGCTTTTTGGATCCAGAAAGTCTTATCCTTTGACTCTGGCATTGAGGATATCGATGCCTAAGGGGCGAGGGGAGCAAATGAACGTAGATCAATCATTATCTACTCCGCCAGGGCCCTCTCTCTCTAGAGGGGCCGGAGATAGGCCGTTGTTGTGCTCCAGGACTTTGAAATCGACTCCATCCTCGATGCTGGGGAAAGACCGGGCCGAACCCTGTGGGAAACCTCGGAAACATAATCCACGGTCACAGTTGTCACATGGTACCGGACTCGGGTTGGTACCGGTGATTACTGTGATGCCCCCAAAGCGACTCTGCAGAGAGGAGGCTTCGACCTCTATCGAACATGGGAGTCCCAGGCGTTCCTCACTGATACTGGTGCCGGGCATTGAGCTCCCTCGGGGCTCCGATGAAGATCTGGTGATGCCTCTTCCTCTTCCTCCTGCTCCTCCATCCATCCTCATTCGGCAGATTTTCAAGAGTAGCTGGACTGCAGGATGCAGTGGGAGGTACTCTGAGCCCTTCAGGGTATCTGTTGTGAATCTGCCCGTGGCATGCAGGCAGATTACCTACCTTCTCGGTCGCGCTGGCTTCCCTGACGCAGTTGGGGAGCCGCCGGGACTCGGATGCCACCAGTCACCGCCCACGCGGCTTGAGACCGCCTCTGCCGACGCCCACGCTGGGACACATGCGGCGGATCCGCCGAGACCCGCGGGAGGCCGCACCAGCCAGCTTCTCTCCGTGACATGGAGCCGCAAGGTCATCGCTGGGGTCCTCGTCGGACGGCAGGAGGCCGTCCTGAAGCCTGCCTGCTCCTCCCTGCGCTGTTTCCGCCATGCAGCTGGGCGCCACTGTCCATGGTCCTGTCTCTTCTTCCTGCTTCTTGCTTTAGGCACCGGCACGCACCTCTTCACTTCATTTAAAGGGCCCGTGGCCGGATATGCCCCGGGTTCCACCTGATGACAACTTCCTGCATTAGCCCTATAAAAGGGGTTCCTCTTCAGTCACTCTGGGCCTTCAGATCGGGTTCCACAGTTGTCTGTGTCTTCTCTCTGGTCCAGGTCCTCCGTGGTCTTCTCCTAAGTTGACGGCTTCTTCTTCATGTTCCCGATGTACTTCGTCCAGGTCTCCAGTTATCTTCATGTTCCTGATGTCCTTCATCCATGCCTCCAGTTGTCTTCATGTTTCTGATGTCCTTCGTCTGTGCCTCCAGATGTCTTCAGGTTCCTGATGTCCTTTGTCCATGTCTTCAGATGTCTTCGTGTTCCTGATGTCCTTCGCTTGGAGCTCCTGATGTCCGATGTCCTTCCTGATGCTTTTGTTTTCGCCTCTGCCTCCATGCCTTGGTTCCTTGATGTCCACTTTCCTGGCGTGCCGTTGTCGTGGTCCACGACCAGTCCCACAGGTGGGCTGTGTAGGGCGCCTCACGGTACATAGACCATCCTCATCTCCGCAGTGCAACCCTCCGGAAGACTTCTGCTTCAGTCCTAAGTTTTTAATCCTTGAGAATCGTGAATCCTGTGCTTGAGTCTTATCCTGGTCTTCGGAGCCTGTTGATATTTGCGTCCGTCCATGTCAAGACTCTATTCGAACCTGCTCCATACCAGCGTGGTCCACGACCAATCCCGAGGGTGAACTGTGTAGGGCGCGCCCCAGTGCAGACCTCTTCAGGATTTTCGTCATATTCCGGTATCAGCTTCCACTATCCCTCCTAGAGTCTGCTTCGAGCCCAGCGTGGTCCGCGACCAGTCCCGCGGGTGGACTGTGTAGGGCTCGCTGCATCGCAGTCTCGACCCAGTGCCTTGATCCTTGCCTTTGTCTACAGTGTCCTCGCCTGAGTCTTTGTCTACAGTGTCCTTGCCTGAGTCTTCATCCAAAGTCTTCTGTGTTCTAAGGACTCCGTCTGCCCTCGTCCTCTGTCCGGCCTGCCACCTCTTGCTGTACCCAGCGGCAGGTCCGAAAGGGCTTGGAATGGTCGGAGGACTGTTCATTGATCAACATTGCATTGTTGGTCATCCTGGGGCGTGTAGGTCCGGTAGAGGGTCAGACCTTGTATCCTTGTCTTCGCTTCAGCCTTGTCCTGCTCCTCGTACCCATGGTCGTACCAGCTCACCTCCTGCGGTGTGTCTTGGGGCTCCTCCCTGAGTCATGCCGTGGCCCAAGGGCTCACATTACCTGCTTTAGAAATGACCGCGCCTCCGCACTCGTAACAGTAGCTGAAGGTCCCCAAGCCCTCGGTTCGTAACAGCTGCCAGAGGCCGCGCTTGTAACAGTATCGAACTGCGAGCTCCACCGGTGCCTCCCCCAGTGTCGGAGCCAGCCCCTGCAATGTTGGCAGTGCTGCTGGAGTGCCTTGATGTCCTCCTGGCCGTCTTGCCCACACAGCAGCTATCTGTGCCCGGGGGTCCCTCGATACCCCAGTGCCACCGGGTCCTCCTATCTCTGGAGTGATCCCCGTTGTGGGTTCTTCCAAGGAGGACAATGTGTTGCTGCTGGGGGCACCGTCAGGGGGCCCTGGTATTGCGGCTGGTTTTGCCCAGTCTGATCCCCATTCTCTCGGGGACCTCAAGGCTGCTGGTACCGTGGTGCCCTCGGTGCCTTTAGTGCCAAAACTGAGACGATTGGGCAGGGGTCCTCCACGAGGGTCCACAGGGGATTTCAGTGAGGAGGAAGCCCCGTATGATTCTTGGGGAGATGATACCTCAGAGTCTTCTGATGACTCAGGGGATCTTCCCTCTGATCTGTCCCATCTAGATGAGATGCGCCGGCCCCCACCGAAGGATCTAACCTTTGTGGGCTTTGTGCGGGCTATGGCGGAGGCCATTTCTTTCCAGCTCCTAACGGAGAACAATGCCCTTCACAGAATGTTGGAAGTTCTCCAATTTGTTGATGCCTCAAAGGAAGTAGTGGCTGTTCCCGTCCATGATGTCTTTAAGTACTTACTCCTTCGGATATGGGAACACCCCTGTTATGATATCGAGGTGTTTGGTGGATTCTCAGGGGCAACAGTGATGGTATCTCCTATGGGGAGGAGCCCCATAGGGAACTGAAGCACCGGGCTAGACTCAGATGCACAAATACAGAGAAATATATCTTTTATTATACAGCTAGTGTGGTCACCAGAGGTGGCAGTAGAGAGTAGATTAGATAGCAACAGTATGTGATCCTTGGCGTAAGAGACCCATCCCACAATGGTGGTGTAAGGCCCCGATGCAGATGTCCAGTAAGGCACTGTAGGAGAGACAGACTGGCAGATGTTATAACACACTCCCTGGTAGCTGAGTAGATAGAGTTCCCAATGAGCAATAGAGAGAGGATAGGTATTAACACCTATCCACAATGGTGGGGAAGGGCCCGATGCAGATGGGCAGCGAGGAGCTGTAGATGGACAGACTGGGAGAAGTTGTACTCACTCTCTGTAGCTGATAGGTAGTGTTCCAGCAGGTTTGAAAAATTGGTAGCAGGCATCAGGATAGACACACAGGCCCTCGAGGAGCGAGTATTTAGTATAGGATAGGCACCTGGAAATAAGCAAAGGGCCCCTGAGGAGCGGGTACCCAGGTTAGTAGAATCCCGGAGGGTGAAGGTGGCTTCCAGCAGAATAGAAGTGGCAGAGCAGCTTCAGACCGGAGCAAATCCAATCTGTTGCTTACTCGGCGAGAGTCCGCAAATGGGCAACCTTTTGAATACGGAAACAGGGACGTCACTCGAGGGGGACACCCCCGAGGTTCGTGCCAACACTGCCTCAAGACGTGAGGCGTGCGCGCGCGCCCTAGGAGGCCTCAGGTCAACATAGCGGGACGCCGCACCAGAGCCGCTCCGGGGAAGCGGGAGGGTGTGGCAAGGAGACGCTACGGATGCCATTCTCCCGAGGCTGGTCTGAACCAGCCTCGGCGGACCAGGTCTGAGACCAACGAACCAGGTCTGAGACCGACGGACGCAACAACCCCATCTCGGTGCCTCCAGTAAACCGGAAAGCAGATGCGGTCTACTTAGTGCAGCAAGCCTTAGGTTTTCAGAGGTGGCAGCTCCCGCATCAGTCAATGATGGTGGAATCTGCCCTCAAGAAGACCAAGCGTTCCCGCACCCATGCTTTTGTACCTCTGGGTCGGGAGCATAGAGCATTGGATGCCTTAGTTAGGAAAATGTATCAGGGCGCTATGCTGATTGTCCAGATTGCTTCCTACTAGCTGTACATGACCCAGTACACTCAGAACCTCTGGAAGTAGGTTCAGGAATTGTCAGATCTTCTCCCCCAGCAACAGCAGGAAGCCGCCTTGGCAGTCACCCAGCAAGGCTTGGAGTGTGGTAAACATCAGGAGCATTCCACCTATGAAGTGTTTGAAACAGCAGCTAGGGTTGCAGCAGCAGGCATCGACGCCCGTAGAATGGCATGACGCAAAGTCTCTGATCTCTGACCAGAGGTTCAAGAAAAACATGCAGACCTGCCCTGTACTGGTGAGAATCTGTTTGGAGACAAATTTAAGGGTTGCTGTGGCTCAGTTGAAGGATCACCATGAGACCCTCCAGCATCTCTCAGCCAGTACTTCAGACCCATCATCTTCCGCCAGGAAATCCTCATGTCAGAGCACCGACCTCGCATACCTGTATGCCTCGAGTGGGTTTTAGAGGCTGCTTTAGGCAGCAGCAGACCCCAGCCCTCAACTGGCACCCCAACAGAGCCTTGTTATGGGGTTGTGACTAGCTGCAAGGGAGCATAAGCCTTGTGTCTGTACCCTCGATGTTGGGGCCCCCGGTTGGCTAAGGTCCTTTTTGGACCGCTGGCCACAGGTCACTTCAAACTAGTGGGTGCTGTCCTTCATGCATTTAAGGTATTGGTTAAACTTCCTGGATGTCCCCACAGACACTTCTCCCCTGTCTGTTGTGAGGCCAGTGCCTGCATCAGAAACTTCTCTGGACGAAGATCTCTGCCCTTGTAATGGCCAGAGCAATAGAACTTGTACCACTGTGTCAGCGAGGGCGGGGGTTCTACTCTCGCTATTTCATGATTACAAAGAGAACAGGGGGGCTCTGCTCCATCTTGGATCTGAGGGCCTTCAACAAATTTCTATGAAGAGAAAAGTTCAAGAATGTCTCGCTGGGCACTCTGATTCCCCTCCTGCAAAATAGGAGACCTCAGTGTATGCATTTGTGTCATGCCACCTCTCCAGATCTCCCAGTAATGGTGGGAGAGTCTGCCCAATCTGGAGCAGGTGATTCCCTTTCAGCCCCCCTCCTGACTCAGGTTGTGCTTACCACAGATGCTTCCGCCTTGGGTTGGGGGGGGGGGGGGTGCATGTGGACAGCCTCCACAAACAAGGGCTGTAGTCTGCTTAGGAAACTCAATGCCAAATCAACTTCTTGGAGCTTCGAGCGATCAGGTACACACTCTGGGTATTCTGAGATTGCTTGTCCAACTAGGCAGTCCTGGTACAGACTGACAACCAAGTGGCGATGTGGTACATCAATGAGCAGGGAGGTACGGGATTGTTCCTCATGAGTCTGGAGGCTGTCCAGATTTGGTCCTGGGCTCAGTCCCAGGGCATGCTGCTCCGGGCCATCTACTTGGCTGGGACAGAGAAATGTGGTGGTGGACTGGCTGAGTCGAGCATTGCAACCCCATGAGTGGTCCCTGGATCAAGCAGTGGCAGATCGCATCTTCCGCCTCTGGGGGACCTCTTCACTTCCTCCTGCAACAACAAGATGAGTCACTTCTGCTTCCTGTACAGGGGGTACAGAAAGCCAGCCTTGGACGTCTTCACCCGCCATTGGATCAAGGGCCTTCTGTATGCGTATCTTCTGCTTTCTGTGGTGATGAAGACCATCCTGAAGCTTCATCAGGATCGGGGGACCATGATTCTCATTGCGCCTCGTTGGCCTAGACAGGTCTGGTTCCTGCGCCTGTGGGATCTCTCTGTCAGAGAACCGATCGGTGTGAGTGTCATGGCTTAGATCTGTTCTCTTGTCCCATTCTGAGGTTGCTTGACTACTTGCTGCTCCTTTCAGACTCTGATCTGAAGACCAACTCGGTCAGAGTACACCTAAATGCTATCAGGGCCTACCACCAAGGTGCTGACGGTTTGCCAGTCTCCGTATAGCCCATAGTGGGCCGGTTCATGCAGGGACTGCTTCAGCTGAAGCCTCCCCTGCAGCCTTCTGTTCTGTCCTGGGACCTCAATTTAGTGTTGGGTCGGCTCATACGTGACCCTTTCGCACCACTGTGCTCCTGTGATCTGAAGTACCTGATCTGGAAGGTCATCTTCTTGGTTGCGGTCACTTAGGCGCGCAGGGTAAGCGAACTTCAGGCATTGGTGACATATCCGTCCTACAAGAAGTTCTTTCACAATAAGGTGGTCCTCTGTACCCACCCTAAGTTCCTGCCAAAGGTGGTCACCGATTTTCATCTTAACCAGTCAATAGTTTTGCCCACCTTTTTCCTCAGGTCTCATTCACAGCAGGGCAAATGTGCTCTGCACAGTTTGGATTGCAAGAGGGCCTTAGCTTTCTAACTCGAGTGGACAGCAGGCCACAGACAGTCCACGCAGCTCTTCATCTACTTCGACAAGAATAGATTGGGAGTTGCGGTTACCAAGCAAACGCTGTCGAACTGGCTGGCGGATTGTATCTCCTTCTGCTATGTGCAGGTGGGCCTTCAGCTTGGAGAGCATGTCAAGGCTCACTCCGTCAGTGCCATGTCGGCTTCGGTGGCCCACTTGTGAGTGGTCCCTGTGGCCGAGATCTGCAAGGCTGCAACATGGAGTTCTCTTCACACGTTTTCTGCTCATTTCTGTTTGGATAGAGATGGCCGAAATGACAGTAGCTTCGTCCAATCTGTTCTTTGGAATCTCTTTCAGCTGTAAAACCCAACTCTTCCTGCCTGGGGCCCTTTTTTCTGGTTCAGGCTGTCTCCCTTTATTCTCCTCAGCACCACAGTTGTTGTGCTCCTTGGCATGTGGTTCGATGCCTGTGGATTTAGTAAAGTTCGGGAGCAGCCTGTAGCTACATATTCACCCATGTGTGAGGACTACCATCCTGCTTGTCCTAAGAGAAAGCAGATTTGCTTACCTGTAACAGGTGTTCTCCTAGGACAGCAGGATGTTAGTCCTCACGAAACCTGCCCACTACCCTACGGAGTTAGGTTTCTCCTATGTTTGTTATTTTATTTTCTCGTGGCATGCTCAATGTGCCAGTCAAAATTTCTAGAAACTTTGACAAAAGTTTTCCGTGCCAGGCTCCGTCTGATAATGTCACCGATGTGTGAGGAAAAACATCCTGCTGTCCTAGGAGAACACCTGTTCAGGTAAGTAACTCTGCTTTTTCTATGTATGGAAGTTAAAGTCCAAAATCTATGATTTGGAATTAAGAAAAAACATAACAAGTATATTTAATTTCTCTGAATTTTGTGAAAATATTTGAGTAGCAAGATCTAGCACTCTGAAAATATTACAGTAGTGGTTATCCCAGGCACCAGATCTGTGTGTTGTGCCTGTGATTCATACCCGGAATCTGCTACACAAAATAGTGAACTCATACTGTATATATCCATGGAGAAATAAAGCATTCTGCTGTACATACACACAGAGATAAGCCACTTTTATTTTTTTGGTAAATAAAATCGTGTCATTGTAATTTTTATTTTGTAGCTATTTTGATAATGTTGCAGAGTTAGAAAGGAGGACCCATGTGGCTTTTGTGTAATTTGTTCTGGGGGTGAGCACAAGGAGAGTTTTTGGGCATGTAGTGAGCATTGAGACATTAATGGAAGAAACTGAGCAAGTGAAAGAAGGAAGAGGGGAAATGTAATATTACCACTTTTATTAAGTCTGCTAAGTTTGCTAAATCTTTCAGCAATAAGTCCTACTATCCTTATTGCTTAAAAAAATATGTCCTTGTCACCTCTGGGATATCAATTTCTTATTTATGTATTTGATTTATTTTCTGCCTTTCAGACACTTCAAAGCCGATTTCATTCAGGTACTGTAGATATTTATGTCCCAGTTTGTACCTGAAGCAATGGAGGGTGAATTTCTTGGTATTGCATCACAAAAAAAGACAAATTTTGTGGACTTTTTTTGGTAATGGCATAGTATGTTTCCGGGTTTGATATTTTTAATAACTGCAGAGTTTCCTCTTCAAATATAGAAGCATTTAGCTACTCTGTTTCCTTCAGTACAGAAAAATATAAGGGTATCTATTTCAGAATCATTGCATGATTCATCTTTAGTATATAAAGACTAAGCATAATTAAAGAATATGTCATTCATTTCTACTTGCATTTTAACTAGATTTATGCTGCCTTTTTGTTTTATGGAGATAATAATGTGACTCTTCAGTTTCAAAGCCATATGTGTTGCGTTGGAGGTGGATTCTTGGGCTGAGGTGGGGTTGGCTTAATCCATAGGCAGGGGCCTACGGGTCCCCACAGTCAGCAGGTGGAGTGGGCTGAAGCAAGAGGCCACTGGAGCTTCATCTATACCAGCCCACGTTCCCCTCAGGTTGAGCCTTTGGGTGCCGGGGCTGGCAGGACTTAGGCGGGCCGCGAGGTTCGGTATAGGTAGTAAATGGTTCAGCCCAGAGATAGCAGCCAGCAGATGGCGTAGTACTATCATGGACAGGATAAGGAACTGGAACTCAAGCACCAAGGAACTAGGAGAGACAAAGGGTGCCTGAGCAGAGGAAGGCTGAAGCCTTGATAGACCGCATCCAGAGGATAGGAACAGAAGAGTCTCTGTCAAGCTGGAATTAAGATTGGCAGCACTAAGGTGGTGTAGCAAGTGTTAGGATTTGTAGGTATGTGGGCCCTGGGCTGAGGTGAGAGATGGAACCGCCCACAGGGAGGAGCCTTGTGAGCCTCACCGTCGGGAGGCGAGATCTCAATTGACATCAGACACAGCTATAGATTAGAGTCTTTATTAAGAAATAGAGAGGCACTGCCCGTGGAGAGGGGAGTACAGGAGAAAGTCTCAGAGTCTGTGCGATGGGGTATACCTAAAGGGAATACCTCTGTAGTGAAGACACGGCAATGGTCCGCAGAGCGTGATACACCGATGAGGCTCCTCAGTAGAGATAATACGATAGACACTTGAAGCATGGTATGCCGATGAGGGTTCCTCAGTGGAGGTGATACTGTAGTGGTACACAGTGCGGGGTACACCGATGAGGGTTCCTCACTTAGCGATGGTATGGTAGTGGTCCACAGCACGGGGTACACCGATGAGGGTTCCTCACTAGAGATGGTAAGGTAGTGGTCTACAGAGCGGAGGTACTCACAGTAGCAAAGGTTCCAAGAGAAACCCCAGGAAATGGGGCAGGTAGCAGACCAAGGCATTAGGCCCACGAGGAGCGGATAGCCGGAGATGAGGAAAGGGCCCCTGAGGAGCGGGTACCCAGAGTGTCTTATGCCGGAGAGGCAGCAACTGGAACGGGAAGTCCGTAGTGAACGAAGCGGATTCAGCAATGAGGGAATTCGTTGCCAAGTCGTTGGTAGGCAGAGCCAGCCAGCTTAAGTGTCCTTGAGGAATGACGTTATCCGGAGGGGACACCCCCGAGGTTCCCACCATGATGTGCTTAAGACTGGCCCGTGCATGTGCCTAAGGGATTGTGAGGGCAAGATGGCGGTCGTCAGTGCTGTCTAGGGAGGCCTGGGAGTGGCAGGCAGGCCAGTGATAGCTGGCAGAGGCTGCAAGTCTTCCCAACGGAGTCAATGCTGTGAAGAAAGAGGTGAGCAAGAGCGGTCATAGCCATCTGCGACTGACGGGCATAACAGTACCCCCTTCTTAGGGTCCCCCCCCGGGGGTTTTGGTTTTCTTGGGTGAGAAGCATGGAACTGTTTGATCAGCTCTTTTTCAAGGATATTGACTGCAGGCTCCTAGCTGTTCTCTTCGGGGCCAAATCCTTCTCACAAGATCAGATATTCCCAACACTTCCTGTGCTTCCTCACGTCCAAGATGTCCTCAACCTGATATGTTATATCCTCTTCAGCCGCTAGAGGTTGGGGCTTAGGTGGTTTCTTAGAGAATTCAGACAGGATGAGCGGCTTTAATAGCCAGATGTGGAAGGCGTTATGAATCTTAAGCGATGTGGGTAGATGAAGGCTGTAAGTGACCGGGCCCAGCCCGCGAAGTATGGGAAAAGGCCCGATGTATCTGGGAGCGAAGCAAGCTGAAGGCAGTTTCAAACTAATAAAGCGGGTGCTGAGCCATACTTTTTCTCTGGGGTTCAACTGAGGAGTTGCCTGATGATGGGCATTGTAGAATCTTTTTGCCTTCTGAGCGGCTTGTTGGAGAAGGAGTTTGGTGTGTTCCCAAAGTTGGTGCAACTCTTGCGCAGAAGCCTGTGCTGCTGGAGACGACACAGTCAAGGGTACTGGAAGAGGAGGCAGAGGTTGGCGTCTGTATACTAATTTGGAAGGGCGATGATCCAGTAGATGCAGACTGGTCAGAGTTTAAGGCAAACTCAGCCCAGGGTAGTAAGTTGGACCAGTCATTCTGCCGAGAATTCATATATGCCCAAAGAAATTGCTTTAGAGTACGGTTTGTCCTCTGTCTGTCCATTGGCCTGCGGGTGGTAGGCTGATGTGAGGTCCAAGGCTATGTCGAATTTCTTGCATAATGACGACCTGAATTTTGCCGTGATTTGCACCCCTTGATCAGAGAGTATATGTTTCGGGAGTCCGTGGAGGCGAAAAATGTGGTGAATGAACAATTTCGCTAATTCCGGAGCTGAAGGTAAATCAGGTAACACCACGAAGTGAACCATCTTCGAAAAGCGGTCCACGGTGACCCAAATGGTGGTATTACCACTGGATGGAGGTAAATCCACAATAAAATCCATGGCTATATGTGTCCATGGCTCACTAGGTGCAGGAAGAGGCTGAAGGAGCCCCCAGGGGCGACCCGCTGGCGGCTTCTGGCGGGCGCAGGTGGGGCATGATTCTACATATGCTTGGGTGTCTTTTGTCATGGTTGGCCACCAGTAGAATCTCTGAAGAGTGGCAAGAGTTCTAGCTTGTCCGGGGTGGCCTGCGAGCAAGGATTCATGTGCCCAGCGGAGGATCTTCTTTCAAAGTGGTCGGGGAACCACTATCTTCCCAGATGGCACTATGAGTGTGGCGGAGAGAAGAACTTTTGTTGGATCGATGATGTGCCGTGGAACATCTGGAACATCTTCAGTGGTGAACGAGCAGGAGAGTGTATCGGCTCAGGTGTTCTTATTGGCTGGCCGGTATCGTAAGAGGAAATTGAACTGGGTAAAAAAAAGAGACCAACGGGCCTGCCTGTGATTAAGGCATTGAGCAATGGTGTAAGTACTCGAG
This sequence comes from Rhinatrema bivittatum, assembly GCF_901001135.1. Taxonomy (NCBI): domain Eukaryota; kingdom Metazoa; phylum Chordata; class Amphibia; order Gymnophiona; family Rhinatrematidae; genus Rhinatrema; species Rhinatrema bivittatum. The sequence goes on from NC_042617.1 coordinate 155,502,604, forward strand.
GTTTTTGTGGTCAGTGTATACCGTGATTTGGTGCTGCGCTCCCTTGAGCCAGGGACGCCACTCCTCGAAGGCCAGTTTAATCGCCAGTAATTCCTTGTCCCCGATTCCATAATTACGCTCCGTTGGAGAGAAGCGTCAGGAGAACAACGAGCACGGGTGCAAGGTGTGATTGGCTGAGGACTGCACCAACACCGACGTCTGAAGCATCCACTTCGACGATGAAGAGTCGGCGGGGATCGGGGTGACACAAGCATGGTTCTCGTAGGAACGCCTTCTTAAGCTCTTGATAGGCGGTTATGGTTTCAGGTGACCAGTGGGAGGGATTGGCTCTCTTTTGAGTCATAGCTGTGAGTGGGGCGGTCAGTGTTGAATAATGGTGGAAGAATGAACTGTAGTAGTTAGTAAAACCAAGGAATCTTTGAGGCGCCTTAAGACTTGTTGGCTGAGGCCAATCCTGAATACTCAGTCTTTTGTGGATCCATCTGGAAGCCTTGGCTTGAGACCATGTAGCCTAGAAAAGGGACAGATTCCTGGTGAAAAGAGCATTTCTCCAGTTTGGCATATAACTGGTTATCCCTTAAGCGTTGTAGGATGTTGGCGATGTCCAAGTGATGGCTCTGGAGGTCTTGTGAAAATACCAGGATATCATCCAGATAAACCACGACACAACTGTAGAGCATGTCTCTAAAGATTTTGTTCATCATATTCTGAAATACCGCCGGGGCGTTGCAGAGGCCAAACGGCATTACCAGATATTCAAAATGGCCATCGTGGGTGTTAAATGTGGTTTTCCATTCGTCACCCTGGCGTATCCTGACCAAGTTATACGCTCCTCTGAGGTCCAATTTGGTAAATATCTTGGCCCCTTGGAGCCTGTCAAAAAGTTCAGAAATTAATGGCAAGGGGTAGTGATCCTTCTGGATAATCTCATTTAAGCCGTGTTAATCTATGCATGGCTGGAAGGAGCCATTCTTTTTTCGCACAAAAAAGAACCCAGCTTCAGTGGGAGTCTTTGAAGGCCAAATGAAGCCTTTCGCCAAATTCTCTTGAATATATTCAGACATGGCCTTCCTCAGCGAGGCTCAGTGTTAGGCAATATGTTAAAAGCACAATGAAATGAGCAGTGAGGTGGCAAAGTGTCCGCGGATTTCTTGGAGAACACGTCTTTGAAGGAGGAGTACTGCAGCAAAAGACCCGGAATAGATGTTGTAGTAGATAGGCAAGGCATCGGGGACACAACCTCCAAGCACTTTCCATGGTAGGAGTTACCCCTGTGGGACAATTGTAGAGTGCTCCAATCGAATTGAGGTGTGTGTAGTTGTAACCATGGCAGTCCAAGGACCATGGAGTGGATAGCCTTGTCTAGTATCAAGAAAGAAATGGTCTCCGTGTGCAGTGATCCGGTGCGAAGTTGAATGAGGACTGTGAAGAAGGTAACTTTGCCTCATAATGGGTGATTTTTCCCTATATGCATCACCTTGCACTTATCCACATTAAATATCATCTGCCATTTGGATACCCAATTTTCCAGTCTCACAAGGTCCTCCTGCAATTTATCACAATCCACTTGTGATTTAACTACTCTGAATAATTTTTTATCATCTGCAAATTTGATTACCTCATTCGTCGTATTCTTTTTCAGATCATTTATAAATATATTGAAAAGCATGGGTCCCATTACATATCCCTGAGGCACTCCACTGCCCACCCCCCTCCACTGAGAAAATTGACCATTTAATCCTACTCTCTGTTTCCTGTCTTTTAACCAGTTTGTAATCCACGAAAGGACATCGCCACCTATCCCATGACTTTTTACTTTTCCTAGAAGCCTCTCATGAGGAACTTTGTCAAATGCCTTTTGAAAATCAAAATACACTACATCCACCAGTTCACCTTTATCTACATTTTATTAACCACTTCAATAAAGTGCAGCAGATTTGTGAGGCAAGACTTGCCTTGGGTAAAGCCATGCTGACTTTGTTCCATTAAACCATGCCTTTCTATATGCTCTTTGATTTTGATCTTTAGAACACTTTCCACTATTTTTCCTGGCACTGAAGACAGGCTAACTGTTCGGTAGTTTCCTGGATCGCCCCTGGAACCCTTTTTAAATATTGAGGTTACATTAGTTACCCTCCAGTCTTCAGGTACAATGGATGATTTTAATGATAGGTTACAAATTTTTACTAATAGATCTGAAATTTCATTTTTGAGTTCCTTCCGAACCTTGGGGTATATACTATCCGGTCTAGGTGATTTACTACTGTTCAGTTTGTCAATCAGTCCTACCACATCTTCTAGGTTTACCGTGATTTGGTTCAGTCCATCTGAATTATTACCCATGAAAACCTTCTCCATTACGGGTACCTCCCCAACATCCTCTTCAGTAAACACCGAAGCAAAGAAATCATTTAATCTTTCCGCGATGGCCTTATCTTCTCTAAGTGCCCCTTTAACCCCTCGATCATCTAACGGTCCAACTGACTCCGTCACAGGCTTTCTGCTTCGGATATGTTTAAAAAGGTTTTTACTGTGAGTTTTTGCCTCTACTGCCAACTTCTTTTCAAATTCTCTCTTAGCCTGTCTTATCAATGTCTTACATTTAACTTGCCAACGCTTATGCTTTATCCTATTTTCTCCTGTTGGATCCTTCTTCCAGTTTTTGAATGAAGATCTTTTGGCTAAAATAGCCTCTTTCACTTCACTTTTTAACTATGCCGGTAATTGTTTTGCCTTCCTTCCTCCTTTCTTAACGTGTGGAATACATCTGGACTGTGCTTCTAGGATGGTATTTTTTTTTAACAATGTCCACGCCTCTTGCACACTTTTTACCTTTATAGCTGCTCCTTTCAGTTTTTTTCTATTTTTCTCATTTTCTCAAAGTTTCCCTTTTGAAAGTTTAGCACTAGAGCTGTGGATTTGCTTACTGTCCCCCTTCCAGTCATTAATTCAAATTTGATCATATTATGATCACTATTGCCAAGCGGCCCCACCACAGTTACCTCTCTCACCAAATCTTGTTCTCCACTGAGAATTAGATCTAAAATTGCTCCCTCTTTTGTTGGTTTCAATTGCTCCATAAAACCTTCATTTATTCCATCCAGGAACTTTATCTCTCGAGCATGTTCTGATGTTACATTTACCCAGACAATATTAGGGTAATTGAAATCTCCCATTATTACTACACTACCAATTTGGTTAGCTTCCTTAATTTCTCTTAGCATTTCACTATTCGACTCACCATCTTGGCCAGGTGGATGGTAGTATACTCATATCACTATATTCTTCCCCAACACACTAGGGATTTCTACCCATAAAGATTTGATTGTGCATTTAGTCTCATGCTGGATGTTTATCCTGTTGGACTCTATGCCATGCTGGACATATAGCGCCACCCCCATCTCCCAGATGTGACTCTCTGTCATTGCGATATAATTTGTACCCTAGTATAGCACTGTCCCATTGGTGGTAGATAAAGTTTAATGTGGATAAGTGCAAGGTGATGCATATAGGGAAAAATAACCCATGCTATAGTTACACAATGTTAGGTTCCATATTAGGTGCTACAACCCAAGAAAGAGATCTAGGCGTCATAGTGGATAACACATTGAAATCATCGGTTCAGTGTGCTGCGGCAGTCAAAAAAGCAAACAATGTTGGGAATTATTAGAAAGGGAATGGTGAATAAAACGGAAAATGTCATAATGCCTCTGTATCGCTCCATGTTGAGACCGTACCTTGAATATTGTGTAGAATTCTGGTCGCCGCATCTCAAAAAAGATATAATTGTGATGGAGAAGGTACAGAGAAGGGCTACCAAAATGATAAGGGGAATGGAACAGCTCCCCTATGAGGAAAGACTAAAGAGGTTAGGACTTTTCAGCTTGGAGAAGAGACGGCTGAGGGGGGGATATGATAGAGGTGTTTAAAATCATGAGAGGTCTAGAACGGGTAGATGTGAATCGGTTATTTACTCTTTCGGATAGTAGAAAGACTAGAAGGCACTACATGAAGTTAGCATGTGGCACATTTAAAACTAATCAGAGAAAGTTCTTTTTTATTCAACGTACAATTAAACTCTGGAATTTGTTGCCAGAGGATGTGGTTAGTGAAGTTAGTATAGCTGTGTTTAAAAAAGGATTGGATAAGTTCTTGGAAGAGAAGTCCATTACCTGCTATTAATTAAGTTGACTTAGATAATAACCACCGCTATTACTAGCAACGGTAACATGGAATAGACTTAGTTTTTGGGTACTTGCCAGGTTCTTATGTCCTGGATTGGCCTCTGTTGGATACAGGATGCTGGGCTTGATGGACCCTTAGTCTGACCCAGTGTGGCATGTTCTTATGTTCTTATGGTCTGCAGAGGCAGGTAGTTGGGCCATCTGTCCTTCCTCCGGTCCCGTAAGAAGGGTGCAGTAAACCATTAGATAAGCCTCACAATCAGGTCCATACAGTAAACTGTGCGGGAGAGCCGGTGCTCCGAGGCGAGCAACTGCTCTCCCAACGCTCACCCAAGCACCTCTCCTGGGGACTCCATTCAGTATTTAAATTAGGGCCTGCGCTAATAAGGAGGTGCTAGGGACACTAGCGCGTCCCTAGCGCCTCATTATTGGCGGAAGTGGTGGCTATCAGCGGGTCTGACAGCCGACGCTTAATTATACCGGCGTCTGTTGTCGAACCTGCTGACAACCACGGGTTCGGAACAAGGACGCCGGCAAAATTGAGTGTTCGTTTTCCAACTCGTGGGCCGCGGCACATTTTTTTTTTTTTTTAAGAAGATTTTTATTTAATTTTTTTAATTTTTGCAGCCTCCGACTTAATATCGCTATGATATTAAGTCGGAGGGTGTACAGAAAAGCAGTTTTTTCTGCTTTTCTGTACACTTGCCCGGTGCCGTCTGAAATTACCTCCTGCCTTTGCCGCGAGGTACCAAGCGTACAGAAGACTCAGGAACGAGGAACCAGGGATTCAGAAGAGCAAGACAGACTCACGAACTTCAGGATCAGGAGAAGCAACATCAAGCTGGATCACGGATATCAGGAACAAACATCTGGACTGGAACACAGGTACTGGATTAGGAGACAGACCTTAGGGCTGGCACACGGACATCTGGAACAGCAGGTGAACATCAGAACTGGAATGTAGACAATAAGACAAGACGAGGAGCTCCAACGAAGAACAGGAAACACAGGACCTTGAAGAAGTGCTGGAACAAGGACGACTCCTGGAGCGAAGGACAGCAGGATCCCAGGAGTGACCAACTCCTTGCGAAGGCAAAGCTGGAATGGACGCTGAGCCCTTTTGTAGGGCTGAAGAGGACAACGCCCAGGGAGGGGTCAGCAGGGGGCCACACCTGGCTGGCCCTTGAAGAGGAGGAGAGAGGCACGCGCCCGCGCCTTAGAAAGCTGGATGAGAGAGAGCTGGAAGCTGGTGGCGTCCTCAGCCACGTGGAAGGCCTGAGGAAGCCAGGAAGGCAGCGTAGCAGAGGTGGCTTCCAGTCACGGGACGAGAGAACTCCAGGCTGGCTGCAGGAAACAGAGAGGGCTGTAGGAGACTATGGGCACCGGCAGGGACGGCCTCCCTGCCGGCTGAAGACCCCGGGAAGGCTTGCAGAGCGTCGGGGAAGAGCCGGCGCGGCAGCGGAGGTCCCAGCCGCATGGGAGAGTTCCCGGCGGCCCGACCCTGCCGCACAGGACCGGCAGAGGCTGGAAAGAAGCTCGGCAATGGCAGCGTGCCCCCGCAAAGACTGCAGCGCCCGCAGCCTGACTGGCCGCGTGAAGGTAAGGAGCCTGCCCGAGCTCCTCACGGGCAGGACCGCAACACACTGTACCTCAAGGATGCTTACATGCACATTTTGATTCACAAGGATCACAGGAAATTCCTATCATTGGCTATAGCTTCTAAGGATTACTAGTATTATGTCCTCCTCTAAGGATGCTAAGCTCCACCCAGGGTATTCACAAATTACCTCGCAGTAATAGCAGCCCATTTAAGGAAAAGGAATATCTTTGTGTATCCTTACCTAAATGACTGGCTCATATCCAGCAATACCTTTCAGGGATCATATGCATCCACTCTTTATACAATGAAGAGTCTTCAGTCCTTGGGATACATCATCAATTTCCTGAAATCCATTCTATAACTTAGGGTTGAGCAAACATTTTGAGCTGTAGCCCCCTTTCTATTCATGCAATTGGTTGGGGCCCCCCAAAATGGGTTACGTCATATCTGTATATATAAAAGGCTTGTATCGCTCGAACAGGTTCTTGTGGCCTGGTTTTGGCCTCTATTGGAAACTGGATGCTGGGCTTGTTGGACCCTTGGTCTAAACCCAGCATGGCAATTTCTTATGTTCTTATAGTGTGGCACTCTGGCCACTAGATGACATATGGATATTGGAAATTGTTTAAAGTGAATGCAGCCATATATTAAAACATGGAATTTTACAGCTTTAGGGGTCAAGTGGAATGCGTGGAAGTGTGCGCCAGTATACGAGTGGCACTTTGATACAGGCTAATAAGGGAATGTATCAGAGTCGTATGAAAGAGGTTGTTCCATGAGGGTTAACTGCTGGTTACTGAGGAAGGTGTCTCAGGGTGGGAGGCTCTGGAGGGGTTTGAGCCAAGGAGAAGGAGCAGGTGCCACATCCAGTAGTGCTAAGAGGTTCCAGAAGGAGTCAAGAAGCTGAAAGGAGAATGGGGGTTTCCTCAAAGCCATTCAGGAATTAAGAGTTAGAAGGAGCAGAGAGGGCGTGTCTGAGGAGACCAAGGCCAGAGAGGATTGGAATAAAGTAAGAAGATGTGTTGAAGTTCTGCAGGACCAAAGGGAGAGAAGTGCTTTTGAAAAGTTTCACTTGTGGCTGAGGAACTCCATCTGCCTGTTGAACCACACACCCCGAGCAATGCCGGGTTCTTTTGACTAGTGTGTACAAAATGTTTTTCTCTCTGTCTTTGTATTTTTCTTTGTCTTTATTTTCTCATGTTTTGATTTGCTTATTTAACTATTACTTTTCTTTTTTTTTTTTTTTTTTAAACGTTTTTCCTCGTTTTTCCCATTCCCATCTCCTCATTCTCTCTGGCCTCTTTGCCCATTCTTCTCCCCTACCTCACTATTTCTTTTCCCCTGGGTAAGCAACAGCTGTGATCTCTCCCCGGGTAGGGACTGGCAGCAGTAGGAACTCCTGAACTGAGGCCGGAGGGTGGCAGCTCTTCCAGTTCCGCTGCAATTCTCCTCACCCGGCCCGCCACAGCAGAAGCAGCGCTTTTCCCCAGCTCATTGAAAGAGTCGCGCGGCTAAGCCGAGGCATGCTTACAGTGATGTCACTATGCTCTGGCAGCTCTCTCCCCACTGTCCCCCTCGCCTTTGCCCTGCCTCTTGAACCATTTGCAGAATGGATATATAGGGAAGAAGGAATAAAAGAGATACAGATTGGTGAGAATAGTTACAAAATGACTTTATTTCGCTGATGGCCTACTGTTTACCTTGGAATCTCTGGATGAGTCTCTTAAGAGTGCTACTGGGGGAAATGCGTGGTTATGGTTTAGTATCGGGGTTCAAGGTAAAGGAGGATAAATCGGAAATATGCCTCCTGTAAGTGATTGTAACTCAGAAAACTATTATGTTAAAGTAGAGCTAGCTATCTGATTTAGGGAGATTTGTTTTGTTTAAATTCACCACTGCCTTAAATTGAAAGAGGAAGCTGGAATAGCCGGCTGTTTGCCTCCTGTGAGTTCTCTTAAAAGTAGAGTTTTTATGCTGCCTCTTAGTTAAAACATTATGCTCCTGTCTGATGAGCAACTGAAAAGTGATAGAGAAAATGTATCAAGGAAACTTAAAAATTCTGAGGTTATTCAAGTAGTAGTTACTTTGCTGTACTTTCCCAGTCAAACACTGGAAACAATTGGGTGATTAGAAAAGTGTTAAAGCAAACATATTGAGAATTGAACCTGTGTTAACTAGATGGTTTTGATTATGAACAATAAAAATTGCTATGGATTGCATTTGAGCTGCACTAGTGATTATGAGGAAACTACAAATTAACTTAAGAGAAATATAAGGAGCGTTGTTCTGAAGTGCTTTTTTTTTGCATGTTGGTTTTTAACTAGAATAAACACAGACAGGGTGATGCAATACTGTGTGCTGCGGCCAGTGCACGGCTTAACACGCAATTGAATGTGCGTTTTTAGATGCAAAATGGGGGTTAATGCACCCAAAACGTGCGTCCAATCGAGCACGTAGCTAATAGCAATCATCACAAGTAAATTCATGTTGATGAGGCTATTAGCTATTACCTCCCCCCCTATACAAATATTGTATTGCAACGGCCTGAGAGTGATTCATTTTGCAAAATGTAGAAAGCCTAGACTTATAAGACAGTGTCCTGGATAACGAGGGTAGTTTAATGGCAGTCTTAGACCAGGTCTTTGTGATCTACTGAACAGAAAGAAGGAAACTGTGGGCCTAAAACACGGGGTCTTAAATGAGAGTGGCTAGAGACAGTTGTTAGCACTAGGGAAGCTACATATGATAGAGTGTCTTAGGCATTAAACGGATGCTCATGATTGAGCTCCCTTACTGCGCGCCGATCCACCTCTCCCGGGTGCCTGATTTAATATTTAAATCGGGTGCCGTGGTAAAAAGGAGGTGCTGGGGGAAGTTGCGCGCCTCTAGCGTATCCTCGGCAAGCAGGTGCCTGGGAGAGGTGTCTGTCACTGGTGAGGAAAATGGATGCTCAATTTTATGAGCGTCCTTTTTCCTAACTTGTGCACAGCCACGGGTTAGGAAAACGGATGCTTGTTAATTGAGTGTCCCTTTTCCTAACCTGACCGCCGGCACCCTTTTAAAAAAATTCTTCTATTTCAGTTCCTCCGACTTAATATCGCAACGATATTAAGCTGGAGGAACTGAAAAAAGGAACAGAAAAGCAGTATTTTCTGCTTTTCTGTTAATTTTTTGGGCTCTTCAAGAATTAATGCGTGCTCCAGGCAAGAATGCGCATCCAACCATGGGTTAAACAGTGCACTTGGCTGAGCGCACTGTATTGCATCGGCCTGTTAGAGATCTAGCCCTCACACTTACAGCGGTGCTTCAGTAAGATGATAACAACAAAAAAAACACAGACATAAAATGCAGTAACACTTCAGCCCCACATAATTTCCCCTCTTCCTGCATATAGTTTGTCTCACAGAGACCTAAGCCTTCTGAAACCCTTCTCTTGTTCATGCTTAATTTTCTAAGCACCCTATAACTAATGGTTTCTTTTTTTTTTTTTTTTTTTTTTTTAGTTTTAAATTTTTATTGGCAATGTCATACATCCTAGACACAATTCGCTGGCATAGAGCAATGTGAGCAAATACATAAAAATTGTGAAGGAACCAGCTAACATTAATCGCCAGTATAGATAAATGAGATTCCCAAATCCCCCCCTCCCCCCTTTAGAGGTGTTCAGCCAGATACAAATAAAGAGGATAAGGCACAGATGTCCACAATAAATTGCATGGACAGGACAGGTGAAAGGCCGAGCCCAACACTAGGCATTGCTGCCGACTCCTCTCGCCTGCATAATACAATAGACCATTCAAAGGAAGCAATGTTGCCAGCGTTCATAGAGGCCCCAGGTCTTGTGAAAGATATGGAGTGAGTTATTTTTGTAAGCCGTGATACGTCCCAAACTATGGATATGTTGAACAGAGGCTTGGATCATGTGCAGCGTTGGGACTCGTGGATCCTTCCAAAGCTGAGCTATCGAACATCTCGTTGCGGTAACCACATATTTAATAAAATAATCATGGTATTTATATCCGTCTGTCCTGTCGTTATTAAGCAGAGCTTGCGCCGGAGTCAACTGGAACTGTATTTTTAGTACCCTTGCAATCCATTGAGATACCAGGATCCATAGTTTCTGTATCTCAGAGCACGTCCACCAAAGGTGGAAAAAGGTTCCCCTTTCACCACAACGCTTCCAGCAAAGACCGTCAGAGTGCGGGATAATGTGTTGGAGGCGGGTCGGAGTTATATACCACCTAAAGAATAGTTTATAACCGTTCTCAATATGCAGGGCGGAATTAGACCTTTCCGCAGTCCCTGGAACACCCGCAACCAGTCCTCCTCCCCCCAGGTACATTGCAGATCCAGTTGCCATGCCTGTATATGAGGTGCTGATAAATTAAATCGACCAGATAGTAGACTATAGAGATTTGAGATATGATTATCAACGTGATCCGCGTGGCGGCACATACTTTCAAAGGTAGGTATGCCCTTTGATAGGTCACCTGCCACCTGGTGCTGTAGACAATAATGTCTAACTTGCAAATATTTGAATTGGTCCCCCCTGGGCAAATGAAACCGATCCCTAAGTAATGCAAATGGGATCAGCCCCCCCGGCTCCCAGATATGGGCAAATTGAGTTACACCTTGCGCAATCCAATGAGAGAAAACCCGAGGGTGTCCCGCTGGCCGGAAAGCGGAGTGGTGAAATAAGTATGTACTATGAAAAACAGATTGTGTGCCCACCAGCGCCTTCCTCCATTGAGACCAGGCGGCAAGGGTTGCCTCCACAGAACCTGGCAACTGCACCACAGGAAGCCAGGAAGATCTCGGCTGCCACAACAGGGCCCCCAGGGGAAGAGACCCAAGTATCGCCTGTTCTAGTTGTGCCCACGGCTTACTACGCTGAACACAGTGCCAATCAATCGCCGCTTTGAGCTGAGCAGCCCCAAGGTACTTAGCAAGATCCGGCACACCCATACCCCCCCCGCTGCCGCGGGAGGTACAAAGTGTCCCGAGCTATCCTGGGTCTCCTCCCCTTCCAGAGGTATTTATTCAGCCGCTTTTGCCACTTTGCTAGAAGTGTGCCAGGGATGACCAGTGGCAAGGTTTGAAACAAATATAATAAGCGAGGTAAAATGTTCATTTTTAGGACCGCCAGTCTCCCCAGCCAGGAGATATGATAGCGGTCCCATTCCTCCAGCTCCTGATATATTTTAGCCAGCAACGGCGGGTAATTGAGTTGAAACAGATCAGAGCCCGGACCCAGGTAAATCCCCAAATATTTTAACTTAGTCTTTGCCCATCGAAAAGGGAATTGGTGTGTGATCTGTGTTGCTATCTCTGGGGCCAGGGTGACATTAAATAGTTCTGACTTATCCCAATTAATGGTGAAACCGGAAACTGCACTGAAAGCCTGGAGTTCCCTCGTAATTGTCTGTAAGGAGAACAAGGGGTCGGTAATGGTAAACAGTAAATCATCTGCAAAAAGGGACAGTTTGGAGGAGAACTCCCCTGCCTGAACCCCTGCTATGTTATTATTATGCCGGATGCGATAGGTAAAGGGTTCCAGGAAAAGTGCAAAAAGGAGGGGGGATAAGGGGCAACCTTGCCGGGTTCCCCGCTGGACAGCAAAGAGGGAGAGTAACCCCCATTAATTTTTTAAGCAGGCTGTCGGCCCCTCATATAATTTGTGAATCCAGCTCAAAAATTTGTCCCCAAAATTATACTTTTGTAGGGTTTGGAATAAAAAAGGCCAGTGCACGTAGTCAAAGGCCTTTTCAGCATCCACTGCCAGCAAGGCCATGGGAATCTTCTGAGTGCGAGCCCACCACATGGCATCCACAGCCTTCCGAACATTATCGGATGCCATCCGACCTGGTATAAACCCAGCCTGTTCAGAGTGAACTAAAGCAGGCAGGAAGGTGTTTAGCCTTTGGGCCAGGATTTTCGCTAAAAGTTTCAAGTCCAGATTGAGCAGGGAGATGGGGCGGTAAGAGCCGCAAACCATAGGGTCGCGCCCGGGCTTACCTATCAAAGTCACTCCAGCTAAATTGGCCTCCCTAGAAAGAGAGTGCTGTGTTGAAGCGAATTAAATAATTTTTACTAGGGGGGCTATCAAAACATGAGCAAATTTTTTGTAGAAAACGGCAGTGAACCCATCTAAGCCCGGAGATTTGCCTGCTTTTAAGGATTTGATCGCCCACGATACTTCCGCTGCCGTGATGTCACGGGATAAAAACTTTTGGTCCTCAGGAGACACCTGTGGGAGCGGGATAGTCTGTAAATATTCCACTATTGCTTCCTGGCTAATGTTAGCGTTGGAGGCGTATAAATCAGAGTAGAATCGCAAAAAGCGCTGTCTGATAGCAGAAGTAGAGGTAATAATATCCCCTCTCTCGTCCTTTACCTTCACTATATGGCATTGAAGTTGCCTAGCCTTTAGTTTACGGGCCAGGTGTTTTCCCGCCTTATTCCCCCCTTCATAAAAAAGTTATTTTTGCCCGGGTTAGCCGGTAAGCTATCTGTGCCGCCTCTATGGATACCAGGTGCATACGCAGTTGGTCCATCTGGCGTAAAATACGGGCATCCCCCGTTTGAGCATGAATAAGGCCCAAATGCTGAAGCTGTTGGATAGTCTCTAGCTTATCCTTCTGCTTTTGCTTCTTAAGAGAGGCTCCTTTAGCTATAAGTTTGCCCCGGGTCACTGCCTTGAGACAGTCCCATAGCGTAGTCGGGGCAATTTCTGGGCTATCGTTAATCAGCAAGTATTCCTGTAGATCAGAGTACAGAGTAGCGCAGAAGCCCTCATCTTCCAACAAGCTATCATTGAGCCTCCAGTAGCGTTGTCCAGGGTCAGTCGCCAGTACAGCCAATTGTAAAGACACCGGTCCGTGGTCAGACCAGGTGGCAGCCCCGATAGCAGGATAAGCAACCTGATTAGCACATCCCTTATCAACCAGTAGGTAATCAATTCTGGAATACGTTTTGTGGGCCCTGGAATAAAAGGTATACTGTCTCTGCTTGGGATGCCAAACCCGCCACGTATCAATCAGGCTATAACGCCTTAAGAAGCTATGGAAGCCCTGACGCTCCCGCCGCTTGTTGGAAGTGCGGCTATTAGAATTATCTAGTCTAGGATTCGTGGTTAAATTAAAATCCTCTCCGATAAGGAGGTGGCCCTCTGCACTCAGATCAAGAAACTGCGACAAGCGAGCCAGGAAAATATCCTGAGCTGCATTAGGAGCATAGACACTAAGTAGTGAGTACTTAACTCCCGCAATGGCTACATTGACTAAGACATATCGTCCCTCTGGGTCTGAGTAACAACTAAGAAGTTCATAGTGCAGGTCCTTATGAATAAGAATTCCCACCCCCAAATATTTATGGGCTAATGGTCGCGCAGCCCAATATTGTCCCGGATAAACGCTGTAGTAAGCGTTCATAGCGTTTTTTCAGATGTGTTTCTTGTAAAAACGCTATCATAGTGTGGTGCTGAGTCAAGTCTGAAAAAAGGGATTGACGTTTTAAGGGGGTATTGAGTCCCTTAACATTTAAGGTTTGAATGTGTATGGTCGTCATGATAATAACAAGTTAAGTATCTGATTGATGTCTGTCAAACGCTAGACAACAGTAGACACCCATCCTGTCCCCCAAGCAAACATCTGACCATCCCCCATCCCTAAAGTAAACAAAATGCTTTCCCACCTCTAGTCCCCCTCCCCGCGCCGCCCCACCCCCCAAGCGGTATGGTCCTCCGCAGAGGCCCACACCCTGTGAATCTGGGAGGATACAATCATTCCAGCAACAGTCTACCCCCTCCAACAGCTTTAAACCTTTTAGGTAAACAACAATAAACATTCCAGCACTCCCGCTGAAAATATCAAAGTAGCAATTAAACTTATAGGGACCAACAATATACAAAGATATAGCAGGACAAGCTAATGTAAAACGGAGGATAAACAATCCAAAGGTCCTGCAACCAAACAGGGCTAGTGAATTCCAGCAGAGTCTGCGCCTTCTCGACGCAGCACTAGAGAAAAGTAGCCGCCCTGTCCAAACTTAGAGCAACCAGCAACAAGAGTGTAGACACAGCTCATCCTTGTGGGCCGTGATCCGGATGTCTCCGGAGCCTCTTATCCCCTCGGTTAATCCTTTGCCACCTGGGCGGATCTTCCTTGCGCATAGGTGGCTTAGGAGCCGCGGGCAGCTCCGCAACCGCTCCAAAGCCCGCCGCCTGTAGCACCTGCGAGGCCTCCCCCGGGGTTTTCACTCGGTGCGCTTCTCCTTTCACTGAGAAAGACAGCCCAAACGGAAATAGCCATCTGTAGCGGATTTCTTCCCTTCTCAATAGCTCAGTAACAGGCTTAAAGTCCCGCCGTTTTTTAATGGTCACCGGGGAAAGGTCTATAAAGATCATGACCTCGTGGCCTTGCCATTGCCACTTGTTTTGTCGCCGGGCAATGCCTGCAATCTTCTCTTTTAAAACATAGTCCTGGAAACAGGCAATAATATCCTTGGGCAGATTGTTAATCCTCGGGCCCAGCACCCGGTGTGCCCTAACAAGCTGAACCTCCGTTGTCTCATGGGGGGGCTGGTCCGGCTCGCCAGCAGTCAGGAGCATGGTGCAAATCTGTTTAACTACAGCCCCACAATTTGCATAGTCCGCGAGCTCAGGCACACCCCGAAAACGGAGGTTGTTCCGGCGGGACCTATTCTCTAGATCCTCAACCTTTTCTTGGAGACGGTCCACTTCAGTTTGGATGAGGGTAAGGTTTTCGCGATTTACCTTTACTTCCTCACTGTTTGCCTCTGCTCTGGTTTCCACCTCGAACAGGCGCCTCCCGTTCTCAGCCAGGTCCCCTTTAATATCTTCTATCGATGCTCGCAGATCGGCTGTGTTAGCTGCTAGTTCATGCTTTAGATCCGCGAACCACCTCTGCATGTCCGCCCGGGTAGGTAATTCTGAGGTATCCAGCTGGTCTTCTGTGATCTCCACCGGCGATTCCGCTGCGGCCACGCTGCCGGCCGCCATGTTGTCTTCCAGCGAGTCCTCAGGCAGCGCTAGTTTGTAGTAGGAATACTTTTTAAAATCGAGCGGTTTTTTCCGACTCGACATCAGCGAGGTGCTGGGGTGCTCTGTATGCAGTTTGGTCCCAATTCGGCGCCGGGGGAGTGCCCGATTCTTTTAGATGCTGTGTCGGATCAGAGGAGCCATAGATTCAGGCTGCTGTCAGCATGGATGACGTCACTTCCTCCTCCTATAACTAATGGTTTCTAATCACTAACTGATCGATGCAATATTGGCACAGGGAAAATGGGCGCTGATGATTGAGCACCCGCTCTACCAACGCGTGGCAATCGATCTCTCCAGGGCGCCCGATTTAATATTTAAATTGGCTGCCATGTTAAAAAGGAGGCGCTGGGGGAAATTGTTGAAACCCAGAGCCTTCTCAGCAACGGGCGCCCAGGAAAAGTTGGCTGTTAGCAGTAGTTTCTGCTTTTCTGTACACTCTTTTTAGGTTGCTAAAAAATTAACGTGTGCTCCGGGCAGGCGTTAATTTCTGAGGGCAAAAATGTATGCGTCGGGTGCACATTTTTTTTTTTAAATTTGGGGAGAATAGCTAATAGCCTCATCAGCAAGCATTTGCATGTGATAAGCGCTATTAGCTTCGTGGGGGTTGGACGCGCGTTTTGGAGGTGCTAGTCCCCTTTATAGCAGAAGGGGTTGTGGATGCGTGTCCAATCACTGGCTAACCAGTGCCCTTGGCTGAGAGCGCTATATTGCATCGGCCTGATGTTTTTCAGAGAAAGAGGACTTAACTTTAGTTCGGGAGCTGTGATAAAGCTGGCTCTGGCACCTCTCCCTCAGAGGCTTCTTCCGGGGCTTGGCTTTGGGGAGATTCAGGTGTTCTACTGCCTCTGTTCCTCCAGTTGCTCCTGGGTCTCCTGCCTCCCCTTTCCTGTCTGAACCAATCCTCTTTAAGCAGCTGACAGCCAATTACTATAAACCTAATGAATCCCTGAGGCTCAGCTGCTCCTTGCTCTGCCTGCTTCAGTCCCCAACTGCAAAGAATTATGGACATTGTAGTTCCCAAAGCAGCCAGCTTAGCTTATATTGGACCAGTTTGTTCCCAAAACATCCTGCCTTATTGTTTTATACTCTCTTGTCTAGCTCAGGGACTAACAAAAAGTATTTTAGATAGTCACAATGAGGAGGGATGTTTCTGTGCCTCATGAGTGACAGAAGGTCAAGATTGTTTTGGAAATCCCTTCCTCTTATGAATGAGAAGAATCAGCTCTTTAATGGAAAATCTTTGAGGCTGATATTCAGCGCTATGTAGCTGCTAAATAAGGATTTACTCGGCTAAGTGGCTGTAGCTGAATATCTGATCCTGGTCATTAGCCACCAGATAACTACTTATACGGCTAACTGGTGGGCAGAATATGGGCGTTCCAAGGAGGAGATACTTATCCGGCTAACATAGTTATTTTAGCCAGATAAGTTAGACCTGCTCAATATCAGGTCTAAAGTTAGCCAGATAAGACTTATCTGGCTAACCAGTGATATATTTGGGGACATTCAGCAGCATAGTCGTTCTGCTGAATATCCCTTGTAAGTTAGCCAGATAAGTCTTTGCCATTCATCTTTAAAATGTAGCCCTATGTATTTTGCTCATTGGATGTGAATGCAATTTTGTTTGAAAAGATGTTAAATTAACTAACTCCTAGCGTGACTGTAACTTCCAAAGTGCCTTTTTTTTTTCATAGTGGTAAATTACATTCATCTGTGACATCAGCCGCCAATGATTGGTCAAGGATGGTTTGTTGCATCATTCAATTCCAATTCCAGAGTAGTGCATAAAACAAAAGGAAATATAAGTATAAATGTTTAATACAGTGTTGTTATGGCATTATAAAATGCCATAACAGTTTTAGTTCCTTGTAAACCGGTGTGATATGTATATTATACAGGAACATCGGTATATAAAAATAATAAATAAATAAATAAATAAATAAAATTAATGGTTGTATTTGCCTGTTATCAACTCAAACTTTTTACATCTTTAAAAGTAATATTATGCATGCTAATAAATGTGTTTTTTTAATTGATGTAGATAAAGTCTTTAAGGTTAAAGCTTCAAAGACTTCAAGAAAAGGCAGTCCAAAAGGATGACTATGAAAAAGGTAAGAGTGTTATTTTGCTCTGTTTTGTTCCTTATTGCGTGTATATTATAATGAAGGCTTCTGATTTTAGATTTTATAAATTGTAAATTTAGGTGTTTATTTTCCAGCTAATTATGGGTTCTTTAGGGATGTCAAAAAGGTGTTTTTTGTGGTGCAGGTGCTATTATTGGGTATCTTTTCCGACTGAATCAAATACAAACATTTGTGCAGCTCAGGAGATGTCAACATGGAAAAGGCACAAAAACAAAGCAGAGGATCCAAGGTAGACAAACGAGGGATGAGAGAGAGCTAGGTAAAGTGATGTTTTTCTAGTGTTTCTAATAAATACCTATTTTATTTTTTGCATTGGGGTGTTTTATCATGGTTTTTCAGTTAAAAACCTAAAAGCGGAAGCCTTAATTATAATTAGTGTGCCTGGTATCCCCACCATCCTGTGATCATGGGAGAAACTACATAATTAGGCAGTTGCCGCATAATTTAAATGTCTCCATAGAATCAACAAACCTGAAGCTCCCCTTTGGCAAAATTAAATTATCAGATGCCGGATGGTACCTGTAGGGCTGATTCATTGTGTCCTGTCTCAGTCTGGAAGTGCTGAGCTGGATGCTGATTGGCTTTCCTTAATAGCCAGGTACTTGCCAGGTACTTGTAGCCTGGATTGGCCACTGTTGGAAACAGGATGCTGGGCTTGATGAACTCTTGGTCTGACCCAGTATGGCAATTTCTTATGTTTTTATGTTCTAGGTGGGGTATTCTGTGTTTAAAAAAAACCCAAAAAAAAACAGAGGAGGGGGGAAGCAAAAATGCTAGCATTGATCCTGCTCCACTCACACCACTCCCTTCCTCTTTCACTTACCCTCTCCCTCCCACTCATTCCCTTACCACCATCACCCTTTCCCTTCCTTTCCTCTCTCCTTCTTCCCAGACCTCACTCTCACTCCCCTTTTCATTTTCTTATTCAAACCCCTTCCCTTTTATTTATTAACTAACTCCCCCTTCCCAGGAAGTCGTCGTGTACCTGCTGGCTGGATGACAGAAGCCTGCCAGCAGGATACCATTAGATCCATTGCAGCGTGGGGCCTCTCCTTGCTGGCAGGGAATGGGACCCCCGCCAGCATGCCATCCCTTGGGGCCTCTCCTTGCTGGTGGGGGTGGGAACCCTGCTAATGCAACATCATTTGGGCCGCTCCTCACTGGCAGGGGATGGGAGCCCTGCCAGCACATCATTACTCATGGCCTCTCCTTGCTGGCAAGGGATGGAAACCCTGTCAGCATATCACTGCAGGTGCTGTGGTGCAGGTCTTCTTCATGTTTGCGGGAACCCCGCCAGTGTATAATAGCACCAAGCTCTGACCTGCCTGTCATCAGCCAAGGCCCGATGTCTCGCAGGTCAGCATGTCACAAGCGTGACATTCGGGTAGACAGCATTGACAGGCCGCATATAATGTACTTGTGCAAGAGATAGGCAGGCCAGATGAAAGATGGTGATGGGCTGGATTTGGCCCACAGGCTATAGTTCGCTCACCTCTGAGCTAGAGAGCATGCTGCTCAGTTCGTCCCTCTGCATCCCTCTATTGTTTGAGGCTGTTGCTGCTGCAGCCTAATCTTCCCTCTCTCTCCTAGGCTCAAGAACATCACCTTTGCAGTGTAGTCATACAGTCATAATAGGGGAGGGGTTGCAAGCAGGACTTCCAGTTTCAGGGGGAAAGGGAGGCAATGCAATTATTTAAAAACAACATGAAAGATTTTCAATAAAAATACCTTTTTTTGCATAGTGAAAGATGCAAAATCATGCAAATTTGCCATGTAAAAAAATCTGCTACAGAATTTTGCTAATTTTTGCTGTGGAATCTTGAAATATCTGCCACAGGAAACCAGAGGCTCTGATTATAATTACTGAATCTACGGTTTGTGACTTGGGATAGCTAAAATAGTTCAGTAGATGAAATTTTTTACTATTCCCAATTCATCTCTATATAAAAAGATTAATCGCCTGGAGCCCATCTTCGGAATGCAGAAAGAACAGAGTTCTACCAGAATTCTCTTATGTCCTCAGTACTTGATGTGATGTGATTTGACACGTGTGAATTTTTAGTTCCCATATCATGCAGTTATGTCTAGCCAGCTTGCATAATATCATCTTTTCAAAAGTACTGCTGTTACTCTTTATTCATTTCTGTGCATTTTGTGGTAGTTGACAAAAATAATTAAAGCTTAAGTTGCATCTTGTAAGGAGTTTATATAGTGACTTAAACTTGATTTACACATTTTCTGTACAAGCTTTTCACAGAGGGAAGCTAAGGTGCCTTTGCTGAAGACCAGTGAAATTAGTAAGTAAAGGTGAAATGTTAAAACCAAAGGGAATAAAAACAAATATTAGGGTTATTTTGATGAGAAATGTTATTGTCAAAAAGCAGTCTTTGGATTGCGTATTTTTAAGATGACTAAAAATTGTTTTGAAGACAATTCTGTAAATGAACACATCACTTATAGGAAGGTTGTGATTTTGCAATCAGCATATGCTCACAAACAAACAACCCCCCCCCCCACCTGATTTTTAGTTGTCCCTGTTCTGACAACAGTGCTTCTAATGTCAATTTTCTTAGCGTTCAGACAAGTGGATCCTAAACCAGTTGGGTTATGCACCTTTACTAGCAGATGGAGACAGAGCAAAGCTGACGACACATTATATGTATACCCCTGCACTGACATCAGCCTGCCAGTATTCTCTGTCTCTAGCAGATGGTGAATGTGCATCGCCCTACTGGGGATTGCGTTGAAGTTTAATTGAAGGAGAAAGAAGGATAGAAGTTTATTGCCCCGCCCTCCTGTGGTGATACCTTATGGTCCTTCCCTCAGTTGAGATTTCCTGAGGTGATTTTGGTGGATTCTCCCTCAGATGAGTGCCTTGGTCTGGTAGCGGACTTACCTGTAAAAAAAAACAGCTGAAAGGCAAGTGGGTGCTGGAAGCTGAGTGAGACGGTGGAAGGTATAATATGCCCTTTCCCCCTGCAGCCAGAGACCGAATCCATTCTCGGCCAGGACAGGTTGAACTCAGGTAAAGAGTTAAAAAAGGGAGTTGATTTTAGGGATTCCTTTCCCTTCCGGTCTCTCTGCTTAGCGCACCACTCCGATGTATATTCCCACCTCTGGAGGAGTTGGGAAGTCGGGCAGCCTGGCAGGTTGAGCAGTCTTTTGGGCTAGGCCCTGCTCTCAGGCTCAGAACTTTGCTGAATTGTAGGCTGTGGTGGATTTCTCGCGCTTTTCCACGGTGCGTAAGTCTGCCCTCTTCAGGACGTCGGTTCGTGCTGGATGCCCAACTGCGCATCTAATAATGCACCTAGCTGGAAATCCATTTGAGCACATATGGGCACACAGTTGTGCGCATAGGACACCTTCTGGAGCACTTGGAAGTGTGCCTGAGGGTGCCTAATTGGACTCACAGTGGTATGATTCCCAGCGCCTAAGAGTTGGATGCACGGGAAATTGGGCATCCAGCTGACTGGGTATATTGGACACCTGATTTTTGGGCATCCAATCTTTTTCAAGCGACAAGCTCAGCTAGACACACATTCTTCTCGGAGTCCATTTAGAGTGTGAGATTTATTTTGGTGCCAATAGCAAAGAAGCCTAAGCACCTTGCCCTGTGTGGTGCTTGCCATATTCGGCCATCTCAGCCTGGTATTCCCTCTAATTTAAGAACATAACATAAGAACATAAGAAATTGCCATGCTGGGTCAGACCATGGGTCCATCAAGCCCAGCATCCTGTTTCTAAAAGAGGCCAAACCAGGCCACAAGGACCTGGCAATTACCCAAACACTAAGAAGATCCCATGCTACTGATGCAATTAATAGCACTGTTTGGAGGCTCAAGGAGACTTGTCTCCATCTGATTTTGCTAAGCCCAGTCCTTCCCAGCTTGTTGTGGGAATGGGAAAAGAGTTGCTGAGATCTTTCTTGGAATTGGGACTCCCTTAACTGGTTCCTCAGCAGAGGAAAGTAGTTCAATGGGCGCAGTACTAAAGCCTCCTGATTTTGGCCTGGATCTGTCTATCTGTTCTTGGGTGGATTTTTTCCAAAGTCTGCAGTCTTTTCTTCAGGTGCAATCATTGGCCCCAGTTAATAGCAAATCAGGATCTCAGTCTTCTGATTCCCACGCACCCGGTGTTGCAGGTAAGCTTCGGAGTAAGTCTAGGCCTGCCACGGGTTGCTCCGATAGGTACCTGGAGGGCACTTATGATGAAACCGATACGTATTCCTTGGAGGATGGGGAAATTCCTCTAGGGTTGGAGCCATATAGATGTATGTTGCATTTCTTTCATAGAGCTGAGATGAGATGAGATGAGGTCCAGATTCCTCGGTTGCCAGAGAACAGGAAGCAGACGCTATGCTCCTTTGGCACGAGAGGTTGTGCGAGGGGCTTGCTTATTTATTTATTTATTTATTTATTTATTTATTTATTTATTTAAAATGTATAAACCGCAAATCAAAATTACTTAGTGGCTTACAAGAAACATTCATAAAAACATAAATAATAAAACATAGACAAGACACATTTTAAAAAATAAAATACCTTATCTCTAACTGACTACATTCATAATCATATTTAATCTATAAACGGTACTGGCCCTCTGTTCTTATACGTCAGTTCACATCATAAAGCCTGCTTCCTGCTGCATTCACATTACGCGTAAGCCTGAGAAAATAGTTTCCTAAATTTTAGCAAAGAAGACTCTTCCTTAAGACTTCGATGGAGAGAGTTCCACAAAACAGGGCCCTGGTCGTAAAAATGTCTCTCCCAAGATTTGTCAAGATGAATGATCCTAGGAGAAGGAACATTCAAAAGCATTTGGCTAGAGGATCTTAAGGTTCATCATGGACATTATAATTTCAGGGCTGCATTATAACTCGGGGGAAACAATAGCATTCAAATCTTTAAAAACTAGCATCAGTATCTTAAAAGAGATCCTTCATTTGACAGGGAGCCAATGTAAACTCTTCAAAATTGGTGAGAGATGCTCACGCATTGGTGTGCCAATAATTATCCTAGCAGCAGAAGTTTGAGCATACTGCAATGCCTTAAGGAATAAGCTAAATTCTAGGTGCACAACTCATTATGTAGCTAGAATTTAGCCGCGTGTGGCTAAATGGCTTCTAAATATTGGCCTATATCAAAGTTTCCAGGTGCAAAGGATCTATAAAAATAAACTTATTAGTCTGAAAAGTGGTAAACATTTACCGCCGGGTAGCGCACGCACATGGACGCACGCATGCAAATTTTAAAAATCTACCCCTTGTGTGTATGTAAGGGAAAGCATGTGAGAACTTGTGTATGTATTTGTGTGAGTGAGAGAGTGATGTTAGGTTACATATTGGGAGTTATCACCCAGGAAAGGACCTGGGCATCATAGTGGAATATTCTTTGAAATCCTCTGTTCAGTGTATGGCATCAGTCAAAAAAGCAAACAAAATGTTAGGAATTATTAGGAGAGTGGGAGCTTCTTGTGAGAACAAGTGTGTGAGAGAGAGAAAGAGTGTGTGTGTGTGTGTGTGTATAAGGCAGGAAGGGAAGAAGATAGGAGGAGAGAGAAGAAACAGAAGAAGGAATTTGGAAAAGACTGATAAGGGATAAGTGGAAAAAAGAGACCAGGACCAACCGATTAGAAAAATGAAAAGATCAGTCACAGGTAAAAAAAAAAAGACTTTTTTTTGTTTAGCAGTTGGAATATGCACGCATGTTATAAAATCGGAGCATCCATGTGTGCGTGCCGGGAACTGCGTGCACATGAACACGCGCACATTCCTTTTAAAATCGACCCCAAAGTGTATAGCAGTGGAAGAATTTTGTTTTGCTGAGGTGATACCAGAGTTTGAAAAATTTTTTTTTTTTTTTGCATGTTGGGTTGTAATGTGAACTGTCCTAGTTCTGCTCTGCACTCGTTCTTATGATTATTGCTATTTTATTGTAATTATGATAGTCTCTGCCTTTCTAGAAAGAGGAGTCATGAAAGTATACATTGGTATTTGTTTTATTACATGATTGATTGGGTCTGATGTTTGTGGTGTTTGCTACCTACATGATATTCTTGTGTATTTATAAACTGCAATAAAATTAATACAGATTAATAAGGCATATATAGCATTGGCAAGTGCTTCAAATAATTAATTTAAAATATTTTAAAGTTTCACTCATGATGCATAACAGCTGTTGCAAACTACTTAGAAATTCTTTGTCAGATGCACTTTAAGGCATTATTTATGGATAAGAGTACAACTAATAAGACTTTTTTACATACTGCCCACCCATGTTAACCTTGGGTCCCCGCCAAAAAATCTGTTCTGGCTATGCATCTGGGTTGTTCTCAGGCACATGGTG
This sequence comes from Rhinatrema bivittatum, assembly GCF_901001135.1. Lineage (NCBI taxonomy): Eukaryota > Metazoa > Chordata > Amphibia > Gymnophiona > Rhinatrematidae > Rhinatrema > Rhinatrema bivittatum. The sequence goes on from NC_042617.1 coordinate 155,525,937, forward strand.
GCAGCAGTTAACGTAGTGTCATTAACTCTCCTTCACATATGTTTCCTGAAATGGGCCTTCAACAACCAACTTGAAAATCTCAACAGAAGTGAAACAGGATTTATGCTGGTGGCTAGACACCTTCATTCTTCAGGAAGGAGCACAACTATATCTACCTCCTTGCCAAGTAACGTTGACAATGGATGTCTTCACAAAGGATTGGTGGGCCCACAAAGACCCTTTTTGAACTCAAGGAACTTGGTCATTCCAAGAAAAATAATTTCAGATCAATCTCCTCAATTTGAGTGCAGTCCTATACCTTTTATCGACTTTCTCATGCTATCTTCAGGGAAAGAGCATCTCATTCAAATGGGCAGTCAAGTCGCCATGTTCTTCATGAAGAAGCAAGGTGACATAAAGTCTTGCACTCTTGCCAAGAAGTGATAAAAATATAAGAATGTTTTTTAATATTGTTTGAAATGTTTGTTTTAATTTTGAATGTGTTTTATGTAACCTTTTGATATTGTAAATCGCTTTGACAACTGATTTATCAGCGATCAATCAAATTAAATAATAATAATAATAATAATAATGAAAACATTAAGCTGACCTGCCAGTGACCTATCTTCCAGGGATCTCCAGTATGTTGACAGATCGCCTCAGCAGAGGTTTTCAACTACATGAGTGGTCTCTTCAGCAGTCAACATCTAACAGACTGTTTAATCTATAGGGATTTCCTGCAATCAAACTGTTTGCCTCAGAGCAAAGAAAATAAAAATGTTTTGCTCCTTTTTTCCCAGCAAACTCAGATCAGCTCAGGTCACTTTTCTGCTAGACTGGAATGTAGATCTCATTCATGTATGCTTTTCCAGTGTTTCCACTGATAACCAAAATGGTACAAAAAGTGCTCAAAGATCAGGCCTGACTGATCTTCTTGAGCTCCAGTATGATCCAGAGAAGTTTGGTTTGCATATATACTTCAGCTATCCAGCCATCCTTTGATACCTCTTAGGTCAGATCCATCATTACTAACTCAAGAGGAGGGGCACCTGTTTCATTCAGCTTGGGTGTTGAATGTTCAATGATAAAATAAATATGCTTGGAGAAGGTACAGAGAAGGGCCACCAAAATGATAAGGGGAATGGAACAACTCCCCTATGAGGAAAGACTAAAGAGGTTAGGACTTTTCAGCTTGGAGAAGAGATGACTGAGGGGGGATATGATAGAGGTGTTTAAAATCATGAGAGGTCTAGAATGGGTAGATGTGAATCGGTTATTTACTCTTTCGGATAGTAGAAAGACTAGGGGGTCCTCCATGAAGTTAGCATGGGGCACATTTAAAACTAATCGGAGAAAGTTCTTTTTTACTCAACACACAATTAAACTCTGGAATTTGTTGCCAGAGGACGTGGTTAGTGCAGGTTAGTATAGCTGTGTTTAAAAAAGGATTGGATAAGTTCTTGGAGGAGAAGTCCATTACCTGCTATTAAGTTCACTTAGAGAATAGCCACTGCCATTAGCAATGGTAACATGGAATAGACTTAGTTTTTGGGTACTTGCCAGGTTCTTATGGCCTGGATTGGCCACTGTTGGAAACAGGATGCTGGGCTTGATGGACCCTTGGTCTGACCCAGTATGGCATTTTCTTATTTTCTTATGTTCTTATGCTTACTCAAAGAACTGGAGAACATAATAGTATCTACCAGAAAATTGTCAACTATGAAACCTTATGATTTTAAATGGAAAAGGATTTTCATATGGTGCCAACCCAACAGCTTGGATCCATTCACATTTGAACCCAAAGAGTTACTGAATTATTTGCTCTCTTTTTTAATTCAGATCTCGCCATGTTCAATCTCAGGGTAAGCCTATTTCCATTTATCCATTGGTATTCAAATTATGATAGGTTTGTGGCATATTAAATCATCAATTATAAAACCTCCCATTCCATAGGATATAAACGTGGTTCTGACACAACTGATGAAGCCGCTGTTTTGAACTTCTAGAATCTGCTTGTCTGAAGTTTATAACATGGAAAGTAATATTCCTTGTAGCAGTAACCTCAGCTAAAAGAGTCAGTGAATTTAATGCTTTATTTCATTATCCTTGTATGCAAATCTTCCAGAACTGACTGGTACTCCCTACCCACCTGAAGCTTCTAACAAAAGTTGTGTCAGCTTTCCATATTAATCAAGCCGCCATGCTACCTTCATTCTTCTTGAGGTCACATGCACATGAGGGTGCGAAAATCCTTCATACCTTAGACTGTAAATGGGTCTTGGCTTACTACAAGAGAAGAACTCAACCACATCATCTCAACTATTTGTCACTAATGATCCTAACAGACTAGAATAGCAGTGGCGAAATGTACATTGTCCAACTGGCTAGCAGACTAAGTCACTCGCTGTTATAGGCTGGCAGACCTACAAGATACACCATTAAGGCTCATCAGGTTAGAGCCATAGCTGCATCAGTGACTCATCTGTGAACTACTTGAAGACATCTGCAAAGCTGCAGCATGGTCATCAGTTTACATATTTGCACCCCATTACTGTCTAGACAATTTCTCGAAGTGTGACAGTAAATTCAGACAAGTGGTTTGCATAGCCTTTCCCATCAGTATTCTTACTCTCCATGGTGGGGTCCTAGTTGCTTATTCAGTAAACACTCCTCTCCAACCCTCAGCTTGGGACTTCCCACTTAAAATGGCTAATTCAGCCCTGCTTATTGACAGAAAAGTTCTATCCAGCTAGAATTAGATCTCAAATCAACTTAGGGGGCTCACGAGTCAGCGCCCAAGTGGGAATTCCCGCACATGCTCAATAGAGCAAAAGCTCTACTAACTACAAGGGAGAGGTCTGTTCTGTGCCACTGGATGATGTCTCCAGTATGTAATGGCTAATTCATCCTGCTATCTACGGAAAATACCATTTACAGTAAGCAAACTTGCTTTATCGAGTTTTTAGTAAATAAATATCATGGTAATGTCACTCTGGAATTACAGCATTAGATACCAGGTTATCATTATTGGAGAACCACATGACAACTTTTTAAAAAAGTTTTTCTAATGCTTATACCGTAGTGCAGTGTTAATGTTGAAAAGAATGGAAGTGGTTCCCCTTAGTACTTGATGTATAGTATTTCCTTTTATTTGCTGTGTGTTTGTGTGAATGTCTTGTCATGTGTTTGTGGTTGTCTCAGCAACCTTGGTGAAATAGAAAATGATGTGACATACAACATTGTTATTTTATATTATTGCTTTATTATATGTTAATTGTTGTGAGTTACATCACTTAAAGTTATAAAAAAATAGGAGGTTTGATTTTTATACATACACAGTTCATAAAATTTTGGCTTCCTGTGTTCGCTGATGAATTGATTTACAGTGATGATATCTCCTAAAAAGCTCAGTTACTGTATATTGAGGATGAGACTTGCACAAAATATGCTTTTTCTTCTGATGACTATCTCATTTTCTGTTAGATATGTGTTACATCATAAAAGAACTTGGCTTGGGTTCACAAGCCTCTCATCTAGTGTCAAAACTGGGTGTTTTTTCTTTTTTAAGTAACTTTAACCAGTTTGGTACTCTATCTCAAGCTTTCACTGGTTTTCATACCATAGCTTGAAGTGGTACAAGAATGTCAACAAATATTCTGCTTCAGAAATATGATGGGTTTTGTTCATGGTATTTACCCCTCTCTCTCTCTCTCTCTCTATATATATATATATATCTATATATATATAGATATATATATATATATGAATTATTGAAGATAATTATAAAGTCTCTTATTTCATCTTGCATTTACATGAAATCTCCTCTTGATGGCCACATTACTTTATATTTTTCCCTAAGCAGGTGTAGCAGGCAGAGACTGTGATAGCATTTTCTCTTACATAGCAAATTGCAGAAATTGGCCTGTTCTTCAAGGATCACTTGGAGTGTTGTCATGGCTCATTATTCATGATGGAGCTTGACAGCTCCAAGGTTAAACATGTTGCTGAATACAAAAAAGTAGTTTGTTTTTTTTTGTTTGTGTTTAAGGGAATTAAGCATCCACACCGAAGGATAAAAAGCCATTGGATATCCTCCACTTGTCAAGACTGTAAGAATAATTTTGTTTTTAGAATGGTTAATTTTGATTGTATGCCTGTGGATTCTGAAGGTTTATGTAGTTATTTGATTCTTTATAGCATCTTCTAGTAAGGGTGGAACGGATTGCTGCCTGCAGGTTACCTGCTGCAGATATCTGCTAACCCCAGCATCTAATCCCTTCAAAAGGTATTTTTCTGTTTTAAGCTTATAATAAGCTTTTTTTGTTTTGCACTACTTTGGGCAACCTTGCTAGAATGCCAGTACAGGCAGAATTTAGAGACTTGCTCTTTGTTTAGGAAAGTACCTGGTCTGTTTGCTGAATCATCAGTGTATAAACTGGGATCCTTAGGAGCAGGTGGACTAACAGAACGGAGCAACGGTCCTTTGATCTATTGTGCATGCATGAAATTGAAACTGAAATTTGTAAAACTGTTATGTTGAAAACTATTGATGGTATATTTTGAATTTGTTACAGTGGCACTTAAATATTGTGAGGGCAATTTGCAAAGTCACTTATGTGGGTAAATAGTGATTTACACACATAAATTGCCTGTCTAAAAATTGACTTGCCTTAGTTCATGAAAGCATGGGATAAGCTCATGGGATCTCTGAGGGAGTGGTAAAGATGATAGAATTGAGCAATTGGTGTGGATGGGAAAACTGTATAATCTTTTTCTGCTGTCCCGTTTCTGTGACACTTCGTGTAGAAGGGTATGGGGAGAGCTAGTGTAGTAATCTGAGAAGAGGGGTTAGATAGTCAAAACCAGGAAGGGAGGGAGATAAGGTATGCAGCTGAACTTTGAGTAGATGGCTGTGGAGAAGAGAGTTAAGTGGTAGACTTGTAAAGAGCAGGTTGCTACAGGCTGAGCAGGAGGCGATAAGAGAGTAGACAAGGATTTTGGTATTATGTTCAGAAAGGAAGGGACAGATTTTGGTGCTGTTGTAGAGAAATGAATAAAAGAAAAAGCAGAAAAAGCCACACAGTCCCTCTGCTAATTAATACTCAAAAATAAGTTTTGTATATTATAATTCACTATTCATTGTACTATAGCAGCTCTCAGTTAATAACTGAAAAAACACAAGGGTATCTGTTAGATGCCTTATATTAGGCTCAGTAGCAATTTATATTGCTTAGGGAAAAAAAGGGTAAATGAAAGATACTTCCGCTATATGGCTCTTTGCCGAGCAACATAGACTGCCGCTGAGCCTAATATAAAGCATCTGATACCTATGTTCTTTTTCAGTTAACTGAGAGCTGTTATTGTACAATAAATAGTGAATTATAATATACAATCCTTGTTTCTGAGTAGAGAAAGGAATGTCACATTTTAGCGGTTTTTTTTTGGTTGTGTGCAGAGGAGAGCCTGGAGTTGAAGAGTACTCTTAACGTTGCAGGCCGAAGGGAATGGGAAGAAAAGTAGTGTTGTTCACAGTGATAGAAAAAGTGTGTTGAGGGGTGGGGGCGGGAGGTAATTGAAAGTTCTGTTGTGGCCATGTTAAATTTATTTACCGTACTTAAAATCTTTTATATACTACCACCTCATTAAAACACTAGGGCGATGGTATGACATCCTGGCGGCAATGCTTGACGAGCAGGCTGAGATTTGGGATTTGATTCTTGGCGAGAGATAGATCTGGGAGCCACTAGCATAGAGATGATATTGAAAATCATGGGAGGAGATCAGATTCCAAAGGGAAAGGAAATAGAGAAAAAAGGGCACAGAATACATCCTTGAGGCACAACAACTGACCTTTCCTCTCTAGTGTTAATTTTTGGGCTGCCTCGTAAGACTGGTATCTGTGCTTTCCTCCTAGCTCACTGAGGGTTACAGAATTAATTGCTATTTGATATTGGTGAAATTACTTGCATTTATCTTCTTTTTATAATTACACAGAAAAGTACATGCTGCATATATTGGACAGATAGCAATGGACACAAAAAAAAGGAGTTGAATTAGCACAGGTTTGAAATTTGTGAGCAGTAGCGCCAATTGTTACGGCTTCAGCCCTGGCTTCTGTCAGTTCGCTCATCTTTTGCTTAAGTTCATAATTCAATCATCGTTTTTTTTTAAATAATCTATCTAAAGCACAAGCCTGGATCACAGATGACTGGCCAGCATCCAGGCGGAAACTCTTAAGGAGGAGTTTTCTTGGGAACTGTTAATATCAATAGATGAGCAGTTTGTTGGTAGGTATGATTGTGCAGGGAAGGGGTGGGGTGGGGATGGAGGAAAAGCACTTTTTTTTTGTTTTTTAAAGTAGCTGGGATGAAGCTGTGATACCTTTTTCCTCTGTCCTTAAAAGTCTTCATTCTTTGGGCTGCCTTGTTGTACCACATTCACCCATCTCATTGGTAGTTTTTCTTATAAAAACTTTGAGGTTGGAAAATTTAATGTGGTGATCCCTGCCCTGGAATGTGATAAGGGACTTAGGATCATGCTAGATGAAAATTATTCTTCTTTCTTCACATCCCAATGATTCCACTACGCTTCCTCTTCATGATTCTAATCCTCACAGCAAACCAGTCCTAACTTTACAGCCATTCTTCCCATTTTCCATTCCCCTACCACCTCCTTCCACGGGCCATCTTCACTTCTGCCCTGTCCACTGCTTTGGAAAATCAGAATTTTGTTCCTCTCAGCCAGCTGTCAGGACTCTCCCTAACAGCATCTCATACTAATTGCCTTTGTTACAATTATGCCTCTCTTCCCCGTTCTCTTTTCTTTTCACTGGAGAGATCATCCTAATTCTGACTATTCAAGGCTACTCCCAACCAGCTGGCACACTTCAACAAGTAATCCATTCAACAATATGGCTGTAATGATACTTGCGCCTTCTACTATCCCTGTTCTATTTCCAGAGATCATAAATAGATCATACAGCTATGATCTATTTATCTCTTTCGCTCCTTAAAAGACCAGGACCATCTTAAAGTACAGCATAGAAAGGATGTCTGGTCCCAGGGCATTTCCCTAAGCAGGGGAATAAGAGAGTAGGCCCAGGAGAGAATAGAGAGGCCCTGGGGATGAGGAGATAGCAGCTGCTATGTCAAGACTGTCTATTGCTGTAAGTTTTGATTTAGAACTGCTGAGGTAAGCAGACGTAGTCTGTTTTTCAGTTATACTGGAAATAATAAAGCTGATTCTGTAGAGAAAAAGATGGAGTCCAGACTTCTGTGTTCTCTGGCACCCGTATAGCCAAAGACTGCTCACACATTATCACATATGGTGGTAACAGTGGGATATCTGTTCTAAATGCCTGCACAGAGCAGAGACCCATGCTAAAAAGAAAAGAAAAATTATGAGACCTGTTTCTGCTCTAAGCACAGAACAGAGGCCAGCAGTAGCAGCCCTGTAAGTACATACAGTGGGCTGTGGGGGCTAACTCCACCTGGACAGAGAGGGACATAAGGTGAGTTAGAGCAGACAGGATAGGATTTTTTTCCTCCCTCTCCCAAGGCAAAAGAGACAAAATAAAAAGCAAAGGGTTTTTTCTTTTTTTGTGCTGTGCTCTTGAGCAGTAATACTCGAAACCCGATATCACCTCAAATCAATCTACAATATAATTTTATAACATTTTCTGATCAGGAGAAAAAATCTCTCAGTATTTAAAAATGCTCTGGGAGCTAAAAAGCTTTGGCTAAAGCAGAGCAGATATTCTCCTAGGACAAGCAGGATGGTGGTCCTCACACATGGGTGACATTGGATGAAGCCTGGCATGGAACCTTGATCTCAAAGATTCTAGAGCTTTCAGCATGCCCTACTGAGCATGAACAGCTGTAGTCATCGCCCTGCCTCTAGGCAGAGTCCCTCAGTCTCTTTTACTTGGAGCTGTCATCTCGTGGTTGTGGAGCTTGTGCTCATTTTTTAAAATTAGAAAATGTTTTTCATGGTATTCAGTTTTCCTCTCTTACAGTTTTGTAAGTGATTTTTTCTAGAGCTGTAGCTTTTATTTCTTGTAGTTTATTCTTTTTCCAGCTGTTTACCGGCCGCATGGTGGCTTCTCCCCTGTGCAGCCTGACTGTTGTTAAAAAAAACAAAAAACCCCCCAAAAAACTGCTTCTGTAGGTTTTTGTATTTGTGTCCTTTCTTTGCTCTGTCTGTTTTCTTTTTTTCCATAGTGGTGACAGGACTGGACTATGCAGTCTGGTGATCCTAGTATACCGCTGAGCCTGAGGACCCGCCTGAGTTCTACCTGGGCTGGAGTTCCATGGCAGTTCACAGATTGTTCGGCATCAATGGATTCAGATGGTGGAAAGATCGAGGACTATGCTGTTCCAGTGGGGAGGAGAGCTCATCCTCCCCCACGTCTCGAGGAACTAGTCTCCAAGGGCGGGAGCCCTGGATGATGTTGCCTTCACTCCTGCTTGCCAACATTGGCAAAGCAATCTCCCTGGAAGAGAGGGTGAGCAGAGCCTGGGCTAGCAGCTTGCTGCTGCACTTCGGTGCCATGCCCAAGAATGGTTGCCTGTGCACAGCTATCACCAGTGCATCATTCATCTGCATCTATGTCAGGACTGCGTCGGGGACAGGGCCCATCTTTGGGTATCATGGTCTCCTTGACGCCGTCTAGGTCCAGGGTTACCCTCATTGCGTCTAGGTGCATGACCACCCACGATGCCATGGTGGCCTTCGGTGCTGTTGGCATCAGTGGAACTGGACTCTCGCTACACCAGTTTGGGCATGAGGCTTCAATGCCCTCGGTGCTATAGTGCCAAAATGCGGTGCACTCAATGACACAGTGCCCCTGATGCACTCGATGTCACGGTGCACTTGATGGCACGGAACCTTTGGTGCCCTCGATACCGCGGCATGTTGCACTTACTGCACTTGCCATGGTGGCCTCGATGCACGATGCCATGGTGCCTTTGATGCACTCAATGGCACGGTGCCTTCAATGCACTCGATCCCTCGGCATGGTGCCCTCGGTGCACTTGATGCCTTGTTACTCTCGATGCCACAGTGCGCTTGATGTGCTCGGTGCCTTTGATGCACTTGAGATCATAGTGCCTTTAGGGCACTCGAGCCCTTGGCATGGTGCCTTTGAGGTCTTGCCACAGTCAGTGCCCTCTGTGCTCTCATTGCCTCTCTGCCCTCGTGACTCTGGTTGCCTCAGTACCCATGTGGCTCTGGTTGCCTCAGTACCCTTAGTGCTGTGGTGACCGCAGTACCATCAATACCACTGTGCTCTCGATGCCCACGGGGTCCTCGATGCCTGCAGGGCCCTCGATGCCATCAATGCCCTTGATCCATCAAGGTGTGTGCATGGCCACCCTAGGGGCTGGCGAGGTCAAAGCAGTGGCAAGCCCTTGATGCTGTCGAGCCCACTAGGTCATCGAGGTGTGCGACCTTGATGCCAACATGACCTCAGTGCCATCGCGAAGCAGGGCTGCCCCAATACCATTGACGCCTTCGAAATCATCAAGGTGTGGGGCCACTGGAGAGGCCTTCAGACCACTGATGCCTCTCATTACCGCCTCGACTATGTCGAGCCCACTGACTAGGCACTGAATTCGCCATTGAGTGCCCTTGTCGCCACTGTGGCTGTTGAACACTGGGACTCTCTGAAATCCCTGCATGGCCCTGCAGCCCATGGGGGGCAGGGGTTCTTGGCCTCGTATGGATCGAGCACAGGGGTTGTCATCTACTCGAGGCACCCTAGTGCACTGGTGCATTTGTACGCATTGGACCGGTGTCCTCAGGGCTCCTGGGTGGTGTCCACTACAGAGCACTGGGAAGCGCAGAACTGCCCCTTCAGCCAACAATCCCAGTGTTGGGGGCCTGCCAAGGCGCACATACCATCAATATTATTGAGCACTATCAAGGCTCTCGTCAGCCGTAATGCTTGTGAGGCCATTGAGCTCGCAGCATTGACACCACTGGATGAATCATTGAGCTGAGGGAAATTTATGTCGGCACTAGCGGTTTTTGGTTCTTTTTTTATATCTATGACCTGTTGGGGAGCTGCAGGGCCCTCTCCCTGCAGATGACCATGGCTTCTTTGGTCCATATCTTCGGGGGTCGGGGCCCCTGGGCGATCGAAGTCTGAGGGTACCTGTGGCGCCAGGAATGGCGCTATTTATCGACAAACCGCAGTCCTCCATAAGCACCTGCACTTGCCAGGGGCTTCGCTGAAGTCGTTCCCTGTGGGTCTTGCAGGTGAGCCAGTTCCGCCAGTTTCAATGTCTCACCTCCCGGAATGTTCTCTGGTACTGAAGGGGGCAACGTCATAGACCGCCGCCCTCCACAATGCCTTATTCAGAGTGCCAGGGGTGCTGGGGACGCCATCGTCACACTGTCCTCTACAGTCTGCTGGAGGGATATGCCTTTGTCCTCTATCATGTTCCCGTGGAACAAGCCCCTAGGACTCTGTCCCTGATAAATGTTTTTTCTCTGATCCGGAGCCCCAGACTTCTGAATCGGTGCATCTTCTTGGAGGACAGGGCTGGAGAGCGGCATTGGCAGTCATTGGACCGTCTTCAGCTGGGGCCCCTCTGGGAATTGCAGTGATGACCTCCTCTATCTGAGGCTGGTTGCCTGTGGTGGGTTGGTCTCATCGGCACCTCAGCGATAGCGCGTTGTGCCTCAACTCTCCTTTGGGGGGGTTGCTAGGCTCTCTTCACTCGTGCTGTCATTCACATACAGGTTTTGAATCACACACACACATGCTGTCTCCACACATGCTTTCAGTCAAACACACACACACACACACACACACACACACACACACACACATGCTCTCATTCACATACAGGTTTTCAAATACACACATTCTTTCACTCACTCATTCCCCTCCCAGAGAAGCATATAAGGCAGCAACAACTTTCTCCTTTGGCTCCTGTGGTTTGAAAAAAGAGTCCCATGAGTTACAGGGGCTGCCAATGCTTTGTCTCCTGTACACGTGCAGCCTAGCTCTTTCTCCTCACGGGAGAGGGGATGGTGGCACCTGCTCCTCCTCCTTACCGCGCATGGCCCCACTGCTTCTTCCCTGAGTTGTTTCTACTTTGTCTGATCATACGAGGGCATGCTGTTTGATCTCCTGCTTTTGACCGCTGTGCTTGTGTATGCTGCAAAGTGTTCGTGCTTCCACATGTAAATAAAGACGGCATCTCATTTTTCCTTTTTTCAGGCCCCAGTGCAGGCTTGAAAGAGGAGATGCTGTCCCCATACCACCCCTGATCTGGTGGTGCTCTAGGCAGTGGCCAATTCCACCTAATGCTTCCACAAACCCTACTTTACCAAAACTTTCCCCATTTGTTAAAATAACCTCTCCATTCCCATTAACCTCCCCTTCAAATTACCCGGTTCCCCTTCCCAAAAAAGAACAGAATCCCTGGTGCCTTACTGGGCCCATCCCCTTTCCCTCCTTAAATCCAAAAAGGATCTGGTGGTGTGGGTTGTTGCATGATTTTAAGATTTTTTTTTTTTTTTTTTACTTTGGATGTCCACCATCTGGAGATGTGATTGAGATCTCGGAAGACCCATGGGGGTCTTTTCACATTGTGGGGCCCTTTAAACCAGTGGCAGCCCCATGCGAAATGGGACACCATCATGCATTTTTGGGCCCCTGTTGCAATATTTTATCTTGTGGAGTTTTATACGAATTAAAATATTGCGAGGAGCTCACTGCAATATTTTGCTGGGGAGGGGTTAAATAGCGCTGGGATACCCTCTGTGATATTTCACCCGTTTCATGATAAAGGGCCGGATTTTCAAAAGTTACATATGTAAAGCCTATTTTCAAAAGGCCCGGCGACGCGCATAAAGCCCTGGGATGAGTGTAAGTCCCGGTGCTTTACTAAAGAGGCGGGAAGGGGGCAGGGCGTGGGAGTGGCGGGACGGGGGTGGGGTCAGAGGCTCCAGGCACAGCAGCCATTTGCCGCTGTGCTTGGGATCGCGCCCCAGCATTTGGCCAGCGCACGCAACTTACTTCAGCCCCAGGGCTGAAGTAAGTTTTGTAATAAAAGACAGAAAAAAGAAAAGGTAGGGGGGAAAGGGTGGGGGAGGTAGGGAAAGGAAAGGTGGGGTAGGGAACGGGGAAGGCAGAGCGGCTTGGAGCGGGCTCGGTGCGCGCAAGGGGGCAGATTTTATAAATCTGCGCACATGCGTACTTTTGTTTGCGCACCCGGCGCGAACAAGAGTACGCGGGATTTCAATAGATACGCGCGTAGCCGCTAAAATCCGGGGTCGGCGCGCGCAAGGCTGCCCAAAATCGGCAGCCTGCATGTGCCGAGCCGCGCAGCCTGCCTCCGTTCCCTCCGAGACCGCTCCGACATTGGAGCGGCCTTGGAGGGAACTTTCCTTCCACCCCCCCGCACCTTCCCTTCCCTTCCCCTACCTAACCCACCCCCCGGCCCTATCTAAATCACCCCCTCCCTTTGTCGGCTGGCTGCCGCGCTCCATGTTCCGGTCCGGGGGCTGGTCCGGAGGCCGCGGCCTCGCCCCCGGAATGCCCCCGGGCCGAAACCACGCCCGCGGCGCCTCCCCCAAAAAGCCGCATCACTTGCGACACGCCCCGAAATGCCATGTCACTACCGGCACGCCCCCGACACGCCCCCGACACACCCCTCCATGCAAGCCCCGGGACTTATGCGCGTCCCGGGGCTTGCGTGCGCTGCCGAGCCTATGCAAAATAGGCTCGGCGCGCGCAGGTGGGGTTTGGGGCAGGTTTTCGGGGGGTACGCGCGTACCCCTTTGAAAATCTACCCCAAGGGCACAATTGTGCGTGTGCCGACCCTGGATTTTATAACATGCGCGCGCATGTTATAAAATCAGGCGTACATGTGTGTGTGCTGGGTAGTGCGCGCAAATGTATGCCCATGTACTCCCTTTTAAAATGTACCCCAAAATATCGCGGCTTAATAAATTTCCCCTGTAGTTTCATCACTCCAAAGCACATTGTTCCAAAATGATTCAGGTTTATCAAGATTTTAATTTGCATACTTTAGATAATGACTTTTCTGACTTTTCGTTAGTGCAGATCATTGTATAAGCAACGTTGTATTGTGGATCTGTGGACAACTACTCCAGTGGCAGCTACACTTTTCAGTATGTCATTTGCAGTCATTTGTGGGCTCTGTTTTGCAAATCTGATCAGTTATTAGATATTTTTCCAGATCTTGTCCTCATTTTAATAGTTCCATGTAACTTCCATTTCTTAACAATGTTTCTGACAGTTGAAATTGCTAACTGGAAGCATTTAGAAAGCTTTTTATAGCCCTCTTTCGCCTTCATAAGAGTGAATTATCTTCATTTTCAAATGCTCAGTTGCTTTGAAGTGTCTAGGATTATTGAAAGTAGACAGAATACCAGAGTATTTGTTTGACTGTGGAATTATCTTCACTGACTATTTGAAGACCTAATGATTCAATCAACATTTTGCCATATTCACTTTTTATTATTTTCAACCTGTTAAAAATTCTCAAATTAGTGATTTTCTGTTAAACATTTCATGAAGATGATGTGTTTAGCTTTATACCATGTAGTGTTTATGTTAGCTTCTGTTCACTTGGAGATTCATTAAAATATACAATTTGACTATGAACTATACTTTTACAGCCTCATACCCATTTACTTCCTACATATGCCATGAAGCTATATGAGTACAAATCAAACTTGTAAAATGCAAGGTGTTGTCGACTGACGTGCCACAGAAGGTTATAATAAAAAGCCTCTGGGAGTACTATTTAGTCGTCATACTGATCAAGTACTTTTCAGAAAAACAAAAAATCCCTAAATACTGTTGTTTAATTACAAATTGCAAAAGAGAATATATTGTACTAGCTATATTTTAGGTAAAAATGACCTTTTAACTGTTGATGCTGAAGTAATGGAAAGGCTAATTTTCCCATTGACCTTTATGTGGCTCTGTTTTCTACAGCTCACACAATAAACTGGATTTGACAGAATTGATCAAACACTAACCTCGTAACTACAAAAAAAATTTGAAAGATGTGTTGAAATGTTAGGTTGTAAATGATGTTTCTACATGTTATTTATTATAGAAGCTTTGACAAATGACTATTATAGTATTTCAGATCATAATGGCTATATTTTACTTCAGTTAACATTTTGCTGTTTGATTGGACAGTGCTTACTTAGTTCAATCTTTTTGTGATTAGTGATATATATATATATAGTAAGTTTTATAATAAAATATGAATAAATTTCACAATTATTGGCACTATATGAAACTCCACAAGTCTGTTGATCTGTATGTTTGTTTTGATTAGATTGTAAGCTATTAGAGCAGGGACTTTTATGTGGTGGTTGTACAGAGCTGCATATGGTGAGAAGTGCTATAGAAATGTTGAGAAGTTGTGGTAGTAGCTGGATATTAATTAGCATTTATATATGACTTATGTCTGTTCTTTCTTCGACAAGCAGGGCTGAATTAGCTATGACACTTGGGTGATGTCATCTGATGGTGCCAAACAGACCCATCTTTCTGAGCTCATTACAGATTTTATTCTGCTGAGCATGCATGGGAGTCTTTTTTTGTCCGAGTTTTTCAATAGACATGTATTCTCTCTCTCTTTCTCTTTCTTTTCTGCTTTTTCACATTTTCTCTTGTTATCTTTTTCCATCACTGCCCCTGCAGCTCTCAATCAGCACTATCTATACTACTAAAAAAAAAATAAAAAAGTGTAAATACAATTAATACTTTTGTTAGGATCCAAGAAGGCCGTCTGCTGGAGTGGGACTTCTTTGACCACGTCCATGCAAAGTCGAGCAGGAGCATCTCGAGCAGGGCACCCTCCCATGGCACCGGATTCTAGATTCGTCGTAGATTTTGGGGTGATCAGGGTTGAAAGGTACCAGGCCATTTTGGAGCTCTTGGTACTCTAGTACTGTTGATGCAAGCATATCTAACACCATTGAAGCTGGAACCGCAGGAGCATCTGGTGCCAGCAATACAGGAGCCGCTGACATAGGCACTGGCAACACAAGAGCATGTCTGGCACCATTGATGCAGGAACATCTTGCTGTGTTCCATAGTTACACTCTCTCACTCTGCTCCATTGGTGCACTCTATCCCATCTGTGCAAATGTCTTTGGTACTACAGGTACAGAAGTCGAGGCCACCCAACCTGGGGGTACCCCTCTATTTCTGGAAATGCCAGACAGAATCACAGATCTGGTGGCGAGTTTCTTTACTCTTTGGGGGACAAGGAAAGTGCTTTTATTCTCCTGTTCTATGATGTGTGATTAATTCCTACAAGCAGGAGTCCCTCATACTTCCATGCTGCACCTTTTAGGATTGGGGCACATGGCATGGCCTTTTTAAGAGCCAGCAGTTTGCGTGAGAATGTTCATGCTTAGTTGGCTGTCATCTCTTGTTCCAGGGACAATCTCTTCGTCTGGTAAGGAAAACCATGGCTAGTTTAAGGAGCAGTATATGGCCATTCAGTCCTTGTTGGCAGGAGCTAAACAGCTTTCTTCCTTTAGGTGTTCTTATTTCATTTTTCTGCAGCCTCTTTTTTCCGGAGATGCTCCTCTGCCAATTTCAGTGGTATTGCACTACACCTGCATTGCTGCTGGTATGCAGATGGCCACATGGGAGAGGACAGTCTAAGATGCCATAACAAGCCCAGTCCAAGTCTGGGCCTAGTTTTTGATGAGAACCGACCCTTAGGCTTTGACCCCTACTGTTGGACAGAGGATACACCTGCTATTTGAAGAGAGACAGAAGGTCATACAGGATTATTGGGTTCTCAAAACTGTAGAATCTGGTTATTGTTGGCATCTCCCAGTCCCCAGCGCTGCATTGATGTTTAGCTTTCAATCTGGATCTGTCTCACTCAGCCCATTTCCATCTCAAGGTGGAGTTGCATGTCAACCAGCATGTGAGAGAACATGTCCCTTTCAAAGACTATGGTGAGGGGTTCTCTTTCTATGTTCTTCCTTAACCCCAACAGTCAGCAAGATTGGGGCCTATCTTGAATTTTCAAAGGCTGAAGAAAGCCTGCTTACGAGAGAAGTTCAAAAGGCATGCTCTCCAGAAAAAAGTGATGTCACCCTGCCAAGATGGCTGTCTGAAGACAGCTCTTCATTTGGCTTTCTTAAAAACCTGAATTTATAGAATTCTGGCCTATCTAGCTTCTGTATTTTAATAACTGGATAGATTGGGTGCTGAGATGCCTACCCAGAAGAAAACATTGGATTTCAAGAACTTTTTGAATGCCAGTGGTGGATTGAATGCAAAAGAGGCCCAACCTGCAGTTGAGCTAGGAAGCAAGGGTTTAAGAGCCCCAAGATGGATGGTGAGGAGCAGTTAGCTAGTTGTGACTTGTTTACCTTGTGGCTGGCCTGAAGGAAGATATTGGCAATCGTCTAGAGGAGATAGAGCAGCAACTTGATGATCAGGGTGACTCTGTGACGCATCTGCAAAAGAATTCAAGCACTTAGCGACAGCGAATGATGAGCTAAATTACAAGCTTTGGGTACTTGGAAAACTGTTTGTAGCTCTGCAGTTTGCAAGTCTGGGGTATACCTGAAATAAAAAACAATTGTTGACTGCGTTGACACAGTTCAGAATATATGTGCGGTGGGTACAAATATGAGTGGATGCGAACTCACTGCTGCCAAAGTTAAGCTTGACCTTGCATATAGAGCTTTAAGATCTGCGATTTATAATAAACCCAGAGACATAGTGTTATGATCGGTGGGTTGCTCCATGGACCACTGCTCCTACCTTTAGGTCTGGTCACAGCATATGCAGCAGGACACAGCTAGCAATGTCAGTCCGGCCGAGCATGGTGAGATTCTGCCGACAAGCAGACACTGTCGCTCCTGCACTCTTCAGGCTTCTTCCTAGGTGTGCACGCATGCAACGCTGTTTAATTTAAAGAACCCGCAGCAGGAGAAGCCCCACAGCACCTCAGATGATGTCAACTTCTTGGCCTATAAAAGCCCTCTCCTGACATTGCTTCAGTGCTTCAGCAGCAGGTGGCGATATAATTTTGTGGATTTCAAACTGGTTAAAAGACAGAAAACAGAGAGTAGTATTAAATGGACAATTTTCTCAGTAGAAAAGGGTATACAGTAGAGTGCCTCAAGGATCTGTATTAGGACCGTGCTTTTCAATATATTTATAAATGATCTGGAAAGGAATAAGATGAGTGAGGTAATCAAATTTGCAGATGATGCAAAATTATTCATAATAGTTAAATCACAAGCAGATTGTAATAAATTGCAGGAGGACCTAGTGAGATTGGAAAATTGGGCATCCAAAAGGCAGTGAAATTTAATGTGGTTAAGTGCAAGATGATGCATATAGTGAAAAATAATCCATGCTGTACTTACACAATGTTAGGTTCCATATTAAGAGCTACCACCGAGGAAAGAGATCTAGGCGTCATCGTGGATAATACTTTGAAATTGCCGAGCTCACTGTGCTGTGGCAGTCAAAAAAGCAAACAGAATGTTAGGAATTATTAGGAAAGGAATGGTGAATAAAACGGAGGATGTCATTATGTCTCTGCATCACTCCATGGTGAGACTGCACCTTGAATTCTGTGTACAGTTCTGGTCACTGCATCTCAAGAAAGACATAGTTGCGATGGAGAAGGTACAGAGAAGGGCAACCAAAATGATAAAGGGGATGGAACTACTCCCCTATGAGGAAAGACTAAAGTGGTTAGGGCTGTTCAGCATGGCAAAGAGATGACTGAGGGGGTATATGATAGAGGTCTTTAAAATCTTGAAAGGTCTAGAATGGGTAAATGTGAATTGGTTGTTTACTCTTTCGGATAATTGAAGGACTAGGGAGCACTCCATGAAGTTAGCATGTAGCACATTTAAAACTAATCAGAGAAAATTCTTTTTCACTCAACACACAATTGAACTCTGGAATTTGTTGCCAAGGGATGTGGTTAGTGCAGTTAGTGTAGCTGGGTTTAAAAAAGGTTTGGATAAGTTCTTGGAGGAGAAGTCCATTACCTGCTATTAATTAATTTGACTTAGAAAAAAGCCACTGCTATTACTAGCATCAGTAGCATGGGATAGACTTAGTTTTTGGGTACTTGCCAGGTTCTTATGGCCTGGATTGGCCACTGTTGGAAACAGGGTGCTGGGCTTGATGGACCCTTGGTCTGATCCAGTATGGCAATTTCTTATGTTATGTTCTCTGTAGTGTGAGTTGCCCCAGCATTCCTGGTCTTTGTTGTGTCTTCGCTCGCTGGTCTTCGTTCTGATCTTTGGTTCTTGTGGTCTTCGTTTTGTCCATCAGTTCCTGTGGTCAGCTTTCAGTTCTTCAGTGTGCCTTGCCTCATCCTCCAGCCCTGCCCATCTGTCCTGCCTTCACTTGGATGGATCCTCAGCTTGACCTCTGCTTTCTGGACTTCTCTTGATTGCCACCTACCACTAATCATTCTATGTATGTCACCTGCCTGGATCCCAGCCTGCCTCAGGTTATACCTTGTCTCCATCTGCTCTGTCCCTGCTATGCTGAGGATCTCAGTCATCTGCAGAAGCCCCCTCCTAAGACCTGCCAGCTCCAGCACCCGAAGGCTCAACTGAGGGGAATGAGAGCTGATAAAGGCGAAGCTCCAATTGGGCCTCTGCACCATCCAGATCCATCTGCTGATGGTGGGGACCTGCAGAGCTCCTCCTTGCAGGCTGTGCCAACTCTGCCTTGGCCTAAGGGTCCTCGCCCGCAACATCTAGTAACCTTCTTTTATCATTATACTTTAAAAGAAGCTGTTATGAGACAGGTTAGGTGAATAGGCAATATAAAATGGAAAGATCTCACTATAGAAATCTTTAATGATTAGTCACCCTCACATTGAGGGTTGCAGGGAATTGAAAGCTGAGAACATTAGTACAGATGGCTTTTTTCCTTTAGCCTCTCCTTTACTATAAGTGGAACCACCTATAGAGCAGATCTGAAACAGAGGACCTGAAACTGCTGTTGGATGTGGATATTACAGTGAAAGAGAATAGTGGAGCAGAAAAGATTGTCCCAGGAGAGTCTTCTTGTTGGCAGAAAGTTACCAAAGGCAATAAACTTCTGACAAGGAATCTTGATAAACATTCACAGACTGACTATTCTGCTACTTGAACTGTTTTTCTGGGCAGATATGATGACTATTTGAGATTTCTTTGTTTTATTAATTTGATAGCATCTGACATTTTTCTGTTGATGTTACGCTTGAAAAAGTTAGTGGGATTCATTTCGATGAGTTTAACAGAGATTTGGGTTTGGAGAATTGCAAGCACTGGGTTGATCCATGTTGGGGGGTGTTTATCATTCCTTACTGGGCCAGTGTGTTAGTAGGTTAGCATACTAATGATGTTTTTCTGTTACTACTACTACTACTACTACTTAACATTTCTATAGTACTATTTGATGCACACAGTGCTGTACAAACGTAAGAGACAGTCCTTGCTCAGTAGAGCTTAAAACCTAATCAAGATACACATACAGGGCAAAAGATTTGGGGGGGGGCGCGTGGTTTCATATAATAAGACAATGGGTAAAATTAGCTAATGAGGCTGAAAGCAGATAATCAGGCTTAAAATTTAAAAGCAGTCTCAAAAAGTAGATTTTTTGGTGGGATTTAAGCAAGGTAAGAGAGGGAGCATGACATAGCTCAGAACGTCTATTCTAAGCATGTGGTATATAGTCAGGTGGAAAGCACAGAGTTGGGTATTGGCAGTTGAGAAGATGAACATAGATAGGAGTGTCTAGTCTGAGCGGAATGCACAAGAAGGAGTGCATAGAGAGATAGCTGCAATGTAAAGGCACGTGTAGGTGAGTAAGAAGAGCTTGACATGTATGAAGGTTTGGATAGGGAGCCAATGCAGTGATTTCAGAAGAGAGGTAATATGGATTTAGCAACTTTGGCAAAAGATAATTTGTTTAGCTGAATTTAGGTTAGATTGTACTGGAGAGAGAGAGCTCACTGGGAGACTCATGAGGAGCAGGTTGCAATAGTCTAAGCAGGAGGAGATGAGAGAGTGGATAAGGGTTTTGGTATTGTGACCAGAAAGGAAGGGATAGATTTTGGTGATGTTATAGAGAAAGAAATGGCATATTTCAGCAGAGTTTTGGATATTTGTAGAGAAGAAGAGAGATGAGTCTAAGATGACTCCTAGGTTACAGGCTGAGGAGATTAGAAGTATGACTCTTTTATCTATAGAAATAGAAAAAGGAGAAAGAGAGGAGGTAGGTTTGTGGGGAAAGATAAGGAGAGGGCCCAGGATAGAACCCTGAGGTTCACCAATTGATAGCAGGATGGCAGAAGAGGAGGATCGGTTATTTACTCTTTCAGATAATAGAAGGACTAGGGGGCACTCCATGAAGTTAGCATGTGGCACATTTAAAACTAATCGGAGAAAGTTCTTTTTCACTCAACACACAGTTAAACTCTGGAATTTGTTGCCAGGGGCTGTGGTTAGTGCAGTTAGTATAGCTGTGTTTAAAAAAGGATTGGATACATTCTTGGAGAAGTCCATTACCTGCTATTAATTAAGTTGACTTAGAAAATAGCCACTGCTATTACTAGCAACAGTAACATGGAATAGACTTAGTTTTTGGGTACTTGCCAGGTTCTTATGACCTGGATTGGCCACTGTTGCAAACAGGATGCTGGGCTTGATGGACCCTTGGTCTGACCCAGCATGGCATGTTCTTATGTTCTTATCTACTAGAGGAAACACTTGATCGGGTGGGAGCTTTTGAAATTGAGATTAAGTGGAGGATGTGTGGGATGATGTGTGATATTTTTTGGTTGGTTTCTCTGTGATGGCAAGCTTTCAATTTGTTGATTTAAATGTGAAAGGCCTAAATTCCCCTATGAAGTGTCAGTTTCTTTTCAGAGAAGCAGCACAGTTTCGTGCAGCTGGTTTTTTTTTATTCTTATCTGAGAAAACAGGATGAGAAATTAATGAAAAGAAGCAGTATCCTCATATGTGTTTGCTTTGAGTATGGTACATTCTAAGCATGATGGGGTGGGTATTTTGATTTTGAAAGATGTGATTTTTGATGTTTTGGAAATTTAAAGGGTTAGGGAGGCAATATATATACTATTAAAAATTAAGATTAGCTCTCTGATTTTTTTTGCTTCTGAATCTGTATGGTCTGATCACCAATCAGAATGATTTTTTTGTAGCCCTGGGGCAAACTCTTAGTGGATATGTAGAAGAACATTTGATTATCGGGGGAGATTTCAATTTGATTCTCTTCCCAGCCCTTGATAGTTCTAAGAATGGTGGAGCATCCTTGGGGATACATAGAGGTAAGCTTAAATTTTGTATGTCTTCTTGGGGTCTAATTAATGTGTGGAGATTTTTTAATCCTTCTTTTAGGGATTATATTCTATTCTAAGAGCATAAGAAATTGCCATACTGGGTCAAATTAAGGGTCCATCAAGCCCAGCATCCTGTTTCCAACAATGGCCAATCCAAGCTACAAGTACTTGGCAATTACCCAAACACTAGGTAGATCCCATGCTACTGAAGCCATTAATAGCAGTGGCTATTCCTTAAGTCAACTTGATAAATAGTAGTTAATGGACTTCTCCAAGAATTTATCCAAACCTTTTTTAAACCCAGCTACAATAACTGCCCTAACCACATCCTCTGGCAACAAATTCCAGAGCTTTATTGTACGTTGAGTGAAAAAGAATTTTCTCCGATTGGTTTTAAATGTGCTGCATGCTAACTTAATGGCGTTCCCCCTAGTCTTTCTATTATCCGAAAGAGTAAATAACCGATTCACATGACACATGACACCTATTCCAGAATAGATTTCTTTTTATGAGCAAATCTTGCTTGTCTGAGATGTCCCCTGCGAACATTGGGGCTATTATGGGATCCAATTATGCGCCTATAGAGTTTGTATGTTTCTTTTTACAAAAAGACTGGGTAACAGTTTTGAGATTGAATGACTATTGAATGAGCCCCAGATCTTTGCTAAATTAAGGAATGACTTGCAGGATTATCTTCTGTGGAGGAGTAGCCTAGTGGTTAGTGCAGCGAGCTATGAACCAGGAGAGCAGGGTTTGAGTCCCATTGTTGCTCCTTGTGACCTTGGGCAAGTCACTTTACCCTCCATTGCCTCAGGTATAAACATAGGGGCCATTGCAATAAAGTCATGTAGAAAGCAGGTGAACAGTCAGTGCTCGTTCTCTTAAATCACCCCATGCAATATTTAAATTAGGGGGTCGCAGTTTTCGTGACGGCTGTTTATCGGCATTGGTTTTCCTTACAGGAGGACGGCCATCACAAAAACCAATGCCGATAGACCCGGCGTCGGTTTTCCTTATCGGCGGACGGCAGTTATGAAAATTGACGCAGGCTTTATCGGCGTCTGTTTTCGTGGCTGTCTGCCTTTAGAAAACCGACACCGATAAACTTGGCGTCAGTTTTCGTGATGGGTCCGACTGTCTATTTTTTTTTTTTTTTACTTTTGTTTCTTTTATTTTTCATCCTACTTAATATCACAATGATATTAAGTAGGAGGCAGTACAGAAAAGCAGTTTTTTCTGCTTTTCTGTACTTTTTTTTTGATGCGCACAGCTATTAACGCCTGCTCCAGGCAATTTTCCAAGTTATTAGATTATTTTTTCTAATGGGAGCAGATGCTAGTTTTTGACAGTTCCTTACCTACTGGTTGTTCTTATCTTCGATCATGCCCTTCATCCCTGAAACGATAAATGTGAGATATACTTTTAGTCTTTCTAGGTTGTTAGATTTTCACAGTTAAAAATCTTTGAATTCGTCTATTAGCGTTTCAGAGAAGTTTGTGGTATTGGAGTATCTGTTATGCAAATAAAATTCTTCTTTACTGGACTCTACATCACTGAATTGTCTTCATGGCAAAAGACAATGCAGGTATAGGCTGTGAAAAAAAATGACAGTGTCTGGAAACTGTCACCTCAGCAGTTTTCAGAGGCTCAATGTACTTGGGTCAGTCGGGGGCCATTCACCAGATCTCCTCCTGAATCTCTGCCATTGTGAGTTTTAAATCCAGTCACTAGATGCCACCGTTGTGTGATGACTGACTTCCTCCCGCCCTTCCTCTCCTCTCCAGGGGCTATGAATGCTGCCTCTGTTGTACCCCCATCCAATCCAGGAAGCAGAGCCAGGATTCGAACCCAAGTCTCACAGAATTGCCACCAAGACTGTCCCTGTTCCCTGCATTTTTAACACATTACGATTAAGAGCATACATTTAACAGCGAATCCTGTTTGAAACAGGAGCTGTATTTGTAGTAAAAGATACATTCGAGAAATCTGTGGGTACAAAATGATTTTTAGTTAAGAGGTAACTGTAGCAAGTATCATATCCTCTTTCCAGCAGTTCAGTAGAAATTAAAATAAGCTATTCCCTAATCTGAAAGTATGCAAAGCTCAAGCATTATGTATATACTGATTTCTTAGCGAAATTATTCAATTTGACATGGGGCCTGATTTATTTCTTCCCCCTTCCTCACTCCGAAATGCATTGGTGTTAGGATACGTCTGAGAAAGAGAGAAAAAAGAAAAAATGTTTAAGGCAAAATGAAGGGATTCGTTATCTTTAAAAGCCTCTTGTTACTTTTTAACTAAGTTAAACTGAAGGAGAGAAAAACATAATTCTGAAAGGGAAAAGCTTTTATTTTTATCGTTACTGTATATATACTTTGCTGATGGTAAATGAAATAAATGTGGTTCACTAAAAATACTTTTGAAAATCTGTCAAGGAGGAGAGCAGCAAAACTCATAAAACAATAGGAAAATATATTTTTTTATTTTTATGGTAGCTCATTAGTTGATGGGAAGGGACTGTGAAAGGAATTGATATCTATTGCACTTGGTGCTGATAAACTTTCTATATGATTAGTTTCAAAATGAGCTTGCATTATATCCAAGGCTCCAGCTTTATGCTAGAGTACCTTAAATTGCTGCACCTTCCTTCTGCATTATACTGACAGCCCCCTTCAGCAGTAATTGAGTCTGTTTAATGTAACTGTGATACCAGAAACATCAACTGAATGGCAGCAAACTTCTTTAATGTTTCTAGCATTGCACTTTGATACTTGTTAACTAGTTAGCTGAATACCTTTCTTCCTTTTATGTTCTTTAGCTGATGAATACCAGAAGAAATCAGAAGAACTAGAGCAAGAGATGAAAACTTTGAAGTTTCAACTCCCTTCAAGGCATCCTTCAATTTGCATCTTTTTGGATAGATTCAGAGCTGCGGTGCAGGCTGCATTATACTGGATGGCAGATGGGTAAGTACACCCTTAGGAGCAGAAATGGACTAAAATCACGTCAGGAGAAAAATCTTACTGAGTCTGTGATACCTTTTTAAAAAATGTATTGTTTATTAATATTCAACAAAATTCAGCTGTACTCAGTTCACATAAATCACAGTGTATATGAATTGTTAACTCAAAAGAGAAAATCCCGTTTTCACCAGCGCTGAACTAAACATATCCGTGTGTTCAAAACTTCCTTTTCAATCATATCTTAAACCATAACCCTCCCTCTCCCGCTCCCATTGAACCAAAACAGACACCATATCGAACTATTAAGAAACAGTGCATACCCATGAACTTTTTTTCATAGAACCTCAAATACTCAACACTTTCCCTGGTTTCCCCGGAGTTTTAGCTGTTAACACCTCTATTCCTTTCATCCATTCCTGAATGGATGAAAGATCCTTGGATTTCAACTTCCCCTTCTACCCACTAACAGTAACTTCTTGGCAAGGGATCTGCTAGACCCTCGTTGAATATCTTAAAAATGTATACTTTTGGATCATTCAGTATAACAAGATTTGTGACCTTCTCCACAACCTCCCTTACGTCTGCCCAGTATGAAGTAAGCAGAGAGCAAGAAAAAACTAATATGAAATAGGGTTCCATATTGCCTACATTGCTGCCAGCAAGATTCAGAATATGACACATGTATTGCATACATTCGTACTGGGGTAAGATAGGCCCTAGGAAGGAGGCAGTTCTGCTGTTCTGCAATATTTGTGGAAATGAAGCTTTTCCAAACTCCCAATATCATTTGGTTCTAAATCTCCTCATCCCAAGATCCTCCTATTTCTCTTTCCCACTTAACACTACCGGGGGGACCTTTACTATCCTCACTCCAACTAAGAGCCTTGTAAATGTGACTTACCCTTCCTTTCATTGGTCCTCACACCCCCCCCCCCCCCCGCCGTTCAATGCAAAATCAATTGTTTATTGTCCTTAGTGAAAACAAAAGCTCTCAATTGCAAATAACCAAAAAAGAAGGCCAGCAAACTAAGTTTTTCTTTAAACCCTTCCCATGAATAAAACGATCTATGATACTTTTAATGAACCAACATGCAAAGATGCTAAATTATACAAACTTTTGAGTCCACATAGTTCTTATTTGGTCATGAAAACCAAGGAAGCAGTTTTAAATCTCCTTTGTTTTCTATTTGTTTTATTTACAAGTTCTCTGTGTTTGTTAAAATAATTGAGAGAGAAGCAGAGATGGGCAGCAAGGATACCAAGAGGTCTTTCAGTAAGAATGTGTGAGTTTTCTTTAGAGTCTCATATTGAGAGTGATGCCATTTTAGGATGATGCATCACTAATAAATCTGAGATATGCAAAGTGAGAAGTCTTGAAGGTACAGAACATAAGACAGTGGCATACAGAGAGAGAAAAAGAGAGAACATTAGTATTCAGTATGCATGAACGATAGGAGAATGAGTTTCTGAGAGTGGAAGAAGCGTGGAGATCAGGAAGATACATGAATGTTAGTGAGTACAATGATATGGCCTTGACTCAGTCAAAATAGTGTGTGGAGACAATCATGCAGCATCTTGTATAGCATACTTATATAGTGGTAGTCCATCATTGACAGTGTTGTATATCTCATCTGTGCTTTTGCGTATGATGCTGAAGTCTGAAGTCTGAAACACAGCAGAACTATGGGATGGGAAATTCATAGCCACGATGTTTGTAGCTCTGTTTATTTTATTTATTTATTTAGAAGCTTTTATATACCGATTGCCGTTTGCACATCGAATCGGTTTACAAGGAACATTGTGGTAATTTGATACTGCATAAACAAACAATTACATAGAAGGATTGGAAGAACAAAGGAATATTGCGCTTTATATACTATGGCATAGCATAAGTGATGAATGGAAACAAAACAGGGTAACAGAATAATAACTGGGAACGGATTTAAAAAAAAAAAAAAGTTAGGAGAGTCAGAATAAAGAGGGAGGAACCAAACAATGTATCTATGGCACCTTTCTAATTTCACAATTTTGTTGCTCCAGCTTGAAACTGCTACATACCAATCTTGTCAGGGACCATTGGCAAGTGTTGTCCTGAGCCATTTGCTTTAGTTCCTTGGAAATTATTCCAGCCACTGTAATCATTCCAAAGACTGTGGTTTTTCAAATGGCTGTGTGTCAGCTTTTCTTTCTTCCGCCATGCCTCATAGTAACGTAATAGTTCAAGAATGGTTAGCTCCGATCCGCAAGAGCCACAAACATGCCTGGTTTTCTGGATATCCATAACGAATAAGCATGAAATAGATTTGTATGCACTGCTTTCGATTGGATGAATGAGTCTCCATAATAAAGTTTCTAAACGGACATTTCTTGGCATCTAATCCATTTTGTTGCCCTTACATATGGGTGACATCACAGGATGGAGCCCAATCAAGGTACACTTTTGTCAAAGTTTCTAGAACTTTGACTGGCACCTACTGGGCATGCCCAGCAATGGACCGACCCTGCATCCAGCAGGGGTCCCCCTTCAGTCTCTTTTTTTCCACGCAGCAGTAGCCACGTGGGTTAAGGAACTCTCTTGAGATTCCTGAGAGGAATTTTCCTCATGGAACTTCTTCAAAAATTTATACCCCGTAGGGGTCCCCCTATCGATATCTGTACTCCGCGGTCGAAAGGTAAGGTTTTACCCTTGTTGCGGTCGATTCCCGTTGAATTTTCCCTCCGGGGCCTACTGGCCATCGACCACACTGCGGCTAAATTTTTGTCGAAGCCATGGCATCTGGTTTTCGTCAGTGCTCCGATTGTCCTCGTACAATGTCCATAACAGACCCGCATAGAGTTTGTGTATTGTGTTTGGGGTCTGACCACGATACCCTAACTTGCACCAAATGTGCCCAAATGACGCCGAAGGGCTGTAAAGCCCGTTTGGAGAAGATGGAGTTTCTTTTTCATTCAAAACTCCTGACTCCTTCGACTGCATCGACTTCGTCTGAGCCGGTGCCATCGACCTCGCGCCAGCAGCGGGCCACCAGCCCGGCCTGACCGGCATTGACTACTCCAAAGGTGTCGATGTCTTTCTCATCACCTCAGGAGAAGGATCAAGGAGAACATCGTGAAAAACGTCAACAATGGCATCGGAAGGCTCAGTCCGCCGAACCAGGCAAGACCTTGGCATTGGTGTCGATAGAGCCACCGATGAAGAAATCCCATCCAGAGAAGGCCCCATCCTCCTCTGCGACCGGGTCACCAAGGTGTTCCCCACCTTCATCGGTGCAGGGAGCCGTGATTCCACTTTCACCGGTGGACCCTCTGGCTATGCCAGTGCTGCCTCCTACTCTGGTGCTGGGGTTCCCCATCCCAGGCTTCTGCGAGGAATTGGATCGGATGATCCAAGAGGCCATCGGTAAAGCACTGTAGAGCTTCCAGCCTCCATGGATGCCGATACTGGTGCCCAAGCCGGTCACCGATCTGATTCCCATGGCGCTCGCACCGCTACTGGGTAGATTGGATGCGTCGCTTGGTGCCCTTCCACCGATAGAACCGAAAACACTGGTATGTCCTCTTTCTTCGATGCCGATACCTCTGTCATCAGAAGACGAAGAAACACCGTTACCAACACCGCCATCTGGAATTCTGCCACTGACTCATCTATCGATGTCGCCAGTTCCATTGATGCCACCATCGATGCCGTCTGTTCCTCCATCGATGCCATTGATGCCTCCATCGATGCCATCAGTGCCACTTCCGATACCATTGATGCCTAGGCCTGGTCCTTCAAGATTAATGCCTTTCCTCCCTTCTGAAGATCCTCAGGGAGCTGGTGATCAACCTTATGATCTTTGGACTGATGATTCTTTCCAGGATACAGATGATCTGCCTTCAGAGCCCTTTCCTTCTGAAGAAAACTGTCAAAAACTCTGGCTAAGATGATAAGGGGAGAACCAGGGGGGGCCTGGGGGGACCTGCATATACCATGTGATCCCATTTACAGTTTAAAAAAACAAAACAAAACCGCAAAAACACATCAAAAACTTCTAAGAAGAAGTGAAAAAAGAGAGAGAGACTCAATTTGCTGCAAGCCATGAGGCTCTGCAGAATTGAAGAGACTGAGGCGACCCCGCATGGATGCGTGGTATAATGCATGTGTGAGCATGCTCAGAGAGGCTCCGTTAAAGTTCTAGAATCTTTGACATAAGTTTTCCGTGCCGGGCCCAATAAAATGTCACCCATATGTAAGGACCACCTTAATGCTTGTCCTCGGAAAACACCTATTATAGATAAGCAACTTTGCTTTCCACCTCTCTTTGGAGTTAAAAAAAAAAAAAAAAAAAAAAGCTTTGATATGACTGAGGGAGTTGCATAGTTGAACAAGACTTGACCACACATGAGAAAAAGGATGTCTAGTTATTTCTGGTTCAAGCTAGTATCTGTTCTTGCACCATCAAGCTAGTATCTGTTCTCAGCATCCACACGTGCAACTGATTGTCCATGGTGGACACCCATTATAGGTAAGCAAGTTTGTTTTTCAGCTGCGTGCCCTGAATGGATATGACTGGTACTGAGGTAATGGAATGAGGTGCAGCCTGGAACAAGACATCTATTGTACTGAGACTGATGATGCAGTCAAAGAGTTGGACTGCTTTCTAAAATCTATGGGCCATCAGGAAGGCACTGAGCAAATCTCAAAAGTTGTGACCTTTATTTTTGAACCTAAATGCTGGGTAAAGTTTAAGCTTAGAAGATCATCCTAAAGAAAATAAAAATATTGGCTAAGGAGAATGCCAAATACAGAGACTAGTTACACCAAGTTAGCAATAGATTGTTGCATTATGATGCCATCAGTGATTTCGGTAACAAAGAAATCTTAGGAAGATAAAGTAAAGAGAGATAGAGAGCAGGTAAGGAGGAGGAAACTGGAAAAGAAGAAAAAGAGGGCAGGGATTATAGCAATGGCAGAAAAAATTAGACAAAACTGGATTTGGGGAGACTGAGTCTATAGGAGTGAGGAAGATGAGGATAAACTGGAAATAGGAATTTGAAAACTGGGAAAGGAAGCAAGGATAGAAAGTGAAGCGAGATGAATAGAAGGAAAGATTAAAGTGGAGGCTGAGAGCTGAGGAGAAGCTATGTCCCACCAATTGAGAAATGATGCACTAGAATGAAAAAGAAGAGAGGCAAGAAAGTAGAGGAATATAAGGGGGAGAGAAAGGAATAGCTAAGATTGTAAGGGGGAAGTAAAGGAAAGTCAGGCATGGAGGAAGGAAGGGTAGCAGGGCATAAGATAGGTGAGGAAAGAAGGGGAATATTTTCCATGCTTGGATGGGTTTAAAAGTAGTTTTTCATAAAATTAAAATTAAGAGGAGCACACAATGTGTGAAAGTGAAACATATCTGACCATAACGAGTACATGTTTTTTCTCTATTTGAGGAAGCTTGTTCTCCTTGGTTTTAATTTTACGGATAAACTACAGGAACTGCATCTTTGGCAACTATTTATATTCTTGTTGCAATGTACACAGTTTTGGAGTACTTGTAATTTTATCTGTTAGAAGTCAGTTTCAGGTGAACATCATTCTCTC
The DNA here is from genome assembly GCF_901001135.1 of Rhinatrema bivittatum. Taxonomy (NCBI): domain Eukaryota; kingdom Metazoa; phylum Chordata; class Amphibia; order Gymnophiona; family Rhinatrematidae; genus Rhinatrema; species Rhinatrema bivittatum. The sequence continues at coordinate 155,555,804 of NC_042617.1, forward strand.
ATTGTAAAAGTATTTTTTCATAATTATTTGAGCTTCCTTCTCTTCAGCTTCTTGCGATGACCCCTTGTCCTTGAGCTTTTCATTCTGTGGAAAATGTTACCCCCTGGTACTGTATTGAATTCAGCCTGAGACATTTGAATGTTTGCAGCATATCTCCTGTCTTCTCTTTGAAGAGTACAACTTTCTTTCCTTCTGTCTCTCTGTCTTTGAACTTCCTCTACCTTGTCAATGTCCTTTGGTATATGTGATCTCCACATCTGAATACAATATCCAAGTTGGTAGTAGAAACCTATAATGTTGTTTCCCTCTTTCTATTAGTGATAAATCTTTTTATGCACCTAAATATATTAGGCTTCCCAAAAGCTTTACAACACTGACTGGTTATTTTGCGGTCATAGATATGACCCCCAGATTTCTTTCTTGATTGGTGACTTCTAGTTCTTCCTCCCCAAAATGGTATTTGGCCTTTAGATTTAGTACATCCCAAATGCATGATTTTGCATTTTGTTTGGTATAGTTACCATATCTTTGACCATTTTTTCAGTGTTTGTCTTCGTTCATCTTATTTGCTGACCTGTTATGTCTGCTCTGTTAAAAAAATGTTTATATTATCTCCAGACAAGCACAGCCTTTTGATACCATGCTAGTCACTTTCTTTTTATCAGAGTTGATTCCATTTTTTACGATTCTGGTTGAAATCTGTGGCTCAGTCAGCTTCTCATCCAGTTTATAATTTTTCTTTCAACTCCGACTGGCTAGTTTGCTCAGCAGTCTTCCGTGTGGAACCAGTGTCAGAGGTGTTACTGAAATCCAGATAGGACATATCTACGGTATCTTCTACTCCCGCCCCATTCTACTATTCTGGTCACTTAGTAAAAGAAATCATAGGTTTTTCCCCCTGTGAAGCCATTGTTGCCTATGATCCTGCAAACTGCTGTTATCAGGTATTGCAATATACTGTTCTTTGTTCACCTTCAGTGTTAAACTAACAGGTCTGTAGTTTTCTGCTTCTTCCTTGATTCCAGTGGTGGTACATCTATTCTCCAGTCTCATGGAACCTCTCCTCTGACAAAATTTAAGAATGCTTGGGACAGATTCGGAGAGCAGTGATACAAGATTGAAAAGATGTACTGCATTGAATATACAGTATCAAATTTCCATTGAACCTGTGTATATGTGAAAGAGGGGATCTCTGTTGGGGAACGTGTGTGTGTGTCTTTTCCATTCCTAGTCCTTTCTCTTTTCTGTCTTCCTACCTGCTTTTCTCCTCTTCCTGCTCAGTTTTTTCCTTCCCCACTTTAAGCATTAATCATCCCCTTTTCATCTCCATCCATTTATTTTCTTTCCAATTTATACATACAATTTTCCTGTTATACATTAACTTTTCATTGACAGAAAAGCTATGCACATAAGTTGAAAAATGACATGGGTGAACAAAATTGGGTGCATAAGACATTTCCCACAGTATGCGTACTGTAAAGGATACCTAAAAGCAAGGTTTAGGGGCTGTTTAAAATAAATATGGAGTCTGGGAGTTAAAGTATGGAGACCTGGATGATCCTCTACTCAAAATGGAAGAGGACAAAAGAAAGAAGATGATAAAAATGAATTGATTGAACTTGTATGGCTCAGCTGAGATATATCACTAGGTGGTCAATTGGTCCTTCTCTGCTGACATGCACCATGTTGTAAGCAAGTTTAGGGGTGCAGGGATCTGTCTGCTACAGGACACTGCCAGCTGCCCTCCCACCTTACTTGTGATCCTAAGTCAGGAAAAGACAACGTATATTCTCCTCAGAAATAGACTTTTATTTCTCAGATTTGGCAGGATATAGCATTTAGAAAATAACAATTCCTAACTTTAACATCCTGGCCAGTAAGCACCAGTTTTCCCTAAAGAAAGTTCTGTGTCATGGGTGGTAACAAAACATGCCATAAACCTTAGCCTGCTTAATGTATTAACACTTATGGCTAACTTACTTACCCCTGTTCACCTCTGAAGCAGGCTTGAGCTGGAGAATGTGGGCAGGGGAGAGGCTTGCTTCTTGGGCTTGGTACTGGCAGAGCGGGCAGGCTTTCCAGAAGGAGACTAGCTTCTGGCTCTGGTGGTTGCCGGCTGTCTGTACTTGCTCTCATCCCTCACCGTCTATGACTCCGTGTCACCCTCCACACCTGAGCCGTGGTCTCCTCTCTCCGTTCCCCTGGATACACTCAGTCTTCTCCCTTCTCAATAGTAGGGAGTGCTGGTCTGCTTCTGACTCCCCTCTCGCATTCTCAGGATTTGCTCTCTGGGTTTTCTCCCAGGGTTTGTGCTCTCTTTCTCCCTTCTTTTTGTAGGGGTCCTTCACTTCAGCCTTTCTCCTCCTTTTTTTTCTTTTCTCCTTTTTTTTGCTTCTTCTTTGCCCATCTGTCCAGCTGATAAATATGCATAAGCTCATGCATAATCATGGGTGTGAGTGGAGGATCTTTGCCGCATTGCAGGGCTCTTTCCCCCCTCCCCATTTCTTTGGAGGGTCCTGCTACATTGCAGTTCTTCTTCCACCTCCCCATTTCTTTGGGGGGAGAACTGCCACATCTGTATGCCAAGCTTTCTGCCAGTATCAGCATTTTGTTCTGTCTCCAATGGCCCCCCCCTCCCCCTGCAGGGATCTTTCTGACCTCTGGACTCGCCTTGACTCATCCCTGACACTTGCTTAGGAGCTTAAGTCATTGTCTTTCTGTCTGCTTTGCTCCTATTGACACAGGAACATGCAAACAGGCAGATCTGATAAGGTAACCTTCAGTGTAACAAGACAAAAGTTCTTAATTTTCCACTGAGACAGTGCAGTTTTAAAGTTCACCTGGGTAAAAGTTTTTCTCTTGCTGTGACAATGCTTGGGGCCTGTCAGTTTCTTGGCTCTTATGATTCATATTCGATGATTCAGTGGTAAATATGAGATATCTCCCTACAATGCTATTGTGTTTACTCTTATGGTCACTCCATGATTTTTGTAGAATATTTTACTATAACTTCTTCAGAGGAACTTTTTTTTTTTTTTAGTCACTGTAATTTCTAAAATTAAACTGATTTTTGACATTCAAGCTATTTATCTGTTCCATAGGAATTAAATGTTGTCTGGAAAACTTCTGTACATCATTGATGATAATTCTTGCGTTGCTCCAATAGAAGTCATCACAGGCCTGTAAAAATTCCCGTAATTGTAATTTAGGAAGAGGAATCTAGAAGGGAAGTTCACTCCCCTCATTTATTTGCAATTTTTGAGACTTTTAGAATGTGGTAATATGCGGTAATATGGTAACCTTTATATATCTCTATCTATATATATTTATATATCATCTTTAAAGGGTCACAGGCAAAGGAAAATGGATCAGGAAGGAAGATAAACAGAAACACACGGGTTATTCTCACCAGGAGCTGAGGCAGATTTCAAGTACACGAAGAGAGCAACTTCTTCAGGAAAAAAGACATCTTCAGGTAATGCAGCCAGAAAAATCGCAACACGGCCCGGTGGCTGACTGGCAGTATTATTGTACTTTACCTGTGCAGAGTGGGGTGGGGGGGGGGGGTGTTCTGGTTCCATCCCAGAGTCAGGTCTTCCACTGGGGAGGAACTCATGGTCATTACTCAAGTATGATTCCAGAGCCTGTGATTGCAGGAATCCAGAAGGAGCCCTGGTGCATGGCCATGGCTACGAACGCTCACTGCAATGACCAGGTTAGCTTTGTTGGGAGGTGGGAATTATAAAATAGGGGAATAAGTCTCAGGTAGTTGAGAATAAAGGCTCAAAGTGCCAGATTACTTGCATTGGTTCTGAATAAGTTGGAGACCCAAAGGAACAGGATGAAACTGCTTGGTTAAGAAAAGAAAAGCCAGCACTTCATATTGTTGGTCTATTAAATCCCTGTGAACACTGATATAAATATCTAAATATCAAGTTAGTGTTTGATTGCTGTATGCAATAGGACACAAGCATGTGATTTGCTATACTGTATAATTTTGCACAGCAAGGTACATTGTTAAGAAGGACTTGACTAGTAGAGACAGAGTATCATTGACTGCACCGTGGGGCCGATGCAAAAACGTTGCGCTGAAAGCGGGTGCCGTGTGTTCAGCGCCCGCTTTCATAATGCATCCTCAGGCACCTCTCCTGGGTGGGCGATGCAATTTTTAAATTAGGGCTCGCGCTGTCGAGGAGGTGCTAGGGGTGATTGCATGCCCCTACCGCCTCCTTGACAGCGCGAGCTGGAGAGAGAGGTCTGCTGTTGGTGGCTGTCCACCGGTTAAGAAAACAGACGCTGAATTTATCACCGTCCCATTTTCCTAACCAGCGCACATGCAGGAGTTAGGAAAATGGACAATGATAAATTCAGTGTCCATTTTCTGAACCTGACTATGGGCATCAGAAGGAGTTAATAAATCAATATTAAAGTGTGAGGCACTTAATAGTAATTTATTCACTCCTTCACTTATTGCCGATTGATCCCTTTACTGTCACATGTCAGTGAAAGGACCAATCATCTTTTAGACGGCTGTCCTGATTGCCCCCTTCAGTGTCACATGTCAGTGAAAGGATCAATCACCTTTCACAAATGTCAGTGAAAAGGACCAATGGGCAATAAGTGAAGGAGTGAATAAATTAATATTAAGTGCCCGACACTTTATTATTGATTTATACATTTCTTCTGGTGCCGGTAGTCAGGTTTGGAGAATGGACACTGAATTTATCAGCATCCATTTTCCTAACCTCTGGCAGCACTTTTTTTAAATTTCTTTTTTTAAATTATTTTTTTAAAGAGTTGTTCCTCCTACTTAATATCCCAATGATATTAAGTAGGAGGCAGTACAGAAAAGCAGTTTTTTTTCTGCTTTTCTGTACTAGTTTTAGTAGTACTCAGCAATTAATGCCTGCTCCGGGCAGGCGTTAATTTCTGAAAGCTAAAATGTGCATCCTGGACGCACATTTTTTTTTGCATAGGAAATGAATAGCTAATAGCCTCATTCACATGCACTTGCATGTGAACAGCGCTATTATTCCACTCCGCGTTGGACGCGGGTTGTAGAGGCGCTAATCCCCTTATTGCATAAGGGGATTAGTTAGCGCCTCTACAACCCGCGTCCAACTGCGGGCTATACAGTGCGCTGGGCTAAGTGCACAGTATTGCATCGGCCCCCTAGTTATGTATAATTAGCTAGATATCATAGACTGTGGAGTATCTTACGGTCTGACTCACTAAGGCTTTTCTTCCATTCTGTATCTATGGGAAAAGTCCTTGAAGAAAAAGGCCTTTAGTGCACTTGAATTGCTGTTTTTGTTCACTCTGTTGCTGTATACTGTCTAATGTACTTTGGGCATAAATATTCTATAATGTCTTTTTTAAATGTAGGGTTTTAGGAATATCGTGTCACTTTGCAATATAGTTAATAGAGCATGGAAAGGACATTTCTTCAGAGAACAAATCCAGCAACAAAATCATTGGTATTTTTATTCAGTAAGTAAGGTAGAGAATTTCTGGGTGTCATTTCTGAGTAAGAACTAAAGTTTTTGATTAACTTAGTGAAGGTTTATTCTCTTTTGTTTTTAGAAGAAGGAGATGTAGTCTTTTTGTTTCCTTTTTGAAAACTGATCAGTTGTATTTATTTATTTGATATCTCCCAGTGAATAATTTCACCCAGTGGTATTGACTCCCAGCTCTTGAGGGCCACAAACAGGTCTGGTTTTTGGGATATCCCTAATGAATATGCATGAGATAGACTTGTATGCACATCGCCTCCATTGTATGCAAATCTATCTCATGCATATTCATTAGGGATATCCTGAAAACCCAACCCGTTTGCGGCCCTCAAGGGCTGTATGTGAATGCTATTGCAATTCATATTAATTTTGTAGAACTTTGCAGGTCTTTGCACCCACAATTTATAGTTTTTGGTCTGATGTTTTGATCAGTTTGTTACATAAGTTTTATTTTAACCATAGGGAGGGCAGTTTTTGAAGCTATTTACCTGGGTAAATTGGCTTGGCTGAATATTGCCCCTCCCCCTCCCCCCTCCTGAATAAAAATATTTCTCCTTGGACAAGCAGGATGATAGTCCTCACACATGGGTGCCATCGTTAGATGGAGCCCGGCACGGAAAACTTCTGTCAAAGTTTCTAGAACTTTGACTGGCAAACTGAGCATGCTCAGCATGCCTTAATCCATTCATCCATGCAGGGTCCTTCCTCAGTCTCTTTTTTTCCATGTAGCTGTCGTTTCATGGTCTTAGAGCTCGTGCTCTTTTCTTCTGGAAAACTTCCACTTTTTGGCTAATTGTTGTCTTTTTCCCTGCGCCGGGTTCCTCTTGGTTTCTCCTCCTTAGTTAGTCCTGCGGTGTGATAAGTCTTTGTTGCACGTTGGTTCCCCGTAGCGGTGTCCTTCAGGGGCCCTCAGGCCATTGGCCATTTGCTGACCTTGTTTTTTCGTTATGGTGTCCATCATGGATCCACACAACGTGTGCATTCTCTGCCTGGGGATATCCCACAATGTTCTGGGGGGCCGGCTTTGTGATCAGATGACCCCCAAGGGCCGACTGGCCTGCCTCAACAAATTGGAGAAGCTTTTTGACTCTGAGTGTTATGTTTTGTAAGGTTTGGGTGGACTCTTGGACACTGTGGCAGTTGACCATGCCCATGGGGGGAAGTCCCGTGAAGGGCCACAGGTCAGGCTCAGCTCTGGACACACAAACACAGATTATATCTTTATTTAGACAGTTTGTGAAGCCACCAGAGGTGGTGTTAGTGAGTAGAAGATGGAGCCCGGCTAGGCTAGTATTCCTCAGGGCGCTGGAACAGCGGTTACTCCGGTAGCAGTGCTATAGTGAAAAGAACTGAGAGAATGAGTACAATAAGACATTCACAGAGTCCCCAGTATGGAGAAGCCCCGAGATAGGGAGAGCTGGCCCTCGAGGAGCGAGTACCAGATCCCTGGGAGCAGAGACTCGTTGGCAAGTACTCACGCAGCAGTTCCAAGTAGGAGATGGCACTGGCGCTGGAACGGAGGCAGGCCCTCGAGGAGTGAGTACCTGGTTCCAGGGAAACAGCTCTGAGGAGTAGATGGTAGTAGTACTCACAGATGGTGTCTGTAGCAACTTCTTCCAAGTAGAAGAGGAGATGGACACAGGCAGCGAGTCAGGGAACATGGACCCTCGAGGAGCGAGTACCGGTTCCTGATAGCGACCTGAAAGAAGCAGAGAGGCCCCGGAGGAGCGGGTACCCCGTTAGCAGAAAAGACTCTAATAGAAGTTGGAGGCAGAGTAGCTGGGGTCGGAGAGCGAATCCCATCCGTAGGAAATCCCTTGCTAATTCAATGGCTAGCAATAAACAATAGGCTTAAATATCCGGGCAGCGTGACGTCATCACAGGGGTTCGCCCCTGAGGTTCGCGCCATAGAGGAAATAAAAATGAGGGCCGCGCGGCGCGTGCACCCTAAGGTAACTGAGGATCATGGCGGGAGGCAGCACCCAAGCCGGTCTGGGAATGCCGGAGAGGACGCCGGGCAGATGCCGCGGCAGCCAGACGTCCACAAGGAGCAGGAGGAGTTGCAGAAAAAGAAAGGTGGACGGAGTGAAGCCGTAGGGCAGCGACGGTTGCAATAAAGAGGTCCGAGCTGTAAACGTCTGTGTCTTCGACACCAAAGGATGATTGGAAACTGATGGGCATCGATCCCTCACCATCGGACCTCCAGTAACACCGGAGGAGTGGGAGGCTAGGGATTGGCTCTCCTTGGTCTCCTTTAGGTCGAGGACGTCTGGATCTTTGCCTTCCACCTCGGCGCTTGGGCCAGGCCGAGCACCGTGGGAAATCATGAAAGCATCATGACTGGTCGCTGTTCATGCACAGAGATGGGCTTGGACTGGCACTGGTTCTTGCTACAATGCCCCTGAAGCGTCCCTGAGGTGAGGAGGTTATACCCTCCATTGATTCTGGGGCTCCAAGGCGGTCCCCACTGATTCTGGTGTTGGGTACCGATCTCCCTCGAGGCTCCAAGGAAGATCGTTCCACCCCTCCTTCCTCTCAGCCAGACCTGGTGTCAGCGACCTTCAAGGAGGAGCTAGAGCATAGGGTGCAGCTGGTGGTAAATTGAGCCCTGCGGGGCATTGAGCTGGTGCCTCCACTGGCACTGGTAACAATGGTGACCCTGCTGGAGCCACTGTTGGAGCACCTCAATGTCCTCCTCGGCGTCCTCCCTACTTAGCTGGCTTCAGTACCCTGGGGGCCATAGATGCCCTGTGGGGCTCTATTGCTCCCACAGCCCAATGCCGTTCTCGATCATGGCTTCTCGGATCTGCCCGCAGGACCATCAGCGCCATCGGGACAGTCGTTGCCGCAATGCCTAGGGGTACACCCAGGCCTTGTCCCCAGCTGATTTCAGTGAGGATGATGCGCCTTATGACCCCTGGGTAGATAACACTTCTGATTACCCCTCTGAGGATTCCGAGGGTCTTTCCTCGGACCCATCTCCCCTGGAGGAAAGACTGAGGACCCCACCCGAGGACTTAACCTTTGCAGGATTTGTGCAGGCCATGGTGGAAGCCATTCCATTCCAGCTGCTGATGGAGGATGATGCCAGGCACAAGATGCTGGAGGTCCTCCAGTTTTTGGATGCTCTGAAGGATGTTGTGGCTGTCCCAATCCACGAAATCTTCAAGGAACTGCCCCTGAGAATTTGGGAACACCCCCTCATGGGTACCACCTGTAAATAGGAAGGCAGATGGAGTGTACCTGGTCCAGCATGCAACTGGCTTTGAGAATTGTCAGCTCCCCCACCAGTCGGTGGTTAAGTCTGCACTTAAGAAGGCCAGATGCTCCTGGACCCATGCCTCGGCTCCCCTAAGGAGGGAACACAGGTCCCTGGATGCGCTGGGCAGGAAGCCCATGCTGATAGCCTGAATTTCCTCCTACCAGCTCTGTATGACTCAGTATTCCCATAACCTCTGGAAGTAGGTTCAGGAGGTTGCCAACTGACTACCCCAACAGCAGCAAGAGGCTTTGCTGACGGTCACACGTCAGGGCCTTGAGTGCGGGAAGCATGAGGTGCGCTCTACCTATGATGAATTTGAGATGGCGGCAAGAGTTGCAGCTGCTGGGATTGACGCCTGCAGGATGGCTTGGCTCTGTGCCTTGGACCTCCAGCTGGAGGTGCAGGAGAGGCTCGCTGACTTGCCTTGTACTGGGGAAAATCTCTTTGGTGATAAGGTGAGGGATGTGGTGGCTCAGTTGTGGGACCACCAAGAGACCTCCAGCACCTTTCTGTCAGTACATCTGACCAGCCATCTTCAGCGTGGCATGGACTGAGGTGCTCTTTCTATCATCGGTGGAAGTATTACCCACAGGTGTCTCACTCCTGCCTGCAGAGGGTGAGCTATCAGGGCTGCTCCAGGCAACAGCGACCTCCCAAGCCTCAATCAGTGCACCAGCAAAGTCCTGCTATGGGGTTTTGACTGGAGGGAGGGGAGCGAAAGCCAGCCATCCATCCCTATGCAGTGGGACTCCCCCCGGACGGAGGTCAGATACAATTCTTTGCAGATTGATGGCCTGGTGTCACTCTAGGGCAAATGGGTCCTGTCCATTGTATCGGGGGGATGCAGGCTGAACCTATTGGGTGTTCCACCAGATACTCCTCTGAACCCTCTTTGAGGGCCAACAGTATCTCAGGAGATCCTTTTGGCAGATATTTCCGCCCTAGTAATGGCCAGCGCGATGAAGCCTAAGAACATGACATGCTGGGTGAGACCAAGGGTCCATCAAGCCCAGCATCCTGTTTCCAACAGTGGCCAATCTAGGCCATAAGAACCTGGCAAGTACCCAAAAATTAAGTCTGTTCCATGTTGCTGTTGCTAGTAATAGCAGTGGCTATTTTCTAAGTCAACTTAATTAATAGCAGGTAATGGATTTCACCTCCAAGAACTTATCCAAACCTTTTTTAAACCCAGCTATGCTAACTGCACTAACCACATCCTCTGGCAACAAATTCCAGAGTTTAATTGTGCATTGAGTGAAAAAGAACTTTCTCACAGGACAAGCAGCATGGTAGTCCTCACATATGGGTGACATCACAGGATGGAGCCCAGTCACGGAACACTTTTCTCAAAGTTTCTAGAACTTTAACTGGCACCTACTGGGTATGCTCAGCATGGCACTAAACCTGCAGCAAGCAGGGGTCCCTCTTCAGTCTTCTTTTTTCCGTGCAGCAGTAGCCACGCGGTTAAGGAGCTCCACAGAGATTCCTGACAGGAATTTTCCTCATGGAATTACTACAACCTTTCTTACCCCACAGTGGTCCCTCCTTCAATTTTTTCAAGCCGCGGTACTCCGGTAAATTTTCTACCCGTTTTCGGTCGATTCCCATCGAGTTTGGCCCTCGCGGCCTACAGGCAGTCGACCGATCCACGGCTCAAATTTTTCATGGCCATGGCATCGGGGTTCCGTTGGTGCCCGGACTACAATCGCACCATGTCCATAACAGACCCTCATAAGGTCTGTGTAATGTTTCTTGGATGTGAGCCCGATGTCCTGATCTGCACCAAATGTGCCCTAATGATACCAAAAGGTTGCAAGGCCAGAATGAAGAAGATGGAACTTCTCTTCTGTGCTTAAACCCCGACGCCGTCTGTTGCATTGACGTTGTCAGAACCGGCAACGTCAACTTCGCGCCAGTATCGACCACCGACCGATGACCGTCCGGCATCGACAACTTCTCGGCCTTCAACCACCTCTACTCCCCCTCAGGACCGAGGGGATCGGAGAGAGAAACATTGCCACCGATAGCGGAAGTCTCAGACCATCGAGGGAGCGAAATCATCGACTTCGCCATCGTCCGAGCTGCCGTCAAAGAAACCCCGTCCAGAAAAGGCACCAACCTTTTCAGCGAGCGGGTCACCGAGGTAACCCTCACCCGAAAGGGGATTGGGAGCCGTGACTCCGCCTTTAACGGTGGTCCCTGCGGCTATGACCCTGCCTCCTTCTTCTGTTCTGGAGTCAGGGCTGCTTGCTCCAGGTCTCCGAGAAGAACTGGACCGGCTGGTTCAGGAGGCCATCGACAAGGCAATGCATCGACTCCAAGTTCCTCCGGCACCGACACCGGTGCTGATCGTGGAACCAACCACAGATCCGGTTCCGGCAGCGCTGGCACTGCTGCTCTCTAAGATGGAAGCACTTATTGCCGCTTTTCCACCATGGATCCCGGGTCACTGATGGCTCCGGTGCCCTCTCCGCTTACTTTGTCATCGGGAGGAGAAACACCGTTCCGCATCCCTCCATCGGGAGTCCTACCGATGCCTCAGCCATCGATGCCCTCAGTGCCTGCACCAGTGCCTTCGATGCCTTCATCGGTGCCTCCAGTTATTCCTTCGATTCCTTCGGAGCCTAAACCAGGACCTTAAAGGATTCCACCGTCCCGTCCCCCTCGGGCTCCTAGAGGGGCAGGTGCTGATCCCTACGATACCTGGCTGATGATTCTTCACCAGACACCGATGACCTGCCTTCACCATCTTCTACTGAAAGCAGAAAGCGTTCTCCTCTAGAGGACTTTTCCTTCATACATTTTGTGAAGGAGATGTCTGAATTGGTTCCCTTCCAATTACAGACCGAACAAGATGACAGGCATCAAATGATGGAGCTGTTACAATTCCTGGATGCTCCCAAGGAAATAACCTCCATCCCTATTCACCAAGTTCTGTATTGATTAGACCGAAAATCCTTCATGAACAATGGAACAACAGACTACCTTCAAGTTCTGACTAAGAACCATTGATTCTTACTGTTTATACTATTTAAACACTAAGTTCCTTAAGCCTATTCTTTCTAGCAGTTAAAGCTTCCAAGTTTACTAACCTTGTTATATGTAACTTTATTCTTCTTGTTCTACTTTTGGTTTTAGTTACAATTCCCCTATTCGATGTAAACCGATCTGATATGGTCTTCAACCATGAAGGTCGGTATAGAAAAGTGTTAAATAAATAAATAAAAAAGAACTGGGAACACCCTGGCTGGTTTGCTTCTGTCAACAGGAAGGCTGACTCCACTTATTTGGTACAATCAGTCCCAGGTTTTCAAAAACCTCAATTGGATCACCAATCTGGGGTTGTAGATTCTGCCCAAAAGAGGGCAAAGAGGTCAAAACCCCACAGTTCCTTTCCCCCAGGCAAGGAGCAAAAAGTTTTAGATGCCATTGGTCGCCGGGTCTTCCAGGGCTCAATGCTCATCTCCAGAATTGCCTCTTATCAGCTCTATATGACCCAATACAACAGGGTCTTATTTTAGCAGATACAAGACTTGACAGACTCCCTGCCTCAGGAATTTCAAGATTAGCTCCAAACCTTAGTAAACAAGGGTTTTGAGGCGGGCAAGCATGAGATAGACCATCTTATGATATCTTTGATACTGCTATCAGGTTATCTGCAGCTGCTGTCTCGGCAAGAAGATGAGCCTTGCTCGTCTTCGGACCTTCGCCCTGAAGTGCAAGACAGATTATCCGACCTGCCCTGTGTAGGAGACAATCTGTTCGGTGAACAGATTCAACGAACGGTGGTGGAACTCAAGGACCACCATGAGACCCTGAGACAGTTCTCTCTGATGCCTTCTGAGTACTCCTCAAAACAGCCTTTCCGGAAAGACACTAAAAAGTCCTTCTTCCATCTGAAGAAATCCTACCCGCCACGGCTAGAACTCGCTCTACGAGACCATTTCAAAAAACCCAGTCTCGTCAGATACGAAAACTAAAGCCGCAAGCAGATCCTCAGCCGGGCCCTGCTTCCGGTTTTTTGACTCCTGCATAGAGAGCAGCAGCCAGCTTCCACTGCCTCACATACCAGTGAGAGGTTGATTGTGCCATTTCAACAGCAGGTGGCACTCAATCACCTCAGACCAGTGGGTCCTAGCGATAATCGCTCAAGGTTATCTTCTCAACTTTCTCTCTATCCCATCGGACTCCCCATCTCTATCGATGTGGAGAACATCCGATCACTCCATCCTTCTGGAACAGGAGGTCTCCCTCCTTCTCCAGTCCAAGGCAATAGAACTAGTACCCTACTCTCAGCTGGCCTAGGGTTCTATTCCCAGTACTTCCTAATCCCCAAAAAATTGGGAGGCGTTCGTCCAATTCTGGATCAACGTGACCTCAACAAGTACCTCCATCGAGAAAAGTTCAAAATGATAACCTTGGGTTCTCTTCTTCCTCTTCTACAAAGAGGAGACTGGCTCTGCTCACTAGACCTCCAGGACGGATACACTCATATTGCGATAACTCAATTTCATCGCAAATACCTGAGATTTCTGGTAGGCCCCAAGCACTATCAGTACCGAGTGCTTCCATTCGGCCTCGCGTCTGCACCACGAGTCTTCACAAAATGTCTTGTAGTAGTTGCAGCCTTCCTCAGGACTCAAGGTGTTCACGTCTACCCCTATCTAGACTATTGGTTGATCAGGGCTCCCACTCAGAAAACTGCTCTGTCGTCCCTACATCTTACCTTACACACTCTGATTTCGCTAGGATTTCTCGTCATCTACGACAAATCCTACTTAGTCCCATCTCAAACCTTATCATTCATAGGGGCAGACTTGGATACCTTGCAGGCAAAAGCTTTTCTACCTCGACAACGAGCTCTCACTTTCGTCTCTCTCACACACCAGCTGCAGTCTCAGCACTACATGACTGCACGCCGCTTTCTCATCTTACTGGGACACATGGCGTCCTCAGTTCAGGTTACCCCAATGGCCCGCCTAGCCATGAGAGTCATGCAGTGGACTCTAAGGTCACAATGGACTCAATGCATTCAGCTCCTGTCGACCATTGTCCACGTCACTGACTCACTCTGTCAGTCTCTCGCCTGGTGGAAAAATCAGATCAATCTCCTCCAAGGCTTGCCCTTCCAAGCTCCAGGCCCTCAAATAACTCTCAACACAGATGCTTCCAACTTCCGCTGGGGAGCCCATGTGGCCAATCTGCAGACACAAGGATCTTGGTCTCCAGAGGAAGCCAAACACCAAATCAATTTCCTGGAGCTTCGAGCAATCAGATATGCCCTCAGAGTATTTCAGGATCGCCTCTCCAACCAAGTCATCCTGATTCAGATGGACAACCAGGTGGCTATGTGGTACATCAACAAACAGGGAGGCACGGGCTCCTACCTCCTGTGTCAGGAAGCTACCTCAGGGCCACCTACTTGCCGGGACTGGCCAATGTGTTGGCAGACAAGTAAAGTTGCACCTTTCAACTGCACAAGTGGTCTCTCAACCCCTCAATAGCGGACTCGATCTTCCAACAATGGAGTTACCCTCAAATAGACCTCTTTGCGTCACCTCAAAACCGCAAAGTAGAGAATGTCTGCTCTCTCACTCGCAGCCAACACTATCAGCCAAGAGATGCGTTATCCCTCTCATGGGCAACCGGTCTCCTATATACATTCCCTCCACTTCCACTTCTCTCAAAGACTCTCATGAAGTTACGTAAGGACAAGGGAACCATGATCCTGATAGCATCTCACTGGCCATGCCAAGTCTGGTTTCCAATACTTCAGGATCTCTCCATTCGTAGGCACATTCCCTTGGGAAAGGATCCGCTTCTGATTACGCAAAATGACGGGTGCCTGTGCCACCCCAATGTTCAAGCCTTGTCCCTGACGACATGGATGTTGAAAGGTTAATCCTTCAGCCAGTTAACCTTTCTGAATCAGTTTCCCGTGTCCTGATTGCTTCACGGAAGCCTTCCACGAGAAAATCCTACCTTTACAAATGGAACAGGTTTCAATCATGGTGCTCTTCTCAATCCCTTGACCCCTTTACCCGTCCAATCACGAAGATTTTGGACTATCTCTGGCACCTGTCAGAGTCAGGTCTAGAAACTTCCTCCATCAGAATGATTGTTAGTTCGGTGGCCGCCTTCCATAAAGGTGTCGGGGATGTTCCCATATCAGTACAACACCTTGTAACACGTTTTCTGAAGGACTTGTTTCACCTCAAGCCTCCACTGTGTCCTCCGGCCCCTTCTTGGGACCTCAACCTGGTTTTGGTTTGGCTCATGAAACCACCATTCAAGCCTCTCCAATCCTGTGAACTACACTATCTCACATGGAAAGTGATTTTCCTTTTGGCAATCACTTCGGCTTGCAGAGTTAGTGAGTTACAGGTCCTAGTTACTTATCCGCCTTACACTAAAATTCTGCAGGACCGGGCAGTACTCCGCACTCACCCTAAGTTCTTGCCGAAGGTATTATCAGAATTTCATCTCAATCAATCCATTATACTACCTACCTTCTTTCCCAGGCCCCACACAAACCCAGGAGAGCAGGCTCTGCATACCCTTGACTGTAAACGGGCTCTAGCATTCTATCTAGACCGTACAGATGCCCACAGGAAAAGCACTCAATTGTTTGTCTCTTTCCATTCCCTTAAATTGGGGCAGCCTGTGGGTAAGCAGAATTTCTCCTCCTGGTTAGCGGACTGCATATCCTTTTGCTATCAGCAAGCAGGCATTCCACTTCAAGACCGTGTTAAAGCACACTCTGTGAGGGCCATGGCAACTTCAGTAGCACATCTACGCTCTGTGCCGCTTCCTGACATTTGCAGGGCTGCCACCTGGAGTTCTCTCCATACCTTTACAGCTCACTATTGTTTGGACAAGGCCAGAAGACAAGATTCCATCTTCGGCCAATCTATCCTACGTAACCTATTCACAACTTGACGTACCAACACCCTTCCGCCTGCCCGTTAGGGTTCAGGATACCCGCAACCAAATTCCACCCCACTCCTTATACCTATTGCACATCTTGGGTACATTTGGTGCATTCACGGACATCCTCAGCGCGGTACTCACCCATATGTGAGGACTACCATCCTGTTTGTCCTGTGAGAAAGCAAGTGTTGCTTACCTGTAACAGGTGTTCTCTCAGGACAGCAGGATGTTAGTCCTCACGAAACCCGCCCGCCGCCGCTCGGTGTTGGGATTGTTACATTTTCTTATTTTATTTTTCGGCACTTCCTGTAGATTTGAGCAAGACTGAAGAGGGACCCCTGCTGGCTGCAGGTTTAGTGCTGTGCTGAGCATGCTCAGTAGGTGCCAGTCAAAGTTCTAGAAACTTTGACAAAAGTGTTCCGTGATTGGGCTCCATCCTGTGATGTCACCCATATGCGAGGACTAGCATCCTGCTGTCCTGTGAGAACAGCTGTTACAGGTAAGCAACACTTGCTTTCTCCGATTAGTTTTAAATGTGTCACATGCTAACTTCATGGAGTGCCTCCTAGTCTTTCTGTTATCTGAAAGAGTAAATAACCGATTCACATCTACCCGTTCTAGACCTCTCATGATTTTAAACACCTCAATCATATCCCCTCTAAGCCGTCTCTTCTCCAAGCTGAAAAGTCTCAACCTCTTTAGACTTTCCTCATAGGTGAGCTGTTCCATTCCCCTTATCATTTTGGTTGCCCTTCTCTGTACCTTCTCCATCTCAATTATAGCTTTTTTGAGATGCGGCGACCAGAATTGTACACAGCATTCAAGGTGCGGTCTTACCATGGAGCGATACAGAGGCATTATGACATTTTCCGTTTTATTCACCGTTCCCTTTCTAATAATTCCCAACATTCTGTTTGCTTTTTTGACTGCCGCAGCACACTGAACTGACGATTTCAATGTGTTATCCACTATGACGCCTAGATCTCTTTCTTGGGTGGTAGCACCTAATATGGAACCTAACATTGTGTAACTATAGCATGGGTTATTTTTCCCTATATGCATCACCTTGCACTTATCCATATTAAATTTCATCTGCCATTTTGATGCTCAATTTTCCAGTCTCACAAGGTCTTCCTGCAATTTATCACAATCTGCTTATGATTTAACTACTCTGAACAATTTTGTATCATCTGCAAATTTGATTACCTCACTTGTCGTGTTTCTTTCCAGATCATTTATAAATATATTGAAAAGTACAGGTCCCAATACAGATCCCTGAGGCATTCTACTGTCCACTCCCTTCCACTGAGAAAATTGTCCATTTAATCCTACTCTGTTTCCTGTCTTTTAGCCAGTTTGTAATCCACGAAAAGACATTGCCACCTATCCCATGACTTTTTAATTTTCCTAGAAGCCTCTCATGAGGAACTTTGTCAAACGCCTTCTGAAAATCCAAGTACACTACATCTACCAGTTCACCTTTATCCACATGTTTATTAACTCCTTCAAAAAAGTGAAGCAGATTTGTGAGGCAGGACTTGCCTTAGGTAAAGCTATTCTGACTTTGTTCCATTAAACCATGTCTTTCTATATGTTCTGTGATTTTTATGTTTAGAACATTTTCCACTATTTTTCCTAGCACTGAATTCAGGCTAACCGGTCTGTAGTTTCCAGGATTGCCCTTGGAGCCCTTTTTAAACATTGGGGTTATATTAGCATTCCTCCAGTCTTCAGGTACAATGGATGATTTTAATGATAGGTTATAAATTTTTACTAATAGGTCTGAAATTTCATTTTTGTGTTCCTTCAGAACTCTGGGGTGTATACCATCTGGTCCAGGTGATTTACTACTCTTCAGTTTGTCAATCAGGTCTACCACATCTTCTAGGTTCACCGTGATTTGGTTCAGTCCATCTGAATCATTACCCATGAAAACCTTCTCCAGTATGGGTACCTCCCCAACATCCTCTTCAGTAAACACCGAAGCAAAGAAATCATTTAATCTTTCCGCGATGGCCTTATCTTCTCTAAGTGCCCCTTTAACCCCTCGATCATTTAACGGTCCAACTGACTCCTTCACAGGCTTTCTGCTTCCGATATATTTTAAAAGGTTTTTACTGTGAGTTTTTGCCTCTACGGCCAACTTCCTTTCAAATTCTCTCTTAGCCTGTCTTTTCAATGTCTTACATTTAACTTGCCAACGCTTATATATTATCCTATTTTCTTCTGTTGGATCCTTCTTCCAATTTTTGAATGAAGATCTTTTGGCTAAAATAGCTTCTTTCACCTCCCCTTTTAACCATGCCAGTAATTGTTTTGCCTTCTTTCCACCTTTCTTAATGTGTGAATACATCTTGACTGTGCTTCTAGGATGGTATTTTTAAACAATGACCATGCCTCTTGCACACTTTGTACCTTTGTAGCTGCTCCTTTCAGTTTTTTTCTAACAATTTTTCTCATTTTATCAAAATTTCCCTTTTGAAAGTTTAGCACAAGAGTGTGGATTTGCTTACTGTCCCCTTTCCAGTCATTAATTCAATTTTGATAATATTATGATCACTTTTGCCAAGCGGCCCCACCATCTTTACATCTCTCACCAAATCCTGTGCTCCACTGAGAATTAGATCTAAAATTGCTCCCTCTCTTGTCAGTTCCTGAACCAATTGCTCCATAAAAATGTCATTTATTTCATCCAGGAACTTTATATCTCTAGCTTGTACCGATGATACATTTACCCAGTCAATATTGGGGTAATTGAAGTCTCCCATTATTACCGCACTACCAATTTGGTTAGCTTCCCTCATTATCTTACCATTTCACTGTCTGTCTCACCATCTTGACCAGGTGGACGGTAGTATACTCCTATCACTATAGTCTTCCCCAACACACAAGCGATTTCTACCCATAAAGATTCAATTGTGCATTTAGTCTCATCCAGGATGTTTATCCTGTTGTACTCTATGCCATCCCGGACATAAAGTGCTACACCACCTCTCGGGTGCTCCTCTCTGTCATTGCGATATAATTTGTACCCCGATATAGCACTGTCCCATTGGTTGTCCTCCTTCCACCATGTCTCTGAGATACCAGTTAAGTCTATGTCATCATTCATTGCTGTACATTCTAATTCTCCCATCTTACTTCTTAGACTTCTGGCATTAGCATACAAACATTTCAAAGTTTGTTTTTAGTTTGTATTTTCATTCTTCTTTTTAATTGATAGGGATAAGTTAGAATGGGGATGGGGTTTCTTCTCCCGTATTTTCTGATTCAAAAGAAAACTGGCAGTCTCCGACCCATCCTGGATCTGAGGGCCTTGAACAGATTTCCAAAAAGAGAAAGGTTCAAGATGGTCTCTCTGGGTACCCTGATTCCTCTCTTACAAAAAAGGGACTGGTTATGCTCCCTTGATTTAAGACGCCTACACCCACATCGAGATCTTCTGAGGTCACAGGAAATATCTCAGATTTGTGGTGGGCGACACCTCTTTCATTACAGGGTGTTACCGTTTGGTCTGGCCTCCACACGACGGATCTTCACCAAGTGCTTGGCCATAATGGGGGCACATCTGGCAGGTTGGGAGTGCAGGTTTCCCCCTACTTGGATTATTGGCTGGTCAAGAGCACTACCCAGGTGGGGGCGACACATTCCCTGCACTTGACCATTCGGGTGTTGGAGTCATGGGGTTCATTGTCAACACCTGAAGTCTCATCTCAGCCTGTCGCCTCAGCTGGACTTCATCGGATCCATGCTGGACACAACTCAGGCGATGGCCTTTTTAGCCCACACCAGAGTACAGACCTTGGTGTCCCTTGCGGGGATAGTACAGCGGAGCCAGCGGGTCTCCGCAAGGCAAATGTTAAGGCTGTTAGGGCTGCTACCATCCATGTTAGTCCTTTTGCTCGCTTGCGCATGCACAGGACTCAATGGACCCTGAAGTATGTGGTATCAGGCCACCTAGAGCCTCCGGGTTCATATCCGGGTTAAGTTGTCTCTCCAGGACTCCTTGTTCTTGTGGGGGTACCTCTCGGACCTGAAGCGAGGGGTGTCGTTTCAGTCTCCCCCTGTTCAGGTTGTCCTCACCACGGATGCTTCCATCCTGGGGTTGGGTGCCCATGTAGAAGGGCTCCACACCCAGGGACTGTGTTCCACCCAGGAAGCACAATGCCAAATCAACGTCCTGGAGCTCCGGGTGATCAGGTATGCTCTCTGGGCTTTCAGAGATCATGTGCCTGGCAAGATGGTCCTGATCCAGACCAACAACCAGGTCACGATGTATTAGATTAATAAGCAAGGGGGCACAAGATTGTTTCTACTGTGTCAGGAAGCGGTCCAGATCTGGTCCTGGGCCCTGTCCCAGGGGATGGTGCACTGAGCCATATATCTGGCCGAAACGGACAACGTGATAGCAGACCGGTTGAGTCAAGCCTTCAAGCCCCATGAGTGGTCCCTGAACCAGGCAGTGGCAGATCGATTCTTTCTTCTTTGGGGAATCCCAGACTTGAATCTGTTTGCATCACCTGCAACAGCAAGGTGGCTCAGTTGTTCTCCCTGTACTGGGCAGATGGTGCTCCAGCCTCAGGTGCCTTTGCCTGCAGCTGGGGCCAAGGCCTTCTGTATGCATATCCTCCGATCACCTAGTGATGAAGTCTCTCTTGAAGCTTTTCCAGGACTGGGGGACTATGATACTCATTGCCCTCATTGGCTAAGGCAGGTCTGGTCCCTGCTCCTGTGGAATCTCTCCCTCTGGGAACCAGTCTGCCTGGGGTTTTCCCCAGACCTCATCACTCAGTATCAGGGCAGGCTGCAGCATCCCAATCTCTGGGCCCTGTCTCTCACGGCCCTGCCTCAAATCCCCGTCGAGGGATTTTGACTGGTGGCCAGAGAGCGTGAGCCAGCCTTCCCTGTCCAGTGGTGTCGACCCCCCAGTGGAGGGCCACCTGCAGTTATTCGCAGACCAATGGACTTCAGTTACATTGGACCACTGAGTCCTAGCCATTGTACGTCAGGGGTACAAATTGCATTTCCAACAAGTTCCACCCTGCTCTCCTCCGTGTCCACAGTGCAAAGAAGAAAGGAACCAACAGGTGCTTCTAGTAGAATTCTCTGCCCTCCTAATGGCTTGAGCAGTTGAACCAAGGCAGCAGGGGACAGGTTCTACTCCAGGTATTTCCTGATTCCCCAGAAAACTGGTGGCCTTTGTCTCATTCTGGATCTGAGGGTGTTAAACCGGTTTCTTGTTAGAGAAAAGTTCAAGATGGTTTCGTTGGGTACTTTGATTCCCCTCCTCAAGATTGGGGACTGGCTCTCCTTCCTCAGTCTCAAAGATGCATATGCCCATATCCCCATTTCTACAGCGGCACCTCGGGTTTTCACCAAGTGCCTGGCAGTAGTGGGGGCCCTATCTTCAAAGGAGAGGGGTTCATGTCTTCCCTTACTTCGACGATTGGCTTATCAAGAGCACCTCCAGGCTAGGGGCGCTGTGCTCCCTACAGCCCACCATTCGCGCCTTGGAGCATCTGAGATTTATGATCAACTTTCCGAAGTCCCATCTCTGGCTGTCGCTGCAGCTGGACTTCATTGGGGCCAAGCTGGACCCCATTCAGACAAAAGCTTTTCTACCTTGGGCCAGGGTGGAGACCCTTGCTGCCATAGCTCAAATGGTCTCCAGATGTTCTCATGTCTCGGCACACCAGTTCCTGTGGCTTCTATTATATATGGCAGCAGCGGCGGTGCATCATTTCATTTGCTCGGCTTCACATGCACAGGGCATAGTGGACACTGCGCTCCCAGCGTTGTCAGGCCAGGCTCGTGTCCTGGTCACCACTCCCCTCCGACGATCCCTCATATGGTGGGAAACCCTATCCAATCTGGAGCGGGGGATGCCCTTCTGGAGCCCGCAGCCCCAGATTGTCCTCACCACAGACGCGTCGCATGCAGGCTGGGGAGCCCATGTTGCGGACCTCCACACTCAAGGTCTCTGGTCGTTGCAGGAGAGGCAGTCCCAGATAAATTTCCTGGAGTTGTGGGTGATCCGTTACACCCAGCGGGTGTTTAGGGAATACCTGCACAACAAGGTGGTCCTGATTCAGACCGACAATCAGATGGCTATGTGATATCTGAACATACGGGGGGAACAGGGTCATACCTCCTCTGACAGGAGGCCATCTAGGTTTGGTCATGGGCCATCGAGAATGGCATGTTCCCTGGGCCATGTATTTCCCTGGGATGAACAATGTCTTGGTGGACTCCTTTAGTTGGGCCTTTTGACCCCACAAGTGGTCCCTGAATCAGAAGGTAACTGACCAAATCTTTCGCTTGTGGGGGACCCCAGACATAGATCTATTTGCTTCCCCAGAAACCAAGAAGGTAGTGTGGGCAGTGGAGTGCCTCAGGGATCTGTATTGGGACCCTTACTTTTCAATATATTTATAAATGATCTGGAAAGAAATACGACAAGTGAGGTAACCAAATTTGCAGATGATACAAAATTGTTCAGAGTAGTTAAATCACAAGCAGATTGTGATAAATTGCAGGAAGACCTTCCGAGGCTGGAAAATTGGGCATCAAAATGGCAGATGAAATTTAATGTGGACAAGTGCAAGGTGTTGCATATAGGGAAAAATAACCCATGCTATAGTTACACAATGTTAGGTTCCATATTAGGTGCTACTACCCAAGAAAGAGATCTAGGTGTCATAGTGGATAATACATTGAAATCGTCAGTTCAGTGTGCTGCGGCAGTCAAAAAAGCAAACAGAATGTTGGGAATTATTAGAAAGGGAATGGTGAATAAAACGGAAAATGTCATAATGCCTCTGTATCGCTCCATGGTGAGACCGCACCTTGAATATTGTGTACAATTCTGGTCGCCGCATCTCAAAAAAAATATAATTGCGATGGAGAAGGTACAGAGAAGGGCAACCAAAATGATAAAGGGAATGGAACAGCTCCCCTATGAGGAAAGACTAAAGAGGTTAGGACTTTTCAGCTTGGAGAAGAGACGGCTGAGGGGGGATATGATAGAGGTATTTAAAATCATGTGAGGTCTAGTACGGGTAGATGTGAATTGGTTTTTTACTCTTTCCGATAATAGAAAGACTAGGGGGCACTCCATGAACTTAGCATGTGGCACATTTAAAACTAATCAGAGCAAGTTCTTTTTCACTCAACGCACAATTAAACTCTGGAATTTGTTGCCAGAAGTTGTGGTTAGTTCAGTTAGTATAGCTGTGTTTCAAAAAGGATTGGATAAGTACTTGGAGGAGAAGTCCATTACCTGCTATTAATTAAGTTGAGTTAGATAATAACCACCGCTATTACTAGCAACCGTAACATGGAATAGACTTAGTTTTTGGGTACTTGCCAGGTTCTTATGGCTTGGATTGGCCACTGTTGGAAACAGGATGCTGGGCTTGATGGACCCTTGGTCTGATCCAGTATGGCATGTTCTTATGGTTCTGCTTCCTGGGGCTCGTGAGCAGGGGATTGGTGCCGGATGCCTTTTATGATTCATTGGGGCATTAGTCTGTTGTATGCTTATCCTCTCCTTCAGCTGTTCTTGAGGATGTTCCAAAATTCCAACAAGATTGAAGCACCATGATCTTGGTGGTGCCCTTTTGGCCTCCACAGATCTGGTTTCCTCTTCTTCAGGAGCTGGCCTTGTGCCATCCAATTCGGTTGGGGATTGTCCTGGACCTGATTTTTCAGGACCGGTGCAGACTTCGCCATCCCAACCTCAATGCATTGTCTTTCACGGCTGAGATGTTGACTGGATAACAGTACAGGCACTGGGCTTTTTGGAAGGCATGTCTCATGTCCTTTTGGAGTCCAGGAAACCCTCCATTAGAATAGCTTACAAACTTAAGTGGAAGAGGTTTTCAGCTTGGTGTGCTGATCTCAGGCTGGATCCTTTCTCATGCTCCCTTCCAAAGCTCTTGGAATATTTGCTGCACTTCTCTGAGTCTGGTCAGGAGACTACTTTGGTGAGAGTTCACCTGAATCCCATCGGAGCATACCATCCAGGTAGAGATCGTACTTCTGCTTATGGGGGGTTCATGCACTGCTTGTGCCAACTTTAGCCTCCTACTCAATCTCCAGCGGTTTCTTGGGAGCTGAATGTGGTCCTGTCCCAGCTCATGAAGGCCCCATTTCAACCCTTGCGATCTAAAGTACCTATCCTGGAAGGTCATTTTCTTGGTGGCGGTTACTTCAGTGTATGGGGTCAGTGAGTTGCAGGCTCTGGTGTTGTATCCCTCTTATACAAAGTTCTGTCATGATAAGGTGGTATTACGTACACACCCAAAGTTCCTTCCAAAGGTAGGCACAGAATTCCATCTCAATCAATCCATTGTGTTATCTTCCTTTTTTCCAAGGCTGCACACTCTCCAGGGTGAATGGGCACTACATATTCTGGATTGTAAAAGGGTGGCGCCACACGATCTGTCCACTCATCTTTTTGCCTCTTTCAAAAAAAACAGGTTGGGCGTTGCAGTGTCTAAGTTGACCCTATTCCATTGGTTAGCGGACTGTATTTCCTTTTGCTACACACAAGCAGACCTGCAACTCGAAGGTCATGTCAAGGCTCATTTGGTTTGGGCCATGTCGGTTTCGGTGGCTCATTTGCGTGCTGTCCCCATTCACAAGATCTGAAGGGCGGCGACCTGGACTTCCCTCCACACTTTTGCTTCTCATTATTGTCTGGACAAGGATGGCGACATGACAATCATTTTGGTCAGTCTGTCCTACGTAATCTTTTTCAACCATGAAAACACTACTCTTCCTGCCTTAGACCCTTTTTTTGGGTGCAGGCTTGCTCCCCTGGTTCTAGCAGCTCTAGTTGATGTGCACATTGGCACCTGTTCTATGCTGCCTATGTTGGGAGCAGTATGTAGCTACATAATCAGCCATGTGTGAGAACTATCATTCTCCTTGTCCTTGGAGAAAGCAAAGTTGCTTACCTTTCATAGGTGTTCTCCAAGGACAGCAGGATGTTTTTCCTCACAAAATCCACCCATCAACCCGCAGAGTTGGGTTTCTTTGGTTTGTTTTATTTTTTCGCGAACTCTGTGTTGTAAGACTGAAGAAAGTCCCTGCGTGGACATGTGGCTAGCGGCATGCTGGGCATTCTCAGTATGTTTTATTCACCATTCCCTTCCTAATAATTCTTAACATTCTGTTTCTTTTTTTGACTGCAACAGCACACTGAGCTGACGATTTCAATGTATTATCCACTATGATGCCTAGATCTTTTTCATGGGTGGTAGCTCCTAATATGGAACCTAACATCATGTAACTACAGCATTGATTATTTTTCCCTATATGCATTACCTTGCACTTGTCCACATTAAATTTCATCTGCCATTTGGATGCACAATCTTCCAGTCTCGCAGGGTCCTCCTGCAATTTATCACAATCTGCTTGTGATTTAATTACTCTGAATAATTTTGTATCATCTGCAAATTTGATTACCTCGCTCAACATATTCCTTTCCAGATCATTTATAAATATATTGAAAAGCACCGGTCCAAGTACAGATCCGTGAGGCACTCCACTGTTTACCCTTTTCCACTGAGAAAATTGAGCATTTAATCCTACTCTCTGTTTCCTGTCTTGTAACCAGTTTGTAATCCACAAAAGGACACCGTCTCCTATCCCATGATTGTTTAGTTTCCTTAGAAGCCCTCATGAGGGATTCTGCCAAACACCTTCTGAAAATCCAGGGGCTACTTTACAGAACAGATCTATTTGTCTCCTCTCCTCAACAAAGAGTTCAAGGAGCTGGAGAATAGAAGGAAGAAAACATTTTGCGGGAACTTTCAGCCCTTCAGGGGATGAATGGGGGCATCCAAGGCAGGTCAGTCCAAGTGTTGCCTTCCCATGAACTGCTTTGTATCACTACAACTACTGGCTCACCTTTATCCACATGTTTATTAATCCATCAAAAAAATGAAGCAGATTTGTGAGGCAAGATTTGCTTTGGGTAAATCCATTCTGACTGTGTTCCATTAAACCATATCTTTCTATATGCTATGTGATTTTGATCTTTAGAATAGTTTCCACTATTTTTCCAGCACTGAAGTCAGGCTCACTGGTTTATAGTTTATTAGATTGCCTCTGGAGCCCTTTTAAAATATTGGGGTTAAATTGGCCACCTTCCAGTCTTCAGATAGAATGGATTGATTTTAATGATAGGTTACAAATGTTAACTAATAAATCTAAAATTTTATTTTTTAGTTCCTTCCAAACCTTGGAGTGCATACCATCTGGTCCAGGTGATTTGCTTCTCTTTAGCTTGTCAATCTGGCCTACAACCTCTTCCAAGTTCACAGTGATTTGGTTCAGTTCGTCTGAATCATCACCCTTGAAAACCATCTCTGGAACTGGTATCTCCCCAACATCCTCGTTAGTAAACACAGAAGCAAAGAATTCATTTAGTCTTTCTGCAATAGCCTTATCTTCCCTAAGAGCCCCTTTAACCCCTCAGTCATCTAACGGTCCAACTGACTCTCTCACAGGTTTCTTGCTTCAGATATATTTAAAAAGGTTTTTATTATGAGCTTTAGCCTCTACAGCCAACTTCATTTCAAATTCTCTCTTAGCCTGGCTTATCAATATTTTACACTTAACCTTGACAATGCTTATACTTTTTCCTATTTTCTTCAGATGGATCCTTCTTCCAATTTTTGAAGGATGTTTTTTTTGGCTAAAATAGCCTCTTTCTCCTCAGCTTTTAACCATGCCAGTAATTGTTTTGCCTTCCTCCCACCTTTCTTAATGCATGGAATACATCTGGACTGTGCTTCTAAGATTATATTTTTAAACAATGTCCACATCTGTTGTACACTTTTAACCTTTGCGGTTGCACCTTTCAGTTTTTTGTAACTATTTTGCTCATTTTATCAAAGTTTCCCTTTTGACATTTTAGTTTTAGTGCTGTAGAGTTACATATTGTTCCCCTCCCAGTCTAGTTCAAATTTGATCATTTTATGATCACTATTGCCAAGCGGCCCCACCACTGTTACCTTTCTCACCAAATCCGGCATCCCACTAAGAATTGGTTCCTGAACCAATTGCTCCATGAAGCTGTCGTTTTTTCCAACCAGGAATTTTATGTCTCTAGCATGTCCTGATGTTACATTTACTTAGTCAATATTGGGGTAATTGAAATTTCCAAATTGGTTAGCTTTCCTGATTTCTCTTAGCCTTTCATCATCAGTCTGATGATTTTGGCCAGGTGGACGATAGTATACTCCTATCACTATACTCTTACCCAACACACATTGGATTTCTACCCACACGGATTCTACTGAGCATTTAGTTTCTTGGGTGATCTTTATCTTGTTAGGCTGAATACCCTCTCAGACATAAAGTGCTACATTCCCACCAAGTTGATCCTCCCTATCATTGCGGTATAATTTGTATCCTAATATAGCACTGACCCATTGGTTGTCCTCCTTCCACCAGGTCTCTGAGATGCCAGTTAAGTCTATGTTACCATTCCCTGCTATACATTCTAATTCTCCCATACAGACATTTCAAAGTGCTTTATTTGTATTAACAGCCTTCTTTTCAGTTGATATGGATAATTTGGAATTCTTTAGCTCAGGTGATTCTTTACTTATAGGCATATGGGCTACGTTTGCTTTTATTGGAAGCTCTCTGTTGAGATATCCTAACTCTCCTGTTTCATTAGTATCCTTCAAAGATACATTCCTCCGAACCAGGCACTGCTGAGTGACATCGCCTTTCCCCCTTGTTCTAGTTTAAGAGCTGCTCTATCTCCTTTTTGAAAGTTAGTGCCTGCAGCCTGGTTCCATTCTGGATAAGGTGGAGCCTGTTCTTTCGGAAAAGTCTCTCTCCATTATTGTATATTTTAACTGTACAACCCTTGGTTATGACAAATCAACCCCTGATATTGAAGGTTTCACTCTTGGCAATTGTGAATATAAGGTTTGCTTATTTTCTTGTTTCTGTACAACCCTATCTCAGCTCTTTCAAATACTTTATTTACAGAATGTAATACCCTTGCGGGTCTGAAAGTAAAAAAAAGTCTGAAGCTATCCCCCAATTAGCAATTACCAGATCGCATTGGGTTGATGATATCCGTTTGCAATGGAATACCAAGCATCTTAAATATCTGGCAGTATATATCCCCCATGACAGATCTCAACTGTATAGACTAAATATTAGGAAAATAATTGGCAATATACAGGAGCAACTTTCCACTTGGCTTGAACTACCTCCTCTCATTTTTTGTTAGAAGTGCCTCATCTAAAATTACTTTGTTACCAAAACTTTTATATAAGCTCCAAATGTTCCCTTGTTGGTTAAAAAACAAAGATGTTGTGAGAGTACTATCCATAGTATTCAAATTTATTTCAAGAGGTAAAAATTCTAGGATTGGATGCACTACCCTGATGAGAGCTAAAACATATGGAGGACTAAACATGCCTGATTTTTGTTTCTATAATGTGGCATGTCAGATGCGATATTTTTGGGAAGGGCAGCATAAAAGCTATAAATTTGATATTCTGTATTTTATGGAATCATTAGCCGTTCCATTCTAACCAGTGGGACTGTTGCACACAAAGAATGCTTTAATACTAGTAAATACGAAATATATACAATTTAGGCATATTTTATTGGTTTGGAGGAATTTATGTAAATGGTGGGATGTTTCGCCCTATATCACTGAATTTCTCCCATCAGTGGGAAATCCAAGTTTTATTCCAGGCTTGCAATGTGTAATTTTCCAGATATGGAATAAAAAAGGATAGTGGATATTTCATAATTTTATTATCATGGTCAGAAAATATTTTCTTTTGAGCAAATAAGAACGCAATATAAGTTAACACTGAAACATATTTTTGCTTATTTATAAACTAGACATTATACTTTGGCTTTAATTTCTCAATTTCATCCAGATTCTGCAATGCCTTCTCTTCTTTTGGTAGCCATGCAACAAAATACTCTTTCCTACTGGTATAAGTTTTGATTATTAAAATGTTCTTCAGAGTTCTGTTCCACATTGGCAAAATATTGGACAGACAACATAGAAACACAAGTGACTTCAGATGTCATGGTATTTTATTTTGATACAGCTTTCAAATTGTATATAGATTCTAAACATCAAGAATTTCAGTTTGTATTGCTACATGGAGGTTTATATAGATAACAGTGAAAACATTCAAAATTCGTAAAGTAGATTTCTGTATTAAATATCATATTGAAAGAGGTACATTAGTACATAATTTTGTATTATATGTTAAGATTTTCCTCTTTAGGTGTTATGAACTCTGCCCGCGGGTCTCCCCGCGAGCAGGCTCACTCACCTACATGCTCTTCTTCGCCGACGTGGCAGGATACCGCCGTTGGCCTGCCCACGCGGCCCAGAGGCCGCCCTGGAGTCTCCTCTTCACCGCGGCCGGAGCCGCAGCCTTTGCTGCCTTCTCACGGGGCTGGACTGCCCCCAACGCTGTCGTCTTCTTCGCGGCACTAGACTGCAAGCCCCGGTGCCAGCCGGCGGCTGGAACCACCCCAGGGGCTCCCCGCAGTGGCTGGAGCAGCTGCTGACGTGAGGGCCTGCTCCTCAGGCCCTGCCCTACGTCTGCCACGATTACGTTGGTGCAGGCTGCTGTCCGCGGTCCTGCATAGCTCCTGCTCTCTTCTAGGCGCGCGGCCGCGTCTTCTTGCTGCATTTAAATGGCCAGGCACAGGAAGTGTGCTGGCCCCACCTTTGTGACTGTTTCCTGCTTCAGCCCTATAAAGGGCTGCTCCGTCTGTTGTTCTGGGCCTTGCACCGAGGTGACTTCGCTCTGGAGGCTCCTGCCTGCCAGAGCCTGTGTAAGGTCTTCTAGTCTTCAAGGAGCATCTCTTCTTGTCCATTTGTTTCATGTCAAGTCTTCGTGCCTGAGGTCCTCGTCCAGGTGTCCTGATCTTCATGTCCTGTTGTCTCGTCCTGATCCTCTGTTCCTGATGTTCCAAGTTCCTGGATGTCCTGTTCCTGCGTCTCGTCTTCGCTCTCGAGCCTTCTGGTACCGGTAGGCCGGGGGTCCCTCGGATGATGTGTGCCTGAGTGGACTAGCCTGCTGGTGGACGTCTGTCCTGTGCTCCTGAGCCGTCATGTCCTGCCAGCCATTGTGGAGCTTCGGGCGACTTATGGCTCCGTCGTCATAGTTCCGCCGTGACTGGACTCTTTCCTGCATCTGTCCCGTTCCTCTCATGGTCCGTGACCAGCCTCTTGGGGCTGTGTAGGGCGCGTAGCGGACAGGGAGGTCCGCGACCAGCCCATTGGGTGCGCTCGTGAAGGTGGGCTGAGTAGGGCGCCCTGAGAGACAATGCAAATGTCTTCCCAGCCATAGTCTAGTTCCAAGTGTCTCGTCATGGATGCCGTCTGCATCAACCCAGTCTCATCATGGATGCCGTCTGCATCAACCCAGTCTCATCTTGGATGCCGTTGCATCAACCCAGTGTTTCATCTGCAATGCCGTTGCATCGATCCTGGTGTCACGTCTTCATAGTCCTGGTGTCATGTCGTCAACCCAAGTCTTCGTGCCATGGATGCCGTCGCATCAACCCAAGTCTTCGTGCCATGTGATGCCGTTGCATCAATCTTCAGAGTCTTGTCTTCGTGTCAAGGTCCGTCTGCCCTCAACCTCAGGCCAGGCCTGCTGCTCCATGCTGCTCGCAGCAGGTCCGAAAGGGCTCGGAATGGTCGGAGGACCATTCACCTTCCAACATCCTCGGATGTTGGTCTAGGGAGCTTGTCGGGCTGGCGGATGGTAGACAGTCAGCCACGCGGAGCCACCGTCAACCCTTGGCTCGGCCCGGAAGGTTTGGGTCGGGCTGAGGCCCATGGGCACACTAAACCACCCGGTACATAACATTAGGAATCTTTGTAATCGGTGGTCTCTCATGTGTGTTTAATATGCATCCTGTTATACTTTTTGCTTAATTATTAAATGCATGCAAGTTGAACCTTGTAAACTGTTATGATGGCTTTACTGAATGACGGTATATAAAACTCAACAAATAAATAAATAATCCTAAGTACTATAGAAAAAATAATTGGCACTAAGCATACTTTTTGTGGTGCATTTTTATTGTTAGGCTCTATGCGTTGGGCCTCTATAGACAAAATTTAGACAAAGGAAATATTAAATTTACTAGATTTGGCCATCTTGTTTGCTTAATTCTGTATTTTAAAAAGCCAGATACAGACTTTTCTTCACAGTTCAATAATTTGGTTTCAGCTAATGGTGGATTGGTTGGTTGTTCACTTTGGGGTAGATTTTCTAAATCTACTCGTGCGTGTACTTTATAAGATACGCGCGTAGCTGTGAGTATCTTATAAAATCTGGGGTCGGTGCGCGCAAGGGGGAGCGGCCTTGGAGGGAACTTTCCTTCGACCCCCCCCCCCCTGCACCTTTCCCTCCCTTCCCCTACCTAACCCACTCCCCCTGGCCCTATCTAACCTTTCCCCCTACCTTTGTTGGCAAAGTTACGCCAGCGGGTTGCTGGCGCGCCATCACCCGACCCGGGGGCTGGTTCAGAAACCTTGAACACGCCCCCGGGCCGGCGCCACGCCCCCGCCATGCCCCCGGAACCCCCCCGAAAATCGCGCCGCCCACCCGGCACGCCCCCAACACGCCCCCTTGCGAAGCCCCAGGACTTACTTGCGTCCTGGGGCTTGCATGTGCCGCCGAGCCTATGCAAAATAGGCTCGGCGCGCGCAGGGGGGTTTAAAAGGGTTACGCCCGTAACCCTTTTAAAATCCGGCCGTTTATCCAGAGATGCATACCTAAAGATTATGTAAAAATCTGGGAAGCTTTTTATGGCGTACTACCACATATTGATTAAAGAAAAATTGGAGGCATTAAATTACTCGTTTAATTAGCTTTGATATATTCATGGCAATAATAACATTCTCTGGTGTTGGTATGAATGGATATGAATGGTTTGTTGTTAGCTGCCTAAGTAGTTATCATTTGTTTCTTCTTGTTAAGCATTGTGACAGTAATTTTAAAATGAGCAGGCACGCGCTCATATACGCAGGTATCAGCACACGAATGAAGATATGCTGGAATTTTAAATCGTGCATATGTATGTGTTAAAATATACCAACCAAGAATAAGTATGCTCCCAGTTTTTATGAGATTATTCGTGTAGGCTAGTGCCTGTGTCTTCCGTAGGACTTTGTCGGCTTTTATGCGCATATGTAAGCGGATTTTAAAACATGCTCATGCGAGACACATTCCCAGTTTTGCAATTAGTCCACCAGTTTGTCCAGTTAATGTCAAGGTCTTTCAGACCCCTCTGATGCTTCATCCTGCACTCCTCCCAGTTTTCCCATAACCCTTACTGTGTTCTCTAAGTCCTAAAATTCAGGATCTACAGGCTTGCTCCTCATCAGAAGCAGTAGTTAAATTGCGTGGATATCTAGCCTACGCACGCTGTGGTTTTTAGTTTTAAAGTATGGAGTTACTCGCTTAAGTGTTGGCCCCACCCTGGAACACCCATACCCTGTCACTTTTCTGCCCCCTTATTTCTCATGTGTGCATGGGTTACATACGCACATAATTTGTGGCTTTTTGAAATCCAAGTTATTCAAGCACAGCCCAGATCCACATGTATGTGGGTATTTTTGTGCGAGCAACGATTTTAAAATTGACTTCTATATTGTGATACAAATTTTTATATTGTATAGTCTTGTTTAATCACTGTGGCTATATTAGCTAAATATGTGGGTAAATGGTTAACTTAATTGGTATTTGTATCACATTACTGATAAATAAACATATTAAAAAAATTAAACATAATAAAAATAAAAACTCAAAACACAAAACAAATCAATAAAAGCAGACACAAATAGTCAAGCTTTACAAGCTTTTTGAAAACTCAAGGAATTTAGCAGTTTCTTGGTCATGTATATATTTTTCAGGAAGGCTCACAATATGGATAATATTTTGCCTGTTGTGGTTTTGTTATGTCTTCAGGTATAAATATAGTGATTGTTTTATTGGAGATTAAATATCTTCTAAAATGTGAGCATGTTTTTGCTGAGGTACATAGTCAAAAGCATTTAGTCAGCACGCGAGTCATCGGGTCAGCATACAATGGCCTTGTCCCGGCCCAGCCCCTGTCCCATCCCTTCCCGCCAAGACCCCACCCTCCGGCCTACCCCTTTGAAGAGGCCCGGCACATGTGCGCGTGCCCGAGCCTCTTTGAAAATTCGCACGGCACGCGGAAGGCCCAGCCACACGCATAAACCCTGGGTTTTACATGTGCAGGCCTTTTAAAATCCAGCATAATATGTGCTGAACCATGAAACTTGGACATCTTTTATAATGATGGCACTATCCGCGGAAGTATTATAAAGTTATGGCTACTCCTAAAGGTTCCCTGGCCAAAGTAGATAGAGTAACTCTGCTTGATCGTGCACATGTCCTTGCATGACTTATTTCTGCTGCATTATATAGTTCTGCAGCAGCTGGCAGTGCACCAAACTGCCCACTTATGACCTTATTTCCATCACAGATACAATACATGTGTTCCAGAGTGCTAGTAAAGTGAAGGGCAATGTCAAATAATGGCACGCTTTGAGTTAAGTAACATTCTCTTCAGGCCATTGTCTTCCCATAGGCATTCAATTTCTCTGTAATTTTCTGGTTGGATTACATTTTCCTAATGTAAAAATAATGGTGGAGCAACACATTGTAACTACCAACCCATATATCACTAAATATATATCTTAAAGGGAAGGTAGGAAGAAATGCCAACTGGCCACAAAAATTTTAAATACAATTCAAGATGGTAAATTTTAATGATGAAAGCAATATCCAAGCAAACAATCATCAAAAGGCAAGTCACTTTTCATAAATCAAAGAGAGTTTAGGAATATGAACAGCAAACCCTCAATGCAAACCATGTTTTGCGGTAAGCTGTCTCAAGGGGGAAACCAAATATCTGTGAATTAAAAGAAAAAAAATTCAGGGCCATATATATAATGCATTAGTAATAGTGAGGCAGCTAAATAAGCAAGACATAAAGAAACGCAAAGCAAACTTGCAGCAACATATATGAACCTTCAAGTGCCACAACCATATAGATGAAGGATTAAATAAGCAAGGGATTCAAAAAAGAGTGCCAAATGGTCACATGTACATAAATAACCAATAAGAAATGATCAAACTGTACAGACTCAAAAATAGCACTCTGTCACACCACCACATGTAAATCAAGAAGCAAATAAAAAAAAGATAACTACTTAGTCTCCTAGTTTAAACCAGAGGGGGGGGGGGGGGGCTAGAGTGTTAAGGTGGAATATCCACTGTTCATGATGGATCAAAAAGAGGGGGAAATACCACCCTGTGACTGTAGTAAGCATCATTCAGGAATTCAAAAGCAGAGATCAGAGATTAAATGTTGCTTCTCCAGCAAATGTGAGACTAAGGAAGCTTCAGAATGAGAATGTCTGATGTTACTGCAATATTCAAAAGTCTGTGTCTTAACCACTCTTAATGTTTTATCTATATATAGAAGAAGGCATGGACAGGCTATCAAATAAACAAGGAGTTATAATTAGATGAAAATTGAAGGCAAATTTATACCAAATTAGTCAGGTGAATAAAAGTTGAAACCGACAGGAATAGTGGACAAGCACGAAATTGGCCAGAGGGAACATGGTCCACAACTGATATAGATAGATTAGTATTATCAGAGGCCCACATCTCTGAAGAGACCAATATACCTTGCTTGGAGGTTATTTCCTGATGAAATGTGAAATGAGGAGCTGTCTGAAAAATGGCATGGGGAGCAAATTGATCAGTCTATCTATGATGTCTTTGAAACAGCCATGAGAACCACCACAGCGGGCATTGGGGCTCGCTGTATGGCTTGACTGCATGCCTCTGACCTGCGCCCTGAGGTCCAGGACCGCTTGGCAGATTTGCCTTATATGGGTGAAAATCGGTTTGGCGACTATGAGATACTGTTTTATTGTGACGTGGCATGGAGCCAAGTCTTGCTTTGTGCTTTGATAGAAAAATCACAGAATGGCAATGCACACTGCTGAAGACTTATATGGGTGTTTTTATTTAGTAGATCATTGTCAGACCTAGTCA
This sequence comes from Rhinatrema bivittatum, assembly GCF_901001135.1. Classification (NCBI taxonomy): domain Eukaryota; kingdom Metazoa; phylum Chordata; class Amphibia; order Gymnophiona; family Rhinatrematidae; genus Rhinatrema; species Rhinatrema bivittatum. The sequence continues at coordinate 155,590,633 of NC_042617.1, forward strand.
ACTTTAGTGCTGCTATAGTTAGAATACAACGGATATCACTGTTATCAATGTTTTGACGATCTTAGTTCCATAAATAAATATAGGACAATATTGCCTAGCTATATGTTACTAACTTGTAATTTAAATACTTGGTAAACTCTTTCTTCAAACCAGAATAACTGTGGACATTTGTTTTCGTACAGAAAGAAATTGAATGTCTCAAAGTAAGACTGGCCATGTTAGAAACAAAAGATCAACAGCTGGGAGTCGAAATTGAAGAACATGATAGACTTATTCAGATGCAAGACTGTGAATTGACTTCCTTGCTCACCTGTGTACCTCTTGATGAACTACATGAAATAAACAAAGCCTTAGATGAGATTTTGGCTTCATCATGTCGAAACTCACTGAGTTTGGAAGTCCCTGACATGCTGAAGAGGTACTGAAAAAAAATTCAGTTTTTATAAGCTTGTACTGCCATATAGCTATAAGTTGTTAAAATACCAGTTTTATAATTAGCTTTTCTACAAGCTTTCTGCTTTTGAGACAAATAACTTTATAGTAAAAATGAAAAGAAAGACACTGAAAAGATGCCAAATAATAAAATTAATTTTATGTCAGTATAGAATAATTATGGTATACACAGATATGATACTTGCATTAATTTAAGTATTAGCTGTCAAGTTTAAAGATATTTGGTAATTTATAGTTTGCATGGTTTAAACGGCTTCTTTCATATTCAGGCACTTTTTTCTCTTCTGTTCTTCTTCCAGCTCCCATTTTTTTGCTCCCTTTTCTCTTCATTCTACTGCCTTTGCTCTCAACTTTTCTATTTTCATCTCTTGCTGTATTTTTTTATTATATGGCCGTGTTCATCCACTATGCTACACAATATAATATGCCTCTTTCTGTAACAGGCTTTGAAAAGTGTGTCATAAATAAACTAAGATGATGATAAATAGGCAAAGAAAACAAAACGTAGAAAAAAGAGGTACTTCAGTGGAATCATAAAGTAGAATGCCTTGATTGAAATGTATCTGGGAATGTAAATGAATAATAGAAACATAGAAATGATGGCAGAAGAAGACCAAACGGCCCATCCAGTCTGCCCAGCAAAAGAATGCATGAGCCAGCCATAAATCTACTGTATGAATCCACTGAGGTGCCTGCTGCTTCCTTTAATGTTCTTCATCAAATTGGAAGTTATGATGTCCATCCTATCTGCAGGCACAGTCAGTATAATGCTTTTTGTCTTATGGCACTTTCTTGAAAATGACATCTTTTTCAGATGTAGGAGGCTTTTTTTTTTTTTTATTAGGTAATGCAGAACTTATCCATAGGTTTTGACCTTTGTCTCACCTGCAGTCCTTTCAGGTAGGGGGGAAGAACAGAGAGAAATGCTGTCTAGGCCTGACTTCCTGGCTTGCAAAGAATTGTATAATATTAACATCTCATGAGAGTAATAATTTTGATTACTCTGAAATCATTACATAGGTCTAACCTTTTTTAAAGCATAATTTGGACAGCAATTTTCGGTTAGTTTTGTGTATTATGTTATACATTACTAATTTAACTACAAACCTCAAGAGTGAAAAAGTATCAAAGATGAATGTTATAAAGATTTCACTCCAAGATATGCTGATTAATAAGATCGTTTATAACAAAGGCAAAACCGTCATATAATCTTTGAAGCTGACTGCAAAAAACCAAAAGGATTTAACTGTCAATCACGATAATATAGTGTGCAGTCAGAGTCAAAGATTATATGAAAGTTTTGCCTTTGTTGATAACATCATTTATATTCTGTGTATCTTGGAGTGAACTCCTTATAACATTCATTATGTTAGAAGCATGCAATATATTTAAATATCACATATCTATTTAAACATTTTTATATACAATAAACCTTAACTATGGGGAAACATATTTTACATACTGTATAATATGTACAGTGCCATTTAATAAGGTGTGGTATAAACATTTACTAATAAAGCTTGCACTTTTTATGTTTTTGCACTACTAGAACTGAAACGAAAGATAACTAATATAACATACTTAGTGTGTCATTTAATTATGCCCAATTTTCATATGAAACAAACAAGTTGAGATTTATGGTAATACATTTTCAATTTTGCTGGCAGAAGCTAAAACCTGAATCTTCAATCCTCAAAAATAATCCTCGCGTAGGCTATGGAAACAAAATTATTATCTGTAATAAGAAGCATTTTCACCATTCTTTAGAAAAATAATTTTCTACGAAAAATAAGCATGCCTTGATATTGAACAGTGAAGTTTTGGGGCTTGTTAAAGGAGAACTAAGGGTATACAGAAGTGTTTATTAAATCGTGACTGAAGACGTAGAGTCAAAACTGATTTCATGATAGAAGTTGTAAATGAATAAACACCATGGAGAACGCTACCACACAAACTGAGTTCGAAGGTTGTAGTGTTCATAATGCTAATTGCAGATTTTAATCTGAATGAAGGGATTGCTGAATGGACCAAGATTGTGAGAGAACTACATCAACAGTTTATTGATACTGGAAGTAAGAAGGAAGAATGGTTCATAGTGTAAAATAAGTTAGCACCAAGAAAAACAAAGTTTACTATTTGTTCTGAAGAAAAACTAGCTTCCTGTGATTGCAATAAATAAATGACAGAGATAGACATTTGATTGAGTTTGAATGCTTTTAGAAGGACCAGTGTTTGTACATGGGCAGCTACAATATGTGTGTCACTGACAAGAACAAGAAATAAGATAGCTGAAAAATGTATATTGCTGACAAAAAAAATAATCAAGGATGATTGCTGCAGAATAGTATTTAGTGGGAGTAGTTTCAGTCATTTTTGATGGGCTTAAAAGCTAGTATACAAATAGAAACATGAAGATTTTTGCTGATAAAGACCACTTGTCCCACCCAGTCTGCCTATTTTGTTGTGAGCAAACGATGTCAGTGGAAAAAGCCCCAAACCACAGTATCAGTGGAAACAAACAGGTAAGAGAATTCAATTTACTGTCCACCAATTTGTGCTGTTCACAGGCAAAATTTATTCATAAAGCCTCAAGTAAGTGATTAGCGGTCCCCTGACATGGGTCATGTTTCGAAAAACTGCATCGGGAGGGACCAAATCTAAAACAAAGAGTAATAAAAGTCAAAACGTGTACAAACAGGGCAATAGGACAAAAACAGCAGATAGTACAGCAAAAAATGTAAAACAACAATAATGAAACATGGTAGTGTGAAGTCTCCCCAGTAATTCAAAGGTCAATAATCTAAGTAAGCTCTCTCAGAAGTATTTCTAGAAAAAAATCAGGAAAACAAAATCAGAGAAGACAAAATATAGCAAGTTCAGTGACAAATAATCCAGGCTGATAAAAATTATAACTTACTTATTTATAGTGGGCCGGATTTTCAAAAGGTTAAGCGTTAAGGTTAATCCTAAAACCCTGGGATGCGTGTAAGTCCCGGGGCTTTACAAAAGCAGCAGGGTGGGGGCGGGGCCAGAGGCCTCCGATAGAGCGGCCATTGCTGCTGTGTTGGAGGATTGCATGCTGGCAGGCTGCCGGCAAGCGCAAAAGGTAAATTAAAATTTTTTTGGGGGGGGGGTTAGAGTAGGGCTAGGGGGAGGAAAGGTTAGGGGAAGGGGTGGGAAGGTCAGGTTAGGGGGAAGGGAACAGGGGAAGGCAGCGTGGCTCGGTGCGCGCAAGGTGCACAATTGTGCACCCCTTGCGCGCGCAAGTTATAAAATCGGGTGTACAAGTGCGCGCGCCGGGTAGCACATGCACATGTATGCCCATGCACACCTTTTAAAAATCTACCCCAATATATATATATATATATATATATAACACAAGTGCCTTACCGGATCATTCAATAACAAGTATAAAGAACAGCAAAACTGAGGGGAGAAGTAATAAAGAGATTTAAATAGCGTTCAAAAAGGCACCAAAACAATGATCATATGACAGCATCTGTCTATCTTGTGCACGTCAGTAGTTAGAAAAAGATAGTGATAATGTCATGTAAGGTGGAAAGGAATCAATGACAAGCATAGAAAAACATAGGAAAACAAAGGGTTAAATAAATTGACTGAGGAGAGAACAAGTAAATCAGAAGAAAACGGATCAGTCCATCCCCACATTGGAACCATGTGGGAGTAATGATTTGACAGTAAATATCCAGCGGAGTTTTTCAGCTGCTGAAAATACAGGGTTGGATTTTAAAAGGGTTACGCGCATAAGGTACGCGCGTAACCCTTTTAAAACCCCCCTGCGCGCGCCGAGCCTATTTTGCATAGGCTCAGTGGCGCATGCAAGCCCTGGGGCTTGCAAAAAGGGGCGGCCAGGGGGGGGCGTGGCCAGGGGGGGCGTGGTTTGGGATTGGGGCGTGGTTTTGGATTGGGGGCGTGTTCGGGATGAGTGGGTGGTCCGGGGGCATGGCCGAGTGCCCCGACACAGTGGCCTGTGTCGGGGCCTGCCGCGCCGGCGCGCATAAGTTACTACTGCCCGGCAGTAGTAACTTTTCAGATAAAGGTAGGGGGGATCTAGATAGGGCCAGGGGGGGTGGGTTAGGTAGGGGAAGGGAGGGGAAGGTGCGGGTGGGGGGGGGGTGTGTGGAAGGAAGGTTCCCTCCGAGGCCGCTCCAATTTCGGAGCGGCCTCGGAGGGAACGGGCAGCGCGTGCAACCCCTTGCACGCGCCGACCCCGGATTTTATAAGATACGCGCAGCTACACGCGTATCTTATGAAATCCAGCGTACTTTTGTTTGCGCCTGCTGCGCGAACAAAAGTATGCGCGCACGCTGTCTTTTAAAATGTACCCCAGCGTGCCCCACAAACCATTTTTGAGAATGCAGCCCTCCTTGTCCAAAATGAATGACTCGCTCACAGTATCATCAAGGACCCAAGGACCTCTGGGTATGACATCTCCATCTTTGGTTTTGAATCTATTATCATGATCATTGTCTCCTACTGAGCAAATGATAGTAGAGAATGGTCTCTCATTTGTTCCCTCTTCTTCTTATGATTCTTTCAGGTTTGCGTTCACTTTCAACAATTTATGAGACTTTTACATATTAAGTTGTTTTTCTTTCATCCTCTGACTCCTGTACTTCTGATAATTTGGTCATTAGCAGGAAATCAATATGGGTCCCTCCTGGACTGATCAACCCTTTATTTCTCTCTTTTGAGCACCTGGTACTGTTTGACATTGACAACTCAATGGGCTGTTTTTTTAGGGATGCTTCAGACATCGAAGCGCCCTCATTCTAAGTGCGTACAGACTCTAAGTGCATATAGACAGCACAGCTTCTGACAAGGAAATGTCCCTAAAAAAACAGCCCATTGAGACCAATGATTAAAAGAAGGCTTTTTGCCATTGAAAGCTTGTACTAGCTTAGCCTCTGGGCACCAATATATGAGGTCACATTGGGTTCCTTTACCCACTTATACGTGTAACAGGATTTATGTATTTGGGATAATATTATTGCATACCTTAATATCAGGATAACATTATCATCCCAAAATCCTCTATTCGTCATAAACTTATTGGCAACTGAAACATTTTTAAAAAAGGGACTAGAAAATGTTAAGATATCTTTGATTAATACTGAATAAGCAAATAGTAAAAAACATTTGCTATATAACCTTCTATTAGATTATAAACTTGATATTCTAGATCTAATAGAAACATGGTTTCATGAAATGGAAGAAGTAAACATTAGTCAACTGATCCTTCAAGACTTCTCTTTTACATAACTAAAAATAGGAAAGGAGGGGGGAGAAGGGTAGAGTTTGTTTTAAAAAAATACAATCTCACAAGTCCTCCTTCAGTACAACAAATAGAGGGCAGTGAGTGTGTACTGGCTAAAATATGAAGCTAGGGGACATGTACCTTATTGTTAATCTATCGAGCCCCAAATACTAGAGACTGATCAGTTTTGAAATTATTGGAACTGATAGACATTTGAATGAAATGTCCCAAATTAATTGTGATGGAAACTTCACTGTTCATATTGATTAATCTAATTCAAGTGAAGCTAATCACATCTTACATTCCTTGACAGTGTTAGGTTTCTCACAGACCATTCGTAAACCTGCTCATCAGGCAAGTCATATGCTACATCTAATTTTTCAACCAAGTGTGGTTAGTGTAGGACTATCGATCGATAATACGTCCATCCTTCCTGTCTTTGTCAGATCATTTCATGATCAAAGTTTACATTATTGATTCTTTTATTCATTAAACCTCTTATGGTTTATAGTTTATTACACTTGATATACTGCAAGTATGATTGAACAATCCAAATGGTTAACATACCAGAAAATATACATAAATAAATGATAACCCTTGACAGAGAATACATAAATGAATCACAGTTAAAATAAAAGAACTACTTCACAGCTGTTAGAGATAGATTCTTAAAGTCTTAGATGTTCCTACTCTAAAAAAAAAATCTTTTGAAACTTGAAAAATATATTAGTAGATCTCCAGACTTTGGAGGATCTAGTAGGGGGATAAGTCACTTGATGAGATGGTCAAATTATGGAATCAAGAGTGAAAAAAGAGAATTGATTCCATGACACCTGTTTAGATATATCAGGTTTTTAGTTGGAGAAAACTCCCTGTGGTTTACCCCTGAGTTTAAGGAAATAATAATAATGAAAAAACCCTCATAAATTAGAACAGATTTGGAGGAATTTGGCAAACAAATTTGGAAACAGGTAAAGAATTATAAGAAGCTATAAAAAGTACAAAAATCCCATTCTTTGTTGCTGAAATAGAAGAAATACTAGGTCAACCATATGAGTTATTTACAATTGCCAAATGACTGTAAGATTCCAGAAAACAGTTCATTGCTCTGGATATTTCAGCAAATTATTATAATTTCTTTTATATTTTTTCTTTAGCAAAATCTAGTAATGCAGACAGGAATTAGAAGCTAAAATCATTATAGAGTCCTCTTCTTCTAAGGTTCCTACTTCTCAGTGCCGGGAGATAATAAGGGAGAAGATGGGTCAAAAGCCCCCTCATTATTTCAGTCATTGGAGAATTATTAGGGGGGGGGGGGGGAGGGACTACCACTTCATGCTGTCTGCACTCCAGACTAGTTGATTAATTAAAAAAAAAAAAAGAGGATGATTTTATCCTTTCCTCACTTTTAGCATTATTTGCATCTCGGAGCCTGACAGATGGGAAAGAAGAGTTTTCCTTTCTGCGTCCCTTATCTACCACCACTCTTGGTCACCAAAGTTTAATGACAAGATAGGGGACTTCTGTTTTCACTCTTTCTGTACATACTATTAATAGTCAGTAAAGATCTCTTTGGATGTAATTTTGCTAAGTTTCAATATAATCAGAACCCTGGTTTTCTGCAGCAGATTTTTCAAGATCCTGTGGCAAGAGTTAGCAAATTCTGTGGCAAATTTGCTTACACCCGACTGTACTCAAAATGTCAATTTTTTAAAATTGAGAACCATTCATATTGCTTGATTTTAAACAATATTTAAATTAAATACAAATAAAAATGTTCCAAGTACAAAATCAATAATTTTTCAAATTAAGACATACAAGTACAAACTTCTAACTGTGAAATATCACTTTTTTTTTTAATAGAAATGTTGCAGTTCTTGTCATCTTTCTAATTATTTGAGCTTCTGTATGCTAAAACTGCCCTCAACATCTGCAGTTTGTCATTCTGTTAATGAAACAAAGATATGTGCATGTATACTGGACACATGATAACAGATTCAAAAAGGGGTTCAATTAGCACAAATTGAAACTTGTCAGCAATAATGTCAGTCATCAAGGCTTCTTTGAACTGAGATTCATGCAATCTCTGTCAACAGTGGGACTCCAGCATTTGCAGACTTCCAAAAACACATCCAGTTCTCTGTAAATGGTGCATAATTGGCCACATATGCAAGGCCTTTGTGTCACATTTCAGGATGGTGAACCCTTGGACCATTGTCAGATTGGCATAGTCTAGGTCGTGTGAGTATAGACTAGGCCCCAGCAGGTGGCAACCGCCATGTTACTGGCTATGGTCAGGACAGCCAGTGTCCAGGTAGAGACAGAAGACAGGTTAAAATTAGGTCTGGCTGAGTTCAGGTAGAAATGAGGAGACAAGCTAAAATCCTGACAGACAGCAAGCAAAGCAGCATCAAAGATCAGCCTAGGGCAAAAATGAGATGTTGCCCAAGGTGGAGAAAAAGAAGGGTAGGCAGGGAGACAGGAGCAGAGCAAGACAGGAAGCTGTCAGATTGGAACAGCCTAGTTCATGTGAATGGAGGCAGGTACACAGCAAACAGGCAGGCAGACAAGCAGGAACAGGAGTCAGGATCAGGATTGAAAACAGCACCTAGGCAAGGAATCCACAAGAGGATCAGTTGCTGAAGTGCTGGCTAGGTGCACTGAGCCTCCTTATATCATAAGGCAGTGATGTTATCAGCCAGTGCCACAGGAAGTCCTGGATGCAGGGCCAATAAAGGCTCATAGTTTGAGGTCTACCTCTTAATCAGAGCCACTGGATGCAGCACAGTGCCAGAAACTATATTGGAGGAGCCTGTGGCCAGAATGCACCTTTGGGGAGGTAAGATAAAATTCGTATATAGGTCATCTCTCCATCTATGAATTTTATCAAAATCATCTTTAATTTGAAAAGGATTTAAGAGATCTTTGAGGGATCAAACATTGTAACTGCTTACTCTGGCCACTCCAACTTCACCTCCCTCACTTTACTTCAGTACTGGAGGAAAGGGGTAGGGGCTGGAACAGGCTATTTATGAGGGAAGGAGTTGACACAGGAGCAGAAAAAGAACTGAGATTGAAGGCAGGCAGGCAGGCAGGTACCCTGCAGTTATCTTCAAAAGATTGAATTAAAAGGTATGAAAGTTTTCAGGAATGTTGATTCTGTAGCAAACTACAAAATATATGGCAACAAGCTGATTATGCGGTTTCTCCTGTGACAACAAAATCGGGGGAGGCTAGGGGCACTGCATATTATGTCTTCTATTAGTGCTCTGATTAGTCCTCAAGATCCTGACCCTCATGGATGGTTGAAAGTAGGAAGAGAAGAATTCAGCAAATCATTAAGATAATAACTCCTTTAAACAATGTTTATTTCCTGCTGCGAACAAAAGAAATACTATACTGGGACAGAGCAAAAGTCCATTAAGCCCAGCATTCTGTTTCTGACAGTGGCCAATCCAGGTCACAAGTGCCTGGTAAGATTCCAAAGAATTGTTTCAATCCTTCTTGCTCATAACTTGGATAAGCAATGACTTTCCTAAGTCCTCATGGCTAATAGTGGTTTATGTACTTTTCCTTTAGACTATCATATCTTATCTCAGCTGTCTCTTCTCCAGGCTAAAAAGCCCTAACCTGTTTAGCCTTTTCTCATAGGGGAGCTGTTTCATAACCTTTATCATATTGGTCACCCTTCTCTGCACCTTTTCTAGTTCTGCTACATCTTTTAGAAATGGAGGCGACATGAACTGCACATAATAGTCAAGGTGTGGTCACACTATGGATTGATACAGAGGCATTATGATATCTTCCATTTTATGGGAGACCCTGGACTGGCCGCACCTATCCCATGTACCATTGAAGCCTCTGGACACTACCAGGATCTTCGCATAGCTGGGACATCGCCATCATGCGCAGGCCCTGTCGCGCTGTGCCTCCCTCTAGGCACACATGCCCTCCTCCTAGCTTTCTAGTCCCCATAGCAGGAAAGCCCTGCCAATGTTCCCTTAATGACATCAGCGCGGCTGGGAATTTAAACCCCTGCTGTGCTTCAGCCCACTACCTCAGCAACAGGTCCCTCTGCCTTGCAGTGCATGTTGCTAGTCATGTTTCTGTGCCTTGCCTCCTTGTCTCCTTGTTGCTTCCTTGCCTTGCCATCCCTGTCTTGGTTGTCTTGCTTGTGTCTCACTCCTGTACCTTGACTTGTCCTGTCCATTTGTCTCTACCTGACTCTGCTTCGGATCCTGATTACTCTCTTACCTGTGCCTAGTATTGACCTCTGCTACAGACCCTGACTACTTTCTTGCCCGCTGTCTGGTAACTGACATCTGCTACGGACACCGGCTTCTCTTTGTACTTCTGCTCTCCTGGCCTCGGCCCGGATTCTGAAACTGTCTCTCGCTGCTGGCCCTGACTTTGGCTTGTACCTGGAGCCTGTCTCCTCGCTGCCAGCCCTGATCTCTGCTCGTACCTGGACTATTTCTGACCGCTCCTTAAGGGATACTCGCCTAAGCACTGTTGGCCCCTGGAGCTCAAGGCTCAACCTGCAGGAAATGGGGCTGGTGTAGGTAAAACACCAGCTTCCGTCCCAGCAAAGGCATGTCCAACAGCTGTCGGTATGGGCTTAGTAGGTTTGCCTACTAGGCTGCTTCAACGACGCCTCAACCCAAGGACTTACATCCATGACAATTTTCTATTCCTTTCCTTATAATACCTAACATTCTGTTTGCTTTTTTGACCACTGTTGCACACTGAGCTGAGGATTTCAAAATATTGCCCTCAGTAATTCCAAGTCCTTTTCCTGGGTTGTGACACCTAATATGAAACCCAGCATTATGTAATTATAGTTTGGATTATTTGTCAGGACTGGGCAGGCCCATTTCAAGATCATCCCTGAACAGGAACAATACAGAGCTTGAAGGTCTTCTGTGGCAGGGACAAGGCAGGCTGTGGTCAGGGCAGGCAGAACTGTATTCAGGCAGGAGTCTGGGCAGGAAGAGATCAAACAGAGTAGGAGTCCAGACAGAGATTAAAGCAGGCGGAGATAGGACAAAGCATGAGCAGAAGTCAGTTCAGGTCAGCAATAAAAAATCAGTCTGAGGAAGGCTGACTGGAGGCAATGCAAAGCAGGACAGAGAAACAAGGTAGGATGGAGCGGCAAGGCTAGGAACACAAAGGCAGAAACCAGGTAAAACCCACAGACAGGAACAAGGCTGAAACTGGAATGGGGGTGCAAGGTAGGGTACAGACAGGCTAGTTAGGCCACAGAGAGGCCTGGGTAAGACAAGTTCTGGACAAGGAACACAGAGTCAGAATAGGCCTCTGGGATGAGGCAAGGATAAGACAAGGAATACAGACAAGCTAGGCCACCAGGAGACCTAGACAGGACAAGGGCAAGAAATACATAGATTAGGAGGGCGACTGGGAGGCTCAGACTGGATAGGAACAAAGCATGGGACAAGCTTTGTTCCCATAACCATGGGAGATGGAGGAAACAGGAGGACCACTGGGAGGCCCACAGGAAAAGGAAGCCCACAGGAAAACAAACAGAAACAAGATAAGACAAGAAGGACTAAACAAGCCACAGAGGAAGCACAAAACCACAAGGGTGGCTGGAGCAAGAAGCTGAGGTGACTCGATGGTGAAGACCATAAGCAAAGAGTGAGGGAAGGTTATATAGAGCTGGCTTTGCTGCATCATGCAGCTTTCATGGTGGAGACTAGAGCAGGATTGAGTGCAGCCCACTGAGGGCCCCTGCTGGCAGGGAGGCCGCCTAGTAGCCAGTATTGTTACATTATTCTTCTCTATATGCATCACTTTGTACATGTTCATATTACATTTAATCTGCCATTTAGACAACCAATCCCCCTGTCTCGTAAGGTCTTCTTGCAATTCTTCACAATCTGTTTGTGATTTAACTATTTCACAGTTGTATGACAGACCCTTTGGTCAATTCTCCATTTAGACCCGGGTGAGCCCTTATTTCAGCTGGAGAGAGAGTGCAGGTTAATGTGAGGGGAGGTACCATTCAAATGCAGCCCCTCCCTTTGAGGGGTCAGGAATGGCCAGCCCTTTGAGAGTCTATTTAGCAGTTCTCCCCAGAGGGCTCGAGAGGCTGTCCCTTTTGGTTTGCTAAGAGTTAGGATGTAGAGGGGAGCTTAGATTTTGGTTTTTTTCGGGCTCACTCAGTAGAATCAGGCTAAAATAGCCTGGGGATACTGACCAGGATCAGGAGGGGTTTTCCTTTCCAGTCTACTCACTAGCTGGTTGTGATATCCCTCTGAGTTGGTTTTGAGGCTTTTGAGATTTTTCGTGGTAGGAGCCTTGTGAGACACCTGGGCCTTCTTGGGCACATGGATTGGGGAACCCTGTGTCTCGGACACCCAGGGATAGGGAAGACCTGCCCCTGAAGTGGTGGTGACCATCTGGAAGGAACAACTCTGGTGTTAATATCAGTTTTTTGGGGAAAAGAAACTGTTTTGTTAGAAGATCCAGGAGGAAGTTTTGGCTGACCTTCCTTCCTGTCTGAAGCAAGAAAGCTGCTTGCTTCAACGGGATCCTTCCCATCAAGGATCCAGGGAGAAGAAAAGTCTAAGAACTATGGGGAGAGCCTGAAGATCTGCTCACCATGAGTGAAGAAAGCACCTTGCACTGGGGACCCTCATCCAGAGTTTCACCACCCTGGGGAGAGAGACACAAGATTTAGTCTCTGTGCCATAGACTTGTACTATATCTATCGGCTTGGAAGGGGTTTTTGACCAACCTAAAAGACCCTGCCCCTCTGGGAGCTCCATTTGTCTTAATTCAAGAAAGTGGATGTTTCCCTGGCCCTGATAAGTGAGTCCTGCACAGATAGAGGGAAGAGACTGTTAAGAAATTGAGAAGAGAATTCTGTGGTGCTGCAGTTTGAGTTTTGTGCCATTCATCACCAGTGTTAAAACAGTAAAGACTTTAATTTTGGACACTAAACCAGTGACTCCAGATTATTTATTTTACACTCTCTGCACACACATTAAGGACAAGTGTCCTCTCCCAAGGAAGCACAAAGAGCAACAGAAGAATGTGTAAAAAGGTCACCCCTGTCACATTGCACCCTGGAATTGTAGCTCTCCCCCCCCCCCCCCCCACCTACAAAGAATCCGGCCCTGGGAGAAAGAGGGAATGTGAAAGAGCTAGCCAGTGAGAGGTTCCAGCCTTGAGGAGAAACAAATTCTTTTATGTCCCCACCTGCGGGATAGAAACACCGGAGTGGGGTTACAGTTATCACTATTTTGTAAATGTGTTCCTTTTTATTTTAGCCAATTTATGTATTACTTTGGTAACAGATAAAATAATTATGCCAATAAAGTTATCTGAATCTGAAATTCAGGTTTTGTTAGTCTCTTGTGACCCCCACTCCCTCTTTCCTTCTCTTTCTGAATAGAACAGGAGGGGAGGGGCTGGATTGGGGAGCAGAGCAGCTGAGCTTTGCTTTGCTTTATTCTGCTCCTTACTGGTCCCTTCCCTTCCTGTTCTCTGCAGCTGCCTGGGAAGAGAGAGGCTGAAGTAAAATGCGAAGGGATTTCTCTGCTGAGTGAGATTCTGACCAGCTGGAAGATAGTGAATCATCAGCCAGCTCCGTGCCCCCAGATGTTCACCCCCATCCCCACCAGGCACAGGCTTAGTAGGCCTATTGGAAAATTCAGGCCTGTCTGGAGATTTGGGAATCCAGACATTTCATGATAAAGACCTAGTAATTTAACAATGCATTCAACTGATGTTTGTCAATCTAATTTAATGGTTAAACTTTTTATTAAAGGAAGTAGCATTAAAAATGTACATTCCAGCATGCACGTTTCTTATACATATTAGAACTCAGTATAAAAGGATCACCAGTTTTTACATAAGCAGTTTATGTGCAGAAAACAACAATATGAGGTGACATAATTCGATCCCCAGAATCTAAGCCAGTCCCTTCCCTCCCAAACCCATTAAGACAGAGATTACAGCATGAAAGTAAACAGGAAAGCTTAAGGTGTACATGATAAAGTATTGAAAATATTGCATCCAGGAAAACTCAACCAATAGTTTAGGATTCTACTTCGAGCCTTAGAAGAGATAGAGTGTGGATGAAGGCCTCCTATAGTTGTAGAAATTTGTGCCAGTGGGCAGGAGATTCCTTGGCAATGTCAGTACTAATTTTAAATAGGTAAGTGCTGTATTTGCCACAAAGGAAGATTAGATTGCATTTATAAAGCATTATTTTTTTATTATTTTAATATATATTTTTTTAGATTTAGTTAAATGTATTTTATAGTTTAATGTATGTGATTTTTAAAAACTATTGTAGCTCTGTAACTTTGTTCCGACTGTGGGATGGTCCCGCGACGAGCCTCACTCACTCGGAAACACCACAACCTCAGCCATGGCAGAGATGCCACTATCACCTCCTCCAGGATACCTTCCCCTAGGTGCACCCAAGTGCACACGCCGTCCATTTAAATAGGCCCCACGGAGGGAGGCAGAGTCACAGCGCCTTCTGATGACATCAGTGCGGCTGGATATTTAAACTCCAGTCGCGTGCCTACTTGCAGTATATGTTGCTTAGTCCTTTGCCTTGATCCAGCCTGCTCTAGCTTCACCTTTTTCCTGCCTGCCCTACCTTTGTTCCAGTCTTGATCCTGCCTCCCCTTCGGATTATTTTCTTGGCCTGACCATTGCCTGGTTACTGATGCTGCCTGATCTCTGCTTGCCCTGACCTTTGCCTGGACGCCGTTGCCTGGACACTGCTGCTTGATATCCGCCTGCCGTGACCACTGCCTGAACCACTTCTCTCTTGTCTGCTGTCTGTCCTGATTTTGGCCTGCTTACTCACTCTGACTACTTCCTCTTCTCTGGACTTTCGCCTAAGTGCTGCTGGTCTCAGAATCCAAGAGCTCAACCTGCGGGGGAAGAGGCTGGAACAGGTGAAACATAAGCCCTTTTCCCAGTCAGAGTGAATCCACCTATTGTCTGTGGGGGCGCAGCTGGCTTACCAGCTGGGCAGCACCAATGTCATCACAGCTCAAGGGCTCACACTTCATGAGAGTCTCGCTTGGAGGTTATCTAAATAATAAAGCAAGTTATAAAAACAATGAATGAATGAATTAATCTGTCGCAATTATTCTTGAATTCTGTCACAGTATTGGTTTGTATCTCCTCTGCTGGTAGGTTATTCAACCAAATGAATGCACTGAAAAATGTATCTTTAGAGGGATATATATCTTGAAACTCTATAACTCCACTTAAAATCACCTCTTATCTGATGATTTTTGCAAGAATAATTATTTACTTTGCATATTTTAGTGTATAGTTTTTAGACTCTCGTATGTATTGACGAGTATTTATACCACTGTTAATGTGATTAAATAAAAAATGTGCAATATTTTATTAATGAAAGAAATTTTTATGGGACAAAGAGGAAGGTTTCATAGTACGTTCTTTTTACCACTGCAATCGGGTAATGTATTCTTTGTAATCATCAACCGACCTCCTCCGGCCCTGTTTTTTATATATTTTTCTCTATGTAGTGTGAATTTAAAATCCTTAGCGTTAATGCCGTATCAGTGTGCAAGTTTAAAGCACCTGCTTATTTTTACTAATGTCAAGACTTTGATCTAGGCATACAACTGACTTATCTGTTTAAGGTGAACTGTGTCCCAACGTTGCCGCGTTTCAGATCCCACGGATCTTTCCTCAGGGGTTTTTTTTCTCCTTCGAGCTGTCGGTAATTCTTCAGCGAGTCAATATTCATCGGGAGTTTTCGTCGGCATGAAGCTTTTCGTAGGCTTGTTCTTCCATCTTGAAATCAACTTCACGGCGGCCTGATGATCTGTTGCCACCAGTGAAGGATTACCGACAGCTCAAAGGAGGAAAAAAACCCTGAGGAAAGATCCATGGGATCTGAAACGCGGCCACGTTGGGACACAGTTCACCTTAAACAGATAAGTCGGTTGTACGCTTAGATCAAAGTCTTGACATTAGTAAAAACAAGCAGGTGCTTTAAAGTTGCACATTGATACGGCATTAACGCTAAGGATTTTAAATTCACACTACATAGAGAAAAATATATAAAAAACTCGGCCGGAGGAGGTCGGTTGATGATTTCAAAGAATACATTATCCGATTGCAGTGGTAAAAAGAGCGTAGTATGAAACCTTCCTCTTTGTCCCATAAAAATTTCTTTCATTAATAAAATATTGCACATTTTTTATTTAATCACATTAACAGTGGTATAAATACTCATCAATACATATGAGAGTCTAAAAACTATACACTAAAATATGCTTAGTAAATAATTCTTGCAAAAATCGTCAGATAAGAGGTGATTTTAAGTGGAGTTATAGGTAGGTTATTCAAGGCATTTACCACTTTCTCAGTAAAGAAGTATTTTCTCATGTTTTCTCCCTCCGACTTCATATCATGACTCCTTTGCTTGAAATTCCTTTTTGTGGAACATTTCACCATCCTGTAATTTATTGAAACCTGTCAAATATTTGAATGTTTCTGTCATATCACACATTTCCCTCCTTTCCTCCAGTGAGTTCATTTTCAGTGTCTCTTGCTTTTCTTTGTAGAGTTGGTGCTGCAGGCCTTGTGTCATTTTTAGTAGCCCTTCTCTGAATGCTTCTTTCTGCCTGCAGAACGGAACCCAGTATTCAAGGTGGGGTTTCACACATCACCTGTATAAAGACAATATTGCCTCCTTTTCCCTGCTGCTAATACCTTTCCATATGCAGCCAAGCATTCTGATAGCATTCTCTGTAGCTTTATTACATTGACTGACTAGCTTGAGGTAATCTGAAATGATTACTCCTTGATCACCATTGTATATTATAAGATTGTGCTTGTGCTTTGTTACTGCCTTCTGTGGCAGAGGTTGACTAGCTGTGGCAGGTGAAAATCTTTAGCTTAGCACCCTGCACATGGATCAAAGACTTAGGAGCCACTGTCTTGGTCCTGCTCTGTGTCTGCAGCAGGAACTACCCTCCACAGGATCATCCCACTTTAGCAGCTTAGTATGATAAGATAGTAAATGCACTCTAGGGCTAGCCTGGGCAGGAGGCACATTTTTAATAGCCTGTATGTCTGCCTGTTCTGGGAAGCAGCCCATAGTCCCACAGAGTAGGAGGGAAGGTGGACTGGAAGGCCTGATATACTAATCTTTTTCTCTATAGACACATAATCAGGCTTAGAAAGAGAGAGACTGCTAAGAAAAACCAGTCTAAGAGAGAGAGAGAGAGAATTATGAGAATGAGAGCTATAAGAAAGATGTAGACAGAGAGCAAGAGTTCTGAGAGAAACATAAGCAATGATAGAGCAAGAGCTGTTAGGGAGAGACAGGAACAGAGTAAGAGATGTGAGGTATATGGAGAATGTGAAAACTGTTGGAGAGACAGGCAGAGAGAATGTGAGAGATTGAGAAATGCAGGAAGAGTGCATGAGCAGAGACAAACGCAGGCGGGGTGAGTGCATGAGCAGTGAGAAATGCAGGCGGAGAGAGAGCATGAGCTGTGTGAGAGAGAGGCAGGAGTGCATGCATGAGTTATGAGAGACAGGGATGGAGCAAGAACCGTGAGGCACATAGATGGTGAGAGAGCAAGAGCTGTGAGGGACACAGAATGTGTGAGAACTGTTGGAACAAGAGACAGGCAGAGAGGATGCAAGAGCTATCAGAGAGACAGAGTATGAGTGCTGTAAAAGAACAGTAGTTGGTGAGAGAGCGAGAGATGTGAGAGAAGGACAGTGGCAGGGAGAGTGTGAGAACTGTGAGAGACAAACAGGGAGAGAATCTATTCCATTCCCCCTTAATTGCATTTTGTTGTTCTGACATTTTGTCCAAAAATGTTGCTGACTTCTCTCCTCCCTCCTTCTTTCCCCTTTGGTCTATTTCATCTATTCTGCAAAATTTGGTGCAGTGCAAAAAAATATGCAAATTAAAAAATCTTCATAGTATAAAACTCAAAATTGCCTGAGCGGGCCCGAATATTTTGCTACATAAAAGAAAGTACTGTGAGCTGAGTATCTCCAAATATTCAGTATTGACCAAAGAATTTTGCAGAATTGAGGTGTATCTCCAATGATAGAATTAATTAGCAGCTGGAGTCTGGGAGGCTACTAATTGTTGCGACCGTCGGTCTACGATGGCTTTGCCCCGCCTACCTTACTCTTCTTGCGGCTCCTCCCACTCACCTCGGACTACTGGCTGCCATGGCGTCTGTCTGCTGACCTCCCCGGCGTCCCTGGACCGGCTTTGGTGCTGCTTCCC
The DNA here is from genome assembly GCF_901001135.1 of Rhinatrema bivittatum. Lineage (NCBI taxonomy): Eukaryota > Metazoa > Chordata > Amphibia > Gymnophiona > Rhinatrematidae > Rhinatrema > Rhinatrema bivittatum. The sequence goes on from NC_042617.1 coordinate 155,608,644, forward strand.
GCCATGCTCCTCCAAGGTACCATACGGCGCGCGCGCGCATGCCGCCCTCATCTTTATTTCCTCATTGGCGCAAACCTCAGGGGCGTCCCCCTGAGATGACGTCACGCTGCCCGGATATTTAAGCCTACCTCTTTTGCTAGCTAATCGAGTTAGCAACGACTCGGATTCTACAGATGGGATTTGCTCTCCATACCAAAGCTACTCTGCCACTCCAGCGATATCTGGAACTCTTACTGCTAATGGGGTGCCCGCTCCTCGGGGGCCTCTTCTGCTTCTTTCAGGTGCTATCAGGAAACCGGTACTCGCTCCTCGAGGGCCCATGTTCCCTGAGACGCTGCCTGCATCTACAGTCCTGTCTACTTGGAAGACGTCACTAACAGTATCCATCTGAGAGTACAACTACCATCTATTCCACAGTACTGCTTACCTGGAACCAGGTACTTGCTCCTCGAGGGCCTGTCCTCTGTTCCAGTGCCAGATCTCTCGTCTAGTGGAACCGCTGTGTAAGTACAATACCACTGAGTCTCCCTGCTCTAAGGGACCAGGTACTCGCTCGAGGGCCTGCTCTCCCTGTCTCAGAGCTTCTCCTATTCTACCTGGGACTCTGTGGGGCAGATTTTCAAAGGGGTACGCGCGTACCCCCCGAAAACCTGCCCCAAGTTCCCCCCTGCGCGCGCCAAGCCTATGTTGAATATGCTCGGCGGCGAGCGCAAGTCCTGGGGCTTTCTGGGGGGGGGGGGGGCGTGTCGCAGCGGCGTGTCAATCGGGGGCGGGGCTGCAGGTGTGGTTCCGGCCCGGGGGAGTTTCGGGGGCGTGGCCGAGGCCTCCGAAACAGCTCTGTGGCCGGGGAATCGCGCGCCAGCCAGCTGGCCGGCGCGTGCGAGAGGCAGGCGTAACTTTTAAAACAAAGGTGGGGGGGGGGGTGGTTTTAGATAGGGCTGGTGGGTGGATTAGGTAGGGGAAGGGAGGGGAAGGCACGGGGGGGGGGGTGGAAGGAAAGTTCCCTCCGAGGCCGCTCTGATTTTGGAGCGGCCTCGGAGGGAACGGAGGTAGGCTGCGTGGCTCAGCGCGTGCAGGCTGCCGATTTTGGGCAGCCTTGCGCACACCGACCCCGGATTTTAAAGGATACGCGTGGCTACGCGCGTATCTATTAAAATCCGGTGTACTTTTATAAAATCTATCCCTGTATGTTTCTCACTGTGTACTCATAACTCTCAGACTCTTTCCACTACAGCATAGCCAAGCAGTGGATCCGCTGTTCCAGCGTCCTGTGGGATACTCGCCCAGCCGGGCTCAACATCTACTACTCACTACTGCCATCTCTGGTGGTTTCCAAAACTGTTTATGTGTCCAGAGTGTAGCCTGACATCGTGGTCCCTCACGGGACTGCCCCCCCGTGGACGTGGTCAGCTGCCACAGTGTCCAAGGATCCACCCACTATCCACACTAGGATAGTAAGAACTAAGAGCTCAATATTCAGCTACTGGCAGCTAGCAAAGGGGGTCATTTTTCAAAGCGATCGCACGCGAAAAGTCCCTTTTCGTGAAAAGTCCCCTTTTGCGTCGATCACTAAAAAGGGATGGCGTCAAGACTGGAACAGGAGGAATCGGGGCAGTACTGGGGTGGACGAAGTAAAGACAGCGTGGACGGCGAAAAGGTAAGGAGCCTTTTCGCTTCCAATTTCGCGCCCAATAGCACCACTTTTTACGATGGCGCTATTGGGTGTGAAAGCCGGCAGCGATCGCAGGCCTGCCCCCCCCCTCCCCACTGTACTGCGCGATTCATGACGCTGCGGTAGATTAGAAAATCTAGGCCAAAGTTATCTGGTTAGTGGGTATGCTGCTGAATATACCCATATAAAGGAGTGTTTGATAGACCCCCTTTAAAATCCCTGGAACCAGGCATTTAGCCTGGCCCACCTTAAGCCACAGACTAGAAGGGACTTCTGTTCTGAGGGCGTTTTCATAAGAACATAAGAAATTGCCATGCTGGGTCAGACCAAGGGTCCATCAAGCCCAGCATCCTGTTTCCAACAGAGGCCAAACAAGGCCACAAGAACCTGGCAATTACCCAAACACTAAGAAGATCCCATGCCACTGATGCAATTAATAGCAGTGGCTATTCCCTAAGTAAATTTGATTAATAGCCGTTAATGGACTTCTCCTCCAAGAACTTATCCAAACCTTTTTTGAACCCAGCTTCACTAACTGTACTAATCACATCCTCTGACAACAAATTCCAGAGCTTTATTGTGCGTTGAGTGAAAAAGAATTTTCTCCGATTAGTGTTAAATGTGCTACTTGCTAAATTCATGGAATGCCCCCTAGTCCTTCTATTATTCGAAAGTGTAAATAACCGATTCACATCTACTCGTTCAAGACCTCTCATGATCTTAAAGACCTCTATCATATCCCCCCTCAGCTGTCTCTTCTCCAAGCTGAACAGCCCTAACCTCTTCAGCCTTTCCTCATAGGGGAGCTGCTCCATCCTTTTTATCATTTTGGTTGCCCTTCTCTGTACCTTCTCCATCACAACTATATATCTTTGAGATGTGGCGACCAGAATTGTACACAGTATTCCAGGTGCGGTCTCACCCTGGAGCGATATAGAGGCATTATGACATTTTTCGTTTTATTAACCATTCCCTTCCTAATAATTCCTAACCTTCTGTTTGCTTTTTTGACTGCTGCAGCACACTGAGCCGACGATTTTAAAGTATTATCCATTATGATGCCTAGATCATTTTCCTGGGTGTTAGCTCCTAATATGGAACCTAACATTGTGTAACTACAGCAAGGGTTATTTTTCCCTATATGCAACACCTTGCACGTGTCCACATTAAATTTCATCTGCCATTTGGATGCCCAATCTTCAGTCTTGCAAGGTCTGTTATGGTAGTGGACCCTTGACCCGGGGCGAGAGAACACCCACCTGCGGGACCTTGGTGAACTTCGCCTCCGGAAGGTGGAAATCCTGAAAACAGCCAACCCCTCGGTGACCTCAGCTGGGCCACAACGTATCCGGGTTCAGGCCAGGAACAGGCAAACACACAGTCCGGAAACCAGGCAAGTGTCGAGACAGGCGACAAGCAAAACAGCAGGGTCCAAATCCAATCCGGGGTCGAGGCAGGCGGCAGGCAAAACAGCAGGGTCCAAGTCCAATCCGGGGTCGAGGCAGGCGGCAGGCAAAACAGCAGGGTCCAAGTCCAATCCGGGGTCAAGGCAGGCGGCAGGCAAAACAGCAGGGTCCAAGTCCAATCCGGGGTCAAGGCAGGCGGTAGGCAAAACAGCAGGGTCCAAGTCCAATCCGGGGTCAAGGCAGGCGGCAGGCAAAACAGCAGGGTCCAAGTCCAATCTGGGGTCAAGGCAGGCGGCAGGCAAAACAGCAGGGTCCAGAATCCAAGCAGGGGTCAATCAGGAGACAAAGCAGCACAAGGAAACAACCAAACACAGGGACCTGATTGTGAAGGCATCCAAACCTTCACTGAGGGCGTTTAAATTCCCCTCCCTGATGACGTCATCTTCCGGGGCCGGCCTCTATTCCGCGACCCGGCCCCTTTAAGAGCCGGGGCCAGCCGCGGTTCTTCTGACGCTGCTCCTCGGAGGGTAGCTGCCGCCGCGGCCCGTGCGCCGCGGACCGCCGGGAAGAAGACCTTGGACGGGCGCATGGAGGAGGTAGGGGGGTCCGGTCGCGTGCAATCGTGATTGGGCCTCACAACAAGGTCCTCCTGTAATGTATCACAATCCGCTTGTGATTTAACTATTTTGAATAATTTTGTTTCATCCGCAAATCTGATAACTTCACTCATCGTATTCCTTTCCAGATCATTTATAAATATATTGAAAAGCACCGGTCCAAGTACAGATCCCTGAGGCACTTCACTGTTTACCCTTTTCCACTGAGAAAATTGACCATTTAATCCTACTCTCTGTTTCCTGTCTTTTAACCAGTTTGTAATCCCCTTAGAAGGGGTTAAAAAGCTAGGCCCAGGGAGCCCAGGGGAAGAGGCTGAAGCTGAGGAAAGTTCAATAGTGACTAGGCTGTGTATTACACTGCTGTGCTGTATTGTTACTATTGAAAGCTGCTAAGCAGTGCTGTGCCTTTGTTTTTATGCAAGTAATAAAAGGTTTATGAGCAAAGCGCCAGAGTCTAGCCTGAATCTGTTCTCTGGCCAGCCATAGACCGCTCACTGTGCTATGCTATGCTAAAGTTAGCCAGATAATGCTGAAAATTGGTATGAGCTGTATCCTGCTAATTTAGTCATCATTTTGGTCTTTTATCTGCCATCATTTACTGTGTTACTATGATACCTGGTGCCACCCCTTACCAGCCCCCATCCTGCTTCTGTACTTTTTGGATAACTTTTTTGACTAGGTAAAAAGTTATTGGCTATCTCAGGTCCAGGCAACGCAGTGGGATTTTCAAATGGTGCTGAATATGGATTTTTAGAAGTCCTAGTGGAAATATAGGCATACACGTAGCAGAATCTGTTCGGCAGGCTATGCACTCTTCATGTTAACCGAATCAATGTAGTAATTTGGTGGTGCTAAGGAGCCATCTGGTAAGGCTGCAAGGACATAGGCAGCCAGATGTGTGGCTAACATCCATGCAAGTGTTAATGTGGGGCACTGTGTTTGGAAATGGCAGGAGAGCGATGCTGGTTGTAAACTTTAAAAAAAAAAAAAAAGGGGGATCTTGATGCTCAACTACCTAGGAAGGTGGAATTCAGTGGAAGATGAAGACAAAAAACTTCTTGGATAAGGAGCACTAGCCTACTGGCACTCGCACTATAAAGTTGCCAACTAGGACAGTAATTTCTGTCCTTGGCAGTGTGGAAGCAATAACTGGCTAGACTGGATACATTGATTGGTCTTTTTCTGCTTTCAGCTACTATGGTGCTAGGTACCAGACTATAAATTAGGTACCATAAGTGTTTTAATACACAAGACTTAATGAAATATGCAATACATCCTTTTCAGCTGAAAGGGAAATGTCAAGGTAGCTTAGGGTGGCTTGTCCTGGATAAGGTTTTGTGCTTCAGATGAATAAACATGTATAGCAGACCTTGACTTGAAAAGATGTTCAATATTTCATATATTGTTTTTAATCCATACAGCCTTCAGGAAAAAGAACAGTCTCTCATTGTGTCCATTAAGGAAACCACTAACAAAGTAAGTATACATCCGCTATTTTATTAACGTTCAGGTAATTTGAGATGAATACTCCTAGTTTCCTTTTGTCTTGGCAGATTTCCATTTAGGTCCTTGTAATTGATAAGTGGTTAATTGATTTCTGTGTTCTAAATGCATAATTTCACAAATTTGTTTTGCATTTAAGTATAGTTTTGAAACCCCTTGCCACTATTCCATTAGTTTTCAGAGCTCTAGGTGTGTATGCTCTGGTAAAGAATTGTGTGTCGTCATGATCTGCAAACACACACTTTTCCATTAAATCCTTTTGTATTGCCACATTTTTAAAAAGAACAAGCACTGAGCCCGGAGGCATCCCACTGGTCTCTTTATTTTTACCAGCATGGGCTTCATTGTCTACCACTTCCTGGATTCTTTTGTTCAACCAGTTCCTCACCCAGCTAACTACTACTTTCCCTATGTTTTTTGGAGGCTAATATTGAATAGGCTGTTTAATGGACAAGTTATCCGGCTAAAGTTAGTCGGATAACTTGTCCCATATATTCAGGGGGATAAACATCCTGCTGAATATACAAGCTTAAAGTTACCTGGCTACATGCAGCCGGATACCAAAAACCTATCCGGCTATTTGAAAACAGCCAAGTAGGATTTTAGATATCTGGCCTTGTGTGATCAGATAACGCGCTAAGCTGGATATCTTTAAAGATATCCGGCTAAGTAGTGCTGTCAATAATGAAAAATAACAAATGAAAAAATGGGCCAGCAGGCCATCCTGTTTCTCCCTCCCCCCAAAGAATCGTATAAAGGCGCTGTCGGTCCGTGCCCTCCGCACCCCCAAAATTATTAAAATGTAACTGAAACCCCTCGACCCAGTGTTTTTTTTAAATTGCACAATCAGGCTGCCCCCTCCCTTCTCTCCAATCCACCCACCCGCAAGTATTTACAAGATTGCGGTAGCCCCACCCCATCTCTCAATCCTCCCGATTCCCGAAATACCTTACATTCTTTTGCTGGGAGCAAGGGCCTTCTGTCCTACTCTTGGTGCCTCCACAGTGCTCTGAGAGACAGCGTTGGAAGCATAAGCTTATGTTCACACTATAACCCTTCTCAGAAAAATCCTGTAAAGTCACAAAATTGAGCATAATGCTTTTAAATAATTAACTTTGTGTGTGTAAATCTATATCTATCTATGTATATTCACACATACATACATAATACAAATATGTTTCAGAAATCATGTCAGAGTGTCAGATGAATGTCATCTGTGATTTTTGGAGGTAGAATGCAAAATAAATCTGTAAGAAATACCTAAATGTATGACTTAAAATAAATTCATACTACATTGGTTGAAGGTAATCTCTGAAATGACTGGCTGGGCTGAACTGGAATGTTTCCCCTTCTCACCATAGGAAAAATATTCAAACTATCTTGTCACTTCAGTAACAGTGACACCCAGTCTCCTGTTTACCAAGCACTTTGTGAAGTAACACTGAATCCTGCAAAATTTCATTCAAAACCAATATAGCGAACCTGCCATACCAAAACAGCACAAACTCCCAGAACCCAAATAGCAACAACTCTGTATGAAAAGGCAACATTGCAAATATTCCACCTATTCCTAAATCACCAATATACCTTCTAGTGGGAAAACAGATCAAGCTAAACTGCTACAGAGCCCTACACAGAACCTGCATGCTATTTGAATACTTTACTTTGGTTCTGTATACACATCACAAACCCTCAACAAATACAGAGAAAGGGATCACAAATTAGAAATAGAAATATGCAGACAAAAACTGAATTATTCTTTGTCCTGCTATCCACTTCAGCTTCACTCTTCTGCTCTTCCACCTCCCCCTCCCTGTTCCTGTTCCCTGTAGACAGGAGGAGAGGGCGGTTCAAGAGAAGGGAAGGAGTTGGATTAGGGAGCAGAGGGCTTTTCTTTGCTTTGCACTGTACTTTGTCTGCTTCAGGCTCACTACCCCCACCCATTCTATTCCTTATGTATTGCCTGGGAGGACAAGAGCTAGAGCAGAAAGCAGAGGGCTGTTCTCTACTGCCTGAGATTTGGGGTTCTAGCCAGTACAGACTATTTCAAAACTCAAATATATATAGATTTTTAATCTATGTACACACCAAAAACAAATATATACAATAGAGGAAGGAAAGGGAAGGGGCCATGCCATGGGGGCAGAAGAGGAGCATTGTCATTGATGACAGGGAGACGGTGGTCATCTTAGAGGAGGCCGGGACATAAACAGCGATTGAGCTGCTGCCATGGAACACAGCAGCTCAATAATTTCCCTGCTTGCCATGCCGCAGGTCCTGGAGGATGGCCACTGTCAGCATCACCAGGCCCTCCATGACATCCAGGCCGCGGGTCAACCGCATCTGGAGAACCAGCACAGCATCCAGGTGTGCCTCCATGGGAAAGGGCCCAGCCTGCTCCCGTGGTCCTTCCCCGCAAGCTGGGTCGGCCTCAAACCAGCGACCCGCTCCTGGTGCCTCTGGTGCGACCTGGACATCATAGTCAATGATGACGACCTCCTCGGCCTCTATGGCTGGTGGGGCTGGAGGAACGGGGGCTGGGGATGGTGGCGTGGGGGGTGCTGGCATTGCTGCTGGCGGTGGCGCCGGTTACACATCTGAAATGAGAAAAAAGAGGTAACTACTAGGGTGCAAAATACGGAAAATGGGACCAGTGGGCCTGACAGCGTAAAATGACAATTGCCCATACTTTATATAGGCCAATACTATTAAAGGCTCACCTTGTGGTTGTGGCGATAGTGGGGGTGGCAAGGGTGGTGGATCCTGTTCCTCCTCCTTCTCCGAGGCAGAAGTACTTGTGTCTGAAAAGAGAAAAACGAAAGCATTACTGATGCGCATGATCCCAAATGGGTAGGATGAAGACATAGCGATTACCGTTTGTTATTGACATTATTAAACAAAACCTCACTTCTTACACCTCTTGCATCATCGTAAGCCTAATATTTCAAATTTTTAATGTTAAACCAACAACACATACCTTCCTGCAATGTTCTACAGGCACGCGGGGCCTGAAGGAAGTCCTGCTCCTCCCTCCTCAGTTTTCAGGCCCTCTTTTTCAATGTCTCAACCTGGCGACAGAGGAAAACAAATAGAAAACATTCAACAATGCAAGAAATTGACCTATGCCATCTATTTTTAAGAAAATTTCCCTCTGGAGCACTAGACGGGCAACACTGTTTTACCAAGACCAAATGGCCCATCCAGTCTGCCCATCAAGCTTTTGCACTTTTTTTTCTCTCACATACTTATCTGTTTCTCTTGGCTCTTCGTAACCTTTTTCATTCTATTTCCCTTCCACCCCTGCCATTAATGTAGAGAGCAGTGTTGGAACTGCATCTAAGTGAAATAGCTTAATTAGTTAGGGGTATTAACCACCTCAATAAGCAAGCTACACCCATGCTTGGGTTTCAAGTGTCTTATTTTATTTTTTTTCACGGTTTTCTGGTTGGCACCACAACAGTGCATGTACATATATAATATGCTTGTGATAATATACAAGTGTCACGCATGCATAATTTAATAACATGTTTTGAGGAATGGTGCACAAGGCTAAAGGGTCAACAAGGCAGATTTCTTCACCCACTAAGCCACAGCTATTGTTCTTCATTCTTGCATGAGCCCTGCAGCCATATTGTTGTGCGTGCAAAGCACTGGACAAAAATGTACCCTACAAAATGGTCTCGATGCAGCCACGGGGACTTTGTCCACTTGCACGTCCTTTGTCCGCTCCACAACAGTAAACAATTTTCGTGTATCAAATGCCTATTTCCATGGCCTTTCCAAGTCATCCACATCAACGGTTGTCTCGGCACCCGCTACCCTCCTGACGACACCAACTGAGACGCTCCCTTGGCTTACAGCTATAGAGGCCTCGGAACTTACCTCCCGTGGGAATGAAGCCTGGGCATTGAAAGTCGCCCTGAGCTCCCGCCAGGCCTCATCGGTCCGATCCTGGTCCCGCAGGTGCCCAGGGCGAAAATAAAGATGACCCTCACGCAGTATGCGGTAGGCCAGCAGCCTTACATCCCCCTCCAAGAAGTTGGGTAGCCTCCCTTGTAACATGGCTACCCAACTGTGTACAAAATGGCTATCTGGGTGTGGCTGCAGGGGAGGGCGTTACACGTTCATGCATGTACGTCTGTCCCTTCGGCGTCCCTGTCACTGAAGATCCCTCAAAGCCTCAGGGATCCAAAATCTGGACGCTAAAGGAAGAGGCCTTGTGAGGTGTCCCGAGAGGCAAACCTATCGCCAAAGGTCCCATGGAGCCTCAGGGACGCCAAAATCTAGACGCTGAAGGAAATGACAGAGAAAAGATAATAAAAAAACAAAATTTATTAGTTTTATGAAGCCAAAATAATACTGCGATGGAAAAGACAGAGAACAGATAGATAAATAAAAAAAAATGTTTTCCTAGCAAGTAGCAGATGGACTCAAAACAAATGGGTATTGTGTGCTCGTGCTAGCAGTTGGAGACGGATCTGACGTCAGCACGGGTACATATACCCCCACAGGAAGTGAAGCAAATCAATAATTTCCGTCTCCAAAGCAGTTTGGAGCTACCCCACGCTCGCTGAGCGTGTTTCCAAATTCTAACGACTAAATTCATAGAAGAAACCTACTGAAGACGAGCCCCGCACTCCTGTGGTGATACCAGGCGGTCACTCACCCAGTTGAGTTTCCCGAGCTGACTTCCGTGGTCCCTCGGAGGTAAGAGCCTCGGTCCGGTGGCCGGTTCGCGGCAGGGACCCAGCCCCCGAGCGAGAAGGGCTCGGGCGCGGCTTGGCCCCCGAGCGAGACGAGTTCGGGCGCGGCCTAGAGGCAGCCTCGGTCCCGGCGTGGACTTGGCCGCCGAGCGAGACGAGTTCCGGTGCGGCCTGGAGGCAGCGGGTGCACTTCCTTAAGCGCAGCGGTGAAGGTATTCCCCTCTCCCCCCGCAGCCGGAGACCGCCCGGGTCGCAGCCGGGAAGCGCCGAAGACAAGGTAAGGCGTACATCTTTACTTGGTCTCCGAGGAAGTGTGGACTAACTGGGCCTGCCTACGAGGCAGCCCGCCTAGGAGGTTGCCATTTTGCCTGCCTACTCATCTTCTCCCATTAAGCGCACGTTGCTTGCTAAGCGTACGTTGTTAGCGCACGCGACAGGCGCACGTTGTTAGCGCACGCGACAGGCGCACGTTGTTAGCGCACGCGACAGGCGCACGTTGTTAGCACACGCTACTAGGATACGCGCACTTTCTAAGACGCCCGTTATAGGCGCACATTTATAAGACTCCCATTATAGGCGCACGTTTATAAGACGCCCGTTATAGGCGCACGTTTATAAGACGCCCGTTTATAGGTGCACATTCATAAGACACCCTTTATAGGCGCACGTTTATAAAGCCGCCCGTTCTAGGCGCATGCTGTTAAGCGCACATGTTAGGCGCACATCGTTGGGCGACACTGCATTTCAGGCGAATGGAGCATAAGAAAGCCCATGCGTCCGCAGAGCTGGCACCTCCAGAATCAGGCATGAATGCTCTAAGCCTCTGCTCAGCATGCAACCTCAGAACCACACAGAGCGAGGAAGCAGACTCCCTATGTGCCCAAGGTGAGGAAGCCATGGGAGTTCCAGTACAAGACCGGTCCCAGCCCAGCGGTTCCTCAGGGACCACACCGGACTTAGCAGGCCGCGGCGAGCAGCCAGGGAACCCGAGAGACCTGGTACCCCTGCGGCCAGATCCGGCTTCGCTTTCCTGGGTGGAATTATTTAAGGGGATTCACGCCCTTGTCCAGATGCAGTCTGCTCCTCGGATGGGTCCTCCCGTTCCGGCTGATCCGGTCCCTGGACCCTCGAGACCTAGGCGCAGCCACTCACCACCCGACAGCCCCGCTTATGGGGATTCGGATTACTCCCAGGTAAGTGAGGAGCCCCCCGAGGAGAGTGAACTTCCCTCAGAGATAGAACCATATCGGACCATGAGACGCTTCTTTCGGAAAGAAGATCTGCCAGGCCTGGTCTCACAATGCTTATCGGAGCTGGCCATTCCGGGCCAGGACCCCCCAGGGGACCCTATAAAGAACCCCCTGCTAGAGGGCCTACGCCAAACGGCTCACCACTTTCCCCTCCTACAAGGACCCGGTCAAGCTGCTCATGTGATTTTATGGCAGAACTCTGCCCTGAAGATGGAGTAGTGATACTAAGTTGTTCTGATGTTGGTTTATGTAGGTCCTTAATAATGCCTTGAGGGTCTGATTTGTTTGTTTGGTTTGCCCATTGCTCTGGGGATAATAAGCCGAAGAAAAGTCCATGATAATCCCAAACTTCTTCTACAGGCTTTTCCAGAAGCGGGCCATAAACCTAATTCCTCAGTATGAGAGGATGTGGAGAGGGAGCCCATGTAGATGGAAGATTTGCTGGACAATGAGAGTGGCCAGTTCAGGTGCAGAAAGGAGGTCAGGGAAAAGGGTGAAATGGGCCATCTTTGAAAAATTATCCACCATTATCTATGTAGTGATGCTGCCACTTGAGAGGGGAAGGTCAAGGATAAAATCAGGTGGCCAAGTGGCTCCAGGGTTCCTTGTGGGCTGGCAGCGGCTGTGACAACCCCCAAGGTTGAGGTCAGGAACTCTTGTTCAAGGCACAAGAGGGGAAGAACTCTATGTATTGTTTGTGACTTAGTTTTTGGGTACTTGACTTAGTTTTTAGGTACTTGCCAGGTTCTTATGGCCTGGATTGGCCACTGTTGGAAACAGGATGCTGGGCTTGATGGACCCTTGGTCTGACCCAGTATGGCATTTTCTTATGTTCTTATGTGTCGGTCTTCATCTGAGACTACCAGTAATGATGGAAAATCAATTCCAAGGTTCGGGTGATGCCGGAATACCCTGCCAAATGGAAGTTGTGGGCCCACTGAAGAACTTTCTGGCGAAGTCATTGAAGAACTACAGTCTTTCCTGGCGGAACTGTCAGTGTAGCGGCAACCATGATTCTTGAGCGGTTGATGATGTGTTGTGGAAACTCCTGAGAGCCTTCAGGATGAAAGGAACCTGAGAGGCAGGGCAATATCGCAGCTCAAAGTTAAACTGGTTGAAAAATAATGACCAATGACCTTGCTTCGAGTTTAGCTACTATGCTTACGCCAAATGCTCTAGATTCTTGTGGTACGTGAAGACAGTCATGGGTGTATGGCACTTTCCAGCAGATGTCACAATTCCTCTAAGGCTAGCTTTACTGCCAGCAGCTCGTGTAATGGTGTAATTTTTTCTGCAGGAGTAAATTTTTTAGAGAAATAAGAGCAGGTCACGAGAGTCCATGGTTTTTGTGCTTTAGGAGGACAGCCCCTACCCCAAGGGTAGAAGCATCTACCTCCAATATGAATGGCTTGGAAGGGTCTGGGTGGTGCAGTCATGGGTGAATTCTTCCTTGAGACACTGGAATGCCTGAATGGCGCTATCAGACCACTTCTTGGTATCTGAACCCTTTTTTGTAAGGGCAGTGAGTGGTGCAGCCAGGGTAGAGTAGCAATGAATGAATTGCCTGTAATAATTCACAAACCCGAGGAAGCACTGCAGAGCTTTAAGGCCCACAGGGTGGAGCCACTCCAGGATGGCTTTCAGTTCTCTAGGGCCATGCATAGGCCTTGCTGAGAAATGATATAGCCAAGGAACTGATATAGCCTGTTCAAAGGTACATTTTTCTAACTTTGTGTAAAGAGAGTTCTCATGGAGCCTCTGAAGAACTTGCTCACATGATCTCAATGTTCCTGAAATGATTTTGAGAAGACTAGGATATTGTCCAGATATATCACCACATGGGAGTAGGGAAGATCCCGAAAAATCTCATTGACCAGAAACTGAAGTTCCGCAGGGGCATTGCGTATCCCGAAGGGCATTACCAAGGGTTCACAATGTCCATCCCTGTATTAAAAGTGGTATTCCATTCGACTCCCTCTCGGATCCTAATCAGGGTGGTATGCCCCTTGCAGGTCAAATTTGGAAAATATCTATGCCCCTCTGAGGTGGCTGAAGAGTTCTGTGATCAGTGGGAGAGTGTAATGATGATTCTTGGTAATTGCATTGAGCTCACGGTAGTCAATACAAGGGCGTAATGAACCATCTTTTCTTTTTCCCCCATGGAAAACAAACCGGCCCCAACTGGTGACGGAGAAGCGTGAATGAACACCCTGCATGATTTTCCTTGATATATTTGGACATGACCTCTGTTTCAGGCATGGATAACAAGTAGACTCTATACTTGGGTGTTACCTTCCCCGGAATCAAATCGATGGGACAGTCATAGGAGCAATCTGGTGGCAGGACCTCCACCTGCTGCTTGATAAAGACATATGCCTACTCTTTGTCCTGAGATGGCAGACCTGGTAGCTGCAGGGTGAGTTGCATGACAGGTGAAACCTTGGCAAAACACTGATCATGGCAGTGGGAGCTCCATCTGGCAATCTGCAGAGTACTCAAATCGATTTGTGGCTGGTGCAGCATGAACCAAGGTAGGCCTAAGATGACCGCATTGACTGCTTTGGGTAGCTCATATAAGCTGATCTGATTTCTGTGCAGGAGGATTGTCTGCATAGTGATTGGAATGGTGGCCCTCGTGACTTATCCAGGTAAGGGTTTTCTGTGAACAGACGAGATTGTAAGTACAGCGTCCAATGGAATGGTCAGGATCCCATAGTGGAGTACCAAGGACTCGTAAATGAAACTGCCTTCCGCGCCAGTATTGAGGAAGGCTTGTGGAGCCACATGGATTTCTACAAATGAGTGGTTTACTGGTGCTAGGATTTGTGGAGAGGTACATGGTCGACCTAGGGTGACTTCTCCCACCAGACCTAGGTCCTGGAGTTTCCCAACTTGGCTAGACAGCAGTTTGCATAGTGTCCAGATTTGGAACAATATAGGTACAAGTTGAGGCATTGGCTCCTCTGTTTCTCCTTTTTAGTCAGCTTGAGGTGATCTATTTACATGGACTTCTGAGTCAGGAGGTGACCTGAAAACTGAGCGCTAGAAATTAAGGGCAAGGCAAATGGGACGACGAGCAAGGCTCCTTTCTTGAGCCCGTTCTTGAAATCAGAGACCTAGACATATAGCTAAACTGATTCATTCCTCCAATGTATCAGGCAGATCCCAGCAAGCGGGCTCATCTTTGATACTCTTCGAGAGCTCTTGCCTGAATGTGGTTGTTAAGCTGTTACTGCCCCATTGGAGTTCAGATTCCAGTGTACAAAAATGAACCACATGCTCTCTAACAGGTCGGGAGCCTTGTATGATCTGAAGAAGCTCAGTGGCTTTGGAAGATGTGTGGCTGGGCTCATCAAAAATCAGATGGATTTTCTGGAGATCCAGGATGCAGTACGGTTTCTTCCAGCTGGAAAATGCCTGGGCCCAGATGGTTTCCCAATTGACTTTTTAAAGAAATATTTGGAAGATGTAGCCCCCTTTTTGTTATCCCTATATAATAATGTGGACCTTGCTGCGTCTTTCTTGGGGTATTGGGTGACGCTACCATTTCTCTTCTTTAAAAGCCGGGGAAAGACCCAACTGAGTGTGGGTCATACCACCCGATATCACTGTTAAACTCTGACCTAAAAATCCTTGCCAAAATCTTACAGATTTGATTGGAAACTGTGCTCCCTTTCTTAGTTCGCCATGACCAGACAGGGTTCATAAAAGATCGGATGTCCACAGCTAATACTAGACGCTTAATTAATATCTTGCACCTCTCTCAGAAATTGGGGAAAACAGGCATTATTATATCCCTAGATGCAGAAAAATATTTGACCATATTTCTTGGTCTTAATATTCACAGACTTACGTAAATTTGGTCTCCCGGATAGATTTATGAGATGGGTGCATGCCATGTATGAAGCTCCTAAAGTTCGACAGTTGATTAATGGGATGCTATCTCCCTTCTTTCCTATTGGCTGTGGTACCCGACAGAGGTTTCCTTTCTCCCCATTGCTCTTCGCCCTGGCCATAGAACCCCTAGCAGCCTCTATACAACAAAACCGGGACATCACGGGCTTCCAATTTGGAATCCATGAGCATAACGTTTCTTTATATGCGGACAACGTTTTAATTTTTTGGTCTAATCCACGTGTTTCTGGCCCAGCCATGTTGGAACTTCTCCGGCGGTTTAGGTTACTCTTGGGGTACAAGATTAATTATGACAAATCTTCCCTATTGGCTTTCGTACCGTTATTCCTGATTGTATGGCCAGTTTTCAAATTGTGCATGAAGGATTTACATATTTGGTATTTTTATTCCACGAGACCCAAAAACTCTCTATGCCCATAATTTTGATCACTTATTGGCTGAGGTTTATTATAATCTGCAGAAATGGGCAGACTTGCTGATCCCCTGGTGGGATGTATAAATTTAGTCAAAATAAAGTCAAAATAAGTTTTTACCAACATTTTTATATTGTTTTCAACATGTTCCCTGCAACATACCAGCAAAGGTTTTTGATGCCCTCCATGGTTTGATCTCTAAATTTATTTGGAGGTATAGGCAGCCATGTATTAAACTCTCCCAATTGTGGTTCTTTAAAAAGCAAGGGGAGATGGCCCTTCCAAATTTTAGAGTGTATTATTGGGCGGGTCACCTGGTTTCACTTAAGGTGTGGTTCTGGCATAGCTCTCTTTGACTAAGAGAGGTTGAATTAATGATTCATCTGTTACATTGCACAAATAGTACCCCGATCAACTACTATAAAATGTATACTGATTCTAGTCCTTACTGTTGGTGGGAGTGTGGCGAACGAGGCACACTCCCAAGACAATTTTGGCGTAAAGTGGCATATGTTATTGCTGATGTGATTGCTGTTCCTAACTACCTTGCGCCTATCACAGGTCGTCTTGGTAGATGGGATGGATCTCTGGTTTCCAAAAAATTCAGGCACCTGGTGGGTCACTTGCTTCTAGTAGCCAGCAAGCAGTATGTTAGAATTTACTGTCAATTGGCCAGACTGCTTCTTGTAGATCAGATGATCATTCAGCATGGTGAATTCTCCAATATTTCTCTATCTTGTTTTTTGTATTGTACCATTTTGGCAGCATGTGTCTAACACTCTTGGGTGATACCATCCCTGCGAATCATGGGTCACGTTGCATGCACTTTAAACAAAATCATTGCAACTTTCTATCTATGATGTGTTTCGGTTTCACAAAGAGATGTTGCTGCCATTGTTTTGGGTAACGCAGGAGTGTGGCCTTGTAACACAGACACAGACACTCACACATTCACCCCTCAACAGTTGCAGCCATGTTGTTAGCTTGTCTTTCCATTAGCATAAGTATATTGTAGTATTTGATCTTGGTTCACAGAAATTAACATGAGTCATCTTCAACTTGTAGAATTGGACTTGGAATCATATCCCTTGTATTACATTCTAAACATAGTTGCTGCAGAACTAAGCTAATTGCAACACCTACAGCCATAACTCTAGCCACCAAAGCATGCATCTGGCCTTCACTTAATTCCTGTTGCCCCTTCTGATGAACACTTGAAGTGAACACCTGAAGTGAACACCTTTATTAAGGTGTTCACTTCACTTCTGTCTGTAAAAACTATGTAAAAATAAAATAAAGAAATTCAGTACATCATGATATTTTTTATATGACAACATAGTAAGCTGCAAGGAACTAATTTCCTACACATTCAGTACAAGCAGATCAACTGTCTGCAAATCATCTGCGTTATGTCAAACACAGTGCCCACATACAATTTTTTGAAAAATATGTGTTGATACAAGAAGTAGCCATCATAGGACCAGTTCCACGTCCTGTACTAGACTAGGTTGCTGTGCTGAAGGAAATGGGGAAGGACTATTATTGCATATCACCAAAGTGTATCAGGTAGGTATGATGCAGATTATGGAGGCACCAACATCTTTAATCAGATCTCATCTGCTGTTGTCACATTAGGTCTATTTATCTATACAATAACAAAGGTTATTGGCATCATCTGCATTATATGAGAATTGTGGCTTCATCTACCTCTTGTGTCCCGCAGATTTAAGAATTTTAGTTTCTGAGTTCATCCCATTCTTGAAATTTGTTTGAGGATTAGAGTAGCATGGCATTTCTATTTAAGGAGTAGGGAAAAAGGCCATGTGCGCTATTTTGAAATAATGTATATTACCCAAAATTTCATTTCTTGCAGCTTCTGAAAAGAGATTCTTAGAAAGTATTGTACAAAAGAAATATTGTACCATGGAATTTTTACTCCACAGGGTTTAATAGGATTGAGAAAAAGTGAGGTCAATATTCAGAAAAGCAACAAGCAGACAAGTTATCTAGCTAAAGTTAGCTGAATTAACTTAAAATAAATATTCAGTGGGACATCTCCCACTGAATATACCTCCCTAAAGTTATCTGGTTAATGCTAGCTGGATAACTTTTAAACCTAACTGGCTATATTCAGAATATAGCCATGTAATTCAACACCTACTCCCACACCCAAAAAAAAAAGCCTTCCCGGCCTGTAGACCTAGTCCCCAAGCTCCTCACTCTACAAAAGATTTTAAAGCATATGCAAACTAGTATCCAATTTCCCCTCCACCCTCCCCCAGCCCTAAAATTTAAAAAAATGGGGCTTGACTGACCTCTCTCCAGTGATATTTAATAAAAAGGCCCTTCTTGTCCACTCCACCCTCTTTACCTACTTGCAACCTCTACTCCAGCCCCCTAGACCTTGTCAGATCCCAGCCAGGAGTGTGGCACACTCTTATCTGCTCCCAACCACTTCTAGCATTGCTCAGTCAGCAATTCTGCAATGTTGTTAGTGTATACATATAGAACTGCTGTCAAAGCAATGCTAGATGCAGCCAGCAGCAGGTAAGAATGTACTACATTCTCTGCTGGGGTTTGGTAAGTCCAGGGGCTGGGGAGGGTGGAATAGAGGTTGTGAGTGTGGTGGTGAGTAGGAGGGGGCTTGGTACCTTTTATATAACATTTATTTATTATGTTTATATACCACTGTTCCCTGTACGTACCCGGATCAGTCCAGACTCCTGGGTTTTGTCCCCACACCAGCAGGTGGAGACAGAGAAAGATTTGACAGCCTCTGCCCTATATATACTTAGGCGCTACCCACAGCCTGTCAGTATTACTCTGTCTCCAGCAGGTACTAGGGTTGCTTACCCACAGTCTGTATTAGTCTGAGGCAGTTAGTTAGAGGTTCCATTTTAAATTTAATATCCTCTTTTTGATAGGTCGGGTTTGCGGGAATGGGCGCCATTTTGGATGGTTT
Source organism: Rhinatrema bivittatum (assembly GCF_901001135.1). Classification (NCBI taxonomy): domain Eukaryota; kingdom Metazoa; phylum Chordata; class Amphibia; order Gymnophiona; family Rhinatrematidae; genus Rhinatrema; species Rhinatrema bivittatum. The sequence continues at coordinate 155,627,085 of NC_042617.1, forward strand.
TGGCGTGGCAGGGCCGGCTAAATTGGGTGTTCATTTTTTACCTCATTAGCGTTTGCCCATAGGGAGGGTCTAGCTCGGCGAAACTGCCGCGGTCTATGAGGGGAGAGGCCCCTGCTGATAGGGGGGATTCCTCTTCCTCATCCTCCTCAAATTCGGACTATATTCGTTTTTTACACAAGGCCTTTCGAGCTAAGAAAGCTGTGAAGAGATGCGGCAGGGACAGGAGTTCCTCACCTTTACCCTCAAAATCCCGAAAGTGGGCCAGGAGCCGCTCGGAGAAGGATGCCTCCAAGGATAAGCGCCCTTTAAGGTCCCAGGCACCGCAGGACGATTCTAGTTCCTTCTCTGATGTTTCTTTGGATTCAGAGGATCAGGGCCTGGCCACCCCTCCCCCGAGGGGGGTAGAGGGTGAGGGGGATCTGCAGCAGAGTGCTGCATGAGATACACATGGCATGGAAGGAGATAACCCTAAGGAAGTCTGGTTATTCAGTAGGGATGAGCTTACACCTCTTATCCCGGCTATTTTGAAGGAGTTAGGCATTGAGCCGACACAGGTTTTATTGGGTCTGAGGGGCCTGCCTACTACCTTTCCTTTCCATTTTTCAGCGACTGATTTGCTGTACTGGGAATGGGATACATCGGATATGGGCCTTAAAGTTACGAAGGCTATGGATAAGCTCTATCCTCTACCTGAGGAGGCTTTAGAGCTTCTGCGAGTCCCAAAGATTGATGCCGCTGTCGCTGCGGTTACAAAGAAGATGACTATTCCGGTCGCAGGCGGTACAGCTCTCAAGGATTGGCAAGACCGAAAACATGAGCTGCAGCTGTAGAAAATTTTTGAAGTCTTGGCACTGGGGGTCCGAGCAGCCATGTGTAGTAATTTTGGTTTGAGAGCGGGCCTGCGCTGGGTTCAGCAACTTCTGGCCAATGAGTCTCTCTCCGAGGAGGAAGCTCGGCAAGCTGGGCACCCGGAAGCGGTGATAGCATACAGTGCAGATGCGCTGTATGATCTTCTGCGGACTTCTGCTCGGTCCATGGTCTCAGCGGTTTTGGCTAGATGCTTATTGTGGCTACGGCACTGGGTGGCGGATGTGTTTTCCAAATCTAGGTTGGGCTCTCTTCCTTTTAAGGGAAAGTTGCTGTTCGGCAAGGAGCTCGAAGACTTGGTTCAATCCTTGGGAGTGAATAAGGTCCATTGCCTTCCCCAAAGATAGACCTAAGCAGAGGTCTTCGTTTTCCTCAAGATCTCGTTTTCGGAGTGGTTGGCGGACTCGTACGCGCCAAGCGTCCACTTCATCTTTCCGTCAGTCTACATGTAGACAATAGTCATGGTCTCAGTCCATTTGAGGGCGCCGTTTTGGTAGACCCGGTACCTCCCCATCTGCTCCAGGAGGCAAAACGTCACAAAGATGGGCAGCCGGTTCCATTCCTTGGTGCCAATGGTAGGGGGCAGACTGTCTCTGTTTTAGAAGAAATGGGCCAAGATCACATCAGACCAGTAGGTCCTCTCTGTGATAAGAGACGGCTACGCTTTAGATTTTGTGCGCCAACAGTTTCTGGTCTCTCCTTGCAGCTACGCCGCGAAACACCAGGCTGTAAAGCTGACAGTGCAACGTCTTCTTGATCTGGGAGCCATTGTTCCAGTTCCTCCCTCGGAACAGCGCACAGGCCGATATTCCATCTACTTCGTGGTACCAAAGAAGGAGGGGTCCTCCCGTCCCATTCTAGATTTAAAAAGGGTAAACAGATGTCTGCGCATTCCAAGGTTCCGTATGGAAATGCTCCGGTCTGTGATCGCGGCAGTACATCCCGGGGAGTTCCTGGCGTCTCTGGATCTCAGGGAGACGTACCTTCATGTAGGCATCAGGAAGGATCATCAGCAGTTCCTATGATTCGCAATTTTGGGGAGACATTATCAGTTTCAGGCTCTGCCCTTCGGTCTCACTACAGCGCCCAGGACCTTCACCAAGATCATGGTGGTCGTGGCAGCATGGCTGCGCAGAGAGGAGTTTTTGGTACACCCCTATCTGAACGATTGGCTGATTTGAGCAAAGTCGGAAGCTCTTTGCCAGGAGACGATCTGGCGGGTCTTGCAGTTGCTGAAGGCGCTTGGCTGAGTGATCAATATGGCCAAGAGTCACCTCATCCCCTCCCAATCCTTGGAGTATTTGGGAGTTTTGTTCGACACTCGGCAGGGTTGGGTCTTTCTCATGAACGACAGGATTGTCAAGTTGCAGGGGCAAGTGCAGTCCTTGCTCAACAATTCCCAGCCCATCGTCTGGGATTATTTACAACTACTGGGATCTATGACTTCTACTTTGGAGCTGGTTCCCTGGGCCTTCGCTCATATGTGGCCTTTCACAGTCAGCCTTGCTTTCCTGCTGGAATCCGACCTCCGAGCAGTTCCATCTGGTTCTTAGTGTTTGGGTAATTGCCAGGTTCTTGTGGCCTGGTTTGGTCTCTGTTGGAAACAGGATGCTGGGCTTGATGGACCCTTGGTCTGACCCAGCATGGCAATTTCTTATGGTCTTATGTACTTACCATTGCCAGACTCCGCTCGCTCCAGCCTACATGTGGTTGATCAGGGACAATTTGACCAGAAGAGTCCTGTTGGTGGTTCCGGATTGGACAGTGGTGACTGTTACAATTCCTCCTGTAGCTGTGCCACAGGAGGCATCTCACCTTTTTCTGGAGGCCGCTCTGAAGCCAGCGCCTCGCCTGAGCATGTGTACGGATCCTGCTCCACGGCCTGGGAAGCCTTCGGTGTTGTTCGGGGCCTACTCGTGGCCTGCTCCACTGCAGCCTGGATGCTTTGGTGTGGGCCACGCCCTTCTCCTAAGGGGCGGGCCCGCGGCTCCTCTCCACTCTTATAGAACCAGCGAGAGATGGCCCATCTGGACTCCTCCCAGGGAGTTGCCTGCTCCTGGGCTATAAAAGCTTTGCTCCAGCACTCATGCTTGGCCTTGCATTGGAGTTACACCCCTCCGGATGTCTCCTCTTCCAGCGCCCCATCAGGTCTCCGTTTCTGTTTCAGCTTGGTGTCCGGTGTCTTGCACGTCCTGATGTTTTATGATGTTCCTTGATGTTTGTTCCTGACCCTGATGTTTTAACTTGCTTCAGACTGCTGGTGCGCAGTAATCTGCTTCAGACTGCCGGTGTGCAGTAACTCGCTTCAGACTGCCGGTGTGCGGTACATTACCCTGGACTGCTTGTGCAGCATTTTTCCTTTCCTGTGCTGGTCCCGCTCCTGCGGGTGTAGGACAGGGTGGTCCGTGACCAGACCAGTGGTACTGGCTGTGTAGGGTGCTCTGAGGGACATTGCCAACGTCTGTACCTCCCAAACTTCCGAATCCAAGTCTACAGTACCTTGCTTTAGAATCTACGTCTAAAGTACCTTGCTTTAGAGTCTACGTCTAAAGTACCTTGCTTTAGAATCTATGTCTACAGTACCTTGCTTTAGAGTCTACGTCTACAGTCTATGGTTCCCTAGTCTTCGTCTACTGCTTTTGAACCGTCGTCTGCCCATGCCCTGAGTTCAGCCTGCTGCCTCTTGCCATCCCAGTGGGAGGTCCGAAAGGGCCGGGAACAGTCTGAGGACTGTTCATCACCAACACTCCACAAGTTGGTTCCAGAGGCATGCAGGTCCAGCTGGGGGTTGGGCTGCCTCTCGCCACCCATGTTACACCTACCCTTGGCGCGGGATCGTGCCAGGGGCCCAAGGGCACACGCCATCTAAGGGGGACCGTTCTCCTAGCGCTCCCCGGTAACTGGTGACCACAGATGCCAGTCTCTCAGGCTGGGGTGCAGTTTGTCTGAGGACCTCTTTGCAGGAGCAGTGGACTCCGGAAGAATCTTGATGGTCCATCAATCAGCTAGAGACCAGAGCAGTCCACCTCGCACTACAAGCGTTCCTCCCGCTGATCAAGGGGAAGTCTATCAGGATGTTATCTGACAACGTGACCACAGTGGCTTACATCAATTGTCAGGGAGGCACCAGAAGTCGCGCCGTAGGAGAAGAAGGGCGCCTGTTAGTAGACTGGGCAGAACAGCATCTCCTCAGCATAGCTGCATCCTACATTGAAGGGGTGGACAAAGTTCAAGCGGATTTTCTGAGTCAGCATCGTCTCAACCCCAGCAAGTAGGAGCTGGTGGACAAAGCTTTTCAACTTCTCTGCAACAGGTGGGGGTTGCCCATATGGATCTAATGGCGACATACAAAAATTCCAATGCGCCACGATTCTTCGCTCGCCGCAGGGAAACAGGAGCAGAAGGCATGGATGCTCTGGTTCTTCTTTGACCGAAGACGGTTCTCCTGTACGTATTCCCTCCTTGGCCTCTTATAGGCAAGGTGATCAGACGCATAGAAGGGCACCCGGCGAACATGATCCTGGTAGCTCCCGAGTGGCCACGCAGGCCGTGGTTCACGGATTTGCTTCATCTGGTAGTGGACGGTCCTCTACATTTCCATCCGATCCCGAACCTTCTCCATCAGGGTCCAGTCTGTTTCGACCAGGTCAATCGCTTCGGTCTAGCGGCTTGGCTTTTGAGAGGCAGCGCCTGCAGGGCAAAGGCTATTCCGCGGCGGTAGTCACTACGCTATTGCAATCGCGTAAGACTTCTACTTCTTTGTCTTACATTCGAGTCTGAAAGGTTTTCGACTCCTGGTGCGTGGCGAGGGAAATTGTTCCCACTCGTGCCGCTGTGTCTCGTATTCTCTGCTTCCTTCGGACGGGCTTAGCCAAGGGACTGTTGTAGTTCGTTGTGGGTCCAAGTGGCGGCTCTTGGGTCATTACGCGGTCCTGTACAGGGCATACCGTTGGCCACACATCCAGATGTTGCTCGTTTCCTGAAGGGAGCGAGGCATTTGCGCCCACCAGTAAGATCTCCTTTGCGATAATAAAGAAATATTGGGGCCATCTGTTCAATACAGATGCACCATCTGAGGTCCAGGGGGCACTGCTGGCTTGTAAATTAAGACATTCTGCTTTTCTGTCTCTCTCTCTAAATAAATAGAAGGAAGGATGTATCTTTTGAAGTTGCATGCTCCCAGGAAAAAGTTATAAAATGTAGATCTCTTCAAGGTTAGTTAGTTTCTCAGGGCGCTGGGAAATGTTAGAAGTAGCAAATGTTCAGGGCGCTGGGAAATGTTAGAAGTAGCAAATGTTTAAACAAACGTTTCTCTGTGACCCTCGTGACCCTAAATCAAAGAAGTGCTGTTTTTAATTGCTATGTAAAACTGTATTTAAGGATAGTCTTTTCAATCACAAATTAGGTCAGTCTTTTTAGACTTCCTAAGCTGACCTCCTTATGTGCGCATAAGTAAAGAATAAAAAGGCTTTATTCAAGAGAAATATACTGTCTGTCTTGCCTGTTGCCTTGTGTTAAACTTTTTTATCGCACCTTGTCCATCTTGGAATCTGAATTTGGTTCTCAAAGCTCTGTGTGCCCCACCCTTTGAACCCTTACCTAGTGCGACTTTGAAGGACTTAACGTTGAAGGTTGTCTTTCTAGTGGCAATCACTTCGGCGCGAAGAGTTTCCGAGCTTCAAGCGCTGTCCTGTAGGGACCCATTCTTGCGAATCTCCGATTCTGGTGTCTCCTTGCACACGGTCCCTTCTTTTCTACCTAAGGTTGTTTCTTCTTTCTATTTGAATCAATCTGTGGAACTTCCGTCGTTCTCCGATTTGGATAGGTCAGACCCTCTTTCACGGGATCTGCACAAATTGGATATTCGTAGAGCTCTCCTAAGCTATCTGGAGGTTACTAATGAGTTTCGAGTCTCAGACCACCTCTTTGGGCTCTGGAGTGGCCCTAAGAAAGGTAACATGGCCTCTAAGACTACCATAGCTCGCTGGTTGAAGGAAGCTATTAATTCGGCTTATTTACTCCGTGGTCGTCCTTTACCTGAGGGTCTTCGGGCACACTCGACTCATTCTCAGGCCACCTCTTGGGTGGAATGCCAGCAGATTTCACCACAAGAGATCTGCTGGGCGGCTACATGGACGTCCTTACATACCTTTGCGAGGCATTACAGACTTGATGTTTGGGCACCGGGGGTGGCTAACTTTGGGGAAGGTGTGCTTCACGCGGGCCTCTCCGGTTCCCATCCCCATTAGGTGTTCGCTCTGGTACATCCCAGGAGTCTGGATTGATCCGGGTACATACAGGGAAAAGAAAATTGGTTCTTACCTGATAATTTTCGTTCCTGTAGTACCACGATTCAGTCCAGAGTCCTGCCCGTCTTTTACTGTTTGGAGGTAATGGAGAGTCCACTTCATCAGCATTGCTTTACATCTCGTAAAGTTATCTCAATTCTTGTTCCCTGTTTTGGGGTCTAGTTACAGTTGGGGTCCATGCTCTTTTTTCCGTTTACGGGTTTTTGTATATAGTTAGTTTAGTTAGCTTTTCTGCTGCTTTGACATTACGTAATACTGACAGGCTGTGGGTGGCGCCTAGGTATATATAGGGCAGAGGCTGTCAATTTTTCTCTGTCTCCACCTGCTGGTGCGGGGACAAAACCCAGGAGTCTGGACTGATCCGTGGTACTACAGGAACGAAAATTATCAGGTAAGAACCAATTTTCTTTTCTGTAGTCAATCACAATGGTTTACAAAATAAAATAAATAGAAACACAGTGGCAGGTACATAAAATCGGGCAAGAACAAATAAATAACGTCAATAATAAAACAAGCAGATAAATATAAAACATAAGGTCAAAAGATTAAAAATGTAAAAATAAAGACAGATTAAAATAAATTAAAATCACATAATTAAAATAGGATAAAATAAAATCATATAAAATAAAGAAAAAAGGCCTCATTTAATAAAAGTCAAATGAAAGAAAGAAAGTCCTCAGTTAAAATTCCAGTTTCTGACACATCATGCCAGGCAATATAGAAAGCCTTATTTTAACCATCAGTCTCGTAAGCTAACTTAAAAAGCCATGTCTTCAATCATTTCTTAAAAACAGAAATGTCTTTTTGCAACCTTAATTCCTTAGACCAGTGATTGAAATGGCTCTCACTCTTACTTCGCTCAAGTGAGCAGTTGGAACTGAGGGAACTGTCAACAAGCCTTTGTTTGCAGATCATAAATTGCATTGTGGAGTATGTAGATGAATGGCAGCATTTAGCCATTCAACCTTATCATTGTACAATGATTTATGTATTAAGCATAAAACTTTGTAGTCGATTCTAGATTTTATTGGTAACCAATGTAATGCGATCAGAGTAGGAGTGATATGGTCATATTTTCTTCCACCAGTTAAAACTCTTGCTGTGGCATTTTGGAGTAACTGGTGTGGTCTGAAAGTGCTTGCAGGGAGACCCATTAAAAGAGCATTGCAATATCATGGAGGGAATGGGAGCCAGCCATTCTACATTACTATTAGATAGATGGAGTAGCAGAAAGTAAATTGGGATTTAGTAGTTGAAAGGATTGTTTGGTACAAATCCAAGTATGCATTTTGTAAGGAGAATTCAGATGCATACTCATCTGGCCTATGTTGTTTTTATATTTGATGTCCAATATTAATAATAACTGATAATTAATATGTATGCACTCCATAGTTTTACATACAAAAAGGATTGTATTTGTGCCAGTTTGAGCGATAGTGCCAACCAATAAATTGTTCATCCCTTGCTACTCAACCCCTATGTTTGTTTGCTTCTGCTTTGATGATGATGACCATTGTGGCTAAATGTATTCCAAAATCATAGAATATTTCACCAACTATGTCCTTGCCTATTTGTTAAAGATTTCTCCTACTTTCTAGATAGGGTGAACATTCTTATTTAAATATGATCCTCGGAGAATTGCTCATATATTACTAGTGACAGTTTGAATGATTGATGAGTTTGGCAAAGGAATCAATGATCCAGTTGTGATTTACATTAGTTTATATTATCTGTTATTCATAATATTCATATGTTCAATGAGACTTGAAAATGTGTTTAATGCTTTAGATTAAAAAATGGCCTTTGTGAATTGGTTTAATAAGTAAGTAATGAAACAATGCAAATTTAATTAATATAAGCTCACTTTGTGTGACAGTAAAGAATGGTGATTTTGTCAGGATTGGGGTCAGATTTAGTAACTTCTGCACAGCAAGTTAAACAACAACCCAACAGAGACAAGATGTCAGGTGAAAAATATTTGCGGTTTTAGCTAAAACGTTGAATTTATTGCTCCATTCTGGTTTTTTATTTTTGCAAATCATCATTAACAGTGACAGTTCAGGTTAATAGACATCTTATTGTGGTAGAGTGAACAGTATTCTATAGTGCGTTATACTAATTTGACTTAAAAAGGAAGTAATTATTTTGATACAGAACCATGCCTTCTGGCTACCTACAATCCATTAGGGACAGTTTGAACCTGCTTTCACAAAGCATTCTGTGATTTTTTTTAAGTACTGCATTTCATATTTACAAAGTTTGAGGGGTTTTCCCATTTAGGGACAACAATAAATACAAGTAGATCCCATGTCAGAGAAATCAGAGCAAGCTTGGTTAATGTGAGTGATAGAATCTCCAACCTGGTTAAAAAGAAAAATATGTATCAGATGGTAATAAGACCAGGACTAGTCTAGGGAGTAATGTGTTAGTGCATGAGAGAAAACCACAAATAATGGGTGTGGCACAGATGAGGATGCTACACTGGATTTTTGGGGTGACACAAAATGACAATATCAGGAACAAAGAAGTTAAGAAAAGGCTGAAGGTGGCTGAAATCTCAGACAAGTTGAGGGAAAAATGACTGTTATGGTTTGGATCAGAGAAGACATGAGTTTTGTTGGCACGAAAGTACTGGAAATGCAAGTGGAGGGGAAAAAGCCTAGAGGGAGACCAAAATATTTGTGGAGCAATAATATTCATCAAGACGACAAGGCCCATAGCTCAAGTAAGAGAACTGTGTTTGACTGGGTAGCATGGGGGAGGGGGGAGGGGCTAGGACTGAATGCCACCTCAGTGGAAAATGCACATTAAAGGAGGAGAAGAAGATAAAAGCTGGAGGAGAAATCCCAGATTGCTAAGGAATGGAAGCTTAAAAACTGGGACTGGCTCAGCATTTCTGGTATGTTGTAGTTCATTAAAAGCTGGTGATGCTAAATCATATACTGCAGCAATGTGACAAGATTAGAATTTGCTCTGTTAATGTGCATAATCACTATTTGATGATTGAAGAAATGATTGCACAAAGGATGATGAAATAAATAGGTTCTCTATGCTGATTTTCATACACTCAGTAAATAATGATACCATAAGCTTGAACTCAGAGGTTGCACACTATCCTAGCAAAAAGTGTATAAGACACAAATGGGTGTAGGTACTAAAGAATGATTTTTGTTTTCCCCTGGAATCTGATTTTTCGCATAAAAACATTTTTTCCCTGAGTAGTATTGCATATTTATGGTACCTAAAGGCGGTATGAAAAATGTGCTAAGCACTTTTTTGGATTACTTAAAAAGATTTAATTTTTTTCGTGTAAATAGTAATTTTTTGTGAAATTAAGCATTCCACTGTATGTATGAAGCTATGAGAATGCTCAGTGATATGAAATTTTTTTTAAAATTTTTTATTTATCATCTTTCAATTGTAAATTACAAAACAAACTTTTGCAATGAAATTCAAGATAAACAGAAGAAAATAAGGTCATATATGTCCTTATACATTAATGTGGAAACAAATTAAAATAGTCATATTTTATCTCTTAATACTGTTGTGTTCCGCGCCCGTGGACGGCCATGGGCACGGCCCCCTACCATGCCTGCGGCGGCGACCAGCCATGGAGTTCTGGGAGAAGCCCCGGATCCAACGTTACTCGCTCCGACGTGGACCCCGGTGCTGGTCGCCAGGTGGGGAGCCATCCCTGCTCCTCCCTCGCAGTGTCCAGTGGCGTTTCCTTCGAGGAGGAAATCCAAGATGGTCGCCGCCATCCTTAGGCGTAAGGCCGCGCCCCCTTCTCAAATTTAAAGGGACCTGATCCCTTTAACTAGACTCACCTGTTTCCTATGAGCCAGAGCAGTGGATGTATAAAAGGAGACTTCCTCTGTTCATTCCTTGACTTGGCAACTTCCGTGGTTAGTCAGGTCTGCTTGCTTCGGTGAGTTCTTGTGCTTTGGATCCTTGTTTCTGTTTCGTCTTGGTGTTCCTGGTTCCTGACTTCAGATCGGCTAGTGGTGATTCCTGGTATTGACTTCGGATTGGCAAGCGGTGATTCTCTGGTGTGTGACCTCGGACTGGTAAGCGATGACCCTCTGGCACTTGACCTCGGACTTCAACTTGACCGTCGTCTTCAAGGGCCCGCCTAAGTCCCAGCGGCCTGGGTCCCTATGGGCTCCTCCCGGGGGGACCACGGGCTTCCAGCGGTGAAGCTCCAGTCAGCCCTTGCACCGAACTTCCTGACCTCTCAAAGGTCCGCCTAAGTCCCAGCGGTCCGGGTCCCTACGGGCTCCTCCTGTGGGGACCGCGGGCTTCCAGTGCTTCGTCTGCCTCCACAGTCGCCTCAGTCTCTAGTGCCGAGGGTCAGCTGGTCACGTCTTCTGTTTCTGCCTCGCCACCCGACGGGAGAACCTATGGATCTTCCTCCTAAGGTATTCCATCCTCCCGTTGGCCCAAGGGTTCACAGCCTGAGCATAACAAATACATAGGAAACTTGGAGAGAAAAGAAACCACTTTTCAGAGGAGTGCATTATTGAAACTTATACAACATTACAGACTACCACAATCACACACCCTTATTCCTCAATGTCTGCCCTTATAGCTTCGGTAACTTGCCTCTTCCCATCCAAAAAGGCCCTCAATTGATCTGGCACAAAAAAGATATGCGTGTTCATGGACAGTTTGATGATGCATTTACAAGGGTAGCGCAAAATGAAACTACCCCCTAGTGCTAGGGTTTCGGGACGCATCTGTAGGAAAATCTTTCTACAAAGTTGAGTATTTTTTGAAATATCAGGATATACTCATACTAGACGTCCATTATATTGTGAGTTTAAATTCCTGAAATAATTCTTCATAATTTTGCTAACCGCAAATTCATCATATAAGGCAACAAAAAGAACAGCTCTGTCCACAATCTCAACCTCAGAGTTTTCCAGATACTCGGTTAGATTTTGCAAATCTGACCCTTTCCTGTTCGGTATCACAGAGACAGTGCTGCTCCTCTTCCAAAGATATGAAATTTCTTTTTCTTGCCACCTTAAGGATGGCAAAACAGGACCTACATGACTTGAAACACCCCTTGATCCTCTTGATGGCAACCAATAGGCCAACTAGGGAACACAGAGACACTCACAATACTCCTTGGTCCTCCTCTGTTGAGTCTTACTCGCCACTTCTGCTTTATTGTAGAGAGGTGTGCAGAATCCATCAGCTTTCTCCTTTATTTCTCCTTATGAAGAGGAGGGGGAGGGGCACATCAGGACTTCTTCTTCCCTTTCCCTTCTAGTAGTAAAGGAAGGAGGAGTGGAAGCTGTCAGGATCTCTTCCTGCCAGTAGGCAACTGGCAATGGGGCATGAGAGCCCCCAGCAATCACCCCTTCCTCTTCCTAGGAAGTACAGGGAAGTGAAAGCCCCCATCATTTCTCTCTCCTCCTCTTCCTAGAAGAGAGGGAAAAGTGAGAGCCTCCAGGGGCACCCCTAGGAGGGAGGGGAGAGGTGGAGGAGACCCCAGTTTTCATCCCTGTAAGGATGGTGGGAGCGAGCAAAACTGCCTCTCCCTTTCCTTTATAAGGAGGGAAAAAGAGAATTCTGACAGGCCCTATTTAAGAGGAGGAAGCAAGGAAGAGGAAAGCTGATGAATCCCCAGTTGCTGCCCTCCAGAAGGAGAATTTTGGGATGCTGTGGGTTCCCCATCAGCTTACTATGAAAGTGGCAGGGTGGAATAAGATGGGAAGTGGTATATGCAGCCTCTACACCCTTCCTCTACCTTACCTTGCGTTACCTTAAAAAATCAAAACAAAAAGGAACATTTTATCATTTTTTTGCTTCTTGATTATGAATTCATTTAGCTGCAATAAAGTTTTAAAATGCAGCAAATTATCACTGCAATGAGGTTGGTCAAATATGGACATTTGGCCAAACTTATCAGACTTTAGTACATACAATCCAAAAGATTATCAACACATATGCAGCTATTAATTATGGAATAGATAAACAAAACTTATTTCTGAAGACCGTCAAGATTAACGAGACCATGTTATTTTTAAGAAAAATGGTGACATCAAACCTGGACCACACTCCCGTTCCCCAGTCTTCTGCACCCTAACTCTCCTTCCCTCTTCCCCTTACTGCAGTCCATCATACCCTCACCTGGCTTCCCAGAGAGGGCAGCAGTGGTGGCAGCAGACAGCATATTGTCTCTGCTTCCCACAGGATTTCCATTTTGAGTTGGACGCCCATGCATGAGGAGGGGGCAGAGTTACTGCAGACGTGAATTAATGCACCCTGTCTGTTGCTGTTGCTTTTTCCTGGCCAGCAACTTCCCATACTTCAGGTGGAGAGAGAAGGTGTATGGATGGGAATGATGGTTTGTGGAGGAGATTATCTATAGCTTGGATTTTATTTATTAAGCTTACATCCTATAGTTCAACAGACACTATAGCGGTGTGCAAGTACAAATAGAAATGTAAAAAATGCATAAGACATAAAACATAAAATAACCAGAGAACCCAGTTTTCAGCAGCAGATTTTTCAAGATTCTCCAGCGAAAGTTAGCAAATTCTATTCGACATTTTTCTGAATTCTATTACAATTTTGTGGCAGATTTGCATAATTATGCATAAAGATTCATATCTCTGGTTATGCAAAATTTTCATTTTGTAAATTGAAAATCATTCACATTTGTTTTTAAACAAACTATATAGAAAAAAAACAATGTAACAAGTACAAAAGTAGACACTTTATCAAGTTAAGACATATGTTACAAACTTCTAACTGTGAAATGCATTTAGGGGTAGATTTTTAAACATGGCACACGCACATGGACGTACGATTTTATAACATGTGTGCGTGCTGGCGCGCACACGTGTTATAAAATCCAGGGCGGCACGCGCAAGGAGGGGTGGAATGCTGCAATTTTTGTGCGGTGATGCATCGCGGCCTTCCCCAATTAAGGAGTGGACTGGGAGGGAACTTCTCTACCATAACCTCCCTTCCTCTCTCCTCTCCTCCCCGCCCTCTATCCCTATCCTAACTACCCCAGTTTTTTTTTTTACCTGTTGCTCCTCCAAAGGAGCAGTAGCAAGTTGAACGTGCCGGCACAGTGGCAAATGGCTGCTGTACCGGTGCCTCAAGCCCTGCCCCCCCCCGGACCACCCATTTTCTTCGGCCCGGCTCTTGTGCGCACAACGAGGGTCACGTGCATGGCTGGGCCCCGTCTAAAATGTGCACAGCATGTGCAAGGCCCAACCATGCTTGTAACCCCCGTATTTTACACGTGTGGGCGATTTAAAATTCGCCCGTTATTGCGTATTTAGCTCATGACTTTTCATTAGTAGCTCAAGCAACCATCCCGATTATATTTTCTTGAGAAAGTGCTTATTGTCTTTCCAAGTATATGAGCTTCTTTATGTTAAAATTGCCCTCAACATCTGCAGTGTATCTGTACACTTATATCGAACACATGGTAACAGGTACAAAAAGGGGGTTGAATTAGCACAAGTTTGAAACTTGTCAGCAGTAATGTCAGTCATCAAGACTTCTATGAATTGAAATTCATTCCCTCTCTGTCAGCTGTGGGGCTCCAGTAGCTGCAGACTTCCAAAAGCACATCCAGGTCTTTGTAAATGGTGTATGATTGGCCACATATGCAGGTGCAAGCACCTTTGCATAAATACATTTTTCTAAAGGGATGTCATCCAGTAATTATTTCAAAGTCATCTTTCGTTTGATGAGAATTTAAGAGATCTATGAGGTATCAAACATTGTGACTGCTTTCTATGTCACTCCAACTTCTTTTTCCATTCAGGACAGGAGAAAGAGGGTATGAGCAACAGGGAGGGAACAGGAGCAGAGAGACATCTGAGATTGAAAGCAGACAGGCTTCCTTCAGTTTTCTTCAAAAGATTGAATTAAGAGGTGTGAAAGCTTTCAGGGATGTTGAATCTGTGGCACATTGAAAATTATACAGCAACAAGCTAATTATGTGTTTTGTCCCATGGTCGGACAATCCATATAACAAAGAACATCATAACATATAGAATTGCAAGATTAAACCAAAAGGAATATAACTTAAAAGTATGATTTGAAAGAAAGTACAACAATGAGGATAACTTTCAAACAACTGCACATGGCAGCATATTCGTGCATATATATATATTTTTTTTGTTTAGATTTTTTTTTGGGCCGTGTGCAGATTTATGATTATGATTATTTTATAATTAATGTGTATAAGATATGTGCCTATTTTAAAATATATTTATCTTTCTTCTGCAACATATGTGCGTTGTATGCTTACACCTGAATACATTTAATACATTTCAGGCTCAGTTCACCCAGATTTCCCACCTGACCATTAGTACACAATAAGCACATTTAGTATCACTTATGCAAAATAATTAGCAGGTGTAAAATTATGCAAGCAAGCTGGTAATCTACACACGTAAGTGACTTTTAAAATAGCAATTTATGCAAGTGTTGGCCCTACCCTGGATCATCCCAATACTGCACCCTTTTTATGCACATATATGTACATGCGAAAGCAAAAATATACATGTATGTTTGTTTATGAAATATATATACATGAGTAGATATTACTTATGTGCAAATTTGTTCATTTTTATTAGCGCAACTCTGAAATTCACCTCTATAAATAGAATACCTATGACATGGACTGCTCTACCACATCAATATATGGTAATAAAAAGGGTTGCAATAATCCCATAAAATTTAAAAAACACAATTAATCCAACATACTTTAATTCCAGATAGTGCTAGAATTAAATGACTCTCTCCTATTTTATCATAGACATAGAGATCAAATAATCAACTAAATCAGGGTGGCCAATTCCAGTCCTCAAGAGCCATAAACAGGCCAGGTTTTCAGGATATCCACAATGAATATGCATAAGATATAGTCGCATACAATGGAGGCAGTGCACGCACATTTATCTCATGCATTTTCATTGTGGATATCCTGAAAACCAGGCCTTTTGTGGCTTTCAAGGACTCGAGTTGGCCAGCCTGAACCTAACTATTACAGAAAATAGTAGCTCCAAAAACAAATCAAATAATTATTATTACAATGCATCGCTACTATCCAACCAGAACAACCTTTAAAATTCAGGAATATCTGGGCCAAACTGTGATATAAGGTTACCCTAATCATAATCCATACTTTTTGACTCCAAGCATGTTTAATCTGTGGGTGACAATTGTTGGCCACTGTTGGAAACAGGATACTGGGCTTTATGGAACTTTGGTCTGACCCAGCAAGGCAAATCTTACATTCTTATGTCCTGAAAGTGGGCACAATATGTTAGTGATTGCTTGTGTTGCCAATCTGCTTTAACATATAATTAGTCTATTAATTTAATTTCAACAAGTATATAGCCTCACTGACAGAGCATAAGCAAGTATATGGCACACATACACAACATATATTGTTATATGCATTTCAGGATTAAAGTCATTTACAGATTAAATGTTTGCTGTAGGTGAGTATGGATTATGATCATATTGAGAAATAATTCTTATTTTTCACTTTTCCAGGTTTAATAGTTTGAATACTATACAAGGCACTTAATGACATTGTCTCTTACATATTTGGCTAGTAGAGTGCATACTTTGAATTTCTGTGATTTTGATTTTGATTCATATTTCTGTGGTTTCCCTCTTCTATTTGGCCATTAGTGTTGCATAAATTTCCACAAATTCCATGGATTCCTGGAAAGCTTTTAGGTACCAGGATGCATTTAATCCAAAAGCAAGAGGCTTATTCACTTATAGAATCACTTTTTGAAAATGACGCACTTGGATTCAGTATGCTGTGTGCCCTGCTACTTAACAAGTCTATTCAATTTTCTTGTTGAAATCACTTTTCTTGCTCTGTTTCTTCTTTTTGTAAACAAATTATTCATCTTTTCCCGCCATCAGGCAATGGCTGAATTATTGCTCAACCACTGTCTTCCTTTACTCTTTTTGAAGTGATAAGGGATAATCTTGTCTCTGTATAACAGTACTTCATGAGTGAAGGGAGACTCTGGTAGAGAGAATACCAGTTGTGCCAAATTTACAGCCTGTTGCATTTGTGTTGTGGCTTGCCAACTGAACCAGGTCACAAAACTTGCTTCAGAGAGTCTTAAACTGAGCTTAGAAAACCTAGATCTAAAGGTAAAGGGATGTTTTTCTTTCACTTCGACTATGCCATTCACTTTTTCACCTTACCAGTCACTATGAATTATTTCCCTTTGTTGTGTATGGTGTACTGGTCTTTTATAGATAGATGGCAGTATCTTCCTTATTTTTCTAATAGAAGTGAGGCAGACATTTGATTCAGCAGCACAAGTCTCACTAAATTTTTCATATCCCAAATTATTGAGCTTTTTTACCTTTTTTGTGCCATGTTGTGATGATTGAATCACTTTATATTTTTGCATGAATGTCTTATATATCGTAACTCTCTACCTCAATATAGATTTGTACAAGCCAGAAACTTTGCAGCACTCTGAGGAGGAAAGTGGGTAACATTGAGGCCCAGCTTCCAGCACTACTTGAAGCCAAAATTCTTGCTGTATCAGGTAAAGCTTATGTAATTAAATGTGTTAGAGACGTAAATGCAGAGAGTTGCACACTTTCACAAACAGCGTGTTGAAATTGGTTAGAAGAATTCATGCATTGATTACCAAATTGTGGGGCTCAAGATGAAGTTCCAGTAGGCATAGTGACTGAGGAGTCTGAAGAGTGAAAGGAAGATGAGCAAGATAGCACTTCCTAAAATGAAGCATCACATTTACAGCATTAATACTGAGAATGAAACCATTTTAATTTGCATTCTAAAGTCATAGTCTTGAATTTTGTGATTTTTTTTTTTTATTGATGGTCTTTCCCACAATTAAAAAAAAAAGATATGGAACCACAAAATTGAAATATCTCCTTGATGCTGCTTTGATGTTAATGCTCTCTTTTTGCATTGTCATCAGTTAATGAATCAAAAGGTGCAACAGAAAAATGGGGATGCAATGTATTTCTGCCTACCCACTTCTTCATACTCCTCCACCTTTTCCAGCATCTTCACCTCCAATAACAGCGGTGTCTGTCAAATGATAACTGTTTTAGCTGAGTTGATGTAGGATAACTGTAGGATAACTGAGTTGATGTAGGATAACTGTTTTAGCTGAGTTGATGTAGGAAAATAAAATGTACCACAGATATTCCTAATCTGTGGATCCTGAAAGGAAGCCCCGTGGAGATCATTCAAGCAGGCAAATCAAAAGTACAAGGAGGGGGTATAGCAAGAAGGTGACATGGATAAGTTAAACTAAACTTACAGCATCACATTTCCATAGATTTTGATGAAATCTTATTTTTAGGTAGGTCCCATGCTCCCCTTTCAACACCTTCCCACATACTCTGCCCAGCTGACACCCCCTTCCCCTCCATCCCCTCTAAACAACTTCTGTTCTTCCTTAATCACCTTGGCAGTGTTTTAGACATAGCCCTGACATGAGGCTCCACTCAAGAGCTTTTCCTGTAACAACTGGGATAAGCGAATTGGGAAGGTAATATAATGTAGAGAAAAAATCATCCAGGTAATTATGAATGAAGGCTCATGGCACCATAGTCCTGTGGAACCTGGTTTAGATTGAGTTGGATGCCCAAAGGAGCAGGAGGAAACGGCGAGCCAAAAAAACATCAAACATTTTGCGTAATACAATCAACTGCAAATTGTGGGGTAGATTTTAAGAAAGTGTGCCTTCACGTACTTTTGTTGGCACACCAGGCGCAAACAAAAGTACGCTTGATTTTAGTAGATACGCGCGTAGCCGCGCGAATCAGCTAAAATCCAGGATCGGCGCGCGCAAGGCTGCCGATGTCGTGTAGCCGGCGCGCGCCGAGCCGCGCAGCCTGCCGCCATTCCCTCCAAGGCCGCTCCAAAATCGGAGCGGCCTCGGAGGGAACTCACTTTCGCCCTCCCCTCACCTTCCCCTCCCTTCCTCTATCTAAACCCCCCCCCCGTCCCTATCTAGACCCCCCCCTACCTTTGTCGGGGGATTTACGCCTCCCGGAAGGAGAAGTAAATCCCCGTGCGCCGGCGGGCTGCTAGTGCGCCGAGACGCAACCTGGGGGCGGTTCCGGAGGGCGCGGCCATGCCCCTGGACCGCCCCGGGCTGAAACCACGCCCCCGGGCCCGCCCCCAAAACGCCACGCCGATCCGACACGCCCCCGACACGCCCCCTCGAAAAACCCCGGGACTTACGCGAGTCCCGGGGCTCTGCGCGTGCTGGTAGGCCTATGGAACATAGACGCACCGGCGCGCAAGGCCCTGCTCGCGTAAATCTGGGCGGATTTACGCGAGCAGGGCTTTTAAAATCCGCCCCTGTTTGTATATCTCTAGTACAGCCATAGCATTAAAGGTTTTTTGTTGTTTTTTTTAAGATTTACATCTGTTCAGGTTCTCATACTTCATGGTTCTTTTTCTCTACAAATACATTAGATAAATGGAACAAGAATCATTATTATATACATGGGTTTTAAATAGAATTTTAAAAGGGAGTACAGTATTGACAGCATAAGAAAATAAGTAATAAGATGTATGTAGGGAGGAGTAACCTAAATTATAGCTACATAATGCAAAGTTCCACATTGGGAGTGCCATCCAGGAAAAGGATTTAGATGTCATTGTGGATGATATGTTAAAATCCTCTGCTCTTGTGTGGTAGTGGCAAGAAAGCAAATAGAATGCTAGGAATTATTAGGAAATGAATGGAGAATAAAACAGAAAATATCATAATGCCTCCGTATCGCTCCATGGTGTGACCATGTGTGCAGTTCTGGTTACCGCATCTAAAAAAAAGATATAGCAGAATTAGAAAAGATACAGAGAAAGGCGACCAAAATGATAAAGGGGATGGAACGATTATTTACTCTTGGACAATATGGAACGGTTATTTACTCTTTCGGATAATAGAAAGACTAGGGGGCACTCCATGAAGTTAGCATGTGGCACATTTAAAACTAATTGGAGAAAGTTCTTTTTTACTCAACGCACAATTAAACTCTGGAATTTGTTGCCAGAGGATGTGGTTAGTGCAGTTAGTATAGCTGTGTTTAAAAAAGGATTTGATAAGTTCTTGGAGGAGAAGTCCATTACCTGCTATTAATTAAGTTGACTTAGAAAATAGCCACTGCTATTACTAGCAATGGTAACATGGAATAGACTTAGTTTTTGGGTACTTGCCAGGTTCTTATGGCCTGGATTGGCCACTGTTGGAAACAGGATGCTGGACTTGATGGACCCTTGGTCTGACCCAGTATGGCATGTTCTTATATTCTTAACGATTCCCCTATGAGAAAAGGCAAAAGAGATTAGGACTCTTCAGCTTGGAGAAGAGACGGCTGAGAGGAGATATGATAGAGGTCTATAAAAAAAAATGAGTTGAGTGGAATGTTTAAACACAAATCGATTGTTTACTCTTTCAAAAAGTACAAAGACTAGAGGACATACAATGAAACTACTAGGTAATAACATTTAAAACAAATAGGATAAAATATTTTTTTACTCAATGCATAATTAAACTCTGGAATTTGTTGTCGGAGGTTGTGGTAAAACCTATTAGTATAGCTGGGTTTAAAAAAGGTTTGGACTAGTTCCTGGAAGAAAAGTCCATAAACCAATGTTCTCTATAAGTACAAGGATCAGTCCAGAGAAGTAGGTTGTGTATCCCTACCAGCAGGTGGAGTCAGAGAACAATTAGAACTTTGGGCACTGCTACATAACGAGAGTGCCACCTGCAGTCCCTCAGTATTTCTCTGACTCCAGCAGCTGGAAGATAGGCACCTGCAGTCTTAGTTAATTTTTCAGTTTAGTTAGATTTTTTTCTCCGGGCTTCTTTCTTCAGGATTGCTTCCTGAGGTGTTAGGCACCTTCGTGGGCCATCCCTCAGTGGAAGCCGGACTTCCAGGGGGTTGGTTACCTCTGTCTGGGTTTCTTCCGTCACCACTCAGAGTGTGAAGACCAGGGGCTCCTGGTTACTCACCTCCGTGGCTGCTTCCCCAAAGCTGCTCCTTTGACTCTCTCTGCTCTACAGGACTCAGTAAAGTTAAAAAAAAAACAAAACTAAAACTGAGTGAGACTTCTTCTGTGGTTTTGAGCTGAGGTAAGGAGTCAGGTTGGGACAGCCAGCCTTGCAGGCACTCCGGGGTGTTTGGCAGCCCTTTGGCCCCCTTTCCCTCTACTCCCGGGGCTCTGGGTTGCTCTGAAGGGATGGGATAAGTATTTTCTTCGCCGACCAGTTTTTGGTGCGGCTCACCACGCTCGGCAACGCGACCCATTGCAACGGGCCTGTCGGAATTTTTTTTCTCCCGCTTCAGTTTCGGCGCGCATTTTTTTCTTCAGCTCCGGTGGGGGAGGTTATTGCAGCCTTGCTCTTCCCGATATCGGACCTCCAGCAGCGCGCCATTTTTTTCTATTTTTTCTGTTCCTCCCCTCAGCTCCTGGGCTGCATGGCTGCGCGTTTTTTTTCAAGGGGCCCTCACTTTCTCCTCACGCTCTGTCAGGCGTGTGGGCGTGAAGGCAGAATTTAGTTTAGTTTTTTCCCTTCCTTATCCTTCCTAGAGATGGAGAGTTCGTTGGGCCCTGAGCCCTTCCCCCGGGACGGGGGGGTCTTCATGCCGAGGCCCAAGGGAGGAGGGATCCCCTCCAGTCTTAGCCCTTGTGGCTGAGGACAGCGCTGGGGGACTGAGTGAACCAGCTCCTCAGGATCCCATTCCAGCAGATGGAGACCCGGAGGGGTTTTCGCCGGAGTTTGTCTTGTTAATGCACCAGGCTTTCCTGGCCAGAAAGCAGGCCGGCTTCAGGAGGCAAATTCAGTCAGTGGGTCTTTCCGAGCCGCCGTTCAAGAAGGGTTGACTCGAGGAACAGCAGGCCCGCGGGGGAAGTGATGGTCCCCAGGGGTTCGGCTCAGGTTCCGGATTTGGTTTCTGATCTTGGGGACCCTGATCAAGATGCTGCAGATGATGATGATTTGCCACTCACAGAAGGGGATGATCCCAGTGTGGTCCGCATTTTTAAGTCGGAGGAACTACGACCCTTTATTCCCCAGCTGTTGGAAGTTCTGGGGCTTAAGATTTCTCAGGAAGAATCAGATAGTGATGGGGTTATTCCGGTTCTTGACGGAATACGGGGGCCTACTTCGTCCTTTCCACTGCCTAAAAAGGTTCGCAAGCTGGTGACCCGCGAGTGGGACGCACCGGACGCAGGGCTCAAGGTGGGCAGAGCTATGGCCAAGCTCTATCCTCTTTCAACAGATGTCTTGGATCTTCTGAAAATTCCAAAGGTGGATGCGGCAGTTTCGGCTGTGACAAAGAAGACCACTATTCCGGTTGCGGGTGCTGCCGCTTTAAAAGATATGCAGGATCGTAAGCTGGAGATCCAGTTGAAGCGAGTCTTTGAAGTGGCTGCATTGAGTCTTCGGCCCACGATCTGCGCCAGCTTCATGCAGAGGGCATGTTTGTGCTGGGTTCAGGCCTCTAACACCACTACAGGAGCTGGCAGTGGAGGGCGCTTGTTTGGAGGTGGACATCGCATATGTAGCAGATGCGTTTTACGACCTAGTGTGAACTTCAGCGCGCAGCATGGTTTCTGTAGTGGCTGCGCGCCAACTGCTGTGGCTGTGCAATTGGTCAGTGGATTTATTTATTTTTATTTATTTAGAGTTTTTCTATACCGGCATTCGTGATTAGAAACCACATCATGCCGGTTTACATATAACAAGGAGGTGTGAACAAAAACAGAACATAAACAAGTGCAAAGAGATCTTAAAGTTACAATACAACAAGGATCATATAACTGGGGAGAGAATTAGAGTAAGATAACCGAGCAGTTAGGATTAATTATTTACATTATATTGTGAAGTCTCTTATAAGATGTTGCTGTCCTTCAATTGGGATCTGGGAAGGCTTGCTTAAATAGCCAAGTCTTAAGCCTTTTTCTGAAAGTAGGTAGGCATGGTTCTTGTCTCAGATCCGGAGGAATAGAATTCCATAGTGAAGGTCCGGCTGTGGAAAAGGCTCGGTCTCTGAAAGTTAGGTGGTGAGTGGTTTTGGTTTGGGGAACGAGGAGTGATCCTCTGTAGGCTTCTCTGATGGGTCTAGTGGATGTGTATCATCTGAGTGGTATTTGTAGATCGATTGTTGCTTGGTGATGGATAGCCTTGTAGATGATAGTGATAGATTTGTGGATAATTCTAAAGTGTATTGGCAACCAATGCAAGTTCTTGAGAGTGGGAGAAATGTGATCTCTTCTCCTGGTGTTAGTCAGAATTCTCGCAGCTGAGTTCTGGAGCATCTGAAGGGGTTTAATGGAAGCGGAAGGGAGACCTAGTAAGATAGAATTGCAGTAGTCTATCTTAGAAAAGATAACTGCTTGAAGGACCGTTCTGAAGTCTCGCACGTGAAGGAGAGGTTTGATTCTTTTAAGTACCTGAAGTTTATAGAATCCGTCTTTAGTAGTTTGCTTAATGAAGGATTTTAGGTTAAGACGGTTGTCGATAATTATTCCTAAGTCCCTTGTTTGGGTGGTAAGTGGGTTGGTTGGAGGACACGGAGATGGGTTGCTATTTTCTGGTGTGATGATAAGAAGTTCCGTCTTAGCCGTATTTAATATCAGGTTTAAACTCGTGAGGAGGAGATTGATTTCTTTAAGGCAGAGTTCCCAAAATTCAAGAGTTTTGGTGATGGTTTCTTTAATGGGGATCAAGATCTGCACATCGTCTGCGTATAGGAAGTGAGTTAGTTTCAAGTGGGTTAGCAGTTGACAAAGCGGAAGAAGGTAAATATTAAAGAGTGTAGGGGAGATCGAGGAGCCCTGAGGAACTCCTAAAGATGAAGAATAGCGGGAAGATTCCTTATTATGGATCTTGACCTTATAGCCTCTGTTGCTGAGGAATGTATTGAACCAAGATAGTGCAGTTCCTGAAATTCCTATGTTCGACAGTTGATTGAGTAGGATGGAGTGGTTGACGGTATCAAATGCGGCCGAAAGGTCTAACAGAATAAGTAGAAAGGATTGGCCTTTGTCTAGCCCCATGATGATATGGTCTGTCAGGGATATGAGTAGAGTTTCCGTGCTTAAAGCTTTACGGAATCCATATTGTGAGGGGTAAAGTATTTTGTGATCTTCAATGTAGTTGGAGAGTTGAGTGTTGACCAACTTTTCCATTATCTTGGCAATAAATGGAAGATTGGAAATTGGGCGAAAGTTGTTGGGGTCCTTGGGGTCTAGATTAGGTTTCTTTAAGAGCGGTTTTAGAGAAGCTATTTTAAGGTCTTCTGGAAATAGTCCTCGGGATAAAGAGCAGTTGATGATATCTGCCAGAGTTTTGGAGATAGTTTTTGGTATTAGAAGGAGGAGCTTTGTAGGTATTTGGTCGAAGGGGTGGGAGGAAGGTTTCATTTTCTTAAGTAACAGAAGGATCTCAGAGGCTGTGATGGGTTCGAATGATTCAAAGGAGGTTCCTTTGTTTAGTATCTGCACAGCATTAGTGCGAGAATTGTTACTGGGGGTCAGTTGCTTTAGCAGGTTAGATATTTTGTCTTGGAAGAAAATAGCCAATTCCTCGGCTTTGGATTGAGCTAGGTCTATGGGAATATCTGGAGTGTTGATGAGTGTCAGGTTGGATACGTAAGCGAAAAGAGCTTTTGCATCAAATACAAGGTCATGTATCTTGCTAGCATAGTAATCCCTTTTTGATTTTAGGGTGGAGTTCTTGTAGTGATGTAGAGCTAGTTTTTAGGCGGCTAAAGTGCTGGGGCAGGGGGCCTTACACCATTTGCTTTCTTTGTGTCTTAGGCTCTGTTTAAGTTTATGGAGGTTGTTTGAGAACCATGGTTGTCTTTTTGCTGGGTTTGGGTTTAGTTTTTTTGCTGAAAGAGGACATAGTTTGTTTGCTACTGCCTCGGTGATGTTGCTCCAGGAGAGGATGGCTGAGTTAGGGTCAGAGAGGTTAATGTGAGGAAGCTCTGAAGTGAGCTGGCTGTTGAGGTCATCGGACGAGCAGGGTCTTCTGTAGAGAAATGAGGATTTCGAAGGGAGATTTTTCCTGAATTGTGTCAGAGTGAAAGTGGCGGTGATTAGTGAATGATCTAACCATGGGACCAGAGTGCAAGAAGGAGGGGAGGTGTATTTGATCCCTGCATTTACGAAGATGAGGTCCAAAGTGTGGCCAGCTTTATGGGTGGGCTTGTTGACGATCTGCTTAAATCCCATAGCTGAGAGGGCAGTGAGTAGAGCCTCGCAATTGGTGGTAAGCGTAGGGTTGTCAACATGTAAATTAAAATCTCCTAAAATTATAACCGGGGATTCCAAATTCAAGTGTGTTGTGATTATTTCTACAATGGGGGAGGCATCTGAATCCAGAAGGCCCGGAGGGGCGTAGACGAGTAGGACTTGGAGTTGGGCTGTTTTGAAAAGTCCTATTTCAAGTTTAGAATCTGATTTAACTGAGAGTTGGGAAAATTTCAAATCTTTTTTGGCTGCCAAAAGAATGCCCCCTCCCCTTTTTTTGAGATGAGGGAGGGAGAAGAAGTCGTAGAGGTTGGTGGGGAGTTGATTTATTATTGCAATATCTGTTGGTTTGAGCCATGTTTCTGTTATGGCACAGATGTCTGGGTTGGAGTCTAAGAGATAGTCATTGAGAATCAGGGATTTTTTGGTGAGATATTGAGCATTGAATAGCATAAGGGAAAATAGTGTTAGTCCTAGTAATTGGGTAAGAGGAGAAATCATAATTGGGATAAGGGCTGTGTAGTTGCGAGATCTTTGTAGCATAGTGGTTTTTCCTGTGGTGTGGAGGTTGTGTTGAAGAATCGGGATCGGAAATCTCGGTGTCATTCTGAACTGTTTTATTAGAGACGTTCAGTTGAGAATTTGAGTGCGTTAGATGATTGTGTGTGGAGGTTTGGTGGATGCTGGAGTGGCTGACTACTGCTGGATCACACTGTGTGAATGCTGTGAGGATGATTGCTGATCACTCTTGGTGAATGCTGTGAGGATGATTGCTGATCGCACTGTGTGCTTGCTGATCACGCTGGAGGTACTCGAACAAGCTTAGGAAAGCATAGATGAGTACCACGCTGGAGGTACTCGAACAAGCTAAGGAAAGCATAGATGTGAGACTGGCTAGGTTGTCTGAGTGGTTGTGAGGGTGATCAGCTGATTTCAAGGAGAGTGGTTAGATTAATTGTCTGCAGAGATCTGGAATAAGAGGTATAAGGAGAGAGGTGAAGTCCAAACTGCGTGTAGTGTTGTGAGTCCTAGGGTGGCTGTCCGTTGTGTATGTGAGTTGCTGAGGAGGTATTGGGTGCCGTTTTACTCACTGTGTGAGATTATCTAATGCCTGGGGTGGCTGGACGTCTGCGCGTGGTTCACGGTCCGGTTGCGGGATTCCAATGGAGTAGTTACGGGAGAAAGGTGGAGACGTTTAATGATCCTGGACTGTAGGTTCTGCTCTGCTCTTCGGGTCTTCAAAATCTCAGCTGTGTAACCTCCCGTTTAAGGGGAGGTTACACAGCTCCTGTTTGGTGAGGAACTGGAGCAGTTGGTAAAGCTATTCGGAGAATCTAAGGGGCGTAAGTTGCCGGAAGATAGAAGGCCCACCAGAAAGGTGTTTCCTTGTGGCCGCGTTTTCGGGATTCACGCCGATTTCGTTCCGGCAGGTATTCCTCGCCTTCCACATCTAAGCAGACCTCAGGATTGCAACAGCCTTTCGAGGGGGTCGCCGTCCCGGCCGGGATTCTGGACACCTCGGGACAGGAGGTAGTAAACCCTCCCAATGAAGCCATGAGTCCCCATTCCGTCGACGAAGCTGTCGGGGGCAGATTGTCCAGCTTTTACACAGAATGGGCAAGGATCACCTCAGACCGTTGGGTCCCGGAGGTGATCAGAGAAGGCTATGCTCTAGAGTTTTCACGTCCCATGCAGGAGGTGTTCGTGGAGTCCCGCGTGGCCTTGCGCAGCAAGCAGGAAGCAGTTCGGGAGACCCTGCAGCATCCCGGCTTCAGAGGCAGAAGAAGGTCGGGGACGTTACTTGGTTTACTTTGTGGTTCCCAAAAAGGAGGGCACGTTTCGTCCCATCCTAGACCTACAGAAGGTGAACCGTCGTATCTGAATCTCTCATTTTCGCATGGAAACCCTGTGGATGGTACTGGCTGCTGTTCGGACGGGGGAGTTCCTTGCGTCCCTGGATCTTATGGAGGCTTATCTGCATATTCCGATATGGCTATGTCACCAGAGGTTTCTACGCTTCAAGGTCTTGGGACAACACTTCCAGTTTCAGGCCCTTCCATTTGGTCTGGCGACAGCTCCTCGAGCTTTCACCAAAGTCATGGTGGTGGTAGCAGCCTTCCTTCGCAAGCAGGGGATCCCTGGTCCATCCATATCTGGACTACTGGCTGATTCGCGCAAAGACCAGGGAGGACTGCGAAAGATCGGTTCGCATGGTGATGTTCACCTTGAGATCGCTTGGATGGGTCATCAATCTTCGAAGAGTCACCTGGAACCCACCCAAGAGCTGACCTATTTGGGAGCCCATTTCGATACCTTGCGAGGCAGAGTCTTTCTGGCGTCGGACCGGGTAGCCAGGTTGCAGAGCCAGATACAGGCGCTTCTTCTCAGACAAACACCCACTGTGTGGCATCATCTGCAAGTGCTGGGATCCATGGCGTCCACCTTAGACTTGGTTCCGTGGGCGTTCGCCCGCTTACGTCCGCTACAGCGTGCGCTGTTGTCACGGTGGAGTCCGGTGTCGGAGCAGTTCCACCTACCCTTGTCTCTGCTTCCAGAGTCCAAAGCCAGTCTGTCATGGTGGCTTTCACGCGACAATCTGGAGAAGGGGGTGGATTTGAACCCACCGAATTGGCTGATAGTCTCCACCGATGCGATTCTGTCAGGTTGGGGAGCTGTGTGCGACACCGGATCTGCCCAATGGCTTTGGTCTCCAACAGAGGGCTCGTGGTCCATCAATCGTCTTGAGACAAGAGTGATACGTCTTGCCCCACAAGCGTTTCTACCCTTGGTTTGAGTGTTCTCCGACAATGTGACGATGGTGGCCTACATCAAAAGACAGGGCGGGACGAGAAGCCCCACGGTGGCGCTCGAAGCACATCTTCTGTTTGCTTGGGCGGAGCAACATCTCGGGGGAATTGCTGCGTCGCATGTCACAGGCGTGGACAACGTGCAGGCGGATTTTCTCAGCAGGCAACAACTCGACCCGGGAGAGTGGGAACTGTCTCCCGAAGCATGGAACCCAGAGGCCCACCCCTTACTTCAGTTACCGAAAGACTGTGTTGGCTACAATTTGCCTAGTTTTTCATAGAACTCCTTTTTTCCAGATTACGATTGTTGGAGCAGTTTTTTTCTAACGGTTTATTTACTCATGTTGTTTCCTTGGGGCAAAGTGGGTGACAGTGGTTTTTGGTCACCTCTTCGCCTGTTAGTATTGGTTGTTTGGCTTGGGTACAGGTCAATACTGAGGGACTGCAGGTGGCACTCTCGTTATGTAGCAGTGCCCAAAGTTCTAATTGTTCTCTGACTCCACCTGCTGGTAGGGATACACAACCCACTTCTCTGGACTGATCCTTGGTACTATAGGAACGAAAATTAGCAGGTAAGAACCAATTTTCTTTTATGGTAACATAGTACATGATGGCAGATAAAAAAAACAAACTGTCCATCCAGTAGTTTTTGGTAGTAATTGCCGCTCTGTGCAGCTTACCGCCATGCCTACTATTAAGGATAGTAACTACTGCTCCATGCAGGTTACCCCTATGTCTTCTTTTAAAGGTGGAAGTGACTGCTGCCCCATGCAGGTTACCCTTTCGCCTTATGTTAAGGGTAGTAACTTCTGCTATGTGCAGAAGTGTTGCATCTAAATTTAATATAAGTTATCCCATTTTTTCAATTCTATCCTCTACCCTTCCCCTGAACTTGGGGAAGTCCACTACATATCCCTGGCATAAGCAGCATGGAATCTATCAATCTTTTGGGATCCTATCAGTTACTTGTGACTTGGATTGGAAATGGGATACTGGGCTTGATGGACCTTTAGGTGGCTAAGTATAGCCTTAAGGTCTGATTTTGAATCCCCTGCGTGCAAGGAAAATGGGGATTACGCACACGGCCGGGCCTTGCATGAGCTGCATTTTAGAAGAGACCCGACCGCATGCATAACCCCTGTTACGCGCACAAGAGCCAGGCCTCTTCCGATGGGTGGGTCGGGGGAGCAGGCCGGGAGAGCGCCATTCGTCGCTGTCCCCGACCCTTGTGTGCCGGCAGCTGGCTGGCGCACGCAACTTTCTTCAGGTTGGGCCCTGAAGTAAGTATTGCAACAAAAAAAATGATTCAGTAGGATTTAGGGGCTGGGGAGGAGAGGAGAAGGGGAAAGGAGGTTAGGGTAAGAGGTAGGGAAGTTGCCATGCGAATTTGCAGAATTTTAACCCCCCTTGCATGCGCTGTGCGCACATGCACGCACAAATTATAAAATCCGGCACGCATGTGCGCGTGGCCCGCTGATTTTATAACATACTTGTGCCGGCGCCCGCACGTTATAAAATCGGCACGCACATGGATGCACGCACCTTACAAAATCTACCCGTTATATTCTTACCATATATGACCAACTGCAGTGGTCAACTTAGATTTGGATTTTAGGTTTAATTGCTTGCCTTCCAAACTCTGAGCTCTAGGCATATCACAAATCCAGGTACAGTTGGTAGGTCCCTTCTCTGGAGGGTTTACAATTAAACTGATTATTAAGCTGTGATATTTTCTGTGGATGAGGAAAATGCCCAGAAATTTACTAAGCTTGGTATCAAGTACCACAGCTTAATAAACCCCGCAGTATTTTCCCCAGTGGTAACATAACACGGAGCAAAATATTGTGGGTCAGTAACCTAAAATTTCTGTGCAGTGGTGGCCCCACAACCTCTCCAAGGTGTGAAGCCCCACCATACCTTGAGGTGACCTCAGCACAGGCTTCATGTAATAGGGGCATAAGTAGAAAACTGACTGGCTGGTGCCATTTTTAAAGTGACAGCCAAGAGCCTGAGCAACTAGGGATTGAGAGGTATGGCAAGGGAGGGATCGGGGATGAGCTAGGTTGGAGGGGGTTCAGAGGCCTGGGGGAATTTTTTAAAAAGGGCAGGGTTTGGGAAGGAGGGGAGAGGCCTGTGCTGCAACTATTTCAGTTTATTTTTAAAATTTTCTTCACTGGGACCACACCAGGGGGCAGTGGAGCGGGAAGTCTCATGAGACCCCCAGAGGTTTTGTCACACATTGGGAGTAGGGTTACTTAAGGCCACTTGGGCCCTTTAACTCACTTCCCTGAGAGTTTTGGGATACGTATTAATATCTTGATACTCCAGGGAAAAGTGGGAGAAGCAGCATTTGATCCTCAGCCTGCTGCTCTTAACCACTAGGCTACCCCTCCATTCAATCCTGGATTAGGCACAACAGAAAAGGAAAGAAAGCAAAGGTGATAGGGAGAAACTAAGGAAAAAACAGTAATGGAGAAAATAATAACGAAGAATAACAGAAATCAGAATATTTGTTAATGTGCAGCATTATAACATAATTTAATAACATAGAGCTCCATTTTCAGAAGCATTTAGCTGGATAACCAAGACATTATCCGGATAAATGAATATTCGGGCTTTTTCAAGAATTTTGGATAGAGAGGGCAGGTTGGATATGGGTCGATAGTTTTTCCAGTTGTCTGGTTTTATTTTTTAGTATAGGTTTTATCACAGCTTGTTTCACTTTGTCTGGGACTAGACCTTCTTTGAGAGATTGATTGATTAAGGATATGGTTGTTGGAGTGATTGTGCAATGTATTAGTTTTAAGAAGCTAGCTGGGATGGGGTTGAAAGGGTGATTTATGGGTTTTAACTTAAAAATTATTTGTGAGATTTGTAATTTCGATATTAGAAGTTTTTAGAAAATCTAAACTTAATCCAGACCCAAGCACCTTTTCCTTATCTAACCATTAAGTTCTGTAATAAGATTCACAGCCACCAAAACCAATGAGGCTGGTTTTTGAAACATCTGGCCAGCTGGTGCTCATTGATGTTAGGGTTATAACTATGACCACTATGTTTAGTTTACCCCCAGCTTTAATGGAAACCTGATGCAGCTCTACCTCTTACATAAGGGCTATAATCATGATTACTCTATGCAGGTTAAATGAACCTTCTTGGAAACTTATGGCAGCCATAATACCAATATTAGAAAAACTAATCACTTGTAATTATGAAATCCAATTGTGAGAGAAATGGAAGTCAGTACTAGTTAAACACACATAAATAAATAGGTAAATAAATAAAATGCATTTAGCTGCATGATACCAAGTGGCAGAATAAAATACCTAGTCACCCATACAGTAGATCCCAGCCTATTGAGTTTTCATGATATCTACAGTGAATATGCATGGATTATATTAGTATGCAGTGGAGACAGTGCATTTAGATGTATCCTATACATATTCATTATGGATATTCTGCAAATCAGACTGACTGCATGGTCCACAGAGACTGGAATGGGAGCCACTGAAACAGACTGCTTTCTCTGTAACCTCATTATACATATACAATTATTTTTTAAGGGTCAAATAAAGATTTTTGTTTTCTTTTTCATTTCATTTTCATAAGTGTTTTTAAAGAGATTCAAATGTGCCTGTTTGGTGAGTGAAGTATTGGCAAGAATCTTTTTTATTTCATACTGACAATACAGTTTCTCCTAGAACAAGTAGGATGGTAGTCCTCACACATGGGTGACATCATCAGATGGAGCCTGGCATGAAAAACCAATGTCAGAGTTTCTAGAAACTTTGATTGGCACACTGAGCATGCCCAGCATGCCACTATCCATGCATCCATGTGGTGTCCCACTTTAGTCTCTTCTTTTTTTGTGAAGCTATCCAGACCCAAGCACCTTTTCCTTATCTAACCATTAAGTTCTGTAATAAGATAGTGGAACTCTCCTCTTTTTCAGCATTTTCTCAATAATTCCTGGTTGGTTTCAATGCAGCGGACTCCCAGTCTTCAGCCGGCACCCCAGCCGAGCTCCGCTACGGGGTTTTGACTGGATGTGGGGGAACTTAAATCAATTGGCTGTACCCTCGATGCTGGGCCCTCTGGTTGGAGGCCGGCTACAGTTTTTCATGGTCTGCTAGCCCAGTGTCACCTCGGACCGGTGTTTCACTTGCTGTTGCAGGGGGAGGTGAAAAGATCCCCAGATGTGGGCGGTTCTCATGCCTGAGATCTGCAAGGCTGCGATGTGGAGTCCCTCCACACGTTTGCTGCTCACTATACTATTTGGACAGGGATGGCTGACACGATAGCAGCTTCGGCTAGTCTGTCCTCCGGAATTTCTTTCAGCTGTAGAACCTTACTCTTCCTGCCTAGGGCCCTTTTCTCAGGTTCAGGCTATTTCCTGCTGTTTCCAACAAGCTCCTGTGTTGTTGTGCCCATTGGCACCTGCTTGGGTGCCTGTTGGTCTTGCTTATTGTTCGGGAGCAGCCCGAAGCTAGGTATTCACCCATGTGTGAGGATTACCATCCTGCTTGTCCTAGGAGAAAGCAGAGTTGTTCTCCTAGGACAAGCAGGATGTTAGTCCTCCAGGAAACCCGCCCACCACCCTGTGGATTTGGGTTTCTTCTGTGTTTATTTTATTTTTCGTAATTCTATATTACGAGACTGAAGGGGGGAACCCGCGTGGATGCATAGATAGTGGAATGCTGGGCATGCTCAGTGTTCCAGTCAAAGTTTCTAGGAACTTTGACATAGGTTTTCCATACCAGCTTCATCTGATGTCATCCAAGTGTGAGGACTAACATCCTACTGTCCTAGGAGAACACCTGTTACAGGTAAGCAACTCTGCTTTTCACATGCTTAGTGTGTACTTTTCATCCCATTCTAGATTTTGCCAACTTCATGAAGGTGAAGCCATGTATTCCATAAAGGATAATGAGGCTGATAAAATGATTATTCTTTTCAGAGCAGGGGCTACAAAGGTGCATTATTGTCTGTGATTTTTCTGATATACAGCTCTGAGCTGCCTTGTTTTAAACTTAAGAAGTGGATATTTTTATTCATTGCTGACCAAAATTTGGGAAAGTCAAGTTCTTAATTGGTGAAATAAAGTTTAATATGTTTTATTCTTATGTGCCTTTGATATTTTTCTGTCACTATACAATTTAAGTTTGGGCTCTTTCGAATTTGAGTATTACAAAATAGGGTCAACCACGATCCTCCTTGGTGGTAATATAATTTATAGCACTTTATAATTGTTTTAGCAGTGTTTTTGAAGGAAGATAAATTTATAGACTGTTAATACGTTAGCAGTTTATTTGATCTATAAAATAGGGGAGAGTTTGCAGAACTGTTTTGCAATGCTATAAATCTAAACTGTACAAAAACAATCTCTTTCATATGGCACTTAAGAAGAGCTCATTTTAGAGACTGTGATAGAGGTCAAAAGGTTTGAAATGAGTAAAATTTGGAGTATAGAAATGGCATCTTCATTAGATGGCTCACAGATGCTTTTAAAGGGGGTTTTTTTTTATTTTTCATCACAAACTTGAAGACCTATTTCTGCCTGTCAGGAAAAGGCTACATTGGATGTATTTGCCTTATGGGCATAAGTGAGACCAAAATGACTTATGAAATATTAATCTGAGTGCCATTTTCAGTTTAGGTGGATGAGATATAAACTTTTCCCTTGAGAATGCACAATCATTTGATGCAGATGAAACTTGCAAGACACAATTTTTTTTTAAATCTAGTCATGTCCAATTTCTACAGAATAACCTTCAAATTTTTTATACTTGGTCACTTCATCCTTTCGTTACATTTATGACCAAGCGTGATGCTGCTTATAATCTGTCTGTCTATCAGAGGCTATCATCACTCTATGATCAGCTGTTTTGTGATATCAACTATTTCAGTATTGATCTTTTATTTACTAGCTCGTGTGTCCCCTTCCCTATCACTGGTTTTAGTGTTTAGAGGATTTCTTTTGTAAAACAGTATATATGATTGTATAAATTAAGGGCCTAATTTTTATATATTCCATTTTTATATAGACAGTAGTAGTTAATAATTTTTTTAGGCAGATCATATAATCTTGTTTTTCTTCCATTTTTTTCTTTGTTGACTTTTAGCAGAAGTTCTGGTTTCCTCTGTCCAGCTGACCTTTAACCTTTATTGTCTGTTATCTTAATTTTCTTGTTACTTTTCTGTTCTGTGAGATAAGAAAGAAGGGGAAAGGCTAGTTTTCTTAAGGAAGATGGTGGTTTAGATAGTAATCACAAGCTGAACTGCTAATTAGCCAAAGGCTGGCTAGGAAACTGTTAGAGGTATAAAGTCAGTGGTTATAAATTCATCAAAGATGGACATTTGAAACTGCAAAAACAGTGAAAATAACTGTTGGTTTTACAAAGTGCTGAATGTGTGATTTTTGTAAGTAAATCGTTTCAAATCCTGGACATCAGAAACACCAGCTATCAGATGGCAAGAAACCTCTGTTGAACTGGGAAAAGTTTTCAATATCTTGCATGAACAATGATGGTATGATGTCATGGTAAGATTTCCGCTGATTGATTTGGAAAAGTAGAACTCACTTTGAACACTTATTCATGAAAGAACTTCTTATTTACTAGCCATTTCAATTATGCACTACCAGTTGTGCAATAATTGCAGTAATAGGTTAGGGGCGGATTTTAAAAGCCCTGCGCGCGTAAATCCTTCTGGATTTACGCGCTCAGGGCCCTCGCTTGCCGGCGCGCCTAAAGCCCCGGGACGCGCGTAAGTCCCAGGGCTTTCGAAAAGGGGCGGGAGGGGGCGTGTCCGGGAGCGTTCCCGAAACGATGCAGCATTTCGGGCGCGTGCCGCGGCGTTTTGGGGGCGGGCCCGGGGGCATAGCGCCGGCCCAGGGGCGTGGTCGAGGCCTCCGGACCAGCCCCTGGGACCGGAGGACGGAGCGGGGCTGCCGGCCGGCGCGCACAAAGTTACGCCTGCTGAAAGCAGGCGTAACTTTGCCAACAAAGGTAGGGGGGGGTTTTAGATAGGGCCGGGGGGTGGGTTAGGTAGGGGAAGGGAGGGGAAGGTGGGGGGAGTGCGAAGGAAAGTTCCCTCCGAGGCCGCTCCGAAATCGGAGCGGCCTAGGAGGGAACAGGCAGCGCTGCTGGGCTCAGCGCGCGCAGGTTGCACAAATGTGCACCCCCTTGCACGCGCCGACCCCGGATTTTATAAGATACGCGCAGCTACGTGCGAATCTTATAAAATCCAGCGTACTTTTGTTCGCGCCTGGTGCGCGAACAAAAGTACGCGATCGCGTATTTTTTAAAGATCTACCCCTTAGTGTAATACCAGCACTAATAAAAGACTATCAGTAATGTAGATACAAATGCCACAGAATTCAGAATGGGAGCCTTTTCATCATATGATGCAGAGAGAGAGAGAAACCTGCGTGAGACAGACATTTGGGAAGAGACAGATGGCCGCTGGCAATTCCCAGTTTCCAGCTTGTAGGTGAGAAATTTCCATGAAGGATGGGATTTGTAAATGTTGTTTTCCTATTTTAAAATGGAGCTGATCACACATTTTTAAAAGGCAGAATACCAAATTATCTTATAATTTTCAGTGATAATTTGATTTTTAACTGGGAGTTGCTGAGACTATTATTGTGAATTGTTATGGCCAGTGATAAGGTTTTTAAATCAAACTGGAGGTCTCTGAAAATTTGTCATAAAAATGTATGATGATATATCTTTATGCTATTATGAAATATATTCATTTAGGGGTAGATTTTAAAAATTTGCGCGATCGCGTACTTTTGTTCGCGCACCAGGCGCGAACAAAAGTACGCTGGATTTTATAAGATGTGCGCGTATCTTATAAAATCCGGGGTCGGCGCGTGCAAGGGGGTGCACATTTGTGCAACCTGAGTGCGCCGAGCCCAGCGTGCGCTGCCTGTTCCCTCCGAGGCCGCTCCGATTTCGGAGCAGCCTCGGAGGGAACTTTCCTTCGCCCTCCCCCCACCTTCCCCTCTCTTCCTCTACCTAACCCACCCCCCCGGCCCTATCTAACCCCCCCCCCCCTTACCTTTGTTGGCAGATTTACGCCTGCTAGCGGGCTGCTGGCGCGCCATCACCCGACCCGGAGGCTGGTCCGGAGGCCTCGACCACGCCCCCGGGCCAGTTCCACGCCCCCGGGCCTGCCCCTGAAACGCCGCGTTGTTTCGGGAATGCCCCCGAAACGCCCCCTCCCCGCCTCTTTTACAAAGCCCCGGGACTTATGTGCATCCCGGGGCTCTGCGCGTGCCGGTGGCCTATGCAAAATAGGCGCGCCGGCGCGTGAGGGCCCTGCGCGCGTAAATCCGGCCGGATTTACGCGCAGGGCATTTAAAATCCGCCACTTTTTGTTAGGAAGCTGTATCAATGAATCTGAGTGAATTATTTTTGTGTTCAACAGTGCGGGTACATTTGTTGTATTTGGTGTAGGGTGGGTCCTTGAGATAAATGGTGGACATTTATTAGGGTAGTCTTACACCAAATTAGCTGAGGGTAAGAGATTTGGGGGTGGATTTAAGACAATTCACCAAGGTTTCTTCCCTAGTAGTTTATAATTGTATGAGTTTTCTACTGGAAAGGAACTAGTACAAGGATCAAATAGTGAAAGCACACATCTCCTTATTGAGAAAGGAGAATTCTTTTTATTTTGGCCAATGCTTTCACTTTCCTCCCCCTAAAATTTGTCTTGTTCTAATGAAATAAAATGGTATTTATTTTATATTTTGCTTTTCTGCACTTTAAAACATATTATATTCCGTTACTACAGGCATTTCTCTATTCCCAGAGGGCATACAATCTAACAGGCCAGTGCAGAAAGGGGCATTCAACCCAACACACCTTTTTGCCTGCACTTCAATGTGCATTTTCTGTGTGTAAAACTTACTGTTGATGCAGCAAGGACTTTTCGTGCAGAAAATGGGGTAGATTTTAAAAGGAGCGCGCGGGGCGTACATGTGCGCCAAGCCGCGCTGCCTTCCCCGATTCCCTACCCCCCCATCCCACCTTCCCTTCCCTTACCTCCCCCGCCCTTTCCCCCCTACCTTTTCCTTTGTTCTTTTATTTCAAAACTTACGGGCTGAAGTAAGTTGCGCGCACCGGCCAACTGCCGGCATGCGACCTCTGACACAGCGGCAAATGGCCGCTGTGTCAGAGGTCTCTGTCCCCGCCCCACCCCGGGCTGCTCACGCCCCGCCCCCTTCACCCCTTTTTGCAAGCCCCGGGACTTACACGCATCCTGGGGCTTTACGTGTGTTGCTGGGCCTTTTTAAAATAGGCCCGGCGCGGGTAACCTTTTGAAAAACCGGCCTAATGTACGCTTCTAAACGGGAGTACTGTTTAGTGCATGTACATGGAAATCCCATGCAGAAGAGGGCATTAAGTACTACTTACTCCTCGATGCAGGGAGGTGCACTGGCTGTAACCTGGCTTTTTTAATACTGGAAACTTTACTCCTGTTCAGAGATGGAGTGAAGTTTCCAGTGTTGAGGAAAAACAGGCTGTTTGCACCCAAAAAGTCGTCAAATACTTAAAATATGTAGAAGAAAATAGCAGCAAATAATGCCCTGGTTCAGCAGCCAGTGTTTCTTTAAATTTGAGAGGGGGAGGAAGGGAAAGGAAATCAGAAGTCTCCTGCAGCTGTTCTCATTTCCTCTGGCAGTGCACTGGAGGGAGGGAGCTGTGGATAATTAGTGCTGAGCCAACTGGGAAATACAGTCTGCAGCAGAGTAAGTCCTCACTGTGCATCCCCTCTCTCTGCTCACTATTAAGATATTGCTGTTCCTCTGCATGCTGTGAGCTGGTTTTTGCCTTGTCCTCCCCACCCCTCTGAGTTAAAATGTGCATTCGGCATTATTATTGCGCTGAATTGCAATTTTAACGCTCAGTGGCCGGTAAATTTGTACCTGAGGCAACAGAGGGTAAAGTGACTTGCCAAGATCACAAGGAGCAGAAGTGGTATTTGAACCCTGGTTTCCCTGGTTTGCAGCCTGCTGCTCTAACCACTAAGCTACTCCTCCATTCCAAAGCTTATCTCTCTTTTATTTATTTATTTATTTTTAATTAATTTTCATACTTAACCCTGATATTCACATTAACTGGACAATGAGCAAGGAAACAAAAAAAGAAAAAGGAAAAAAAATCTGTTAGCAAAGTCTATCAATAAACCTCAATATGGGGGAAGAAGTAAAGAAAAAGGAAGAAAAGATACAGCCTACAATTATATATACACACACACACATACTAATTTTTAAGATATACAAATGCTTACATGATGACAGTTGTTGAGAGTTAGTTACAGGTCATTCCCTATTACTAAGAAAACCTACCAGTAAATTGGGATAAAAAAACACTTACTTTGTAATGTTCAACCTAATCACATGTTTACATGGAAACTGAAGGATAAATTTGGCCCCCAATGGCCAGCACTCTATGCTTTTTAGAAAAATAAGATTTTCGCCTTAGTTGAGTTTCACTGTGGAAGGATTTCCCCTGATGTCACAGATTTTGTGACATCAGGGAAAACTGCAATTCTAGAATGAAGAAATAATGTTGCCCTAGTTTATATTTCATCTTGAGAATTCTATAAGAAAGCAGTCAAATCAACAGTTTTATCACTGAAGCTGCTCCAGTACTCGCACAATACAAGATAAAAGATCTTGGATACTGGGAGGACTGACTCAATTAGAACTTTCAGAAATTTAAAATAAATCTTTTTCAACATTTCTAGAGAAGTAATCATAGATATCTTGGGAAAATTAAAAAACAGGATTCAGTCTTCTGGAATAATGTTCAAGTAGTTCTAATTTACAAGGCAAATTATATTTATCTTGAATATTGCAATATAACAATTCTGCAAAGTCTTACACTGTGTTTCAAGATTAACCAATTTAATTACATTATCATGAATTATCTGTTTTTGAGAATTTACCTGAGATTGTATTTACCCATAGTGGATAAAATGTTATCACTGGTTAATAACTGTCAAATTTTCTTATAGCATTCCACACTGTCTCCAGTGTAATTAGGTCTGGTTTTTCACCCCCAAAATGGGGAGGCTTTCTAATAGAACTGTTCAAATTCAAATTTGCCTTCACTGCTGCAACTTCTTTTTGCACCACCTCCAATCAAGCAAGCACCTGTTCATCTTCAAGAAGACCCTCTACAACATCACTGGCTGTAATGGGCACAACCCCAGAGCACGGAATCCTCAGCCCCTGCACTGAGAGGAGCTTCTATACCAGAGTTCAATGTTAGAGTTGATTCCAGAGCGGTGAATGAATCACCAAGCTTACTTGGACCTGAATCTATGGCTGAACGAGACACGTAATCTTCAATCTTAGGTTGGGAAAGAGGGATTGGTGTCCCAACCCCAGATGGGAAAGTTCTGATGACCCCTTTCCTTTTCTTTTCTTTTTCCATACCAATCATAAGGAGAAACAGTTAATAAAGGAGGGGAGCGATACAGTACAAACAAACCAGAGATATTCAAATCTGTACCTAAGAGTGTGTCCCTTGGGTATGTAGCTTCAGAACTTTTATAGGCCCCTTGGCGTCACTAGATGACATCAGAAGATGGTGACCAGCCCATGTCACAGGCAAGAAATCAGGCAGCCAATCTGGGAAGCAGTAACAGGTGGTAAACAGCGTCTGCCTCTTTTATGCCCCCTATCTGCCTTTTTAAATGTTATGGATACAAGTTTTTTGAAGGCGTTAATAAACATGTGGATAAAGGTGAACCGGTAGATATAGTATACTTGGATTTTCAGAAGGCGTTTGACAAAGTTCCTTATGAGAGGCTTCTAGGAAAAATAAAAAGTCATGGGATAGGTGGCGATGTCCTTTTGTGGATTGCAAATTGGCTAAAAGACAGGAAACAGAGAGTAGGATTAAATGGACAATTTTCTCAGTGGAAGGGAGTGGACAGGTGGAGTGCCTCAGGGATCTGTATTTGGACCCTTAATTTTCAATATATTTATAAATGATCTGGAAAGAAATACAACGAGTGAGATAATCAAATTTGCAGATGACAAAACTGTTCAGAGTAGTTAAATCACAAGCAGATTGTGATAAATTGCAGGAAGACCTTGTGAGACTGGAAAATTGGGCATCCAAATGGCAGATGAAATTTAATGTGGATAAGTGCAAGGTGATGCATATAGGGAAAAATAACCCATGCTATAATTACACAATGTTGGGTTCCATATTAGGTGCTACAACCCAAGAAATAGATCTAGGCGTCATAGTGGATAACACATTGAAATCGTCGGTTCAGTGTGCTGCGGCAGTCAAAAAAGCGAACAGAATGTTGGGAGTTATTAGAAAGGGAATGGTGAATAAAACGGAAAATATCATAATGCCTCTGTATCGCTCCATGGTGAGACCGCACCTTGAATACTGTGTACAATTCTGGTCACCGCATCTCAAAAAAGATATGATTGCGATGGAGAAGGTACAGAGAAGGGCTACCAAAATGATAAGGGGAATGGAACAGTTCCCTATGAGGAAAGACTAAAGAGGTTAGGACTTTTCAGCTTGGAGAAGAGACGGCTGAGGGGGGATATGATAGAGATGTTTAAAATCATGAGAGGTCTAGAACGGGTAGATGTGAATCGGTTATTTACTCTTTTGGATAATAGAAAAACTAGGGGGCACTCCATGAAGTTAGCATGGGGCACATTTAAAACTAATCGGAGAAAGTTCTTTTTTACTCAACGCACAATTAAACTCTGGAATTTGTTGCCAGAGGATGTGGTTAGTGCAGTTAGTATAGCTGTGTTTAAAAAAGGATTGGATAAGTTCTTGGAGGAGAAGTCCATTACCTGCTATTAAGTTTGCATAGAGAATAGCCACTGCCATTAGCAATGGTAAGATGGAATAGACTTAGTTTTTGGGTACTTGCCAGGTTCTTATGGCCTGGATTGGCCACTGTTGGAAACAGGATGCTGGGCTTGATGGACCCTTGGTCTGACCCAGAATGGCATTTTCTTATGTTCTTATTCTTTTCCAAATAAGTCAATACTGAAGGAGTTAATGGTATTTTCAAGCAATATGTAATTATGTAGAAGCTGATATCTGTTTTCCTCCAGTTTGTCTTTACAGTCTGTTAAAAACCTTTCTAGCAAACTTTATGCTTTTGGAGCTAGTTTTCTCTCCGTCACAAGTCTGCCTCAGGCAACCTGTGAAATTGTAACCTAATCTGATTGCAAACTCTCCCAGGCAGTTTAAATAAAGCCTTAATTAGGAATATGCAGCCAATGCCTTCCTTTCTTACCTGACTTCTCCGCAGGAGAATTTGTAGTTCTTGTTTTCCGGTTGGGTTATTCCAGTGATTCCATCACATGGAGATATAAGGAGCCAAGAGGTTATTGAAAGTAGGAATAATAAGCAAATTACACGTAAATTTAGATGATAGGAAGTAATCCTTTTTAGAGCAGGACAGTAGGACTTGAGGATTTAATCTAGCTTCATCAAGTTGTTTTCCCATGCATTCCTGCACATTTGAATTTCTTAAGAATTTTCAGTGGCACAAAGTGTAAGAGTTAGATATTTTGGTATATAAAGGGAATTATAATTTAGTGGGCATAGAAATTCCTTTAAAAGTTTTTAGGGCTTCAGTGCTTTGTACTAGTGCATTAAATATATCAGGATAGTACTCAAAATGTACTTCAAAATTTCAGAAGCCATCTCAATAATAAAGTAATGTGGTTGCTGTGTTAGACAATTTGAATGCAGAGAAATAAAGATCAAAATAAATAATATAAGATGATATGTTTGACTGGACTAATGATATGTTTCTTGACTAGCCTTTGACAGCTGAACTCTCTTATTCAGGTCAAAACAGAATGAACAGTTAAAGGCAAAGGAGAAGGATGCCTGAATATGTGTCAGGTGAGAAGGTTAGTGAACCCTTGGGCTGCTGTTAAGCCTCTACAGCATATCCTGAGCAAGCATCAAATAGGCCTTAACAGGCAGCAGCTGATACACCACCAAGACTAGATTTCTGCCTGACCAGCCACCTCCCCTTTGGGTTAAGCCCACAGGTTGTAATTGTGGACAGGGCTTTCTAGGTCGGGTAACAGTGAGCTAAGTTGGTAGCCGGACTGAGGTTGAGAATAGGCAGAGAGCAAAGTAGAGTCCAAGTTGAGATCAAGGCAAGTGGAGAGCAAAGCAAAGTCAAGGTCCAGGCTGAGATCAAGGCAGGTGGAGAGCAAAGTGAAGTCAAGATCCAGGCTGAGGTCAAGGTAAACGAGAAATCAAGCCAGGGAAAAAAACACAACAGGCCAGACAGGAGAGGGCAAGGCTGGAGCAAGGCAGGATAGGAACACAGAAACAAATCAGGAACAAGGCAAGAACACACAGGAACAAAACCAAGAACTAGGCAGGAACATGCTGTAGCAACTAGTACTGCAGAGAGAGCAGGAGAATTGTTGCAAAGTCATTGAGTGGTAGTTCTGAGCTTCTTTATACTAGACAGGATGTGTTGTCATGAGGGCGTATTACAGGAAGTCCAACCAGCAGGGCCTACAAAAGGGCTCAGAAGCTTCAGGAAATTCAGCCATGTTCCTGGGATGCTACCTAATGGTGGAGGTGCTTTAGACTAGAAGTAAGGGGCCTTACAGTACTCCCCCTCTTAAACCACATCCCCAGGCCCCTAGGCTTGGGCTTATGGGAGAAGAGCTAGTAAAACCTCTTGAGCAGGGCTTGGACTTACTCAGTGGCTCCCAAGAGTTTTCTTAAGGACCATATCCTTTACAAGTAATTAAATAGTGGTTTACTTTGTCATCACTCGGAGTCTAGGATTTTCTGAACTTCAAATTCTGGGTCGGAATCTGAAAAGACTACAGTGGGCATTGGTGGTCATCTCTCTTTCCACTTAAGGACCATGGATTTCAGTAATGAAATGTGGGAAGGCACTGTGGATTTGCAGGGAGGGAGGTGAGTTAAATTGGTATGTAACAGGTCCAATTTGTCTCAAGATAGGATAAGGACCGATTAAATGGGGAGCGTATTTAGTGGAGGGAAGCTTTAGGTGGAGATTCTGTGTACTTAACTACATTAGGGTTCCTCATGAAAACTGGGGTGTGGGGCGTCCTTCCTTGACAGCACTTATTTAATATGTTACGGCGACTTTGAGGAAGAGTTGATGAGTCCTTTCCCAAAATTCCAGGAGATTGGCCACTGTGTGGTGTTGAAGTAGTCAAGGGGTAATGGAAGGGGCACCTTGGGGCATTTGCCATGCACGATGAAAAAGGAGAGGACCTCGAAGATTCTCTGATATGGTTGTTATAACAAAATTCTGCCCATGGCAGTAATTGAACCCAATTGTTCTGCTGCTCTGAAACATAGGCCCAAAGGAAGACTTTCAGGATCTGTTTGGTTCTCTCAGTTAATCCATTAGATTGGGTATGAAAAGCAGAGGAAAAATTGAGGGAAACACTGAGTTTCTTACACAGGCTCTTCCAGAACTTTGAAGTGCACTGTACCCCTCTACTGCTCACAGCACATTCAGGTAGTTTATGCAGGAGGAAGATTTCCTTAAAGAAATGGCAAGCCAGAGTAGGTGCCAAAGGTAGTGACCATAAAATAATGAAGTATTCCATCTTCGAAAAGTAGTCCACGACTACCCAGATGACTGTAAAGCCATCAGATGCAGGAAGATCGGTGATGAAATTAGTGTATATAAGAGTCCATTGCTTGTCTGGATCTGTCAGAGGTTGATGAAGACCCATGGGTGCTGGTGGAATGGTTGTTGTGAACACAGCTGGAGCAGGAATCCACATATGTTTGGATATCTTGGTCATCTGAGGTCATAAGTAATGGAGTGAGATTAATTCCATGATCTTTCGGACCCCTTTGTCTGCCCAGCTTATAGTTGTGGCCCCACTTGAGGATGTTCTAAGATATGTGGGCTCTATCATTTTACCAACGGGAACTAAAAAGGTATTGTGGCAATGAAGACACATCAGGCAGGATTCATGGCAAAAAGGAAAAGAAGGGCTGACCACTCCCGTGGGTCCCTTTTTATTGTACATACATCCATAGCATACAAATGTGCCCTCACATCATTGGCTCCTCTAGCCATAGCATACAGACGTGTCATTAGACCATTGGCTCAGGGGGTGCATACAGATCATTTCATTGGCTGCTGAAGCCTATACCATATATGTGTCTGTCTTTTGCCTGCAGCTGAATACGTGGCAGCTAGGTATCCTCTCCTTAGGCAGTGAGGGTTAATTATAAGCTAGAGATTTAAGATGTGCTAGTCTTTCTGCATTCAGTGCAAAGGTCAGAGAGAAGGGAAGTTAGCGTTAACCCCTGACATGCCCTGCTGGCCATCAGGAGCAAAGCTCATAATTCCCCACATCTCACCTTTTCTGTTTTTATTTAAGCAGCATAACGAATATCTCTGTATCCATGCTTTAGATCCCTACTGAAACCTGCTATGCTTTGCGTATGGGCTGGAGATAGGGGAGGGGGGATATGGAGAGAAAAGCTGAGTCGGTGTGGTGTGCCAGCTACCGCAGAGCTCTTGATTCTCCACAT
Organism: Rhinatrema bivittatum; assembly: GCF_901001135.1. NCBI lineage: Eukaryota > Metazoa > Chordata > Amphibia > Gymnophiona > Rhinatrematidae > Rhinatrema > Rhinatrema bivittatum. Next base: position 155,670,913 of record NC_042617.1, read on the forward strand.
CACCCAGAGCTGGTGCAGCGTGGTGTGCCAACTACTGCAGGGCTCATGATTCCCTATTAAGCAGCATACAAGTCATCTTTGTATCCAGGCTGAAAGCAAGGTTTCAGTATGGATATGAGGTTGGGTATGCACTGAATACAGCAGCACAGGCAAATAATTAAGACAATTACAATCATTATAATAGGAATCACCTTTTTGAGACCAGAAATATCAGGAAGCCAGGACCATAGCCAGTCCCAGGGAGAAGTTGGTGTTTTGTCTGAAAGTGGTGCATCAGCAACCATGGTTTCCATCTGCTCTTTGGTATGTGTGAGGTTTGCTTTATAATCTGATATGTATACACAGCAATGAGATCCAATTAATGCACAAACACCACCCTTTGAAGCTAAAACAGTGTCTAAGACATAGCGGTTCTGTAATGCTACCTCTCTAATCTGAGAAACTTCTGTTGTGAGTAGTTTTAATGCATGGACTATCTGATTAAATAGGGCAGTCGTCCAGTTAGCTAGGATGTGTAAGTCTCTGTAATTCATAGCTGTTCCCATTGGGGGAATCAGGCTTCTAGCTACCTGGGTTTCTTTATACTTATCTATGGGACTCTTGATAGCCTCCCTTTTGTTACGGAGTCTTGCTTTAGGTAAATTGTTGACTGCATAGTATGAGGGGAGGATGTAGCCTAGAGAGCATCTGCCTCTCCATCTGGGGGGAATGTGCATATATGCTCTACGCCCACATAACATCTAAATGTTCCCTATTTGGTTAGTGTACCAGTTACGGGGCTGTTTGACTTGTTGTACCATTGCGGATACATATTCACACAAGTTAAATTGCCCGTCTGAGAATTTGTCTCCTCTTTCACACTTTTTTGTTTCTCCCACTGAACATCCTGAGATCAGCCAATTGCACATATAGTGGGTAAAGCTATGCAAGTATTCTGTGACATTTTGTGAGAATTCTGGGTGTGTTGTTACATTAGAGTACGATCTGATCATGACTTCTTTTAACACAATGGTTCGGCTACAATATGGATATTTATTTTATTTTATTTATTTGTGTTTTTCTATACCGGCATTCACCGCAGTTCGTATCATGTCGGTTTACATAAAACAAGGGGTGAGCAATACATTATAACGTACATAGCTAAAACGTAAGAGTATACATTACAAAAGTATAACAAGTGCGTAGAAGAAAAGATTTCAGGTGGGATATTTTCCCACCTGAAATCCTTTCCCATCCCCTGGATCATAGTCCCAACAAAGAGCGGCAGTCTCTTGAATACGGCTGCCAATGGGTATTATGGTATTACCAACTGGAGAGTTAAGGGGATAACCTCCCGGCCACGGGAAATTCATCCATCCTGTAAGATTAAATGGCACGGCATGCATCATTAGTCCTCCGCGGGTATGGGTTGGCATGTGTGTGCAGATCCAACAGTCTGTTCGATTCAACAGGTGTGAAAAGTTCTCTGCATCGAGGATGTACATGTTGTCCTGCCAGAGTCCTTGTTCGGAAATCGCCATAGCTGGAGAAATAAGGCAAAAGAGGAGGGTGCAGAACACAATTGTTAATGAGTTGGTATTTAGACAAGAAAAGGCAGCTAGTAAGAAGTTTTCTGGAGTTTTCTCAAGGCCTTGCTGTTCCAAGAGTTGTGCAGATTGGTCAGATAGCGCTTTGATCTGTCCCCAGGTCATGTGGTGCTGCTTTTTGCGGGGATTCCGGTCTCTGTCCTTCTGAGGGCTGTGGAGGCTCAGGGAGAAGTTTGGGATCGGGTTCTGTAGACCTTGATGCCACGCCATCCTTACACGGCTTCATACAGCGGCTCGGAACCCAAAGTGGACCTGAGGGACCAAGCACAGCGGCATATCCACGTCCCCATGTTAACAAAGGAACGGGACCATGCCAGACAGGGTTAGGTAACATTTTATACAAGACTGACGGCTGTGGGTGACTAATCCTAGTCCCATAATGATTATCCACGGCTGTGGTCTGATTTGAATTTGATATGTTTAGATGATTTAAAGTGAACAATACTTTGTTCAGCCAGTCCTGTTTAGGGGGAAGTCCAATGGCATTCCCTCCTTTTTGTTTGTGTTTGTCAAGGGCTGTCTTAAGGGTGTGATTGGCTCTCTCCACAATGGCTTGCCCTGTGGAATTGTAGGGAATGCCAAATATGTGTTTAATGTTCCATTGTTGGCAAATTTCAGCAAAGGAATGGCTGCTGTAGGCAGGGCCATTATCAGTTTTCAGAACAGAGGGTAATCCCATTATAGAAAATGTTTTAATACAGTGATTAATAACATGTTTGGTATCTTCTCCTTTTTGTGGTGTGGCCCATAGAAAATGCGAGAAAGTATCAACGGTTACGTGCAAAAACGTCCAGGGGGCGAAGGAGGGATATTGGGTAACATCCATTTGCCAGATTTCGTTAGCATGTAAGCCTCGTGGGTTCACGCCCATAGAAGGGGCAGAGGTGACTTGTGAATACTTGGGGCATTGCTGTACAATAGCTCGGGCTTGTTCTAGTGGGATATTAAATTGTTTTGCGATAGACTTTGCATTTTGATGAAACATGGTATGGCTATTCCAGGGTGTCACAGTAAGCACTGCCTGTTTTGTGGCTGCATCTGGAACTGCATTGCTCTCAGAAATCCATCCAGGGAAAGGCTGGTGGCTTCTGATATGGGCAATGTAAAGTTGGTGTGTGCGGCTTTGGAGAGCTGACTGCAGGGTAAGGAACAGGGATAGCAGATTCTCGTCTAATGAAGGGGTTACATATGCTCCAGGAAGAGAAGAAGCAACATTACAGACATACTGGCTATCAGAAATAATGTTTAAATCATCATTCATAAACATTGCAAAGCGAGAATGACTGCAGCTAGTTCTGCTCTCTGCGCTGACCGCTGCAGCAAGATTAATAAAATTCTATGATGGGTGGAGGATGAATTCTGTTGTCAGGGCAAAACTTCCGTAAAGGGGATGGGAAGAATGGAGTAATTCCATAAATGTCGTAGTCAATCTTTCAGCAAGGTGTATCAATTTTTCATTCATCAAGGTCTAATTGTGATATGTGTTTCTTATGGCTTCGGGTACCTAATATAGGAAAAAGGCTGAAATTCAAATTAATCATTTAACAATATGGCACATCTGGTAGTAACATCTGGTAGAATAGTACAGTGCCTCCTAGTGGATGCACCATCATCACTTTATAGATTGCAACCTGGAACAATAAATTCAATCAATAATACTCTGAGCTTAAATTCAATGTGGAATATCAGAATACAATATCAATTAATTATTAGAATAGGAACTTAAACACGCTGTTCGCTCAGCTCTGTCTGCTACATGCTAAAGCAACTGTTACTACTATTAAATGTCCTTGTCAGTAACCTCAGTTCAGTATTAAAGAACTTTGAAAGTATTTAATGTAATAAAGGTTCAGCATTGAAGGTTGAGGGAAAAGAGGTTTGGATCAGCAGGAGATCTGATCTGTCTCGTGCCCCCCTTTGAAAGCTGCAACGCACAGTTGGGGCAGATAATTGAGGAAGGAAAGGTATGAAGTATGTGTTGTGATAAAGAAATGTATCAGAGATATAACAGATACAGAAATTAGGGAGAGAAACTGCAGTACTAAGTCCAGTTTTTTCTTTTCAAAAGTTCTCCCTCCCCCCCACGAGTGGCAACCAAGAGTTAACAACAGAAAGACAGAGTGAGAGGAAGGGCTAGTGTAAACAGAGGAGAGAACGCCATTCAATGAATCAATCCTTCAAGTCTAGAGGAACTGAAAAGCAGCACTGTATAACATTAACTTAGTTAAACTGAAATCCTTATACAAGAAATGTACCAGCAAGTGATAACATAACTAGATAACATCAGCCAGAGACAATGAGACTGGCAAGGATTTGCTGATCTCTTGTAAACAGATTCTATCTTAACTTACTTTGTCCTAAAACGAATATTGCAGCAAAAATGCAAACTATGTGCACTGGCAATGCAAGCATAGCTACAAAAATAAATCTCAGAGTAACGGAGTCATCCTAAATCTGGTCCTATTTAACTTTGTCAAAGGGGAACATTTCACATTGAATTTACACAGTGTCCTGTCCCAGTTTTACCATAGTTACAACGTAAGGCTCTGCATACACTGGATCTTTCTCTGATGGGTGGGGGAACACTGCCTTTGGGGAAATGCGCTCTAAGTATGCAGGCTTTCTGCAACAGAATAGCAAGGCCCATGATAAACATTCCTTCCAGGTTTGCTTTGTCTGCTCAATCATTTGGTTTATTCTGGTTTGTAATCGAGCATTGTATTGTCTTACCAGATCATTTCTTTCATGTTGGTACGGTTTTTGTTTGTAATGCCACTGTGATATCAGGACTGCGGCTGCCTGTCCCAAGGTCATATATGCTAATTTCTTTGAAGATCTGGAGGCATAGTTACTGCTTATGGCACTCCGGGCGGTATTCAACTCAATTGCTGTCAGGGATCCCTCTAGCAACCCTCGGGTGTAAGAGGAATGGGACCCTGTCTCCTTGATACTTGTGCTGAGTTCTCTAAGAACACTATAGGGAAGGGCGGACCAACTATATTCTGTCCCGCCCATATCATTGATCCTTTCTGTGACGGGAAAGGCTTGAATCCCTTCTAATAATTCCTCCCCTGTGAGATTTCCATTCATCTGTTCTAGGTGAGACCCCATGCTGACCGCAGCACATAAATCGTTACAGGGAGCGGCGGTTTGAGATGGTAATTTACCTGGACAAATCGGTGATGCAGAATCAACAACTGTCGCAGGCAATGGCAGCTGGGGGTACAGGTGGTTGGTGGGGAAGGGGCTTGCGGGTAAGGTGGAGGGAGGCAAGCTTCTTTGATTTCAGTGTCTTTAGTTTCCTGGGGTTTTTCCTCTGAGGTGGACGCAGAGGAAGCCATCGAAGCCATGGTTGGGGACGGTGCCTTGTGAGTGTGTGTCCCCAGATGTTCTATAGCTTCTGTGCATTTTTGCCAGAGCAACAATTGCCTTATGGGAGCGCGTGGAGGCGTATGGAGACTGTTGCCTATCTTAATCCAATCTTGGACATCCAGAGTTCCAGCCTCAGGATACCATGGGCAAAGGCAGGCTATTTCACTTATCAATTTTTCTAAGTCCCCTAGTCTGACTTGTGCTATTTCTCCCCTGGTGACGAAATAATGATTCTTTATTATTTTCTGCAGCTTTTTTGCATGACACGTCTGCTTAGCTGACAGTTTCCCCCCCTTACTCACGAATGTTGGGAGCAGACTCGCTGAAAAATACTTAAAAATTACTTACGATTGCGGGAGCAGGTCTGCTGTTTACGGTGCGCACATAAGCTTTGTCCAGCCGGATGAGCAGGGAATTTATCACGTCGCGGGTCACCAGATATTGCGGCAATGAAGACACATCAGGCAGGATTCATGGCAAAAAGGAAAAGAAGGGCTGACCACTCCCGTGGGTCCCTTTTTATTGTACATACATCCATAGCATACAAATGTGCCCTCACATCATTGGCTCTCCTAGCCATAACATACAGACGTGTCATTAGACCATTGGCTCAGGGGGTGCGTACAGATCATTTCATTGGCTGCTGAAGCCTATACCATATATGTGTCTGTCTTTTGCCTGCAGCTGAATACGTGGCAGCTAGGTATCCTCTCCTTAGGTTGTGAGGGTTAATTATAAGCTAGAGATTTAAGATGTGCTAGTCTTGCTGCATTCAGTGCAGAGGTCAGAGAGAAGGGAAGTTAGTGTTAACCCCTGACATGTCCTGCTGGCCATCAGGAGCAAAGCTCATAATTCCCCACAAAACGTAGTTGTAGTAAGATTCATGGCTGGATCTAGAATGAACTGGGGTTTAATGGTGGCATCGAATGGATCAAGTGAGCAGGATAGGGCATATGCTCTGGCATTCTTTTCAGCAGGACAAAAGACCAGGCAGAAGTCAAACCTGCTGAAGAACAAGGACAATGAGCCTGATGAGGATTTAGTCTCTTGGCCTCCTGAGGTAGAGGAGGTTCTTGTGATCAGCAGTCATAACGAAGAGGTATCTGGCTCCCTCTAAGAAGTGTCACCATTCTTCAAAGGCTAGCTTGATGATCAGAAGGTCCTGAAGAAGGGGCGGGGGCAAAGTTCGACATCAGATGCTGCCTTTGAGAGAACTGCTTCAGTCCCAATGGAGGAAGTGCCCACATCAATGAATAAGGGCTTATCTGGGTGCTGAAGGACAGATGTAGATTTGAACGCCCTTTTGAATTGTTCAAAAGCCTTGACTGCATCTTTGAGCCAGTCTTTAGGAGATGCCCCTTTGTGGGTGAGAGCCTTGAGAGAGGCAGTAAGTGCAGAGTGGTAAGGAATGAATTGGCAATAGGAATCCGTGAACCCCAGGAAGCATTGTAGTGCTTTAAGTGTCATGGGCCAGGGCCAACTTCTGATAGTTTATAGTAGGGTCCATCTTCAGGAATTGTGATAACATGATGTACCCTAAAAAAGGGAAATTCTGATCGCTCAAAACAACACTTCTCCAATTTCGCAAATAGTCTGTTCTCGCAAAGACACTGGAAGACAGTTTTTAGAGAAGGTTAAGATATCATCCAAGTATACCAGAACACACTACTTCAGAAGGTCTCTGAACATGTCATTTATGAAATTCTAAAATACTGCAAGTGCATTGGAAAGTCCGAATGGCATGACTAGATATTCATAATGCCCGACTCTTATATTAAATGAGGTTTTCCATTTGTCACCTTCTCTAATTCTTATCAAACTATAAGCTCCATGAAGGTACAACTTGATAAAGACCTTGGCACCTTGTAATTGATCAAACAGCTCAGAGATGAGGGGTAGCAGGTATTCTTAAATCGTGATGTCGTTCAGTCTACGGTAATCAATACAGAATCTAAGAGACCCATCCTTTTTGTCAACAAAAAAGAATCCTGCTCTTTGCAATGACGAGGAGCGGAGGATGAAACCTTGTTCTGTGTTTTCCACGATGAATTCATACATCACTTGGGTCTCCAGGACAGACAAGTACACTTATCCAAGAGGCAGCATTTTCCCAGGAAGGATATCAATAGGGCAGTCTGTAATGCTCCAGCGGTGTTTCAGAACACCATGAACGAGATACTCCACGATCTCTTGTATCGGTGTGTGGTCGTGTACCTGGACAACATTTTAATTTTCTTGGATTCTCTGACCACTCACTGCCAGCACGTCGTCCAAGTATTGCAGTGTCTGAGAGCAGATAGACTATATGCGAAACTTGAAAAGTGCCTTTTTGAGCGGGAGTCCCTTCCCTTCCTGGGGTATATTGTCTCCAGTGAGGGATTCCGTATGGACCCCCCAGAAGCTCAAAGCCATTTGGGAATGGCCGCAGCCGTCAGGACTGAAGGCACTCCAACGGTTTTTGGGTTTCGCCAACTATTACCGATCCTTTATTCCTCATTATGCGTCCATCGTTGCCCCGATAACAGCCTTGACCCGGAAAGGTGCGGATCCCAAAACTGGCCTCCGGGAGTGGAGGCTGCCTTCCATCGCCTCAAAGAGGTGTTCCTGCAACAGCCGTGCCTATGCCATCCGGATCCACAACTGCCATTCATCATCGAAGTGGACGCGTCCTCAGAAGGCATAGGGGCCATTCTGAGCCAGACTTCAAAAAATCACAAGTTACGCCCGTGTGCCTTCCTCTCTCATCAGTTCTCTCTGGCAGAGCGGAACTATGCCATTGGCGACAAGGAGCTCTTAGCCATTAAAGAGGCCCTAGAACAGTGGTTCTCAACCCTGTCCTGGGGACCCCCCCAGCCAGTCGGGTTTTCAGGATATCCACAATGCATATGCATGAGAGAAAATTTGCATGTTATGGAGGCGGTGTATGCAAATTTTCTCTCATGCATATGCATTGTGGATATCCTGAAAACCCGACTGGCTGGGGGGGTCCCCAGGACAGGGTTGAGAACCACTGCCCTAGAAGAATGGCGTCCTTGGCTAGAGGGGGCACAACACCAGTTTACGGTCTACACGGACCATAAAAACTTTGAATACCTGCATCGGGTACAACGACTCAACCCTTGACAGGCACATTGAGCGTTATTCTTCACCCGATTTAACTTTATCCTACACTATAGACCTGCCGGGAAGAATCTCAAGGCTGCCGCCTTGTCACGTTTCTTCAAGGCTACGGAGACTTTGGATGACTCTCAGTTCATCATCGAGCCGTCACGTGTCCTACTGTTCGCCACCACGACAATCCCTCCCGGGAAAACTCTGGTTCCGCCGCACTTGCGGAAACAAGTCCTGGCGTGGGCTCATGACTCCCATTGCTCCGGTCATCCGGGACAATCTCGGACCTTACAGACCCTCCGCCGATACTATTGGTGGCCTAAGGTCAACAAAGATGTCTGGTCTTACGTAGAGTCCTGCCAGTCATGTGCTCATCATAAGAGGATCCCAGGTTCGACCCCAGGCTTGCTTCAGCCTTTACCAGCTCCCTCGGAACGATGGACCCATCTTGCAACGGACTTCGTGGTCAATCTGCTGTCATCCAGTGGGAACACTGTCATATGGGTGGTCATCGACCGATTTAGTAAATGGCACACTTCCCGGGAGGGATTGTCATGCCACTCCCTGGGTTGCCGTCCGCACCATAGCTGGCCCAGCTGTTTGTCCAGCACATTTTTAGACTACATGGTCTACCAAGACGTATCCTCTTAGACTGAGGCCCTCAATTTATTGCCAGATTCTGCCAGAAGTTCGATGTCACCCTGGACTATACTTCTGCTTACCACCCACAGACCAACGGTCTAGCGGAGAGAATGAACCAAACTTTAAAGCAGTTCCTCCGTATCTGTGTAAATGAAAAACAGGACAACTGGGCAAGTATGCTGCCATGGGCAGAATTTGCACTCAATTCTCATCTTTCCACGGCTACCGGATCCTCACCATTCCAGATAGTCTATGGGAAGCAGCCACACCCGCCGCTGCCAGTTCCCATTTCAGTCATGTCCCCGGTAGCCTAACTCTCTGCAGACGAGCTACACCGCCTGTGGATTTCCACACGGCGCACATTGATCAAAGCCAGTCAGGTGGCAAAAAGGTATGCTGATCAGCGACGAAGACCATACCCGCCTCTGAGGCCGGGTCAAAAGGTATGGCTGAGCACCCAGTTCATCCGACTGAAGCTGACATCAGCGCAATTGGCCCCTCGATTTATTGGGCCATTTCCCATTATTCGACTGGTTGGTGAGGTATCATATCAGCTTCTTCTACCACCTTCACTCAAGATACACAACACGTTCCCTGTCTCCCTCTTGAAGCCCCTGGTGTTATCTTGGCCTTCCAGTACGCCTCTGACTCCCCAACCTATTGCCTCCGAAGACTACCTCACCTGTCAAGTCTGGGAGGTATTGAACTACGGAAGCATAGAAAGAAATGGGAGTACCTGTTAGCCTGGGAGGGGTTCGGCCCCGAAGAAAACACCTGGGAGCCGTTGGCCAACATACTAGACCGGGGCTTGTTTGAGCAGTTCCATAAGACCAGGCCTCCTTGGAAGCCCAGGCCTCCTTGGAGGCACCCTAAAGAGGGGGGTACTGTTGTGTTCCACGGCCGCGACTGCGTCCCCCTACCTGACCTGCACCAACAGGCCGCCGTGGCAGCGTCAGGTAAGTTGCGGGAAGCTGAGGCCTGTAGCCCCCGCACGCTGGCGTGAGTATCCGCGATGGGCACCAGGCTTGGGAGCCGTCCCTGCTCCCTCCTTGCGGCGTTGGGCGGTTTCCCCCGCAGGCCAGGAATCCAAGATGGCCACCACCATACTTAGGCGCGAGGCCGTACCTCCTCACTAGATTTAAAGGGACCTCGTCCCTTTAAGTGCCTGCACCTGTGTTCAATGAGCCAGAACAGAGGAAGTATATAAGGAGACTTCCTCTGCTCATTCCTTGACTTGGGAGGATTAACTTCAGGACTCAGATAGTGCACGGAACAACATATAATGTGCAGTTATCTCATGTTTACCACAGCCAAAGCGATTTAGAGCCTGTACAAAGACATTGGCAAGGAATGACCGATGACTAATCTGGATATTGTGCTTTAAGGCTATATCATTTCTAGCCTGCTGCACCACAAATACCAGGTCTTAGTGTCAATATAGGCTTTATTAATACAGCCAGTGACAAGACACATATGATGGTCATCCTCATCTTCTATATATGATACCACATGAGCCATAAGAAGCAGAATTTCTTATTTATTGATCATTCCTTGACTTGGCATGTGGCGCAGTGCCTAAGTTGAAGAGACCTTGATCCAAAGGTTGTGGGATAGAATTCCATGTTTGTGGGTCCCAGCCCACACTTCCTTGAACTTAAGAACACTTGTTTCCAAGCTTGGGGGTTCAAGCTCCCCCTTCAAGAATTCCTACAACATCTGCAAGACCAGTAGGTCCAAGAATGTCTCACTTTCTTGTTCAGCTGCTGCTTGCCCCGGACCTCACTCCTGTTGATTGGCTCTGTCCTTGACCGTCTGTCCAGGACTTCATGTTCCTGCCGATGGCCGGAGACCTAGCCCAGTAGGATGAAGATCGAGCACTGCTAAGACGTCCTTCCAGTGTTGTTTGAGTCTGCTTGCTTCGGTGTGTGTCTTGGATTCTTGGTTCCTGTCTTGTCTTGGTGATTCCTGGTGTGTGATTTCGGATCGGCTAGTGGTGATTCCTGGTGTGTGACCTCAGACTGGTAAGTGATGACCCTCTGTCACTTGACCTTCGACTTTTTCTGGACCATCGTCTCCAAGGGCCCACCTAAGTCCCAGCGGCCCGGGTCCCTACGGCTCCTCCCGGGGGGACCGCGGGCTTCCAGGGGTGAATCTCCAGTTAGCCCTTGCACCGATCTCACGACTCTTTGACCTCTCAAAGGTCCACCTAAGTCCCAGCGGCCCGGGTCCCTACGGGCTCCTCCCGGGGGGACCGCAGGCTTCCAGTGGCGAAGACTCTGTTCCTCTCCTCGACGTCACGTCTCTTCGTCTGCCTCCACTGTCAACTCAGTCTCTAGTGCCGAGGGTCAGCCGGTCTCATCTTCTGCTCTGCCTCGCCATCCGACGGGAGAACCTACAGATCCACCTCCTCAGGTATACCATCCTCCCGATGGTCCAAGGGTTCACAAGCCTGAGCATAACACAGGGATGTGCAGACCAAAAACATTTGTTACAGTTCATTCATTTGTTTTGTTGTGACCCATACTTGTTTCATTAGTTTCAAAATGAAAAAAAAAAATTTTCATTTATTCGTTTCATTCATTTTCCATTAAAACATATGGGAGAATTATTACAGTCTGTAGTAGGCTCTAGAATAGTGAATTTTCTATCAATTGTAATGAAACTTGGGAGAAGAAATCATCGAAAGGGGGAAAGAGTCGCACAGTACTTTAGAAAATGGCCAAGTGGTATAAAAAAAGTGGCAAAGTTGCCTAAGGTTCTGCAAAGGGGTATGAGGCTTACGGGATTGGCAGTTCTCTAATGCAATATGAAGAAAAGAAGTAGTAAGAGGAGGAAGAACACCTCAAGCTTTAGAAAGAGGATGGCTGCCCAACAATAGTGTCATCAACAGTTGATGGCAGCATGAGAGGCAAAGTGGCACCAAAAGTGGCATCAGGTCCCTAAGTCAACATAAAGGGGGAATGTATCAGAAAAAATCCTGAGGTACCACTAAAGAGACCAAGAATCAGAAAGAGTGGTATCAAGATAAAGAAGTCAAAAGCATGGGAGAGGTGCACAGCAGCACCCCAAATTGAGAAGTCCTCAATATGTAAAAACTGAAATATGTCAGGAAGATACAGGCAGAAATAAGAATATAAATGTGTAAAATCTGTGCATGGCAACAAGGCTGAGCGGCACAAGGATCTGAAGGTGTAAGATGAGGGGTATAGCATTAAGGCAGAGTGGCATGGGAGATACCAACCATACTGTTGGAGCATGCATCAACCAGAGAGAGGGGGTAGATGACTCTTCCTATCAAAGTATGGCTGCATCTGGATGATCCACCAGTCCAGTAGGATATATTTGTGTCATGGAGTAAGCTACATCCATTATAGCTAGGTAGTAGATATGTACCAAATGCACAATACAAAGGAACTGTTAGTGGGCCATGAAATCAGTTATGGTTCATATAGCAGTGCCATAAGTGTGCAAAAGAATGAATAGCCGTGACAAAAGCAAGAAATGGAAAGAAGGTGAACACCATAGATGAAGAATAGTCTTAAAACCCTGAGTGTTATGATTCTGCTTGCGGCTAGGGCACTGTGAAGCGAAGCAAGAGAAGGCTTTAAGCATCGCAGGCATCTCATGTAAAAATCATTATTCAGTCTCAAGCTAAGACAGCTTTGTAGAGAGCCAGCATGTTCAAGGTGTCAATCCCTGATGAAGGAATAATTTTCTGAAACACTGCAGTGTTGGTTCAAGACACTAGAACTTAACGACGTGCATGGAGAAGCAAATAAATCAGTGTTATGAAGAAGTTGCGGACAATACAGCACCTTGAAGTTAAGTGATTGCTGATTAACATATAAATACCAACAAAAAATAACAAAAGTACATCTCGAATAAGTGACTAATGATTATAAACCTTTAAGCCTAATATCGGGTGTGTTATATTCAGAATTGATAAACCACCTGAGGTATATGATGGTCACTTTGAGATGATATATAAAAATATTCACATAATCTAAATTTAGATATTGAAACAAAGATTCACAGAGTCTATTTTAGTGTAGATAACTCTATGGTGTGATCAAGAATATATGGAACATGGCATGTTGTAGGTAAGTGTCAGGCCTCAGTGGTTAGGGTTTGAACATGGTATGTCGTTGCTGTAAGTGACAGGCCTCAGTGTTAATGTTTGGAACATGGCATGCCGTAGCTGTGACAGGCTTTAGTGTTAATGGTTGGAAGATGGCATGCTGTAGTTTTTAAATGACAGGCCTCATTTTTAATGTTTGAAACAAGTCATGCCATAGCTGTAAATGACAGGCCTCATTGGCAAAGGCTGGAAAATGGCATGCCATAGCTGCTGTAAGTGACAGGCCTCTTTGGTAATGTTTAGAACATGGCATGCCATAGCAGAAAGTGACAGGTCTCATAGTTAATGGCGGAACATGGCATGACATAGCTGTAAGTGACAGGCCTTGTTGTTAATGGTTGGAATATGGCAGGTGGTTGGTGAAGTGTGGTTCAGGTGATGGTGTTGCAGACAGAGCAGGCAGATGCTGTTAGTCAATCATAGTCACTGGATTTTGTTGGATGCTGGATGTAGGCCCCATTGCTGTTATTGAGGCACAGCATGCAGAAAGGCAGAGCAGCCAGCAGCTTCACGTTCCATTCATTCATCTTGCCACTCACATAGCAAATCTGGATAGCTAAGCAAAGGCAGATTAAGTTTAAGGAACACTAGCTTCTCCATCAAGTGGGTTGACAGCCTGGAGCGATGAAGGCTTATGTCATCTACTGTCATGGAAAACACTCTTTTGCTGGGGACACTCGGTGGGCAAGAGAGATAGCATTTAGCACTCTCACTAGGTCTGGCTAGATGTTAGACTTGTGAGAACAATATGCCAGCACATCTGTCTCAGTGTCTTCTATGGTCTGAGTGAGTTAGCATGTTACTGAGATTTGAGCTGCCATCTCCTTTGGTGGTACTGGACGTGACTCTTCTTCCTAGCTGCTTTAGCGATCGCCTGGAATCAAAGTGAGGATTGTTTCTGTGTTCCTGTGGAGGGTGTGCTAGGTGGCAATGATGGGGTGCTGCTCTTACTTGCACTGCTGTCTGACTTGGCCAGTAAGGGTGTTTCCTCCTATGCTACATCCCTCATGTGCCTCAACGTGTGGCGCTCTAGCTTGTAGATCACATCTGTCAGCATGTTCTTCATATGTGTCAGATTTTTTGCCTCCAGTGCAAGTCTCCCTTTCACATGAGGATCACATAATGTAGCGAGCATGTATTTGGGTTTTCTGGTTAGAGGTCCCAATCTCTCTGTCACTTGCTTTTTTCAAGGACACCAAACAGCGCAGCACTTCGCCTCTCATTCCCTCTTCCTGTTGAAAGCCCTCCAACTTTTACAAAAGGATGTTTACTATTGGGATAACATCTCTCAAGGTGATGCTTTACTCCTGGGGGAATTCTGTGCACAAAAACTTAAAATTCTGCAAAATTCTGCATACTTTATATTGGTCAAAATAACACAATTTACATGGCAGTTTTTAAGTAATTACAATACAGAAAAAAGTTATTTCCTAGCGTGTAGCCAGATGGACTCAGAACGAATGGGTATAGTATGCTCGTGCTAGCAGTTGGAGACGGATCTGACGTCAGCACGGGTATATATACCCCCACAGGAAGCATAGCAACTCAGTAATTTCCGTCTCCAAAGCAGTTTGGAGAGCCTGCCCGCTCGCTGAGCGTGTTTCCAATCTACTTTCTATTTTCTACTAAATTTCTACAGGAACATCGAGCCCCGCACTCCTGCGATGATACCCTTGGGGTCCCTCCCCCATTTGAGTTTCCCGGGGTGATTTCCGCGATCCCCCGGAGGTTTAAGGCCTCGGTCCGGTGGCCGAATCGCGGCAGGGACTTAGCCCCCGGGCGAGAAGGGCTCAGGCGTGGCGAAAGAGGCGCCTCGGTCCCGGCGTGGACTCGAGGCAGCGGGTGCATTTCCTCAAGCGCGGCGGTGAAGGTATTTCCCCTCTCCCCCCGCAGCCGGAGACCGCCCGGGTTCCAACCGGGAAGCGCTGAGGATCAGGTAAGGCGTACATCTCTTACTTTTTGGTCTCCGAGGAACGAGGATCGGCGGCGTTGCCTGCATGTGGCACGCCGTGGAGGTCGCCATTTTGTCTGCCTTGTTCAGGTATTGAGCGCCTATGATAGGCGCCTGTCTATGCTTAAGCGCATATGGGATATCCTTGAGTGTATATTGCATTCTACTGAGCACATATTGTATATCATTGTGCGTATATTGCTGACCGCAGACTAATGAGCGCATATTGGATAGCATTGAGCATATGTTGCTGACCACATACTAATGAGCGCATATTGGATATCATTGAGTGTATGTTGCTAATCGCATACTAATGAGCGCATATTGGTTATCATTGAGAGTATATTGCTGCCGCATATTATTGAGCGCCTGTTGTGTTAAGCGCCTGTTGTATTAAGCGTATATTGCTGCCGCATATTATTAAGCGCCTGTTGTATTAAAGCGTATATTGCTGCCGCATATTATTGAGCGCCTGTTGTGTTAAGCGCCTGTTGTATTAAGCGCATATTGCTGCCGCAGATTATTGAGCGCCTATTGTATTGAGCGCATATTGCTGCCGCATATTATTAAGCGCATATTTTTCAATGGAACAGAACGCCTCAGCGTCTTCAGCGGCGGCGCCTCCTGATTCAGGCATTAAAGCCCTCGGCTGGTTCCTGTAGAATGAAAGAGCTAACACTCTGTTATAATTCTGCTTTGGAGTTGAGCAATCTGAGACAGATCCACTAGGGAGTTAGCACTTAATATAATCTCTGTACTGAAGTAGCAATCTGTTATGGATCTGTTCCCTTGAAGAAGGAGTAACAGTGATGAGACTCCGTAGGCAGAATAGTGAACTAATGTGGTTAGCTCCCACAGAGTGGTAGATGATGTAATACCGCTCTACTAGTGTAAGGAAAGAACACTTTTCACGGCCACAAATTTAAGAGATCTCTTGGTTCATTCTGATTTTGTCAAATAATTTTGATGAGGTTCAATGGCGATGTCCTTTCGTGGATTGCAAACTGGCTAAAAGACAGGAAACAGAGAGTAGGATTGAATGGGCAATTTTCTCAGTGGAAGGGAGTGGACAGTGGAGTGCCTCAGGGATCTGTATTGGGACCCTTACTGTTCAATATATTTATAAATGATCTGGAAAGAAATACGAGTAGTGAGATAATCAAATTTGCAGATGACACAAAATTGTTCAGAGTAGTTAAATCACAAGCAGATTGTGATAAATTGCAGGAAGACCTTGTGAGATTGGAAAATTGGGCATCCAAATGGCAGATGAAATTTAATGTGGATAAGTGCAAGGTGATGCATATAGGGAAAAATAACCCATGCTATAATTACACAATGTTGGGTTCCATATTAGGTGCTACAACCCAAGAAAGAGATCTAGGTGTCATAGTGGATAACACATTGAAATCGTCGGTTCAGTGTGCTGCGGCAGTCAAAAAAGCAAACAGAATGTTGGGAATTATTAGAAAAGGAATGATGAATAAAACGGAAAATGTCATAATGCCTCTGTATCGCTCCATGGTGAGACCGCACCTTGAATACTGTGTACAATTCTGGTCACCGCATCTCAAAAAAGATATAATTGCGACGGAGAAGGTACAGAGAAGGGCTACCAAAATAAGGGGAATGGAACAACTCCCCTATGAGGAAAGACTAAAGAGGTTAGGACTTTTCAGCTTGGAGAAGAGACGACTGAGGGGGGATATGATAGAGGTGTTTAAAATCATGAGAGGTCTAGAACGGGTAGATGTGAATTGGTTATTTACTCTTTCGGATAGTAGAAAGACTAGGGGGCACTCCATGAAGTTAGCATGGGGCACATTTAAAACTAATCGGAGAAAGTTCTTTTTTACTCAACGCATAATTAAACTCTGGAATTTGTTGCCAGAGAATGTGGTTCGTGCAGTTAGTATAGCTGTGTTTAAAAAAGGATTGGATAAGTTCTTGGAGGAGAAGTCCATTACCTGCTATTAATTAAGTTGATTTAGAAAATAGCCACTGCTATTACTAGCAACGGTAACATGGAATAGACTTAGTTTTTGGGTACTTGCCAGGTTCTTATGGCCTGGATTGGCCACTGTTGGAAACAGGATGCTGGGCTTGATGGACCCTTGGTCTGACCCAGTATGGCATGTTCTTATGTTCAAGAAAGTTCTCATCGATCTTGCCAGACGTGTTCAGTATGCTCTGTTTCTATGAGTATTTTTGGATCTTTGCAAGTTACGTCTGGGCAAAACATTCGGCTTAAATATATTACCACATGTACATCAACAATGGTGGTCTATTAGATTAAATGTCCTTGTGATCTGTTATACATTGGGAAAACTAAACAGATGTTGAAAACTCATATGATTGAACATCGATTCAATATCAAGCATTCTTGTGCAGATGAACCTTTGGTATCCCAAGGGGTCATCTGCTCGGCTCGATAAAATGGAGAAACTTTTTGGTTCCAAAAAATCTGCTCCATCTACATCCATGTCTGAGTCATCGACACCTGGGAGTCGGGGGGGGGGGGGGGGACGGCTTGATACGTTCCCCCTCTCCACACCCCCGGCGACATCTTCTAAAGTCCGAGGAGACGGTGACCGGTCTTTCATGGTCTCACTGATTTCCAGGACATCTGGATCCTTCCCTCCTTGGCACCGGGGAAAGACCAGACCAAGCAATGTAGGAGATCCCGCAAGCATAGACACCGGTTTCCATTGGCGTACAGCTCCAGTTCCGGTGTGGTACTGCCGCCGTATCAGCACTGAAGCGACCCCATGGTACGGAGGATCCATCCTCCCATAAACCAGGGAGTCCTAGACGTTCCTCACCAATATCAGTGCTGGGCACCGTGCCCCCTCGTCCCCCTCCCTCAGTCTTGTTCTCACTAGATTTTTAGGAGGAGTTGGACTGCAGGATACAGAGTGAGGTGCTCCGGGCTCTACGGAGCATTCAGCTGCCCCCGCCACCGACCCCTATACCAGAGCCGGTGCCTGCGCTGTCTATCTTGGCGCCCCTGCTCGAGCGTCTGGATGTCCTACTCGGTGCCCTCCTGATGCAGCCGGTACTCGAGGGACCCTCTTTTCCCCAGTGGCCACTGATGCCCCACTCGGAAGCAATTCCCATCATTGGGTCCTCCAAGGGGGAAGACGCGTCCGGCACCGTGGTCCCAAAGCCTCGTTTCCCTGAGCCTGTGCCAGGACCCTCTGGCCTCCCACGGCTTCCAGTACCCCTGTTATTGCCAGGACCGTCAATTCCCTCAATGCTCTCGGTACCTTTGAGAGCCTTGTAGCCCAGGGCTAGGGATTTACACAGACCTCATTTGCAGATCCTGTGATGGCCTTAGCAAGAAAGAAGGCCCTTATGACCTGTGAGGGGATGATTCTTCAGAGTCTTCTTCTAAGATCTCTGATGACCCCCTGTTGGAACCTTCCCCACCGGAAGAAAGGCATCGGTCTCCTCCGGAGGACCTCTCCTTTGTGGGTTTTGTCAGGGCCATGACTGTTCCAGCTTCTCATGGAGGAGGATTCATGGCATGAAATATTGTAGGTCCTCCAATATGTCGATGCTCCTAAGGATAATAGTGGCTTTTCCCATTCATGACATCTTTAAGGATCTCCTTTGGATGTGGGAGCACCCGATATCTGTTTCTCCAGTGAATAGGAAGGCAGATGCCACCTACCTAATGCAGCAGGCCTTAGGTTTTGAGAGGCGTCAACTCCCTCACCAGTATGTGGTTGTGGAGTCCGCTCTCAAAAAGGCCAAGTGCTCTCACACCCATGCCTCTGCCCCTCTGGGGTGTGAACATAGGGAGCTGAATCTTTGGATAGGAAGGTTTTTCAGGGTGCTATGCTCATTACCCATATCGTTTCCTACCAGTTATATATGACCCAGTACAACCGAAACCTGTGAAAATAGGTCCAGGATCTAGCGGAATGACTGCTGCAACAGCAGCAGGAATGGTTTACCACCATTGTACAGCTGGGTCTCGAGACTGGGAAAAACGAGGTGAGATCCACCTACGATGTTTTTGAAACAGCGGCCGGGGTGGCTGCCGAGGGCATCGGCGCCCATAGGATGGCCTAGTTTCGTGCTTCCGACTTCCGACCAGAGGTGGAAGGAGAAGGTGGCTGACCTCCCATATACAGGCTAAAACATTTTTGGGGATAAGGTCAGAGATGCGGTAGCTCAGTTGAAGGATCACCACGAAACCTTTCAACAACTCTCCACTAGTCCTTCAGATCCTCCATCCTCTGTCAGGAAATCTTCCAGACCAAGTTCCAGGAAGTCCTTTTATCGGCAGCAGAAATATTACCCCCCCTACCTCTCAGACTTGCACGCCTTATGCTAGCTCCAGGGGCCGCTCCTGTCAACAGCAAACATCTAAACCCCAGTTGGCCCCCCAACAGGCCCCAGCTACGGGCTTTTCACTGGAGGTGAGGTAGCATGGCCCAATGAGTCGTACCCCTGATGCTAGATCCTCTAGTGGGAGGTAGACTTCTCTACTTCGCCCACCACTGGTCAACCATTACTTCATTGTGGCCTTACTATAGTTTGCCAGGGGTATTGACTAAATTTCATAAAGATCCCAGAGGACTCTCCCCCATGTCCATCCTGGGGTTTGTGCATCCAGCAGGTCATACTTCGGACAGAGTTATCCGCCCTTCTTACGGTGGGAGCAGTAGAACCTGTTCCTAGTTGTCAGCAGGGCTGAGGATTCTATTCAAAGTACTTCCTCATACTGAAGAGGACTGGGGGCTGGCACCCCATTCATGCTCTCAGGGCACTGAACATATTCCTCAGAAGAGAAAAGTTCAAGATGGTCTCTTTGGGCATTCTAATTCCCCTCCTCAAAAAAGGAGACTGGCTCTGCTCCCTCGATCTCAAGGATGCCTATGCCCACATTGCCATCTTCCCCAAACACAGAAAGTATCTTTGTGGTGGGGAAGGCTCACTACCAGTACAGGGTGCTGCCTTTTGGCTTGGCCTCAGCACCTCACGTCTTCACCAAGTACCTGACAGTGGTGGCAGCACATCTCAGGCACCGTGTGGTGCACGTTTTCCCATACCTGGACGACTGGTTGGTCAAAAGTGACTCCCATGCAGGAGTGCTGGACGCTTTGACCTTGACGATACAGTGCTGTAATCTCTGAGATTTGTCATCAATTACCCGAAATCCCACCTCTGCCTTTCTCACCAGCTGGACTTCATAGGAGCCAGGCTGGACACGACTCAGGCGAAGGTGTTCTTGCCCTGTGATTGGGCCCTTGCCCTATCTTCATTGGTAACTTTCATGCACAGCGGTCAGGATGTAAGTGCCCACCTTCTGCTTCGCTTGTTGGGCCACATGGCAGCCTCAGTCCATGTTACCCCATTAGCCCGCCTTTCCATGTGCAAAGCTCAATGGATGTTGTGGTCGCAATGGCAGCAGGCTTCCCAGGATCTCGAGGCTTGTGTCTCCATCACAGCACCTCTGAAGACTTCTCTGTTCTGGTGGGAGAATCTCTTCAATCTAGAGCGGGGGATTCTCTTCCAAGCTGCCCTGCCTTAAGTGGTCCTTACCACTGATGCCTCTCCTCGGGACTGGGGAGCCCATGTGGATGGCCTCCACACACAGGGCTACTGGACCACTCAGGAAGCTCTCTGTGAGAAAAACGTCTTAGAGCTTTATGCAATCCGTTACGCCCTCTGGGCATAACGAATCCAGTTGTACCACAAAGCAGTTCTGATTCAGACGGACAATCAAATCGCGATGTGGTTTATCAACAAGCAAGGAGGCACAGGGTAGTTCTTCCTCTGCCAGGAGGCACTACAGATCTGGTCCTGTAGATATCTGTATGAGCGGCGTACCTGCCTGGGACGCTAAACATGCTGGCAGACCACCTAAGTCATTCTTTTCAGCCACACGAGTAGTCTCTGAACCTGGAGGTGGCGGCCCAGATTTTCCACTGGTGGGATACCTCTTCACCTCCCCATACAATTACAAGGTGAGCAATTTTTGCTCCCTTTTCATATGGGATGGCCGTCCAGCCTCCGCCTTCACCCTTCATTGGGGGAGGGGGTCTCCTGTACTCATACCCCTCTCTTCCGCTTCTCTTGAAGACTCTCCTAAAGCTCCAGCAGGATCGAGGGACCATGATCCTTGTTGTGCCCTACTGGTCCAGGTAAGCCTGATTCCCTCTCCTTCAGGACGTGTCGATCTGGGATCCCATCAGACTGGGGACCATGCCCGATCTGCAAACACAGAATCTGGGCACCCTGCACCATCCGAACCTCTGGGCATTAGCGTCGACAGCCTGGATGTTGAGCACCTAGTCCTTCAGCCCCTGGACCTCTCGGAAAACATCTCCCAGGTGCTGGTAGCTTCCAGAAAGCCTTCCACCAGGAAGTCTTGCAGGTTGAAGTGGAAGAGATTGTTCGCCTGGTGTGAGGGGCATGGGTTAGATCCATTCATATGCCCCCTTCCCAGGTTCTTGGACTATTTGTGGCACCTTTCTGAGTCTGGGCTTAAAACCACCTCAGTCAGGTTTCATCTCAGTGCGGTTAGTGTGTACCATTGAGGTGTTGCTGGCACACCCATATCGGTACAGCCCATAGTAAGTTGCTTTATGAGGGGCCTGCTTCAGCTTAAGCCCCCTCTTCGGCCTCCTGTTGTCCTGGGACCTCAACATTGTTTTGGCGTGGCTAATGTGTCCTCCTTTTGAAACCTTGTGCTTCTGCGACCCGAAGTTCCTCTCCTGGAAGGTTATATTCCTAGTGGCGATCACTTTGGCTCGTAGAGTTAGTGAGCTTCAGGCCTTGGTTACGTACCCACTATATACGACATTCTTCCATGATTGGGTGATCCTGCATATGCATCCCAAGTTCCTGCTTAAGTTGTGACTGATTTTCACATCAATCAGTCCATTGTCTTGCCCACCTTCTTTCTGAGGCTTCATTCCCATCCAGGAGAACAGGCTCTTCATACATTGGATTGCATGAGGGCTTTGGCCTTCTATTTGGAATGCACAGCAGGTTACAGGAAATCCACTCAACTCTTTGGTTCTTTCGATAACAACAGGCTGGGAGTTGCAGTGAGCAAACAGACCTTATCTAACTGGCTAGCGGACTGCATTGCCTCCTACTATGCATAAGTGGGCCTTCAGCTTGGAGGCCGAATCAAAGCTCACTCTGTGAGGGCCATGGCAACATCGGTGGCCCACTTCAGGGCAGTTTCTGTCACTGACATTTGCCGGGCAGCGACATGAAGCTCCCTCCACATGTTCGCTGCCCACTACTGCTTGGAAAAGGATCGACAAAAAGTCAATGCATTCGGCCAGTCTGTCCTTCGCAACCTCTTTAAGATTTAAACTCAAATCTTCCTGCCTAGGGCCCATTCTTTGGTTCAAGCTGTCTCCCCGTGTTACTAACAGCACCACAGTAATTATTGTGCTCGTTGGCACCTGGTTTGGTGTCTGTTACACATGGTTATGTTGGGAGCAGCCTGTAACTTGGTATTCACCCATCTGAGAGGACTACCATCCTGCTTTCATAGGAGAAAGCGCAATTGCTTACCTATAACAGGTATTCTCCTATTATCTATTCTCCTAGGACAGCAGGATGTTAGTCCTCAGGAAACCTGTTCACCACCCCACGGAGGTGGGTTATCCTGCGGTTTGTTGTTTTATCTATATTACAAGACTGAAGGGGGACCTCTTGTGGATAATGGCATGCTGGCCATGCTCAGTGTGCCAGTCAAAGCTTCTAGAAGTTTTGACAAAAGTTTTTCGTGCCGGGCTCCATCTGATGATGGCACCCATCTGTAAGGACTAATATCCTGCTGTCCTCGAGGACACCTGTTACAGGTAATGAACTGCGCTGTCCCGAGTAAACATGCTGGGGAAGTCTCTGAATTTGACCTGGACACTCTAATTCTAAAGTAATTACTGGGTCTCTGAGCAAGCCCCAAAAATGATTTGTTTATGCTAGAATCCCATCTAGCTATTGTCTATTTTTATGTATATTTTAAATTTAATTTTATTTTGATTGTTTCTTTTAATTTTTATTTTATTTCTTGTAAACCGTTTTGACAAAATTTATTTTTATAAAACGGTATATAAATACCTTTAAATAAAATAAATAAATAAAAATCCTGGGTGCTGTGCTGCTGAAGCAGCCTACATGGTCCCAAGAAGAGAGAGTCACTTAGGCCCAAGCAGGCCAGAAGGAGAAAGAGTTCTGTCAGCTGTGCAGCTGTAAGAAGGAACAAAAGCAGTGTCAGCCTGTATGGCCACCAGGACTCAGAGGATGCCTCTGCTGCTGGTGGGTTTGGGATGGGGTAAGAGAGAATGAATGAGCATTTGTGAAAGAGTGTGTGTGTGTTTGTGTGTGGGGAGAGAGAGGGAAGTAAGCTGTGAGTGGGCATATGTGTGAGAGAGTGTGGAAATGGATGAGACTGTGTGTGTGTGTGCATGTGGAAGAGGGAGAGAAATGAGAGTAAAGGAGCATGTGTGTAAGAATGAGAGCATGTGTGTGTGAGAATAAGAGGAATGTGAGTAGGCGTGTGTGTGAGAATGAACGTGTGTGTGAAAGTGAACATGGGAGTGTGTTAGAGTGTATGTGTATGAGACGGGAGAAAGTTTGTGTACATATACTGCTCACCTGTTAAGTTACAACAGGGTGACTGGACATCAAAAGGTCCCAAGTATGCCAGTAAAGCACTGACAAAATAAAATGTGAAAAATGTTCAAGGGGGGTGTAGACTGTAACCACTATATGTTCCAACTGTGCCTATCTGCAATCCTCACAGGGGGATCTGCTGTGTGTTCCTTCGCATAAAAATGCCTAACTTTGAAAAACAAGAAATAGAGAGGTCCATATTCAGACACAGTCTGGCTAGCAAAGTTAACTGGATAAACTACTAAACTTATCTGGCTTTGGAGGGCAAAACTCAACTATCTTTATAGAATGAACTCCCATTCCTGTGAATTTTATTCTCCCCCCCTTTAGGATGATCTATGTACTGTTATGAAGAATTATGTTATTCCCTTCCCTCTTCGATGATCTATGTATTGTCATGCTTCTCGATTGTGTATGTTCATATTGTTCCCCACTGTGAACATAGGAAGGGTGGGTAATAAATGTCTTTAAATAAATACATTTTCAGTTATTGCGCCATGGTTGTGGCATAGTTGTCTGGCTGAGACCTGGGGTGCAAAAATATTATTTATGATATTGTAAAGAGCTGAAGGCCTGGCTATTTTGTCAGGCATTTAAGTTTTCTGGTTAACATCCAATCCTTGTGTGAAGGCTTTGGGGTGGGAGAATGTATATCCTCTAATAGTGTAAGAGTTTGAGGGTAGAACAGGAGGACCGGAATGACTATGATTCTAACAAATGTATATTGTAGGGTGTTTATATTATATTAAAGATTTATATCTTGCACCCTTCAAAGTTCGGGGCAGCTACAAGCTACATACATAAAATCCAGACCAATATAAAATGTTTATAAAAACATACAAAGGCCTGAGTACAAATTCACAAAAGTGCCTTGAGCAAAAGATAAGATGGTACATAGAGGAGAGTGAGTCTTTTTTTTTTTAATTTTTCTTTATTGCATTTTATATATATATATATATGAAACATATACAGAATACAAGAAAAACATATTAAGCAATAAAGAATGCATACTTCATAAGGTAATAAATTATTACAACAAATATTATAGCTGCATAACTGATCCCAATAAATTTGGGGGAGAAAAGGAAAGTTTACACCAAAGGAAAGAAAAAATACGATAGAGAGGAAACAAATTACTTGATAGTCCTTACCAATTAATTTAAGTTAGGAAGAACCATCCCTCAAGTTAGTTTTATCAACTAAAAAAAAAAGTTTCTAAATGGGAAGGGTCAGTAAAGATAAATTTCTTAGCCTGATAGGTAACAAAACATTTGCAGGGAAATTTTAGGAGAAAACATAAGAACATAAGAAATTGCCATGCTGGGTCAGACCAAGGGTCCATCAAGCCCAGCATCCTGTTTCCAACAGAGGCCAAAACCAGGCCACAAGAACCTGGCAATTACCCAAACACTAAGAAGATCCCATGCTACTGATGCAATTAATAGCAGTGGCTATTCCCTAAGTAAAATTGATTAATAGCCATTAATGGACTTCTCCTCCAAGAACTTATCCAAACCTTTTTTGAACCCAGCTACACTAACTGCACTAACCACATCCTCTGGCAACAAATTCCAGAGCTTTATTGTGCGTTGAGTGAAAAAGAATTTTCTCCGATTAGTCTTAAATGTGCTACTTGCTAACTTCATGGAATGCCCCCTAGTCCTTCTATTATTCGAAAGTGAAAATAACCAAGTCACATCTACTTGTTAAAGACCTCTCATGATCTTAAAGACCTCTATCATATCCCCCCTCAGCCGTCTCTTCTCCAAGCTGAACAGCCCTAATCTCTTCAGCCTATCCTCATAGGGAAGCTGTTCCATCCCCTTATCATTTTGGTTGCCCTTCTCTGTACCTTCTCCATCGCAACTATATCTTTTTTGAGATGCGGCGACCAGAATTGTACACAGTATTCAAGGTGTGGTCTCACCATGGAGCGATATAGAGGCATTATGACATTTTCCGTTCTATTAACCATTCCCTTCCTAATAATTCCTAACATTCTATTTGCTTTTTTGACTGCTGCAGCACACTGAGCTGACGATTTTAAAGTATTATCCACTATGATGCCTAGATCTTTTTCCTGGGTGGTAGCTCCTAATATGGAACCTAACATCGTGTAACTAGAGCAACGGTTATTTTTCCCTATATGCAACACCTTGCACTTGTCCACATTAAATTTCATCTGCCATTTGGATGCCCAATCTTCAAGTCTTGCAAGGTCCTCCTGCAATGTATCACAGTCTGCTTGTGATTTAACTACTCTAAATAATTTTGTATCATCTGCAAATTTGATAACTTCACTCGTCGTATTCCTTTCCAGATCATTTATATATATATTGAAAAGCACCGGTCCAAGTACAGATCCCTGAGGCACTCCACTGTTTACCCTTTTCCACTGAGAAAATTGACCATTTAATCCTACTCTCTGTTTTCTGTCTTTTAACCAGCTTGTAATCCACGAAAGGAACATAAGAACATAAGAACATAAGAAATTGCCATGCTGGGTCAGACCAAGGGTCCATCAAGCCCAGCATCCTGTTTCCAACAGAGGCCAAACCAGGCCACAAGAACCTGGCAATTACCCAAACACCTAGAAGATCCCATGCTACTGATGCAATTAATAGCAGTGACTATTCCCTAAGTAAACTTGATTAATAGCAGTTAATGGACTTCTCTTCCAAGAACTTATCCAAACCTTTTTTGAACCCAGCTACACTAACTGCACTAACCACATCCTCTGGCAACAAATTCCAGAGATTTATTGTGCGTTGAGTGAAAAAGAATTTTCTCCGATTAGTCTTAAATGTGCTATTTGCTAACTTCATGGAATGCCCCCTAGTCCTTCTATTATTCGAAAGTGTAAATAACCGAGTCACATCTACTCGTTCAAGACCTCTCATGATCTTAAAGACCTCTATGATATCCCCCCTCAGCCGTCTCTTCTCCAAGCTGAACAGCCCTAACCTCTTCAGCCTTTCCTCATAGGGGAGCTGTTCCATCCCCTTTATCATTTTGGTTGCCCTTCTCTGTACCTTCTCCATTGCAACTATATCTTTTTTGAGATACGGCGACCAGAATTGTACACAGTATTCAAGGTGTGGTCTCACCATGGAGCGATATAGAGGCATTATGACATTTTCCGTTTTATTAACCATTCCCTTCCTAATAATTCCTAACATTTTATTTGCTTTTTTGACTGCTGCAGCACACTGAGCTGACGATTTCAATGTATTATCTACTATGACGCCTAGATCTCTTTCTTGGGTGGTAGCTCCTAATATAGAACCTAACATCGTGTAACTACAGCTAGGGTTATTTTTCCCTATATGCAACACCTTGCACTTGTCCACATTAAATTTCATCTGCCATTTGGATGCCCAATCTTCCAGTCTTGCAAGGTCCTCCTGTAATGTATCACAGTCTGCTTGTGATTTAACTACTCTGAATAATTTTGTATCATCTGCAAATTTGATAACGTCACTCATTGTATTCCTTTCCAGATCATTGATATATATATTGAAAAGCACCGGTCCAAGTACAGATCCCTGAGGCACTCCACTGTTTACCCTTTTCCACTGAGAAAATTGACCATTTAGTCCTACTCTCTGTTTCCTGTCTTTTAACCAGTTTGTAATCCACGAAAGGACATCGCCTCCTATCCCATGACTTTTTAGTTTTCGTAGAAGCCTCTCATGAGGGACTTTGTCAAAAGCCTTCTGAAAATCCAAATACACTACATCTACCGGTTCACCTTTATCCACATGTTTATTAACCCCTTCAAAAAAATGAAGCAGGTTTGTTAGGCAAGACTTCCCTTGGGTAAATCCATGTTGACTGTGTCCCATTAAATCATGTCTTTCTATATGCTCTACAATTTTGATCTTGAGGATAGTTTCCACTATTTTTCCCGGCACTGAAGTTAGGCTCACTGGTCTATAGTTACCCGGATCACCCCTGGAGCCTTTTTTAAATATTGGGCTTACATTGGCCACCCTCCAGTCTTCAGGTACAATGGATGATTTTAATGATAGGTTACAAATTTTAACTAATAGGTCAGAAATTTCATTTTTGAGTTCCTTTAGTACCCTGGGATGCATACCATCCGGTCCAGGTGACTTGCTACTCTTTAGTTTGTCAATCTGGCCTACTACATCTTCCAGGTTGACAGTGATTTCGTTCAGTTCGTCTGACTCATCACCCCTGAAAACCAACTCCTATCCCATGACTTTTTAGTTTACGTAGAAGCCTCTCATGAGGGACTTTGTCAAACGCCTTCTGAAAATCCAAATACACTACATCTACCGGTTCACCTTTATCCACATGTTTATTAACCCCGTCAAAAAAATGAAGCAGATTTGTTAGGCAAGACTTCCCTTGGGTAAATCCATGTTGACCATGTTCCATTAAATCATGTCTTTCTATATGCTTTACAATTTTGTTCTTGAGAATAGTTTCCACTATTTTTCCCGGCACTGAAGTCAGGCTCACTGGTCTATAGTTACCTGGATCGCCCCTGGAGCCTTTTTTAAATATTGGGGTTACATTGGCCACCCTCCAGTCTTCAGGTACAATGGATGATTTTAATGATAGGTTACAAATTTTAACTAATAGATCAGAAATTTCATTTTTGAGTTCCTTCAGAACCCTAGGATGCATACCATCCGGTCCAGGTGATTTGCTACTCTTTAGTTTGTCAATCTGGCCTACTACATCTTCCAGGTTCACAGTGATTTCGTTCAGTTCGTCTGACTCATCACCCCTGAAAACCATCTCCGGAACTGGTATCTCCCCAACATCCTCATTTGTAAACACGGAGGCAAAGAATTCATTTAGTCTTTCTTCAATGGCCTTATCTTTCCTAAGAGCCCCTTTAACCCCTATGTCATCTAATGGTCCAACCGACTCCCTCACAGGTTTCTTGCTTTGGATATATTTAAAAAAGTTTTTATTATGAGTTTTTGCCTCTATGGCCAATTTCATTTCAAATTCTCTCTTCGCCTGTCTTATTAATGTTTTACACTTAACTTGACAATGCTTATGTTTTATCCTATTTTCTTCAAATGGCTCCTTCTTCCAGTTTTTGAAGGATGTTTTTTGGCTAAAATAGCCTCTTTCACCTCACCTTTTAACCATGACGGTAATCGTTTTTCCTTCCTTCCACCTTTCTTAATGCGCGCAATACATATGGACTGTGCCTCTAGGATTGTATTTTTAAACAATGTCCATGCCTGTTGAATACTTTTAACCTTTGCAGCTGCACCTTTCAGTTTTTTTCCTAACTATTTTTCTCATTTTATCAAAGTTTCCCTTTTTAAAATTTAGTGTTAGAGCTGCAGATTTACTTATTGTTCCCATTCCAGTTATTAGTTTAAATTTGATCATGTTATGATCACTGTTGCCAAGTGGCCCCACCACCGTTACTTCTCTCACCAAATCTTGCGTTCCACTAAGAATTAAATCTAAAATAGCTCCCTCTCTTGTTGGTTCCTGAACCAATTGCTCCATGAAGCAATCATTTATTACATCCAGGAACTTTATGTCTCTAGCAAGTCCTGATGTTACATTTACCCAGTCAATATTGGGGTAATTGAAATCTCCCATTATTATTGCACTGCCAAATTGGTTTGCTTCCCTGATTTCTCTTAGCATTTCATCATCTGTCTGACCATTTTGTCCAGGTGGACGGTAGTATACTCCTATCACTATACTCTTACCCAACACACATGGGATTTCTACCCAAAGTTGCACCAATAGCTAAGATTTTATTTTTCAATAATAGGAAATGCCTCCTACGAGCCTGAGTGGTTCTTTAGACATCTGGAAATAGAAAAACCCTCTGACCATAAAATGAAACATCTTTACTCCTGAAAAACTTCTGAAACATCAAATCCTTTTCTGGTTCAGAGCAAAATGAGACAAACAGCAGAGATTATTTTAGTTATTACATCTACTGACTCTTCTAGGAAAGTAGTAATTCCTGGACTAGAAACTACCTCTTCATTTTCCCTCTGATCTAAATTTATACTACCTTTCTGCTTAAGGAAATAAAAGATGTTTTATATATTGGGAATAATATTCTCATTATAAGACAACATTTCTTTAAGAAATTTCTTGAACATCTGAAAAGGAGAAAGTAAACGAGTATAAGGGAAATTAACTAAAAACATTTTTTGATCTTAATAGATTTTCAACATTTTCCATTTCAGTATGGAGTAACAAACTATCCTTAATGTGCATATTCTCAGCATTTGCATCAGTTGAACTCTAGAATTCAATGTTAAAACAGATGCTTCTAACTCAGAAAATTTCTTACTATATTGTTCAATCAAAGAACTATTAGTATTAACTAAGGAGGAGAGATGAGCATTTACTTGAGATACATTGGAATCTAACCTAACATCCTCCAGAAATCTGTGAGTGTAACATTAATAGGCTCATGCAGACGTTGTTGTGCTATATCCATATTAGTTGATAAAACAAGTTAACTCACAGATCCACAGATTGAGAAGTCTCTAATGGGGGCTCACATTCATTCTGGTGAGAATTTGACAACTCTTCTGGTTGATTATCTTCACCAGATAGGCCCCCAATGGGCTGTAGAGGAGAAGTACCAATGCCAGGACTCAGAGAAGCACTAGACGTGCCTACAATGCAGTCACTATTTGGGTATTCACTACCTCTAATCAGGTGACCATCCATAGAGCCGCAATTAAGCTGGATAGTTGGAGAGGAGTTGAAAATTCTGGCGTTTTTAGTGTGCTGCAAGGCTGGTAGCCACGAATTGATGACGTCGCCCACACCAGAGTCTGGGATGTGTCCAGCAGTCCGGGGCAGGCAGGATGGAAAAAAAAAACCAGCTTCCAGGCTCTCAAGGAGGGGTGGAGAGGCGTCCTACACGCTCCTCTATTCTTCATAGCTCCCCTGAGAGTGAGACTGTTGTGACAATAAATTCATCAATTTCAGCATGGAAAAGGAGTCTGAAGAAATCAACTTCAGTAGTTCCAGTTGTCCATTTGAGTTAAAGGCATCCCTGAATAATAAATTTTAATGTTTGAGGCTGAGAACGCTTGCCCATTTATTTGTGCTGCCATGTGTTTATAATGTATGTAAAATTAATTATTTTTATGTGATAATCTTGTTTGTTTAGCTATGATGAACACCTTGTTTTGTAAATCATCTTGTGAGTGGTGTACGGCTAATTAAATAAATAGATGAAATGAGCTCTGTACAGCAGAACAGAAAATGACAATCTCTGATGTTCTTGCTATATATTATTATTATTAGATTTATATTTCCTCAAGGGTTTTTTTCAAAAAAACTGAGTATGGCTTTTTGAGATTATACAGGTAGAAATCAACTGTCTCTCTAAATGGCATAGTCAGCCATATTCAGTCGTTATCCAGCTAAATGCTATCACTAGAATAACGCTGGAAGCAGCTGGGATTGCATTGCTCTGTGCTCCCGGTGGAAGAACCGGTCCAGTTAAGATACCGGGTACGTGGGAGGGACGGTGTCAGTTGGCCGGGGGGTAGGGGAGGGGGGTGTTAGGGGTCAGTAGATTGGGTTTAAGTTTTTTATTTAGTGGGAATGAAAGAATGAGGAAGGGCCAGGCCCGGCTTTGTGGTTTACTTTTTACTTGTACCTGATGAAGAGATTGGGAGAGGGGCTGGGGCAGCAGTTGACTGATACTCGGGAGGGAGTTTCGGACCAGGAGGCCTACAATTTTAATGTTTTTATTTTAGTAAAGAGCACTAGTTACCTGGATATCTTTTGAAGATATTCAGGTAAGTAGCCAGTTATCCGGCCAAATTTAGGCCTAATTGGCCATATTTAAATTCTGGCCAGTTAGGCCTAAACTTACTTGGCTATATGTAGCCGGATAACTTTATAGTTGCATATTCAGTGGGACTTTTTTCCTTAGTCGGATAACTTTTCCACTACCTGGCCTAATGAATATTGGCCTCCAAGAGTTTCCACCTAGTAAATTAGATTTACTATTATTATTTATTTTTATTTATTTCGAATTTCTTCTATACCGATAGCCGTTTGCACATCGTATCAGTTTAAATACAACTAAGAACTTTTGGGCAAGGCCCTTACATATTACTGTAATAGTTTGGTTAAAAATGCACATGGTTCCTTGCTCTCCATTTATTCTAAGGGGAACAAAGAACCTTTCCTCCTACATTGATTCCATGTATTTTTCTCCTCTCTGTCTCCAGTTTCCTGGGATCTTTTAAACTTGTGTTTTAGTTGGATTACTTCTCCAACAGTCCATTACCAGTACAGTTGATTGTTTAGTCAGAGAGAGGAGAGCT
This sequence comes from Rhinatrema bivittatum, assembly GCF_901001135.1. Classification (NCBI taxonomy): domain Eukaryota; kingdom Metazoa; phylum Chordata; class Amphibia; order Gymnophiona; family Rhinatrematidae; genus Rhinatrema; species Rhinatrema bivittatum. Next base: position 155,702,680 of record NC_042617.1, read on the forward strand.
CAGGAAAACAAATTCCATCTGACCTGATCATAAGTTGGGCCCACTGATCTAAGGCTTACAATTTTTGTAAGGAAAATTTCCTACATTGGCAGGTCAACCTGAAGGAACCTGTTTAAAAGAATGGTGTGGTAGAATAGGGTGTTCTTAGAAAGAGATGTGATTCCCAGTTTTATTCCGACGCTGAGCTTAGAGACATAATGTGGGTGTTCTCTGACCACTGATGTTGGCCATGTCTTTTTTTTTGTTCCTAATTCTCCACAATTCTGTAGGAAATCATTTCTGCACGGCAAAAGAAATAATTGAAGAAATTAAATCATTAATGTCTGAGAAGCAAGGGTTGGAGCAACTGCACAAAGAATTGTTACTACTAAGTACCAAAAATGACCGAAAATTGGAGAAAATTAAAGAAGATCACAGCAGACTGAAACAAGAAGTAGAACAGGGGGAGGCTGCATTTGGTAAGTACTATACAAGCTGTTGGATAGTTTATGTATTTTTATGTGCTGTATACAAATAATCATTCTGCTTGATTTGAAAGTCATCAGTCTGATACGGCATTTGTTGTTATATACTGCTGGTGGGGTACACAGCACAATACAAGATAAACATGGATACTTTAATACAAACATACATTGAATAAAATAAGGCATGTGAGTACAATAGTTAAAAGATTCCCCTACTTTGAAGAGCTTATAATCTTACAGGGAAGAATGAGAGAGACATAAAACATTAAGAATAAGGGGTTAGTATTAGAATACAGAAAAAATAATGTCATTTATAGAGTATGTTGAATGCCTCCTCTGAAAAAATGTGTTGTCAAGGTGGGACTTGAAGTTGGAGAGAGGAGATCTGGCATATTATGGATGCGTCTGTTGGGTTGATGCTCCAAACAAGGGGGTCAGCAAGGGAAAAGGCTTAGAGAGGATACTAAGGGGATTAATCACACCTGGAAGAAAGGGTGTATTGAGAAATGAGGATTAAGATGTAAGGAGGAAGAGAAGAGTGCAGAACATAGTCCTGGGGGAATTCTGCACTACTGAAGAATGCAGAATTTGCACAGAATTCCTTTCCTGCACAGCTGTGCAGAAATTCCATTTTCTGCGTAGAATTTGGTAGGCTCCGGTGTGCTGTGAGTGGAGGCTGTCCCGCATGCAGGGAAGAAGGAGCAGGCACCGGTGAGAGTGAGTCTGTGTGTATGTGTAAGATTGCGAGCCTGGGGGGTGAGAGAGAGCATGTGTGAGGGTGTGTGGGTATGGGTGCTAGAGAGAGGGAGCCTATGTGAGGAGATTGTGAAGGAGTGTGTATGTGTATATGTGAGTGATTGGAGACTGGTGTGTGTGTGAAAAAGGAATTGTGTGTATATGAGGGTGCTTGTTTGTGAGAGAGGAAGAATGTGTGAGAGTGTATATGTATAAGAAAGAGACCTTATGTGAAGGGATGTATGTATATGTGAGAGAGAGCCTATGTGAAGTGATGTATGTGTGTGTGAGAGAGAGAGGGAGCCTATGTGAAGAGATGTGTGTGTGTGTGAGAGAGAGAGAGGAAGCCTGTGTGAAGGGATGCGTGTGTGAGAGAGAGGAAGCCTGTGTGAAGGGATGTGTGTGTGAGAGAGAGGAAGCCTGTGTGAAGGGATGTGTGTGTGAGAGAGAGGAAGCCTGTGTGAAGGGATGTGTGTGTGTGAGAGAGAGGAAGCCTGTGTGAAGGGATGTGTGTGTGTGAGAGAGAGGGAGCCTGTGTGAAGGGATGTGTGTGTGTGTGTGTGTGTGTGTGAGAGAGGGAGCCTCTGTGAAAGTGTGTGTGTGTGTGTGTGAGAGAGGGAGCCTCTGTGAAAGGATGTGTGTGTGTGTGAGAGAGAGGGAGTCTGTGAAGGGGTGTGTGTGTGTGTGAGAGAGAGGGAGCCTGTGTGTAGGGTGTGTGTGTGTGTGTGAGAGAGGGAGTCTGTGAAGGGGTGTGTGTGTGAGAGAGAGGGAGCCTGTGTGTAGGGGGTGTGTGTGTGAGAGAGAGAGGGAGCCTGTATGAGTGGTGTGTGTGTATATGCGAGAGAGAAGGGAGCCTGTATGAGGGGTATGCGTGTGTGTGAGAGGAAGAATGTGTGTATGTATAAGAAAGAGAGCTTATGTGAAGGGATGTATGTATATGTGAGAGAGAGCCTATGTGAAGTGATGTGTGTGTGTGTGTGAGAGAGAGAGGGAACCTATGTGAAGTGATTGTGTGTGAGAGAGGGAGCCTATGTGAAGTGATGTATGTGTGTGTGTGTGAGAGAGAGAGGGAGCCTGTGTGAAGGGATGCGTGTGACAGAGATAGAGGAAGCCTGTGTGAAGCGATGTGTGTGTGTGTGTGAGAGAGAGAGGAAGCCTGTGTGAAGGGATGTGTGTGTGAGAGAGGGAGCCTGGTGAAGGGATGTGTGTGTGTGTGTGAGAGAGAGGGAGCCTCTGTGAAAAGATGTGTGTGTGTGTGTGAGAGAGAGGGAGTCTGTGAAGGGGTGTGTGTGTGAGAGAGAGGGAGCCTGTGTGTAGGGTGTGTGTGAGAGAGAGAGGGAGCCTGAGTGGTGTGTGTGTATATGTGAGAGAGAAGGGAGCCTGTATGAGGGGTGTGTGTGTGTGTGTATGAAGAGGGAGAGTCTGGGTGAGTATGTGTGTGTGTGCGAGAGAGAGAGAGCCTGTATGAAAGGATTTGCGATAGAGAGTGAGGGAATCTGTATGAGAGTGTGTGTGCATGCACGCTAGAGAGAGGGGGCCTGTATGAGGGGATATGTGTGTGTGAGAGAAAGAGAAGGAGTCTGTATGAGGGGGTGTATAGGTGCACAGGGAGCCTGTGTTTTTGTGTGTGTGTGAAAGAGAGAGAAGGACAGAGGGGAGCTTATGTTAGGGGCAGTACGGAGAGAGAGGTCAAACTCTGGGAATGGAGATAGAATGGTAGGGATTGAGTCTAGAGGGGGAGGGGAGAGAGAGTGGCAGGTGAAAGAGTTGGGGACCTGAGAGGGCAAAGAGATAGGAGACTGGCCAGGGGAGTAGGGAGAGAGGTTGCAAGATACTCTTACAGTGAATTTGTAGGGAAATTCTGCCCAAAATATTTAAAACTCTGCCTCTTTAAGTGATAACCTTTTTCTGTATTACACTTTAAATTAATTACTGAAACTGTCATGTATATTGTGTTATGTTGCCCAATATGAAGTTTGCATAACTTTAAGTTTTTGTATGCAGAATTTTAATTTTTTTTGCACAGAATTCCCCCATGAGTAAGAACCATGAAATGGAGAAGCTTGAGTTTAAATTTTGCAGCAGATAAGGAAACTGGTAGAGAGACATAGATGGGATATGTCAAATTCACTTTACTGTCTGACTTGAAATTCTTACTAGTAAACCGAGAACCATGGATCATGAAACCCTAAGGAATTGATATTACAGAAAAGAGAGAGAAACAGGGATGAAGTCTGAGAATCCGAGGGTGAAGATTTAAATTGAGTGAGACAGGAGGTGATAGTAGGATCCAGTGCTTACAACTGAGGAAAATAAGAAAGCATGTCAGGTGTACACAAAGAGCAAACAGAAGTATGGCTCTGGGTGTACACTTGCAAAAAATGCTGTAAAAATGCTGAAATGGTTCCTTTTTTAGCTTGTCCAGACAGATTTCAGTTTATAAGAATTAACTTTACATCTAGAAGTGAAGGCAGAGGAGGATGGAAAATCGTGCAGATATTTCTATGTAGTTGAGTTTATAATGGTATGATTGTCGGCAGACATGAAAGAAAGCATTGTCCTTCCACCATGGTAGCGCAGAGAATGCAGATTTGGAAACATGATCTGAATCTAAAATAATTTGAATAACTGAGCCTTTTGTTCTCCCAGGACAAGCAGGATGGTAGTCCTCACATATGGGTGACGTCACCAGGCGGAGCCCTATTACGAAACACTTTTGTCAAAGTTTCTAGACACTTTGTCTGGCACACTAAGTGCACTGAGCATGCCCAGCATGCCATGATCCCTGTGTCCACAGGGGTCTCCCTTCAGTCTCGTTTGTAGCAAAAAGTGTGAGCGAAAAAATAAAATAAGAAACATAAGCGGACCCAACTCTGCGGGGTGGCGGGTGGGTATCGTGAGGACTACATCCTGCTGTCCTGGGAGAACACCTGTTACAGGTAAGCAACTCTGCTTTCTCCCAGGACAAGCAGGATGGTAGTTCTCACATATGGGTGATTAGCAAGCTACAGGCTGACTCATATTACAACAGGCCAATAGCAGACAACTCGTGCAACAGGAACAATAATTGTGGTGCTATTGGCGAAGATGAGGTAGCCTGAAATCACAGCAGGTGGTTGTGGAAGGAGTTGGGGATGATACAGGAAGAAAGTTTTTCAAGACAGATTGGCCAAAGGCAGAGTCTTGATGGACTTCCTTATGTAAATAGTAGAGGGCTGCGAATGTGTGAAGAGAGCTCCATGTCGCAGCCTAGGAAATGTCGGCAATTGGTACTGAACGATAGTGTGCAACTGATGTTGCCATGGTCCTTACAGAATGTGCCTGCACTCACCCCTAGAGAGGAAGGCCTGCTGCGTCATAGCAGAATTCGATACAGTCTGCTAGTCAGTTGGAGAGAGTTTGTTTGCCCACTGGGACTCACAGCTCATCTTTGTCAAAGAAGGAAAGAGCTGGGTGGATTTTCTATGGAGTGCAGTGCGGTGTAGGTAGAATGCAAGTGCACGTGGAAAAGGTGTGGAAAACCCCCTCACCCTGGTGAGAGAGAGGCCTTGGGAAAAAGTGGGCAGATTATAGACTGAGTAAGGTGAGAGGCTGTGTCCACCTTAAGAAGAAATTTAGGGTAAGTACAGAGGACCACTCAGTCACGGAGGAACCTAGTGTCAGTTGAGTATGCAACAAGGGCTTGTAACTCACTGACCCTTTTAGCAGAAGTAATGGCTACGAGGGAAAGAATTTTCCATGTTAGAATTTTATAGTAATGCAAAGGCTCGAATGGGAAACGTATGAGGCTTGTAAGCACTAAATTTAGGCCCCATTCCGTAACCGGTGATCGTAGAGGAGGCTTAATTTGTAGAGAACCCATGATAAGCCAACTCATAAGAGGTTGAGCCATTAATCAGGCATCCCCTACTCCCTGGTGGTATGCTGAGCTGGATCTGAGGTGTATCTGTGCGGAGGATGTCTGGGGACCAGAATCCGAAAAGTATCCTAGATAGCCTAATAGAGATGGAGTGGGGAAGAAAAAAAGGGGCCAATACCTTTTTGTGCACACCATTTGGTAAAACTTGCCCATTTCGAATGGTAAGATTTACATGTGGAAAGTTGTCGTGAAGCTACTACAAGTACCTGAGAATATCAATGAATCCATGTTATGAGATTGACCTGTGGGCAGGCGAATCGGTTATTGGAGTGATAGGTTGAGAAGTATGGGGAAACATACTTGTCGAGGCCAGTACGTAGTTATGAGAATCATTAAAAACCTGTCCTGTTGTAGCATCACGAGAGTTTTGGCTATGAGCGGTATCGGAAGAGACGCATATAGGAGGCCTTTGTTGCAGGGGCGAGCAAAGGCATCCATGGTAACGCACTTCGATGCATGTGTAGGGAGTAGAATCTGTCCAGTCTGTGGTTCTATTTGGGCGCAAGAGGTTGATGGTTGGTTGACCTCAGTGCTATAAGATTTTGCTCGCTACACATGGATTCAGAGATCACTCGAGAGGATGGAGACATCAATTGAGATGGTCTGCTAATACGTTCGGTATGCCTGTTAGATAAGTGGCCTGGAGATGCATGGATTGTGCAAGGGCCCAGGCCCAGAACTGCGTGGCTTCCTGGCAGAGCAGTTAAGAGCTTGTGCGTGCCTGTTTGTTTGAATACCACATTGCCACCTTATTATCTGTCTGTATCCACAAAGTTTTGTGTGAGAGGCAGTGTTTGAAGGCATAACGCATGGCTCGAAGTGAGACTTTTCATGGAGTGGAGTAGACGCATTTTGAGTTTGGATGGTGTCTATTCAAGCTCTCCAACCCAAATTTGATGCGACTGTGGCCAAGGTCTTCTGAGGATTTGGTACTGGATCGGTGATATGGATCATGGACGAAAGCAGTTGAACAGCTTAGAGCTACTGAATTTTGAAATCCACTGAGTTTTTCTTATGACTAGTCTGGCCATAGGAGTGACGTGGATAGTGGAAACCATGTGGCCCAGCAATGAAAGAATTGATGAGCTGAGGCTATGTTGCATGCGCGCAGAGATATGGAGAATTTGACAGGATGTCTGCGCGGTTGTTGAGCAGGAAGGCCGTTGTAACTGTAGTGCCCAGAATTGCTCCATATGGGATTTATGGTAGTTGATCATAAATCCCAGCCAAATTTAGTAGATTTATAGTGAGGTTTAGAGAATTTAGAGTTCCTTGCTTGGATTGACTCCTTATTAGGCAGTCGTCAAGGTAAGGAAAGGTGTAAATGCTGTTGTTCTTTGTAGATAAGTGGCAGTCACTGCTAGGCATTTGGTGAAATACACAAGTTGTCAAAGGTAGTTCGAACGGCAGAACTTGGTATTGAAAATGTTGTTGACTCACTATGAAGCGTATAGAAAGCCCAGAGGATAAAGGCAAGCCACTCGTTGTAGTAAGGGAAGCATGGTGGCGAGAGACACCATTCTGAACTTTTCTTTCTGAAGAAATTTGTTGAGATTTCTGAGGTCCAGGATGGGCGGAGATCGCCTGCTTTCTGTTGAAAGAAGGAAATAGTGGGATTAAAATCCTCCGCCTTGTGTCCGGGGAACGGTATCCCAAGCCCTGGTCCTCAATGGGATGGCCGGTCTGTTGTCTGTTGTCACACTGGAGCGTGAGCAGTAAAAGGTCCTTCTAGCATCCCTTTCTGCTGTGCAAGAAATGTAGAGAGCTGTCTCAGGGTCTCACGGTGGTCTTGCAATTGAGGCACTGTCTGCTGGACCTTGTTCATGGCAGATCAGCTAGGGATCATGGCATGCTGGGCCATACCCAGTGCACTCAGTGTTCCGTAATAGGGCTCCGTCTGGGTGACGTCGCCCATATGCTGTCCTGGGAGAACACCTGTTACAGGTAAGCAACTCTGCTTTCTGATGTGTTTGTAGGACAGAAATAAAAATAGCTAACCCACAGAACTAAGGGGGTTATTTTCTAAAGGTTTATTGCGTGCGTTAGGGCCTTATTGAACGCGATAGGATGTAAATGACTGGGAGGGGAGGAGTTGGGGCGGGGAGGGGGAAGAGTCGGCCATGGCACCGCTGCCGGCAATAATGTGAGGAACAGTCTCGCCGGTAGTAGTGCGACGAATAGCACCACCTTTTACGGTGGTGCTATTTGCGTGAAAGGCTGCAGCCGGCTGTGGTGCGAATGGCTGCGGCCTTCTCCCCGCCCTCTTTTTCGCGGGATTTTTCATTCCGTGAGGAATGATGAATCCTGGCCTAAGCTGGTTGAGAGGAACAGTATTTTTTCTGCAAGTTTGTAGATGTGGTTTTAAAGTAGTCAGAAAAGTTTTTAACACTCTTATATTGAGTGTGAGTAAGGAAGCCAGATGCAAAATAGTTGAGTTTGTGTCTCACTTTTGCAAGTAGATTGTAAAAGAGAAGATGAACTAATTCTTGAAAACAGGAAGTCTGCAAGTAGGATTTAGATATAAAGATTAGTATGGTTTAGTGAGGGAGGTTTATTGAGTGATGCACAATGAAAGGATAAAATTCCATCTGACTCAGATGAATTCCTTAATTGGTGTCGCAAGCTAAATTGAGCATTCAGGTTGGTTTGAAACCATGACTGGCTGGAGCAGAGAGCATTAATTCCCTAAAAATATTGTTAATTCTTCTGAATTTTTGTGTTTTTAGCAATATAAAAAAAAAAACCTGAAAAGGAAACACAAAGCATGCGCACACACACTTCTGAACAGGTTATTTAGTATTGACCCTGTCTTGGATTTAGGTTGCCCATGTTGCCGCAGGCATTCTCTTTGTCCAGACAGGAAATTAACTGCTGGTGAAAAATCTTTTCATCTGGGAATGCTTATGCAAAGTTACTCTTCTATGGTTTTGAACTTTCACAAGGTTAACCATGAACGAATAATGTAATCTTCTGCACTGGTGACTGTTCTCATTTGTGATATCAATACTGTAGCTAGATCATATAGTTCAGGTGATTCCATTTTGAGCAAGGCATTTTTGATGCTAAATGAAGCAGAGAAACAACATTTTAAAGTATTCTTTAAGAGAAAAAAAAATTCCCTGGAATGGAGAATAGGTTTGCTGTCCTGTATAGGTGTTGAGAAGAGTATCTTAAGTGATCATAAAGTATAAAGGCTGCTAAAAAAATAAAAATCCCAAACAAAAGCAAGTCTTGATTGTTGGCAAAGAACAGGAAAAAATGTAGAGACCAGAATGAAAATTCTGTAGCAAAGGTAAAACCAGAGCTAAGGTTCCTTGTGTTGGTAGGAAGAAGACAAAGGGGGTCCTCCTTGGTTCAAAATAATTTTGCTACAGGCACAGAATGAGAGAGAACTTTTTTTTTATTTTAAACACCCATAGGATGATTACATTGAGAGCTGCAATGCAAGCTTTTGCACTTAGGCACCCATTACCTAGCATATGAGATTATAGCCTGGAAATTAATCTTATTTTGTTCATGTCTGTGCATATGGAAATAAAGCTGAAGAGCTGTGTGCTAAGGATTACACACAACCCTTAGGGAAACTATGCCTCTGGGAGTGAGCGGCCACTTACATCAGTGATGTTGGATCTTTGTTTTTGTTTTTTTTGTTGCTTAGACATTAAGAGGGGCAGTCTTCTATAGCCTGGGTTGTGTGTAAAGTCTGCTGGCTATTTCAGCTCACATACGTTGCTTCCTTTTGAAAAATGCACGTATATGCTAAAGGTGTCTGGGTACCTTGCCCCTGCTGTTTTTGTGGGTGGCTGAATTGGGGGAAAAATAGCATGCACACTTTTGGAAATCCCATGCGTGCACTCTGTTTTCATCCCCAATCCAAACACATCTGCAGGAATGCCTCCCTGTAAGATAGCTAGAAGTACGAGCCTCATGGCAGCCACTTTTGAGGAGGGCAATTTTCAGTCAGGCTATTTTACCCAGGTAAGTATCTCTTTAAATGGGTTAATACCTTTGAAAATTGTCCTCTAGGAACGTATGTTGGCCAGGATCCAAATGAAAAATGAAGTTTTAAAACTAAAATATGGGAGCTGTTCAGAGAGCGTTTTTAAGAAGCCTCAGTTTCAGCATGGCCACTAAGGTTTCACTCTGTTCTTAAACCAGGCTAATGGATGTTGCCATTTACCCTTCCAGATGATGATTTTTCATGGCTGCTAAGCTTCAGACTGCACAGATTTTTTTTGTTGATGTTGTTACTTATAGTACCAGTTAACAAATTTTGCCCATACAGTTTGCTTTACAAAAAACATAGGTAGTGTCTAGTGTGTATCATTTGGGGCAGAATGCATGAGAAAAACAGAAGGGAAGGAAATGAAAGGGTGAAAACAAAAGAAAGCTCAATATGATGATGGAAGGAAATGAGCTGTGTATAATGCTAAACTAGGGGGCAAAATGAAGAAAAAAATATTATAAAAGTATATTCATTTACACAACACAATACACACTTTTAAAGTAATTGATCAATCTGTATCTCCCTTCTTTCACAGACTGACACAGCTTGCCTTTTGTCCAAGTAAGGCTCAGGAATAAATGCTGTGTTAAGTTGCCTTCACTGTTGCATGAAGTAACTGTCATTAAATGAGAATTTTGAACATCACTCCAACCACCCCTCTTCCTCTATACTTCCTGGATAGTGAGGTTTTTAAAGGGTTCTTAGTGTAGAGGGAATGCATTTCAGGACCCTGGTGTACAGCTAACAGGAACCAGACAATCAGGCACAAACTTCATACATCGTACAGGAAAAATTGTTCCAAAGAAATAAAACTTTACTGAAAATAAGTTTCTTCTATGGTCACAGTTTCACCTACAGTATATTTAGCAAGGAATGAGTCATTACACTCTGTTCATGAGATTTCACACAGCCCATGCAGCTCCAAAACCTTTCTACTTACAAAAAATCCTATCAGGATTTGATTCTCCTAAGGATAACTTTTCTGTCTGTCTTCTTTAACTTCCTGTTGTCTAGGAGTTGTAGAAATATAAGGCCCAGAAAAACCTTCTGACTGTGGATATTATGCTGACAATATGGAGTCTCTCTTGCAAAGGTACATGGGATGCTTGACGTTTTTCTCAGCACACAGTGAGAACATGAAAATCGATGTTCTATACAAAACAAACAAGGACAATAAAAGACTGTTTCTGTGAAAAACAAACCTTGCTAGGCACCTGTGAGGCTGGGGTTTATAGCCTAGCCACACACATCCACCTATCAGAGCATTGGTACTTATCAATTAGATGTTTGCCACAAACATTTGCTCAGTGTTTCTCTGGCTGAGAGATGACCTACAGTTTGAAAAAAAAACTTGGATGAGCTGGACCGATGGCATTGATGGTCTTGAAGCTAATCGATGTGCATTAATAAACTAAGAAATGCAGATCGATCCTTTTATAAGCAGGGAACAAAGGGAGAAAAGAGCTTAACATCAAGGCAAGGGAAGAGGAGCCCCATGGACCATCTGAAGCAGACCGATACCTCCCCTGCTATTCCTTATTTTCAGGGCTAAGCAATCCTGGTTCCCCTCGGGTAACCAAAATTGCCCTCCGATCTCTTGCAAGGTGCTATAGTTGCAGAAGCCCAATTGAGTGCAAGACATCAGAAGCAATGAGACCAAATTGTTATGTTTAGTACTAGTGTGAACCCCTGGGCCAAGGTGAGAGGTGTCTCTGCCCACAGGGAGGAGCCTTGAGAGCCTCACCGCCGGTAGGCATGGCCTCTGCAACATCAGACACAGCTGTGGAATAGAGTCTTTATTGCTAGCAGAAAGTAAAGTTCAGAGCAGGGGGTATACCCAATGATGCTGTTTCAGATGAGGATCCGGTAGTGGCCCGCGGAGCGGGGTACGCCAGGAAGTCTTTGCAGTAGTGAAGAACACTCGGACGAGTAGATCCGGTAGTGGCCCGCAGAGCGGGGTACGCAGGGATGAGTCTCCGAGATGGAAATGAGAAAGCATTCCGAGGTGCAGCAAACCTGTAGGCAGGGTATACCAGAGTAGTTCCTTCAGGGAAGAAGCGATAGTGGCCCGAAGCATGGGGTACACCGCAGCGAATCCCAGAACAAGGCTTAGACAGTAGAAGTCCGTAGAAATAGGTACTCACAGGATGTAGTTCCAGGAGAGGTTTGGGGAGCGGAACCGATAGCAGTTTAAGGCAGAAGTTCCCCTGAGGAGCGGATAACCAGAAAAGAGATAGGGCCCCCGAGGAGCGGGTACCCAGAGTGTATCACGCCACGTAGAAACTGGAACCGGAAGTCCAAGTTGCAGAATTCAGCAAGAGGGAACTCCTAGCTAACTCATAGTAGTGAAGGGCCAACTAGCTTAAGTATTGGAGGTGGGTGACGTCATCCAGGAGGGATGCCCCCAAGGTTCCTGCCATGACGTGTACAAGAGTGGCCCATGCGCGCGCGCCTAAGTGATTCCTGGACCAAGATGGCAGTCTGCAGTGCCCACGCCATCCCGGGAATGCCAGGCTGGTCGGCGGTGGTTGGCGGAGGCTGCCATTCGTCCAAGGGATGATGATGCAGCAGTAAAAGAGGTGAGCATTAGTGGTCACAGCCGTCTGCGACCGACTGGTGTAACACGAATAACAGCATTCTTGGCCACTTCTGAGAGAATTCCTAAGCCCAGGCTGCGAACTGGAAGGTTTGACTCTTTAAATTCCTATCTGGGGGCAGTTAGAATCCTTCATTTCTAAGCTCAAGTTTCTTGTTAATTGATATGTTAGTGCCTTGCTTATTTTCTAAGAACAGAATATTTTCCTGTTTGAAATGTACTAATATGTATTCTGCACCTGACAATCATTAGGATTATTATGATCGTTTATTGTAATAGGCTTAATAAAACCCCTAATAAAATATCCATTATCTAAGACAAGCGGAATTGTGGTATTCTCTGATAAACTCAGAATAATCATAAAGGAATTAGTTTATATAAGTTATTATATGCAAATTGCCCTACAGAGACACTACTAACACTCACAATATCTCTCTTCCCGAAACTGTTCTTTCTGCATGGATTAACCTCTTAGCAGATTGATTAGTTGTCCATCAATCCCGCTACCAGACCCCACTGCATGGAGATCCTTGTTCAACCTCATTCTTACGATGCAGGCAAGGCTCCCTTCTCTATTTACTGTTGTACCAGATGAATACTGTGACTGTTCTCATCTGTGAGCTGCCCCAGAAATGAGTGGCCTAGTGTCAGGAGAGCCAAATCCAGTTAGCTGACAGTAGACATCTTCCATCTATTTCAGCCAGGTTGAGCCCTCTGGTGCTGGGGACCATTGTGGCATAAGAAATGGGGGCAGCCCCCCCCCCAATAGGAACAAGGAGTGAAAGACCTGGAATAGAGCGGGAAGCTGGACAAACCAGGAATACAGAGAGGAGAGCAGACAGGAGCACTGATTGTAGAATCTGCAGGCAGTCTTTTGCATTCAAGAATGGAGCCAGAGTATGAGAACCAGAAGATAGGGCCAAACTTTGGCAATTGACAAGCTGAAACTGCCCCCATAAATGCAAGTCTGTATAGGAAACAAGATAGCCACCAGGGCGAAGCCCTTCTATTAACAGTGGAGAGGTTCTCTCCTTGTTCTACATTGGAACCAAGCTCTGTCTGTCTCTGAAGGAGGAAAACTGCTGTTCTTGTTTTCCTCCTGTAAGCTTCCCACTAGAGATCTCGCTAGAATCTCACTAAGGGTCTCTATATCCCTTTTTTGGGAACATTCCATTTTCATCTGAAATCAAAGGGGGGGGGTTTAAAGTTGAGAGAAACCATTATGGTCCCTGCATTATAAGAATACCTAGTTGGTTCCCCAACTAATATTCCTTTGACTTTGTGACTGAGGATAGTGTTATCTCATAGATTTACTGGCAAATCTTTACTGGGAAAGACTTATAATGGCTTCAGTCTGCTTGAAGGGACCACCGCCAGTGACATTGCTGCTGAGGGTGGATTGTACTAATTGCAAAGCTTTCTGGGTACACTCGCTTTACCAAAGCTGCCAACTCATCTGTTGTTGTGATGGTGTGCAGTGTTGACATTTTCACATGATAATTGCTTTAAGAAACATAGCAAAAGCAAATGAATAGAGCACATTGTCCTTAATAATTTATTCCTGTTCCTTTGTATCTTTTCTTCCTCAAAGTACTATGTATTCTGTTTTTTCTCACAGGACAAGCAGGATGGTAGTCCTCACATATGGGTGACATCACAGGATAGAGCCCAATCACTGAACACTTTTGTCAAAGTTTCTAGAACTTTGACTGGCACCTACTGGGCATGCCCAGCATGGCACTAACCCTGCAGCCAGCAGGGGTCCCCCTTCAGTCTTCTTTTTTCCGTGCAGCAGTAGCCACACAGTTAAGGAGCTCCACAGAGATTCCTGACAGGAATTTTCCTCACAGAATTACTAAAAAGTTTCATACCCTACAGGGGTCCCTCCTTCAAATTTTTGACTCTGTGGTACTCCGGTAAGTTTTTACCCGTTTTTGGTCGATTCTCGTCGAGTTTGGCCCTCGCGGCCTGCTGGCCGTCGATCGTACCGTGGCTCGAGTTTTTTCATGGCCATGGCGTCTGGGTTCTGTTGGTGCCCGCACTGTACTCGCACCATGTCCATCACAGACCCTCATAAAGTTTGTGTAATGTGTCTCGGATGTGAGCACGATGTCCTGACCTGCACCAAATGTGCCCTAATGACACCCAAAGGTCGCAAGGCCAGAATGGAGAAGATGGAGCTTCTCTTCCTTGCTCAAACCCCGACGCCGTCTATTGCATCGACGTCATCAGAACCGGCACCATCAACTTCGTGCCAGTATCGACCACCGGCCGGTGACCGTCTGGCATCGACGACTTCTCGGCCTTCAACTACCTCTACTCCCCCTCAGGACCGAGGGGATCGTAGAGAGCGACATTACCATCGAGGGAGCGAAATCATCGACCTCACCATCGTCCGAGCCGCCGTCCAAGAAACCCCATCCAGAAAAGGTACTGACCTTTTCAGTGACCGGGTCACCGAGGCAACCCTGACCCGAAAGAGAATTGGGAGCCGCGACTCCGCCTTTAATGGTGGTACCTCCGGCTATGCCTCTGCCTCCTTCTTCTGTTCCAGAGCCGGGGCTGCTTGCTCCAGGTCTCCGAGAAGAACTGGACCAGATGGTTCAGGAGGCCGTCGACAAGGCGATGCATCGACTTCGAGTTCCTCCGGCACCAACACCGGTACAGATTGCGGAACCGACCATTGACCCGACTCCAGCAGCGTTGGCACCGCTGCTCTTGAGGATGGACGTGCTCATGGCCGCTTTTCCACCGATGGATCCAGGGTCATCAATGGCTCCGGTGCCCTCCCTGCTGCTTTGTTATCGGGAGGAGAATCACCGTTCCACATCCCTCCATCGAGAGTCCTACCGATGCCCCAGCCATCGATGCCGACACGTCCATCGATGCCGATGCATCCGTCGGTGCCACCGGTCCATTCATCGATGCCCTCGATGCCTGCACTGGTGCCTTCGATGCCTTCATCGGTGCCTCCAATTATTCCTTCGATTCCTTCGGAGCCTAGACCAGGACCTTCAGGGATTCCACGTCCCGTCCCCCTAGGACTCCTAAAGGGGCAGATGCCGATCCCTATGATACCTGGACAGATGATTCTTCACCAGACACCGGTGACTTGCCTTCACCACCTTCTCCTTCTGACAGCAGAAAGCGTTCTCCAGAGGACCTTTTCTTCATAAACTTTGTGAAGGAGATGTCTGAATTGGTTCCCTTCCAATTACAGACCGAGCAAGATGATAGGCACCAAATGATGGAGTTGTTGCAATTCCTTGATGCTCCCAAGGTAATCACCTTCATCCCTATTCACCAAGTTCTTCTGGATCTCCTCAAAAAGAACTGGGAACACCCTGGCTCTGTTGCTCCAGTCAACAGGAAGGCTGACACCACTTATTTGGTACAAACAGCCCCAGGTTTTCAAAAATCTCAATTGGATCACCACTCTGTAGTCATGGAATCTGCCCAAAAGAGAACAAAGAGATCAAAATCTCATACTTCCTTTCCCCCAGGAAAGGAGCAAAAATTTCTAGATACCATTAGTCGCCAAGTCTTCCAGGGCTCAATGCTCATCTTTCGGATTGCCTCTTACCAGCTGTATATGACCCAGTACAACAGGGTCTTATTCAAGCAGATTCAAGACTTTGCAGAGTCTCTACCACAGCAATTCCAGGAACAGCTTCAAACTCTAGTAAACAAAGGTTTTGAGGTGGGCAAGCATGAGATAAGATCATCTTACGATATCTTTGACACTGCTACCAGGGTTCTGCAGCTGCCATCTCGGCGAGAAGGTGGGCCTGGCTCAAGTCTTTGGACCTTCGCCCTGAAGTACAGGATAGATTGTCCAACCTGCCCTGTATGGGAGACAATCTGTTCAGCGAACAGATTCAATGAACAGTGGCGGAACTCAAGGACCATCATGGGACCCTGAGACAGCGCTCTCTGATGCCTTCTGATTATGCCTCCAAGCAGCCATTTAGGAAGGATACTAAAAAGTCATTCTTCCATCCAAAGAAGTCCTATCCACCACCGTCTAGGACTCGTTCCATGAGACCTTTCCAAAAGGCCCAGTCTCGTCAGACACGAAAACAGAAGCTGCAAACAGCTCCTCAGCCGGGCCCTGCTTCCGGTTTTTGACTCCTGCATAGAGAGCAGCATCCAGCTTCCACGGCCCCAGATACCAGTGGGAGGTCAATTTGTGCCATTTCCTCAACAAGTGGAACACAGTCACCTCAGACCAGTGGGTCCTCACCATAATCTCTCAGGGTTATCACCTGAACTTTCTCGCCATCCCACCGGACTCCCCACCTCGGCTGACGTGGGGAACATCCGACCACTCACCACTCCTGGAACAGGAGGTCTCCCTCCTTCTCCAGTCCAGAGCAATAGAACCAGTGCCCTACTTCCAACAAAGCCTAGGATTCTATTCCCGGTACTTTCCAATCCCCAAAAAATCAGGCGGCGTTCGTCCAATCCTGGACCTATGTGCCCTCAACAAGTACCTCCAATGAGAAAAGTTCAAGATGGTAACCTTTGGTTCCCTCCTTCCTCTTCTACGAAGAGGAGACTGGCTCTGCTCTCTAGACCTCCAGGATGCATACACTCATATTGCGATAACTCCATCTCATCGCAAATACCTGACATTTCTAGTAGGCCTCAAAACTTTCAGTACCGAGTGCTTCTGTTCGGCCTCGCGTCTGCACCATGAGTTTTCACAAAATGTCTCGTAGTAGTTGCAGCCTTCCTTAGGACTCAAGGTGTTCACATCTACCCCTATCTAGACGATTGGTTGATCAGGGCTCCCACTCAGCAAACTGCTCTGTCGTCCCTACATCTTACCTTACACACCCTGATTTCACTAGGATTTCTCGTCAACTACGACAAATCCTGCTTAGTCCCATCTCAAACCCTATCATTCATAGGGGCAGACTTGGACATCTTGCAGGCAAAAGCTTTTCTACCTTGACAACGAGCTCTCACTCTCATCTCCCTTGCACACCAGCTGCAGTCTCAGCGCTACACGACTGCACGCCGTTTTCTCATCCTACTGGGACACATGGCATCCTCAGTTCAGGTCACTCCAATGGCCCGCCTAGCCATGAGAGACATGCAGTGGACTCTAAGACGACAATGGACTCAATGCATTCAGCCCCTGTTGACCATTGTCCACGTCACCGACTCACTCTGTCAGTCTCTAGCCTGGTGGAAAACTCAGATCAATCTCCTCCAAGGCTTGCCCTTCCAGGCTCCAGACCCTCAAATAATTCTCACCACCGATGCTTCCATTCTCAGCTGGGGAGCCCAAGAGGCCGATCTGCAGACACAAAGATCTTGGTCTCCAGAGAAAGCCAAACACCAAATCAATTTCCTAGAGCTGCGAGCAATCAGATATGCTCTCAGGGTATTTCAGGATTGCCTCTCCAACCAAGTGATCCTGATTCAGATGGACAACCAGGTGGCCATGTGGTACATCAACAAACAGGGAGGGACGGGCTCCTACCTACTGTGTCAGGAAGCTGTTCAGATATGGGCGGAGGCCCTCTCCCACTCGATGTACCTCAGGGCCACCTACTTGCTGGGAGTGGACAATGTGTTGGCAGACAAGCTGAGTCGCACCTTTCAACCGCACGAGTGGTCTCTTAAACCCTCAGTAGCAAACTCGATCTTTCAACAATGGGGTTACCCTCACATAGATCTCTTCGCGACATGTCAAAACCGCAAAGTAGAGAACTTTTGCTCTCTCACTCGCAGCCAACACTCGCAACCAAGAGATATGTTCTCCCTCTCGTGGGCGACAGGTCTCCTATATGCATTCCCTCCACTTCCACTTCTCTCGAAGACTCTCGTGAAGTTACGTCAGGACAAGGGAACCATGATCCTGATAGCAACTCACTGGCCACGCCAAGTGTGGTTTCCAATACTTCAGGATCTCTCCATTCGCAGGCACATTCCCTTGGGAAAGGACCCGCTTCTGATCACTCAAAACGACGGGTGCCTACGCCACCTCAATCTTCAAGCCTTGTCCCTGATGGCATGGATGTTGAAAGGTTAATCCTTCATCTACTTAACCTTTCTGAATCAGTTTCCTGTGTCCTGATTGCTTCACAGAAGCCTTCCACGAGAAAATCTTATTCTTACAAATGGAACAGGTTTCACTCATGGTGTTCTTCTCAATCCCTTGACCCCTTTACCTGTCCAGTCTCGAAGTTTCTGGGCTATCTCTGGCACCTCTCAGAGTCAGGTCTAAAAACTTCCTCCATTAGAATGCATGTTAGTGCGGTGGCCGCCTTCCATAAAGGTGTTGGGGGTGTTCCTATATCAGTACAACCCCTTGTAACACGTTTTCTGAAGGGCTTGCTTCACCTCAAGCCTCCACTGCAACCTCCGGCCCCTTCTTGGGACCTAAACCTGGTTTTGGGTTGGCTCATGAAACCACCATTCGAGCCTCTCCAATCCTGCGAACTTCGCTATCTCACATGGAAAGTGATTTTCCTTTTGGCAATCACTTCGGCTCACAGTGTTAGTGAGTTGCAGGCCCTAGTTACCTATCTGCCTTACACTAAACTTCTGCAGGACCGGGCAGTACTCCACACTCACCCTAAGTTCTTGCCTAAGGTAGTATCGGAGTTTCATCTCAATCAATCCATTATAGTACCTACCTTTTTTCCCAGGCCCCATTCCAATCTAGGAGAGCAGGTTCTGCATACCCTTGACTGCAAACGGGCTCTAGCATTTTACCTAGACCGTACAGCTGCCCACAGGAAAAGCACTCAATTGTTTGTCTCTTTCCATTCCATCAAATTGGGGCAGCCTGTGGGTAAGCAGACTCTCTCCTTCTGGTTGGCGGACTTCATATCCTTTTGCTATCAGCAAGCGGCCATTCCATTTCAAGACCGTGTTAAAGCACACTCTGTGAGGGCCATGGCGACTTCAGTAGCACATCTACGCTCGGTGCTGCTTCCTGACGTTTGCATGGCTGCCACCTGCAGTTCTCTCCAGCCCACTATTGCTTGGACAAGGCCGGAAGACAAGATTCCATCTTCGGCCAATCTGTCCTGCATAACCTGTTCACAACTTGACGTATCAACACCCTTCCGCCTGCCCAGTAGGGTTCAGGATGCCCTCGGCCAAATTTCACCCCAGTCCTAGTGCCGTGCATACTCGGACATCCTCAGCTCGGTACTCACCCATATGTGAGGACAACCATCCTGCTTGTCCTGTGAGAAAGCAAATGTTGCTTACCTGTAACAGGTGTTCTCACAGGACAGCAGGATGCTAGTCCTCACGAAACCCGCCCGCCGCCCCGCGGTATTGGGTTCGTTATGTTTCTTATTTTATTTTTCGGCACTTCATGTAGCTTTTAAACAAGACTGAAGGGGAACCCCTGCTGGCTGCAGGGTTAGTGCCATGCTGGGCATGCCCAGTAGGTGCCAGTCAAAGTTCTAGAAACTTTGACAAAAGTGTTCCATCCTGTGATGTCACCCATATGTGAGGACTAACATCCTGCTGTCCTGTGAGAACACCTATTACAGGTAAGCAACATTTGCTTAATGTTATATTGAAACTAATCCTCACGAACTGCATTATCTGTGAGAAACGGGTACTACTGGATTAAGAATGTTACTTTTTCAACTATATGGTAAATACACAGAAAATATGTATATTTTTTATGCCCAGTGTTTTTCACTTGTTCATCTTTTAAGCTTTATTTAGTGCATAGCCATTGCAGCATGGTAATTTATGTTGCCGCTGCAGTAATGTAGTTCCATATTTGGAATTGATGTCATCTCACTTCAACAGTTTCATGTATGTAGTAATGTAAAAAACAAAGCACTACTTGTTTCAGCGCCATGTTGAAAATACAAAAAACCACTGATTTATAGAACCATGTTTCCAAAACCACAAACTCCTTCAGCAAATGATTACAATGTTCATTTATAATAATATAATCTATATATACGCAAATATACACAATACCAAGAAAACCTGTCCACTCCCTATGTACAAAATTATGCCCTTTTATTATTCTGTTTTATTCAACAAATGATTCACACAATGCTCTGTTCAAACCAACAAATGTTTTCTCACAGTGGAAAATTACATTCTGAAACCATTAAAAATCACACCATTCATGATTACATACCATACTCACTCATAACTACACATCTAATATTGCTCCAAAAAACCCCTCTAAGGTTAAAGAACCTAATTATGATTATTGTCCATACAAAATGTACAATAAAGTTATTAAAGCATCTCTTGTAATAATCCCATTCACCAGTAATTTTCTACTGTTAAAATATTTGTTGGTTTGAACAGAGCCTTGTGTGAGATATTTGTTGAATAAAACAGAATAATGAAAGGGCATAATTTTTAGATAGGGAGTGGGCAGGATTTTTTTGGTATTGCATATGTAAGCATGAGGCTCCATCTGTACATTATATGGGATAAGTGCTTTTTATTTGAATATATGCGCCAGCAATGAGTTTAGGTTGCAGGAGGGAAATGAAGTGCATAGATTATATTTTCTATACTATGCACTTTTTTTTGGTATAGGAAAAAAACACCCACAGAAAAAGCAGGTATAAATATCTGTAGGGTACGTTTTCCCAAGGCAATGTGCAAAGGGAAAATGTGTGCATACTTTTGAATATATATTCAAATAAAAAGCACTGATCCTATATATATAGATATATATATATATATATATATATATATATATACACACATATATATATATACACATATAGGACGATTTTCAGAAACCATTTTCAGAAACCATTTATTGGAGTGTCTGAAAATTGCCTAGGCTTTACCTGGTTAAATGTATGCATGAGTATGAATAGTGCAAATGCTTTTAAATGCAGTGAGTTTAGGTTGCAGGAGGGAAATGAAGTGCATGGATTATATTTTCTACACTATGCACTTTTGTTTTGGTATAGGAAACAATCATCCACAGAAAAAGCAGGTATAAATATCTGTAGGGTACGTTTTCCCAAGGCAATGTGCAAAGGGGAAAATGTGTGCGTACGTTTTGTTTGAAAATGAATGCAAAGCCTGTGGCTAAAATTACCCATGACTTTGCATCAGTGCGCCTTACTTCAAACTATACACCCCACCCATATTTGGGGTCCCTAAATTTTGGGACTCAGATCTAGTAAATGTTTAAAAGGGCCAATTTAGGATCCTAACTCTAAAAGTTAGGAAGGCAATATTTAGCCACTTGGCAGCTCGGCTAGTTAGCCAGTCGTACCACTGAATATAACTGGCAATCTTAAAGTTAGCTGGATATGTTTATCCGGCTTACTTTAGTACAGTCAGTAGCAAAATCAGTGTTAGCTGCATAAGTTTAACTGGCTAATTCTGAATATTTGAGTTATCTGATTAACTTTTGCAACTAACCCATCTCCTTCACAAAATTCCTCCCACCTGCTTCCGGAACGCCCCTATCTATGCAGCTAAGTTCTAGCCGGATAAGTTTCTCAATATGCTGATTTTGCTATTTAGACGGATAATTTGTCAGTTATCAGTCTAAATGGCTTTTAAATATTGATCTCCTTGATCCTAAACCCATTGAAAATTGACCTCTAGAAATCCCTATGGAAACACAGGTCTGCTCACATAGGGGCCAATGTAATAAGGTGCGCTGAAGCTGCCGCGGGTTTGTGTGCGCCTGTACGCGCGTTTGTATGTTCATTTTCCTGCGCAAAGCCCTAAACCAGGGATGTAATAAGGATTTTGTGCATGGGAAAAAAGCATGTACGAATGCGCTTATTGACCCACGAGTTTTCCTGCGCGAATGCATGTAACGCATGGCATGCAAAGGAGGTGATTAGCTAATCATAGGCAATGCAGGGAGCTGTGCTAATGCTAGTGCAGGTTTTTTAATGCAGGTTTTTTACCGCCACAATCAGGGCACAAGTTAAATGTCAGCGCCGACTCATGGGGCCTATGTCGGTGTCTAAACGTCCTGAAAACCACCTAGCTGAGTGCCTATCTTGGAGTCCAAGTGGCCAGCTTAGCTAGGCGCTTTTCTGGGCACCCAATCATATAGATTTGCGACCAACTAAGCGCCGAGCTGAGTGCCTGAGTGGCAAGATTAGCTAGGCACCTTTCTGCCTGGCAGAGCGTCCATATTCACTCCTGACTGAGTGCCTATGTCGGCACCCGAGCATCCAGATTGGTACCCAGCTGAGCACCTATCTTGCTGCTCGTTGAAACGGCAGCTTCAGCTGCACGCGGTAATCAAAACCCATACTTATAACTAGTGCCTGTTTTGCCACGGGTCTTATTATATCGGTCCCAGAGTATGATCTGTCTGGCAGGCTGTGAAGGGAACCTATGAGGCAACAGCCACAGTAGTATTGGTGATGATTACAAAGCTGTGTGGATGGACATGAAAAGGATGAGAAAGGGTATTTATTTTATTTATTTGTTTTTATATACCGGCATTCATGTAAAAACATATCACGTCGGTTTACATCTCAGATTAAGCATCGGTAGGAGTGGTAGTGGGTGGAGGAGAAACCACCTCCTTCTTTTGCCTCCTTCCTTTGCTATAACATTTGATTTGGTCCTGAAGTTTATCACTTTGTTATTTTAGTTTCTCCTAGGACAAGCAGGATGATAGTCCTCACACATGGGTGACATCATGTCTTCTACAGACTCCAGGTTCTAAAACGAATCAAACCTCTCCTATTTTTCCAGGACTTCAGGACAGTTCTCCAATCTTTGTTGTTCGCCAAAATTGATTACTGCAGTGCCCTCCTCCTAGGCCTCCCTAAATCCACCACCAAGCCACTACAGATGATACAGAATGCCGCAGCGAGATTACTGACCAACACCAATCGTGGAGACCACATCTCACCCATCCTCAGAAACCTACACTGGTTACCAGTAAATTTCAGAATCCTGCACAAATCAATCACCTTAATACACAAATCCATCCACCACCAACTTCAATTCGATCTTGAAATCCCCTTCAAACCACACTCCTCCAACAGACCAACGAGAGAAATTCACAAAGGAACCTTGCAATTTCCCCCAACTAAAGCCACATGCCTCACCTCGACTAAAGATCGAGCCTTCTCGATAGCAGGCCCAGATATCTGGAATAACATCCCTGCAGACCTCAGATTGGAACCCTTCCTCTTAACATTTAGGAAAAAACTCAAGACATGGCTCTTCAGCCAAGCCTTCTCTGAACCCCCTGATACTCACTAGCTTGCCCTTACTCTATGCCTGAATGAAGACCTTATTCTCTGCCCATACGATAGACCCTGATACTCCTAAGCACTGTATGCCTTATCTATCTTATCAATGGTATTATATTTATAATTGCTGCCTGCTCTAACCTATCTTTCCGGCTGACTAAGCCTCCAAGTTCTTACTCCCTGTTGAATGTAACTTTGCCTCTTCCACACCATTTGTTGATTTTCGTTAGTTGTCACTACAGTTTCTTTTTTACCCTGTTTGATGTAAACCGATCCGATATGGTTTTATCTATGAAGGTCGGTATAGAAAAGTGTTAAATAAATAAAAATAAAATCATCAGATGCAGCCCAGCATGGTAAACTTCTGTCAAAGTTTCTAGACCTTTGACTGGGACACTGAGCATGTCCAGCATGCCACTATCTGGACAGCCATCCGGGGTCCCCCTTCAGTCTTTTTCTTTCCGCAGTGCTGTTGCCTCCCGGTTGTGGAGCTGTGCTCTGTTTTTTCAGAGTTTTCATCTAGTTTTTTCGGTTTTTCATCGCATCCGCACCAGGGTCCCTCTTCCCTAGTCAGTAGGGCAGTGTGGCAAGTTTTTCTACTTTCTTTGCAATCTGTTCTGGGGGGGGGGGTTTGGAGTCGGTATCCACCATGCACCAACCATTTGCTGGCCCGAAGCATAGCTTCCTACGGTTTTCGTCGTGTCCCCAGTGCTTGCGGACCATGTCTTTGAATGATCCGCATGAAGATGTATTCTTTGTCAGGGTGCATTGCATGATGTCTGGAGTTGCTGGTTCTGCAACCAGATGACCCCAAAAGGTTGTCGGGTGCATTTGGATAAAATGAAAAAAGCTTTTTTGCTCCAGGAAATTGGGGCCATCCACACTGGCATCCGGCGCATTGATGCCACGGGGGCGGGGTAGCCCTTGGACACCAAGCCATTGCTGTCCACCCCCCTCCGGGTCCCCTTTAGAGACGGGCGCCAGGGTTCGACCGTTGTCGGTGTCCTCAGGGAAAGACCGGGCCAAGCACCGTGGGAGATCGAGGAAGCACCAGCACCGGTTCCAGGAAGGCACTGGCATCGGCTGTGTTGCTCCTGGGGCAGCCTCGCGGAGATGAGGCTTCGCCCTCAATCGAGCCTGGGAGTCCAAGGCGCTCCCGTCCGATGCCCATTATGTATTTATTATGTATAATTTGTTAATATGTTTAATATTAACAAATATTATTACGTTAATTGTTTCTCCCCAGTTCCTTTCTCAGCTTCTCTCTTCCTCAGGCTCCCTTACAGCCCTCCTCCCTGACTGCAACTCCCCTCTTGCCACCTGTTATCCCCTGCCCTGTTCTATGTATTTTCCATCTTTTGTTTGATGAAAATCGATATGATGTATCTACTAATATCGGTATAGAAAAACTGCTAAATAAATAAATATTTGTTTTTGTAATTCTCTGTAACGAGGCTGAAGGGGGACCCCACATGACCGAAATGTAGATAAGGTACCATCAAGTACAACAGTTACCAAATAGAATAATCGCCCTCACCACCCCTCACCGGCTTAGGGATGTTATGCCTATTAATATAACAATTAACACAAATCCAGCTACTAACAAATAACCAGTGAGGTGACTGCCCTTCAATTCTCTGCTCTGTGAAAGTCGGTAAGCCAGCTGTGCGTTCCATTCCATGAATGCTGCTGGCCCGGGATATGGCAATGGTAGCTCTGTAATGGGTGCCGCCACCTCACTTTTCCATGGCTGCCTTTTCTGTCTTCTCCAGGCCACATCTACGAAGACCTGGGTAAACATATTTATTATCAACAGGCCACCCCAGACCATGCGTTTCCAAACATAGCCCCCTTGTATTGTCTTCCCCAGACCACTCTTGCTGTGGTCTGAGAAAACTTTTGCAACTTGCCAACCAATGGTACCAGCTGGTCCCAGGAGCCCCCCTTACTATTCTACTATGTTTTTAGCTTTGGTTGTTGTCTATTATATGCTATTTTTGCTACATTCTACTTTGTGTATTATGGATTGCATCCTGCCTTGTGATTTGCAATCAGAAATGGTGAGTTATACATTTTTAAATGAAATGTGGTGTATTATACCAGTTGCAGCCCCTCTCCCCCAGTAGTAGTTTTTTGCCTCACACAGAGGAAAACAAGTGGAGCACTGATGCTCCCTCCATCTTTGTGGCTGAGCATGTTGGGTATTTTTCTGTGACAGCCAACACTGCTAGAATTTTCAAAGTTAATGGGTCAGCACTGCTGATCTCCTTCATCCTGAGGACAGCACAACTGGCCCCATGAGTTTTAAAAATACTTGTGTGGTGCCTACTGGCTAGGCTGTGACAAACAAAAGATTAATACACCACCTCTGGGGAAACACCATAGTTGTTTGGAGATTCTATCCAGACAGGCAGGTGGGTACATCATTCCTTCCTTTCAAAGAGATACATTATGGTCCCCCTTTTTGCCCCTTCTTTAGAGACAGGAAAGCTGCTTACCTCTCTGCCCCTCCCCTTTTCCCTTTCACAAAACAGAAAATCGTATTGGGTCTTCTCCATACCCCCTGTTCTTTTTACACATAGGGAGGGGATGTTATCACTCAGATCAAATGGATAGGATGTCAGCCCCACTTGCCAGGCCCAATCTTTTTATCTTCCTTTGTGTCTGCTAATTACATACAAATAAAGGTCAATACATAAGCTGTAGCTGATACCTCTTTTAACTGGACTAACTTTACTGATTAGAGATCATAATTCACATTCATTGTAGGCCACTTTATTCTTAATCTTGCTAGGTTATTCTATGCCCCCTTTCTAAACAAAAGAAGAGAGGAGGTAGTGGACTTTGCTAAATTAACATATCAGCTCAAGTTACCAAGATCTTTCCCCTTCCTCATAATGTATAAATCCATCAAGAAATCAGAACTGCAGACAGAGCTTCAGAGACTGTTCAGCAATCAATAAATATTCAGCCTAGCATATGCAGACACATACATAGTCTCAGCTTCGCATATATGTATGTATGTATATATATATATATATATATATATATATATACATACATACATATAGATGCACATAACTGTGTATAATCTTTATTGTTCTTCTATCCCATTTTCCCAAGTAAAGAATCCTTGCATTCTGCCAACAGAGTTTTTTTTGACTAATTCCTGTTTTACAGTAAGATTTTCTCCTGGAGGCATGGGGGTCCCTGCTGTATGCACACTGTTTTGACAAGTAGATTTGGCCAGCCTGGTACCAGAAAGGAGAAAATTCCATCAGCATGCACACAGCCTCATATAAGCATGTGCATAGCCAAAACATATTTTGGGCAGAGGCAATGTTCAGAACCATAGAAATGTAATGCTGATGTTATGATTTCACACCAATAGCTGCATTTAAAGGAAGAAAGTTTGTTTATTCTGGTAGGTCAGTGGTTTAGTGGAGCTCTGAAATCCTGTGTAGACAACCCCGAGTGAGACATCTGAAAAAGCAGCATCCACTAAAGCAGTTTGTTCATCTCTCTGCAGCTACAGAAACAGTATTGATCATCTGCTATCTGTACACATTTTTGTCACTCTGCGACCTCCAGTGCATCTCTGCACCAGAGACTCTCACAGACACGCATGTCACCCCCCTTCTTCACAGATTCAAACTACAGATGTGCATTCATTTTAAATGAATTAGACAATTCATTTCATTCAGAGCGGGAGCGCTCTGAAATGAAGGACATTTTTCTGAAAAATTCGTATTTCAAGTTAGTGCGCACTAACACAAGATTCGGGAACCACAAAAAAAAAAAAAAATCCCGAACCGTGGAAAAAACGAAATTACCCACAGGGGTCCCAAACCAAACCACAAAACGAAAACCAAAAATGATATACATCTCTATCAAACACTATTTTCTCCTTCTTCCTTTCACCCACAGGGAAACCTACTGGATACCCCATACTGTTGCTTCTTTCCACATTTTTGGAGGGGAACATAATCATATCCATAAAAAAAAAGCAAAACAAAACTGGTAGGACAAGTTACCTATGCCATATTTTTTGTGTTTTTTTCCGGTTTCTCTACAAATCAGAAATCCTAATGTCACATTTACCCTAATCTACTTATCCTTTTTTGATGGGAAGGTGTCATACTTGGTAATTTCCAGTAACCATAATTTGACTAGTAAATATACTGGTAGTTTTTCTTTTAATATTTTCAGATTATTTGTTAGAAACATGAATGTGATTATTTCAACTATTTCAAGATAGATTTATCTAATTCAGATCGAAACACAAAACACTGTTAAACTATTTTTGAAAAAGCATGCATTATTGATTTATCAGGCAAGGCTTCCAGTGTAGTCTCTGTTGTGTATTCTACATTTGTGTTGATGGCATGCCGATTTGATAACATGAATTATATCCACTGGTTATCTTTTAGTTTATATTATGATGGTGATAGTGGGGATGGTATTGTAGTCTTGATAAATCAACAGTACCATGACATTTCAGTGCAAGGAATGAAGTGCTAATGAAAGGATGATTGAAACATTGCCAAGTGCCCAAGGACTTGTAGAAATGGGTGAGAGAGAGATAGGTGAGAAGCTCACTGTGCTTCTCAGTGTTGTTTTTCACATAAACACAAGGCTTCTAGTACCTATTGTTTATTTCTTGGATCTTCTTCCTTTGAGGTCTTTTTCCTGAATTTTAAAATTTCTTTTTCTTTTGCTAACTACATTTTATGTTTGTGCACATCACATATATTATGTGATGTCACATAGAGAACTGATGTGGGTTAGCATCTCTGTGGCTCAATTTACTGAGGTTTAAGTGTGGTGGGAGTGACTAAGGAGGATTTTTTCAAATGCTTTTTAAACACTGTTTTTTCATCAAAAATTAAATCAAAGCAGAAAAAGATAATATTGATGATTTTTTTTTTTGCATCCATCTTTTATCCTCCTTCCCCAGGCAGCATACCCAGACAATTCTATGAGCTCTCACTGTCCTGAGGGCTGGAGGTGCATCTCCACTCATTAACTATCAAGGGCCACTACAAGAATGAAAGCCATTTTCCCCCCACCCAGGTCTTCCCTCACTACTTCTTCCCTCACTTCTTCTGGGCCAATACAAAATACCTTTGTAGTTTTCCCAGCAACAGGAAGCTTCCATGGCCAAGGGATATGAACCTGGATTCCCTGCACCACAGTGTTTTGATTCAGCCATGCGGCTGCTGGGATTTTTGTATGCAAGTGTATTTGCATTAATTGACAAAATTATCTGCAATTTGTTTTATAATGCTGCTGCTTTAAAAGAACACTGTCATGCATTTTTGTGTGTGGGGGGAAAATTTTAGAATGTTATTGTAAATGAGCAATATAATCACTTACAACTTGAGGCTGTGATTTTGGAAAAGGCATTGATTTTAAAAATTAGTCTATATGGTGTTATTAATAATTATGATAGCAGTGCAACAATAGGGAGTGGGCTGCTGAGGTTACTGCAGAAAGTCAGCTCTAGCTGTGGAGCTGCAGCAATGTCACTGCAGGAATTTCAAGCTGTAGTATTAGAAACTTACTTTCTGCTATTGCAGAGCTGCATTTAATTTATATATATTAGAAGAACATTTTATTTTTAAACTGATACTGGGCTTCTGGAAGGTATGGTTCTGGGTGAGATTCAAGATGGTAAATGATGCATAATGCTCTTTGGATTGGACCTCTGATTTCTGTTATAAGCAACTTTAAACTTTTACATTTTACCTTATGGACAAGTTTAAAGGAAAGGGTCTTTCCCTCAGAGTCTGGGTCCCCTGTGGTTATTGGTCTGATAAACTGATTTGTTGTCTAACTAAGCACTCTGGAGTCGGCCCTGGGTGAAGAGCGTTTGGAGTTGCTGGTGGGAACAGGGTGGCCATTAGCATCTTCTAGCTATAAGACTTCCCACAGCTCAGAGGATTGGGTAGCTCTTACCGTGCTCTGTATGCAAGTATGGTCATTTGTCCCCCAGTCTGGGCATCTATTGATGATGACAGCTCTGACAGAATAGACAGAGTTGGGAGCCAGGATAGCAGGTCTCCTGAAAGATGTAATGGAGAACCCAAGTAGAACCCCAGTTTTCTAGAGACAGCCGAAAAAGTTTTCATCTTCCTTCTGGGGAAGTAAGAAAGTCAGGAGAAGATTTGGAGAAAGGAGCACCGCTGCAAACAGCTTCAGGTTTGCCGGCAGAGACACTGTATGTAGGTCTTTGTATATGTGTGTGACAGACAGTTCTTCAAGCATCAGGAAGTACTGTGAGTTGAGGTATAGTTACAGTATCATTTGTAATTTCCATCCCCCCAGTAGGCACTACAATAAATTCCATCATGTCAGGAAAACGGAGAGGAGTTAATGTTCACAGATTTAGTAGTTTTGGCAGAGGCAGCATTAAAAAAAAGGCAGTTCTATTCCCAAATGAAGTGGGGATTTTTAAGGTGCAGAATGGCAAGCGAGGAAAGCAGCTCAATGCAGAAGAAACTAAAATTTGGAGAGCATGTGCCACCATTGCTTGTTCATCTTCCTCTTGTTTTAGAGGAGAGAGAAAAGGTAGGAGAGGATCCAAGGTTTTCATTAGCAGGGTAGGGGCAGCAGAAGTGCAATACCCAAAATCAGTAACATGAGCATGCTCTTTTGTGGGTACTACTTCTGAGGCAGTGAAAGCAGTATTTCCACTGCCTCAGAAGTAGAAAGATAGTGGATGCCCTGCAAGGGGCTCTGTTCAAACAAATGGTAATGGAACCCACAAGGGAGGGAGATATACTCAATTTAGTGCTCACTAATGGAGATAATGTCTCTAATGTCCAGGTGCCACCTCAGCACCAGTGATCATCAAACGGTATGGTTTCATATCACAAATAGGATACGGAAAAGAAGCACGAAAAGCCGAGTTTTGCAGTACAAAAACACGGACTTTGATGAAATGGGGAAGTACCTGGAGAAAGAACTGGAAAACTGGGAGAAGAAGAGAGTTGTGGAAGAACAATGGACCAAACTAAAAGGAGTAATTACCAAGGCAACTAATCTATATGTTAGAAAAGTAAAGAAAAGCAAAAGAAAAATGAAACCTATCTGGTTCTCAAAGGAAGTGGCTGACAAAATAAAAGCTAAAAGAACAGCATTCAAGAAATATAAAGAATCCCAAAGGGAGGAGCACAAGGAAGAATATCTGGTGGAACTGAGGGAGACAAAGAAAGTAATCAAGACAGCAAAAAGTCAAGCGGAAGAAAGAATTGCCAAAGAGGTAAAGCGAGGTGACAAAACATTTTTCAGATACATCAGAGAAAGGAGAAAAGTTCAAAGTGATATAGTGAAATTGAAAAGTGAAAAGGATCAATGTGTGGAGAGAGATGAAGAAATGGCAGAAATATTAAACGAATACTTCAGTTCAGTGTTCACTAAAGAGGACCCTGGAGAAGGACCATTGCTAGTTAACAAGAAACTGGAGGGGAGTGGAGTAGATGTAACTCCGTTTACAGAAGAGAATATAAGGCAAGAGAGAGGAAAACTAAAAGTGGACAAAGCCATGGGGCTTAATGAGGTTCATCCCAGGATATGGGGAGCTCAGAGATGTGCTGGTGGGTCCGCAGTGTGACCTGTTCAATAGATCCCTTGAAACGGGAGTGGTGCTGAGTGATTGGAGAAGAGCAGTGGTGGTCCCGCAGAGAAGATGCTGGAAACTACAGGCCGGTGGTTGAGCAGAGAGGAGGCTGGAAGCTACAGGCCGGTTAGCCTCACCTCGGTGGTGGGAAAAGTAGTGGAGTCACTCCTGAAAGAAAGAATAGTGAACTATCTACAGTCAGAAGAATTGCTGGACCAGAGGCAGCATGGATTCACCAGGGGAAGATCCTGCCAGACAAATCTGATTGACTTTTTTGATTGGGTGATTAGGGAATTAGATCGAGGAAGAGCACTCGATGTCATCTACTTGGATTTCAGCAAAGCTTTTGATACGGTCCCACACAGGAGGCTTGTGAATAAAATGAGAAGCTTAGGACTGAGTGCCAAGGTAGTGGCCTGGATTGCAAACTGGTTGACGGACAGAAGACAATGTGTGATGGTAAATGGAACTTACTCTGAAAAAAGAGCGATGTTAAGTGGAGTACTGCAAGGATCGGTGTTAGGACCGGTCCTGTTCAATATCTTTGTGAGCGACATTGTGGATGGGATAGAAGGTAAGGTTTGTCTTTTTACGGATGACACTAAGATCTACAACGGAAGGAGTGGAGAGAATGAGACTGGATTTAAGGAAGCTGGAAGAGTGGTCGAAGATATGGCAGCTGAGATTCAATGCCAAGAAGTGCAGAGTCATGCATATGGGATGTGGAAATCCGAAAGAACTGTATTTCATGGGGCGTGAAGGGCTATTGTGCACGGAACAGGAGAGAGACCTTGGGGTGATGGTGTCTAACGATCTAAAGTCAGTGAAACAATGTGACAAGGCAATAGTTAAAGCCAGAAGAATGCTGGGCTGCATAGAGAGAGGAATATCTAGTAAGAGAAAGGAAGTGATAATCCCCTTGTACAGGGCCTTGGTGAGGCCTCACCTGGAGTACTGTGTTCAGTTCTGGAGACCATATCTCCAAAGGGACAGAGACAGGATGGAGGTGGTCCAGAGAAGGGCGACCAAAAAGGTGGCTGGTCTTTATAAAATGACTTAGGAGAAATTGAAAAACCTAAATATTTACACCCTGGAGGAGAGGAGGAGCAGAGGTGATATGATACAGACGTTCAGATACTTGAAAGGTTTTAATGATCCAAAGACAATGACAAACCTTTTCCGTTGGAAAAAAATCAGCAGAACTAGGAGTCATGATTTGAAGCTCCAGGGAGGAAGATTCAGAACCACTGTCAGGAAGTATTTCTTCAAGGAGAGAGTGGTGGATGCCTGGAATGCCCTTCCGGCGGAAGTGGTGAAAACCAAAACTGTGAAGGATTTCAAAGGGGCTTGGGATAAATACTGTGGATCCATAAAGTCTAGAGGATGTGAATGAAGAGAAGAAGCATTGGGGTGGCTTGTGGGAGTGACGGCTAATACCTGGAGATTAATATCCTTATTCAATAAACATACTCACTGTTAATTCGACTCCAACATTCCTCTGTGCTTCAACGGCAAGAGGAAATGTGGAAAAAAGGATTTGCATTCACAAAAAAGCGGGGGAGTAGCTTGCTTGTTGCGGCGGTTACTACCCCAAACCAAATAAGTCTGATACTTCACTTTCAATGCATATCCAGCATAGCTCTCTGCTTCAACAGCAGGGGGGAAGAGGAAAAGAGGATTTATATTAAGGCAACAACCAACAAGGACTGAATTACATAGTCTGGGTAAACAAATAAGTATGGGTGTAGCTTACTTGTTACGGCAGTTACTACAACAAATCAATTAAGCCTGATACTTCACTTGGAATACATATCCAGCGCAGCTCACTGCTTCAATGGCAGGGGGAATAAAGAAAAGAGGATTTATATTCAGACAACAACCAACAAGGACTGAATTGCACAGGCTGGGTAAACAAATAAGCATGGGAGTAGCTTGCTTATTGCGGCAGTTACTACCCCTAACCAATTAAGCTAGATACTTCACTTAGATGCAGCTCCAGCACTGCTCTCTACATCAGTGGCAGGGGTGGAAGGTAACTAGAACCAAAAAGTTACTAATAAGGGCCAAGAGTAACAGATAAGTATGAGAAAAAAAAAATAAGTGTGGGCAGACTGGATGGGCCACTTGGTCTTCTTCTGCCGTCATTTCTATGTTTCTATATAATGTCTTCCTCTCTTTTCCAAAAAAATTTTTTTCCCACACATTCATATGTAAATTGCTTAAATTGGGTTATCCATTATTGGAACCAGGAAGACTATATACTTGCTTTAGAAAATTGATTGGAGGGTTTAAATTGTGGTTTATTCAATCTTGATAGGAATCCTCCATAAGCAATTTGGTGCTCGTTGTTAGTTTTGGTATCTCTATATAATGTCTTACATTA
Source organism: Rhinatrema bivittatum (assembly GCF_901001135.1). Taxonomy (NCBI): domain Eukaryota; kingdom Metazoa; phylum Chordata; class Amphibia; order Gymnophiona; family Rhinatrematidae; genus Rhinatrema; species Rhinatrema bivittatum. The sequence goes on from NC_042617.1 coordinate 155,735,608, forward strand.
TTAGCATCATGAAACATGTTACTTTTTAACTATACAATAATAAATCTAACCACATGAGCTTTACACTTTGGGGTAGATTTTCAAAGGGTTACACGCGTAACCCCCGAAAACCTACCCCTGCACGCGCTGAGCCTATTTTGCATAGGCTCAGCGGTGTGCGCAAGCCCCGGGATACGCGTATGTCCCGGGGCTTTGAAATGGGGGCGGGGCAGGGCTGCGGGCCGGGGCGGTCCCGAGTCCCTGGTGGCAGTGCCGGTGGTTCGAATGCCGGCAGCCGGCCAGCGCGAGCAAGATACGCCTGCAGGAGGTAGGCGTAAAAAATAAAATAAGGTAGGGGGGGATTTAGGTAGGGCTGGGGGGTGGGTTAGATAGGGGAAGGGAGGGTAAGGTGGGGGGACCGAAAGAAAAGTTCCCTCCAAGGCCGCTCCGATTTCAGAGCGGGCTTGGAAGGAACGGGGAAAGCCATCGTGGCTCCCCTCGGGTTCGGCGCGTGCAAGGTGCAAAAGTGTGCACCCCCTTGTCGCGCCGACCCCGGATTTTATAACATACGCGTGGTAGCGTGCGCATGTTATAAAATCGGGTGTACATTTGTGCGAGCCGGGTAGTGCGCATAAATGTACTCCCCGCGCGTAAGATTTAAAATCTGACCCTTTGAATGCAGTTCGACAATCCAAGATATAGGAATACAAAGCTACATAGACGGTTAGCCAAAATTATACATGGGCAAGATATTTCTATAACATACAATGATGTACAGAATATAGCAAAACATTCAGTCAATAGGAAGAAATGCAGGCACAACCAAAAACATGCACAGTAGAAACCTTCAATATGTTCTGAATATGGAAAACTTTTCGATAGGAAGACAGAACTAATACAATGCCATAAAATCAACAAAGGGAAGAGACTGTGTTCAACTACCAAATATGGGAAAAGCATTTTTAATAAAGCAAAGCACACAAATTACCAGGAAAGCCACCCTGATGAGACACTATTGTCATGTTTGGATTGTGACAAATGTTTTAATTGGAAAGCAGATTTTACAAGAACCCAAAATTCCTCGTAGCAACAAGATCAATTTTAAGTGGGGAATTTAATAAAAGCTTGTGCCACAAAAATAATACTGATGACTTATTTTTATTTATTTTTATTTGTAAGATTTTATATACTTACTCTCTTGTACTAAATTTTACAAATAGCAAGTGTTTCAACAGGAAGATGGGTATTAACCATGCCACTCTGTCTTAATGCTATATCCCTTATCTTATAACTTAAAGAGTCTTTCTTCCATTAAACATTGCTGCCATAGCCAGACTTTGAATTTTGAGGGCTTTGCTGTAACTGTCTTGATGTCATACCCCAGAGTCTACACCTTAGGGTGTTCTTGCCACTATGAGGGCTGCTTAGCACCTCTCATGGTGCCTTGGTGTATTAACATCACTTGTTGTGCTGCTTTGTCTCTTGGGATTTTCCTTTCACATTTTTGCTTTGTTCCCCCTTTTTGGTGCTTTAGATTGTTGATGTCTCATGCTGCCTTTGAGGGTACATACCACTATTGTTGATGCTGTCTTTTGAACCCTAGGGTGTTCTTCCCATTCCTGCTGCTGCTTTGCTTCTCTGACGGTGCCTTGGAGAACTCTTGCCACTGCTTGTACCCCTTTTCCTTTTTACAGTGCCTTAGACTATTCATGCCACTTTTGGTACTGCTTTGCCACAGTATAGGTACATGGGAGTTCTTCCCCCCTTCTGATATAGTCCCAGAAGTTTCATTAGAATTGATGAGAAAATCCCAACTTGGAGCCCAAAATAGTCTGCAGTGTTTCCGCCATTGACTTTAATGGTAAACAAATGAAAAAATAAAACAAATGAACAAAAACATACTTTCATTTTGAACCAGATGAATTGAGACAATCTATGAAACAAATTAATGAAGCAAAATAAACATTTTGCCTCTGATCATACCTACCTGAGACTAATGGATTCCACTCCATATTTTCATTAAGACTGTACCAAATTAAGGATGAATATCCCAAACTGTTCACATAAATTCACTTGCCTGTCTCTGTCACCCCTATGGCTGGAATCAGGTACATGTTCAAGAAACATGTGCCTATATTTGTTGAAAAGTGTGTTTTGCTGCCATATAATGTGGTACAATGGTGCCTGCATCTTCTGAATTTTTAAACATCTTCAATGCTGTCTGAGTCTTACTTTTACAGTCTTTTTGTGCGTCCCACATAAATCAATGAACATGGGCATTGCAGCTAATACACAATGTAATTAGATGAACAGTTTGTGAAATGTTTAAGGTTCACGGTATATCGGGGGTGGAATGGGTCCAAGAGATACCTGTCATGGCTTGTATGCATAAATCACAGTCATCACATATTTCAAGATCAACATGACTCTTTTTCTATAATGTCTTTCCACCCAATGTAGATTTTACCACCCAGTATTGAATATTTTGAACCCTAGAAAATGTTATTAAAGGTTTGTCAGCAAAAACTTTGTGCATACAAAGTAAGTGCTAATGTTTCATAATCAGACACCACTTCATTAGACCTCTTAGTGTGTTGCTCACATTTTGTAATATACATTTGGGGGATTAATAACGTGTCAAGTTCTCCTGGTATGAATAGAATGTTTGAAGATAAGCTGTTTTTATAACAGACTAGGGATATCCACAGGCTGTAAACTTGATTGTCAGCAACTTAGCTTCATGCTTAAAATTTATTAACTCTGAACACAAACATCAAATACGGAAAGATAGACTAACTAGAAGTCCCATTTTCAAGCATCATGGATGAAACATCTGAAATTATGGTAAATTGTTGAGGTCAACAGTTTCCTGTAAATCAATGTAAACATTGTTATGTTTTGGTATGGATATGAGCCCTGGGCTGAGGTGAGAGATGATTCCGCCCACAGGGAGGAACCCTGTGGGCCTCACCCTCGGTAGGTGCGGTCTCAGAGGCTTAGGACACAAGTATAAGGAGACTTTATTATAGAAGAGGAAGAGCAGAACCCGTGGAGCGGGGTCTGCAGTAGAGATATAGTTCTTGAGCAAGGGGTATGCCCAGGGTGATTCTTCAGATGTAATATCCGGTAGTGGCCCGCAGAGCGGAGTACGCCAGACAGCTTTCGATGATGACGCAATAACCTCAGGTATGCAGATCTGGTAGTGGCCCGCAGCGCAGGGTATGCCGAAGATGACTGTACAATGCCAGTGAAGCTGAGGTAGTCAGAGGTACGGAAGCTCAGAAGGTTCCTGAGAAGTAGGCAGCAATCATTGTAGGTATGGTGAGATGAATCTTGCTGAGAAGAGCGCGGTAGTGGCCCGAGGCATGGGGTATACCGCAGAGAATCCCAGCGAGGATAAGTAGCGTTGAAGTACGAAGAAGGTACTCACGATGCGTGGTTCCACGGAAGTCCTGAGAAGTAGAACAAACAAAGTTCAAAGGCTGGGAGGCCCTCCGAGGAGCGGATAGCCTAGGAATGCGGAAGAGCCCCCGAGGAGCGGGTACTCAGAGCGTTCGCACAACAAGCCAGGAACTGGAACCGAAGTCCAAGAGTAGTGGATTCAGCAACGAAGAAACTCCTTGCTAACTCATCAGTGCATAGGGCGGGTCTGCTTAAGTACAGGTAGCGAGACTACATCATCCAGAGGGAACGCCCCCCCGAGGTTCCTGCCATGACGGATAACTAGCTGGCCCATGCGCACACTCCTATGTTACTCCAGAAGCAAGATGGCGGTCGGCAGCGCCTGCGCCATCCTGGGAATGCCAGAGAGGTCGGCATTGACTGGCGGAGGCCGCCACTCATCCTAGATTTGATGGTGCAGTGAAAAAAGAGGTGAGCATGAGAGGTCGCAGCCGTCTGTGACTGGGCGCAACAAATATAGCAACATCCTTTTTTTATAACCTGGATATGGTTGATAATAAAGCTGAAATGACACTGCTGATGTCGTGAGTAGGAGCTTCATGCAATCTATTATAAAAATGTACATTTGATAACTGCCACAGCATCTCTTCCATATAATTGGGCCGATACAGTAAAATGCGCGGGAGAGCCGGTGCTCCAAAGCGAGCGCTCGCTCTCCGGACGCATGCCCCGGCCACTCTCCTGGGCGCGCAGTTCTCTATGCTATTGAGGGCCCGCGGTAATAAGGAGGCGCTAAGGACTCTAGCGTGTCCCTAGCACCTCCTTATTGGCAGAATCGGCGGCTGTCAGCAGGTTCGACAGCCGATGCTTAATTTTACCAGTGTCGGTTGTCGAACCTGCTGACAGCCACGGGTTCGGAAAACGGATGCCGGCAAAATTGAGCATCCGTCTTCCAACCTGTGAGCCGCGGGCTGATTTTTTTTTAACGATTTTTTTTTTTTTGGGGCCTCTGACTTAATATCGCTATAATATTAAGTCGGAGAGTGTACAGAAAAGCAGTTTTTTCTGCATTTCTGTACACTTTCCCAGTGCTGGCCGAAATAACTCCTGCCTTTGGGCCGGCGTTAATTTCTGAGAGTAAAATGTGCAGCTGGCCGCACATTTTACTTTCTATATGGCGCGGGAATAACTAATAGGCTCATCAACATGCATTTGCATGTTGCGGGCGCTATTAGTTTTTGGGAGGTTGGACACACATTTTCCTCGCGCTATTATTACCCCTTACTGAATAAGGAGTAATAATAGCGCTTCGAAAACGCGCGTCCAGGCGGGGGCTAACGGTGCGCTCAGCTGAGCGCACCGTTCTGTATTGGCCTGAATGTTGTTTATTTATCGCAACCACTGTACTACCCTTATCAGCAGATTTAATTACCATATCTCATTTCTCAAAAAGTTGACATAATGCCATTTATTATGCAGAACTTAAGTTTTAAAAATTTCTATATGTATTATATTCAGTGGATCTTTTTCGAGCGCAGAGATGTGGTCTCTTGCTCAAGAGGAATTGTGAGCCCTTGGGCTACGGCGCGGCTTAGGGAGGAGCCCCAAGACACACACAGTGGGAGGTGAGAATATTCAGGCACGGGCTGGAGCAGGAACAAGGCTAGACCAGGATCAAGACATGGAACATCAGGAACTGGAACAAGGCAGGCTCAGACCTCCACTGGACCTATATGCACAGGTGAGATCCAGCAACGCAATGCTGGTCTCAAGAGTAGCCCTCCAGCCACTCGGTAGCCCTTCTGGACTTGCCGCTTGGGAACAACGAGTGCATGAGGCCAGACAGAGGCTGAGGGCAGGAACAAGACTAGACATGGAACTCAGGAACATGGAAGACTCAGATGAGGTTTCAGGATACTTGGAAGACTCAGACAAGGTTTCAGGATACTTGGAAGACTCAGGCAAGGATTCAGGATTCAGGCACTAGTACAGGGTGAGTACTGTACCACAGTGCGCCCTACACAGCTACCAATGGCTGGTTGCGGACCACGCCAAAAGCGAAGCAGACTCCAGGCGAGAAAGTGAAGACTTGGAACTGGAATCATGTTGAAGATTCAGGAGAGGCCTGTACCGAAGCACACCGTACACAGCCGCCCGTGGCTGGTTGCGAAGCAGAGCATGTTATGGCTTGAGTCTAGGGCATTGACGGAAGCAGGAACAAGGTACTCCGAAGACCGGGAACAGGAGTTAAGACTCAGGATTCAAGACTCGGAACTCGGATTCAGGAACAGATCTCGACATTAAAAACATGGGCCTTCTGGAGACTTGCGATGCAGATGTGAAGACAGGCCTTGTGCCACGAAGTGCTCTACACAGCCCCCCTTGGGCTAGTCAAGGACCATGACGCTGGCACACCAGGAAAGGTGGACAAGCCAGGTAACCTGGAAGCAGGACAAAGAGCCAGAGATGAGGACATCAGGACCAGGACTGGAACATGGACGAACATGGAACATCAGGAACTTCAGGAATGCGGAACATGAAACATCAGGAACAGGCGATGAAGGAGCTCTGATGAGGAACAAGACCAGGGACATCAAACGAAGGAGATCAGGAACATCTAGAACATCTAACAAGGAGCCATCAAGACATGAGAAGACCACAGAGGACCTTGACCAGAGAGACCACAGGCAACTGTGACACCCGGTTCGAAGTCCCAGAGGAGAACAAGCTGAGCCCTTTTATAAGGCTGGTGAAGGAGCAGGCTGATGAAGTCACGCGTTGGGGCTGCAAGAGTTTTCCATCCGCTGACCCTTTAAATATTGTGAAGTGCACCTAGAGGCCTGGGGACAGGCAGGGGCAGGCATCGGCGGTGTTCTTGCCACGAAGGTGCAGTCAGCGGCGGCTTCCCTTGCTGTGGGAAGAGCAGGACCAGCGTCTAGCTAGCAAGTGGCAGCAACGGCAGCTCTTCCTCTGCGAAGATGGAATGGCTGCCCCTCTTGCCGCACATAGAGGCGTTGGGCCGTGAGGTGCGGGAGCAGCGATCCTGGGTGGCCTAGGCCACAAGAAGAGGATGTCCTGTGGCGTCAGGCTGGCACGAGGTGAGAGGCTGCTCATGGGATGGGCTCTGCAAGCAGCATTGTAACAGGATCTCAATATGTGGCACTGTAGAGTTCAACTGCCCTGGCAGCAACCAATTTGATTTGCCACAGACACATTACCATGAGCTAATTGTGATTGCTATGAAAAGATTGGTTTCCCTTATAATGATGTAAACAATATATGCAATGAAATTCTACAGTAAAATGGATCATGCAAAAACAAAAGAAACAGTATGACAATCCCTGATTTAAAATCTCTTCCTGAGCTACCATTTAGGTTTTACCGCACGCATGTTATAAAATCCAGGGTCGGTGCGCGCAGGGAGGTGCACAATTGTGCAACCTGCGCGCGCCGAGCAGCCTGCCTCTGTTCCCTCTGAGGCCACTCCGAAATTGGAGCGGCCTCAGAGGGAACTTTCCTTCCGCCTCCCCCCACCTTCCCCTCCCTTCCCCTATCTAACCCACCCCCCAGCTCTACCTAAATCCCCCTCCTAACCTTTATCGAAGAAGTTACACCTGCCTCCGGGCAGGCGTAACTTGCGCACGCCTGCTCTCCATCCCCCAGTGCGGCGGCTGTGCCGGAGGCCTTGGTCCCGCCCTCGGCATGCCCCCGGGCCAGCGCTCCGCCCCAGAATGCCCCCTTTTGCAAGCCCCGGGACTTTCGCGCGCCGCTGAGCCTATGCAAGATAGGCTCGGCGTGCACAGGGGGAGGCAGGGGTAGAATTTTGGGGGTGCGCAACCCTTTGAAAATCTACCCCTAAATGATCTTTAAAGAATTTTATTTTTGGAATAAAGTAGAATCCGAGAAGCCATTATTCTTCTATTTGGTGATTAATGTAGCTTTAGAGACAGACTAGAAGCTACTGGGCGAAAATTAATTCCCCTGCACGCCTAAAAAATGGGGATTATGTGATTGCTGGGCCTTGCGCGCGCTGCGCGCATTTCCAAAGGGGTCCAGCCACGCATGTAACTCCTGTTAAGCGTGGATGTTTCCTGGTGCTGCAAAAAAACCTCAAAAGAAAAGGAGCCAGTTTTTATTTTTAAGACCCGGACTGTGGCAGATAGGAGCTCTTTTCTTCTTTAAGTTTCCCTGCAAATGTATAATTAAATATCAGTCTGTTAGGTTTTTTTTTAACTTTCTCAGCAGACTGCTTTCTTGAGTGATAATATCCAAAGATCTTCTTTGACTGAATCTTCTGTCACATTGGCAGATAGCACTTGAAAACCTGTTTATTAATTTTTCCAGGCTCTCACATTTTTCCTAATCAACTCTGAAGACATTTTCTTGCTTATAATCTTATTGGATCTTTACCCTATTAAAAGTGGACTTGTTTGTGTGGCTTAAGTTAATTTCTTTTTTATTTTTTTTTAAGAGATGTAAATGTGTTTCTGTTGTCCCATGCTGTTTTATGTTCAGGTGTATTATTAGGATGTATAATGTGAACATAATAATTAAAAAAAAAAAAAAAAAAAAAAGCTGGTACTATTTGTTTTATGCAATCTCGTAAGTTATTTTAGAGTTTATTTTCAAGAGTAGTTTAAAAATAACTGTGTATTCCTTTTAGGTCAAGGCAAATATTTTGCCTACTGTGACACAAATAGGTAAGTGCACCATTGAAAGATGCATTATGAGAGGTCCATATTCAGCTATAGGCTTGCTAGCAGAGTTAACTGGATAAACTTACCAGGTAACTTTAGGACTGCTATTTATCAGACCTAATGTTATCTGGCTATGTTAAGTGGATAATACTGAGATTGACCTTAAATCTATTTAAATTAGCCACATGGCTGTCTCTGCCTTGGAACTCCTCTGCCCCACCCCACCGATAATATTTTGCTAGATAGACAGTTATCCATCTGTCCTGGGGCTGGTCAGTGCAGTGGCATTTTCAAATTCTACCATTTGTGTGGTCTGAATTTAGCCAGACAAATGGCGTTGAATATTAACCTCTGTATATATTATTTTGTTACAAAGATTTTTAGTCTGTGTCATCTGTTTTAAGAGATTTTCATGATTGATATACTATTTTTCTGTTCCGTTATTGTGTCTATAATGTTTACCTGAATTGTAATTTCTTAATATTGTTTTTTTTATGGTTTAATTTGGATAAGGAAGGAAACAGATGTCAAGGGTAGAGATTAATCCACAGAATAATCAAGGCTAGAATTCTAAATAGGACATCATTAGCATGTTAATGATTTTCCTCACTTTGTGCCTACTGCTGGAGTATGAAAGATATTGTAAAAAGTGTGTAAAAATCTGCCCAGATGTTTTGGCTGGGGAAGTGGCCTTGTGTAAAGGAGCTTAGAAAAAAAAAAAAAAATACAAGGAATTTGATGGCAGTATCCAATAGAAACATTTATCTTAGTGGTATATCATGTTGGTGTCCTCAAAATATCAAATTATTTTGCTGTTTACAGACTAAACTGGTTTGTGTAGGTAAGTGATTCTGCTCGGAAGCCACAAAAGGAGTGAGTACAGAATACTAGGACCTGTGTCGCCAAATGACACTTTTTAGCAGTTTTTATTGCAATCTCAATACTATAAATATTTTAAGGTAAATATCCTCACATATTAAGATAATAAAAGTAGCAATATACTTTTTATTTACAAATAGCAACAACTGTAGTCTTTTTCTGTCTCTTGCTTTTAAGTTTTCCTGATGATGCTTAATTTTATGAACCCATTTACAAGTCTTCCCACACGGAATTGCTGAATGCCTACCAACACATTTTAAAAACAATTGGTGCAGATGTATTTAAAATATGTAGGGTGTGAGCATGTTAATTACATTCAATGAATTCTGCCTTTGGATTATCATCAGTTCCTATCCATCATGCCAGTTTAGATCAGAGATGACCAATTGTGGGCACAGGCCCTCACACAGTTGGTAATGGTGCTTAAATCATCAAATCTGCATGGCTCCTCTAATAGACAATGCCGGAGCAGGTCAGGAGGCATTATCTGGGCTTTACTGCTAAGGCAATTTGCGTTCTGGACATGGGCAAGATAGCTCTGATTCTGGAAGTTAACTTTGTGGCAGCCAGCTCCTGTGTAGAGCTGGTTTAGGCATCATCAAATTGCTCATGGTTCTTTTTACCCTGGTAGAATCTCTGCTAAGTGTAGATCATCTTATCAGCTGATAATGTTGCTTGGAATTGTGCCTTCCATCCTTGGAACTGTCACTGCTGGGAGATGAGCTGAGAGTTTATATGGTGTGTAAATGATTTTACTCGGCTTGTAGCAGATATGTACTGGGGACAGATTGCTACTGTGACTGAATACACATTCTGCATTCAACCAGGGAGGAGATCAGGTCGCTGAATTGTACAGATAATGTCACTTAAATGGGAGTAGAAGCCCTCCAGATCAAGAAAGTATGCTGAAAAAACTAAAATTTTCAGTAGCCTCAAGACATTGTGCATGCAGACTTTATCAAATATTTTCAAAGTGAACTTATGCGTGTATGTTTGCTCTGAAAATAACCAGATAATTGACAGAGTATGCGCACACACATGTGTAAAAGTTACACCTTCTCTTTGGAGCGAACAACTTACATACATACACTTACATACATAATTTTAGAAATCAAACTGTATACATGGAGGTGCTGACTTTGCCCCAATTCTGCCCCGCCCCAAATAACCCTCCTCGTTTCGTGTAAAAATATATGTGAAATAAGGTTCCTTGCTTACTTTCATGGGTCTACTGTAGAACTGCAACTGATGCACATAAAACTGAGTTTTATGTGCATACATTGAAAATTACCCTTTTAATGTTGAGCAGTTTCCAGACAGTGTTACATTTCAAGCTGACCTTTGCTTTAATTTTTTTTTTCAGAATGTGCCATATATATCTAATCAGAGATCAACTGAATGTTACATCAGTAGACAGGATCTGAGCATTGGGCCAGTTTTAACCCTTTCTTTGGGACACTGAGTTCCTGTTTTACATCCCTGTTTCTTATATGGAATGCTTTGGTTTTTGTCAGGACGACTCACACGAACATGACTGTTTTAATCAGCCTATAAATCATGAAAGCTACTGTGGGTGCCATGATTTCTCTTAGTTCATGCCATATCTTGCAGGATAATTCAATCAGAAATGCTATACAATACTCAGCTGAGACTCTACTTTTTCAGACATGAAGAATGCTTTGTTTCCCAAGTGATGCTATATAGTTGCAGATTTCATTCTGGTATTGATTACATGCATTCACAAAAAAAAGAAAAAAGTGGCATCCTTTTATGACTGATGTCAGCAGAAATCTTATTCACTGTGAAACAAAACTGAGTAAGCAGTTGCATTGGAATTTGTTTTCTAAGAATTTGGTCAGTATAGAATGGCAGAATGCGGTGTAGGTAAGGAAGGCCCTGAGGGGCAAGGCAGAGAGAGGTCTAGAAACAGGGAGAGATCTAGGAGTCTCAGGTCTAGGTCAGAGGCTAGGAAACAGGGAGGTCTGGAAATAGAAGAGACCTGGGAGTCTCGGGTAGGCCTGACAGGACAGAAGGCCAAAGGCCACAGGACAGGCAAGGGAACCAGGAAACAGAAGGGCCAAGGAACAAGGCTCAAGGAAACAAGAGTCAGAAGGCCTGGAGGCCATGAGGGAAATACAGAGAATGGCCTGGAAAGGCCACAAGGCACAGGTGGCTAGAGCAAGGAGCCCAATGGAATTTGATGCCGAAACATTGAGGCATAGGAGAGGCAGGATTAGGTAGGGCAGGAGTCTGGGTTTGGTGCAGGCAGAAGAGAGGGGCTTGGCCAGCCATGGGCGAGAGCTTGTGGAGGTCCTCTGGTGGCGCGGAGGCTGCCGGACAGGCGGAGCCCAGGAACCTAGAGACGTGCTGCTAGTTTGGAGCTAGACTCACCAGGGTCCTCTGGTGGAGGGGAGGCCACACAGCAGCTGGAAATGCAACACTTTCTTTGTTACAAAAAAGAACCCTGTGCCGGCCAACGAGGAGGATGGACGAATGAAGCGTTGGGCAAGGTTCTGTTGGATATAGTCACTCATAGTGGGTACACCCTGTCCTGCAAAGTGTCTTGCCTGGAAGGAGCTCAATTCCACAGACATAGGAGCAGTGTGGGGGTAAGATCTCGACCGCTTGTTTGGAGAACACATCTAAGTATTCCGCAGATTGGAGTGATAAGTTGGTAATAGAGCTCAGAGGAACAGGTGCAGTGATACAAGAGGTAAAGCAGGATGGTCCCCAGTGGGCCAACTCGAGTGTAGACCAATCAATTGTGAGTTGATGCTTTTGCAACCATGGAAGGTCCAGGACAATTAGGTTGACCACTTGAGGTAGAACGTAAAGTGTAATACATTCAGAATAAAGTGCTCCAGTGTAGAGGTAGAGTGGCACCATGTGGTGTGTAATACTCCTGGCAAGGGGTTCCTCATTGACCGAGGAGACAAAAACAGGTGCCCCAAGGGGAATATAGGTATCTGGTAATGTTTCACTAAAGCTTGGTCTATAAAGTTTCCTCCGCCCCAAAGTCTAGGAAGGCTTGGGTGGTGAGGCAAGTGTTACCTTGGGTGATCACTATAGGGAATAAGAGTTGGGGAGTAGAGGATATCTGACCTAGGGTTATCTCCCCAGTTATCCCTAGGTGGGAGAGTTTCTCATCCTCTCTGGGCAATGGGCCACCAGGTGCCCCGGGGCGGCACAATACATACACAAGTGCTATAATCTATGGCAAGCTTTCTCTTGAGCTGTCAGTCGATTGTGGCCCAGCTGCATGGGCTCCTCTTGGGTTTTAGGTTCAGAGGGCTGAGGTGCTGGTGGAGAGAGATATCTCTGAAACCAAGTTGTCAATGGGGTGGCTTGTTGCATTTACTCCCAGGTCTTTTCCTGAAGTCTACAGTCGATGCATCCAGCCAGGGCGATGAGATCTTCCAAAGAAGTGGGGAGCTCCAGAGCCACTAGCTCATCCTTACTGCGGCCGGCAAGGCCTTGTAGAAAAATGGCTGTTAGACTAGGCTCACCCCATTTAAACTCGGAGGTGAGTGTCTTGAATTTGATTGCATATTCCACGAGGGTTTGGGTGCCTTAATGGATCTGGAGCATATTGGAGGCTCTGGTGGTATTCCTTCCTGGCTTGTCGAAGACAAGATGAAACTCTTGGAGGAGAGTTGTCAAATTTTGCAATATGAGGTCCTCTCGCTCTCAAAGAGGGGATACCCAAGAGAATGCAGTGCCTCCCAAAAGGGAAAAAATATACATATTTTTGTCTGATCATCTGGAAACATAGTGGCCTGTAGCCTGAAGTACATCCACACTGTTTTATGAAGCCACGGCAATGTTTGGGATTCCCTATAAAACGGTGGGGGTGGTGAAATCTGAGGTACAGGTCTAGCAAGGGCAAGAGACAAGTGAGGGAGGCAGAGTTCAAGGTCTCGGTGCCACCTCCTGTCTTAAGGCATCCACGGTGACAGCCAACTTTTCCAGAGTCTCAGTAACCTGATTGAGGACCTGTTGCTACTCCTGTAGCCATTATGCCAGAACAGGAACTGCTTGGAGGGAATTCGCCGGGTCCATGGCCTCTGCAAACTTTGAGTTGTGGGCCCTTGTGTTGGAGTGAAGTTGATGCCACCTAATGGGAGGGTTCAGTAGGTCCTCACTGCCAACTGGCAACAAACGGTGCAGAGACGGACTGAAGCTTCACCTTTACCAGTCCATTTTCCCACATAAGAACACAAGATATGTCAAACTGGGTCAAACCAAGGGTCCATCAAGCCCAGAATCCTGTTTCAAGTACCCAAACATTAAATAGATCTCAAGCTACTATTGCTTATTAATTAATAGCAGTTTATGGATTTTTCCTCTAGGAACTTATCCAAACCTTTTTTAAACCCAATTATACTAACTACCATAACCACATCCTCTGGCAGTGAATTCCAGATCTTAACTATGCACTGAGTGAAAAAGAATTTTCTTTGATTTGTTTTAAATGAGCTACTTGCTAACTTCATGGAGTGCCCCCTAGTCCTTCTATTATCTGAGAGTGTAAATAACTGATTTACATTAACCTGTTCGTCCTTTCATGATTTTGTAGACCTCTATCATATCCCCTCTTTGTAGTTTCTTCTCCAAACTGAACAGCCCTAACTTCTTTAGCCCTTCCTCATAGGGGAGCCATTCCATGCTCCATTATCAATTTGATCACCCTTCTCCGCACTTTCTCCAGAACAACTATATCTTTTTTGATATGTGGCGACCAGAATTGCACACAGTATTCAAGGTGCAGTCTCACCATGGAGTGTTACAGAGGCATTATGACATCCACTGTTTTATTTGCTATTCCCTTCCTAATAATTCCTAACATTCTGTTTGCTTTTTTGACCGTCCCAGCACACTGAGCAGATGATTTCAATGATTCACTATTTTATTTATTTATGTAGCATTTTTCTATACCGACCTTCAAGGTTGAATACCATATCAGATCGGTTTACATCGAACTGGGGTAGAAGAAAACAACAGTAACAGAACAACTTTTTATAATCAGAAGGATCAAAGTTACATTTAACAAGGGCAGTAAACTTGGAAGCTTGAGTAGCTGGAACGAGAAAAGGCCTAAGCGGGCAATAAATTAAGAACATAATATCAACACGGAAACCGGTCTAATGCTTGAAGAGTTATTGGAAGATGTACTAGTGCTAATGAAGTACTTAGAGGAGGAACAAGGTTCCATGGTACACAGGTACTTTGTACCTGCTAATGGTACATAGGCTAATTTTTGTACTTTGTACAGGCTAATTTTTTTGTACAGGCTAATTTTTTTGTACAGGCTTTGTACAGGCTAATTTTTAACTTTGTACTGTACTTTGTACAGAATGTTTTTGTACAGGCTTTGCACAGGCTTTGTACAGGCTAATTTTTAACTTTGTACAGGCTAATGGTACACAGGCTTTGTACAGGCTAATGGTACACAGGTACTTTGTACCTGCTATTTTTGAGACCTGAGGAACAGGGAAGAAACCACCAAAGTATAATTGAAAATTAAATTAAGCACACTGGGCCCAATATTCAAAGATATCTGGTTATCTAAGTTACATGGATATTAATTATCCGGTTAATTTAGAATGGATAGTCAGCAGTATGGCTATGCTGCTGAATATAACTGGATAAGTGCCAGTTAACTGGTTAGGTTATACCCGGATAATGTTAGACCTGCTATTGAGCTGGTCTAACTTATTTGGTTAACTTAACTGGATAAGACTGAATATAGGCACTTATCCGGTTATAATAACCGTATAAGTTGTCCCACCTTGATTCACCCATTGCCCGACCCCAAGATATACGGCTATCTACTTATAACTATGATCCCTAGATGTCTTTCCTGGCTGGTAACTCCTAAGATAGAACCTAAGATTGTGTAACTAAAGCTAGGGTTATTTTTCCCTATATGCGTCACCTTGCAAATGTCCACATTAAATTTCATCTGCCATTTGGAAGCCCAATCTTTCAGTCAGACAAGGTCCTCCTGCAATTTATCACAATTCACTTGAGATTTAACTACTCTGCATAATTTTGTGTCAACTGCAAATTTGATAACCTCACTTGTTATACCCCTTTCCAGATCATTTATAAATATATTAAAAAGCACCGGTCCAAATACAAATACCTGAGGCACTCCACTGTTACCTTTTTCCACCGTGAAAACAGACCATTTAATCCTACTCTTTGTTTCCTGTCTTTTAACTAGTTTGCAATCCACAAAAGGACATCGCCTCCTAACCCATAACTTTTTTGTTTTCTTAGAAGCCTCTCATGAGGGTCTTTGTCGAATGTCTTATGAAAATCCAAATACATGTTTATTCACCCCTTCAAAAAATGTAGGAGATTTGTGAGGCAAGACTTCCCTTGGGTAAATCCATGCTGGCTTGTCCCATCAAATCATGTATATTTAAATGTTTTTTTATTTTATTTTTTATAACAGTTTCCATGAATTTTCCTGGCACTGAAGTCAGGCTCTCACCAGTCTTTAGTTTCCCAGATCATACCTGGATCCGTTTTTAAAAATCGGGATTACATTGGCCACCTTCCAGTCTTTAGGTACAATGGATAATTTTAATGATTGGTTACAAATTAATGTCATAATGCCTCTGTATCGCTCCATGGTGAGACCGCACCTTGAGTACTGTGTACAGTTCTGGTCACCACATCTCAAAAAAGATATGGTTGCACTGGAAAAGGTATAGAGAAGGGCAACCAAAATGATAAAGGGGATGGAACAGTCCCCCTATGAGGAAAGATTAAAGAGGTTAGGGCTGTTCAGTTTGGTGAATGCAGCTCCTATTGGTCCATCTATATAACACATCTTTATTGTTAAGTGTGCTGAATCAGATAGGGCCACTTGATGTGTGCTCCTTATCGCTGTAATTAGAGCTTTTATTAAAAGGGACACATAGCAGATTTTTCCCTATATGTACTAAATCCCAGCTTGGCAGCACTCACATCTGTAGCTCTTAGGAGAAGGAAATGGTAAATATAGACTTATACATCTGATTTGTGGTCCCCCTTATTGGTTGACTTTCGAGGAGTACAACAGAACCAAATGAATATGCTGCTGTATGGGTAAATAAAAGGAGGAAAACTATTAGTGGACTAACCTGCATGGCAAGCATCATGCAGGCCTATGTATGGGTCAGAGAATTATGGTTTTACTGTTGTAGGAAATAAACCATCACATGCAGCAAATAACACAGACACACACACAAATTGATTTTTGAAAATAGAAACTTTTATAAAATATTAAAATAAAACTGAGTACAATGCTTAAAATTATGTACATAGAAAAAGTAAAATAAAAAGAACAGGGATGGGAAAGGTTAGGGAGAAAACTATTTACATAACCAAAAAATGCCCAGGGACCTGGAGAGACTAGTTCCTGAAGGCCTAAGAGGTTGATGGCAGCAGTGGTGATGGCAGCCTCATGCCCATCAGCTCAAGTGCAACCATGCAGCTCTAGAGCCTTGGCTAGCCACTCGATCACTGCAACCAGCTTTCTGAGGTCAGCTCTGACCCCTTGCAACTCCTTAATCATCATTTGCATCCCCTGCTCAAAAGCCTCTTGGAAGACTGGCTCTTGGTCTGTAGCGGGTGCACCGACCACTGAGACAGCCTCCTTAGCTCTTAGCAGCTCAGCAGCGTGTGACTGGAGGAACTGAGGGCTATCTTTGCTTTCATCAGCCAGCAATGGCTGGCCAACCAGAGGACTGTATCCCTAAGTACTGGGGCAGAATGAGGAGACCATAACAGGATGGGGAGAAAGATGTCAGCTGCAACTGGCCCAGATCCTCTCCTTGAGGGGAAAGGGTTGAACTGCCACCACTGGGTCCTCTGGTGGTGGTAGAGGGGATGGCAGTGGTGCTGGCTGATCCTACCCAATGGTGGTATTGGCTTCAGTGTCATCAGGTGGGGCCAGGCCCTCGTCATAGTCTTCTGTCTCATCCTTCTCCTCCACCTCAGACAATGATGAGGTGGTGTCATCTGTGAAGAAAACAATCGTGTGTCATTTTATATTCTCCTATGCTCCAGGGTGTGATCTATGTGACCATACAGTGAGTTAGATGACATTCCTTTTCAGGGAGAGGAGAAGGTGAAGGGAAGTGCTCTTAGCTGCAGGACATCCATGTCCTGTAGGGGGTGGCAAGGCCATATATTGGTTCCTTGAGTAATGGAAGCTTTATTTCAGCAGTATTTGACTACATGATGCCTAGCTAGTGATATGGGCTCAGAGAGAGAGGGTCAGCGTCAGGGTTGTTCGCTTCGGAATGTGATCTACATAGCAAGGTGTCAAGGGCCATGAAATAGTACCTAGTGTATGGGTGTTTCTAGGATGGGGGCATATATATTATATACCATAATAGAGAGGAGACACAGGGAAGATATTATAGACATTTAGATACCTCAAAAGTGTAAATTGGGCACAAAAAGTAAACCTTTTTCAGAATTAAGAATGTTCAGGAGCAAGAAGTCACAGAATGAGGCTCAAGTAGATGGCAGTCGCTGCCAAACGGCACCCAGGGCAAGGGTTTCTTTTGGTGCCCCCTTCCCTTTTGGGCTTGCAGACACTGATTTTAAAGTACAGCATGGTGCCCCCCATAGCTTGGCACCCAGGGCTGGTCATCCTGTTGGATATTGCAAGGGATGGACCTGGCTCCAGTGGGGTAGAATTGGGAGCAAAATCCAAAAATATTTCATCAAGGAAAAGGGTATTAGATACATAAAATGGGCTCTCAGTGGAGGTGGTGGAGATAAAAATACATTTTAAAAAAATCACGAGATAAGTACAGAGGATTCTCTAGTTGCAAGGAGTGAGGAGAAGGCTGGGGTTGAGAAGTGGGGTTGATTGGATAGACCTGATTGCCCATGTCTACTGCCATATTTTATGAGAGCAATAGGGACAGGGTTGGCAGGTTGCAGTATTGCAAATAATTTATTGTGGAATTGAGAAGAGTGATAAATAAATTTGCCAGCATACCAGAACTTCTATACTAGGAAAAAGCGACTTGCCCACAATCATAGTGATGTCAGCAGTAGAAGCAGGTCGCCTCATTCTCAGCCTATCAATGTAATTGTTTACTAGGCCACTCCCTCTCCTTACTATCCATAATGTTGAAAGGCTTCTTATAGAAAAAAGGACTGTAAACTCAGATTAAGCATTAAGACAGTGTTCAATTTTAAATGTTAATACATACACTTATTAGGATTTCAATAATTGTATTCCCCAGGTATTTCTGACACTGCAAATTTTCTAATGTATATTCAGTAAGCAGATCAGAGTTCAATGTTCATGCCTATGCTCATAGCATAAATGAAAGCAATTAGCATTTGTATTTAGGACAACTTTCAACATTCTAGGTCTTGAATCAGAAAAGAATTAGGAAATTTCATAAATACAGTAGGTGCATTTTAACTCTTCAGCAGATGAATAGAAAGAAAAATCTAAAGATAAAGTACAGTATGTTTCTTTGAAAGTTGCTGCTCAGCCATTTTTAACTCTTTGTTATTAATGAATTGAAGCAGTCATTTTTCTTTGGAATGGTAACCCTTTACCAAGAGTTTTGTTGTTTCACCTAGGGCCATAAAAGTATTTGTTAGTTGGGGTTAATCTCTCCATCCTTCCCCGTCTCTCTGCATCTCCCAGGGAGTGAGCTCTTTCTGTGGGGGGAAAGGAAATCCTTTAAGGCCCAGGTGACAGAGTGTTTCTCTTATGTGTGTATCTCATAGCTGCAGAATTCTCCTCAGGGACAGACAGGCTGGACACAGATTGGGTGTTCAAATAAAATTTACTGATTATTTTCTAAACATTGATCACTGTCTCACAAACTTTCCACATATGAAACTGTACATTTGAACCATTTACATCGTCTCTCTGCTGGGGTGCTTGTGTCCATCTCTCTAACTCCTGAGAGAGATCTTGCCACTGTCTCCTCATCTGGATGCAAATAGCCCAGTAAGTTGGGGAAATTCTAGGTGGGAGCCCCATGCCATGAAAAGATCCTACCTGAATCCAAAGTTCTGTCTCTTGCCCACAGCCTGTGTCCTGATCCCTTTGGAGTGGAGATATGTTTGGGAGTCTCCAGATCCTGATGTTTCGGTCCCATTCTCTCTTTCCACTCTGTGTCACTTTTCTGGGAGAAAAGTCTGATGTTTCCAGTCTTGGACAAAGTCCTCTATCTCCTTCCTGTGAAGAGGAGTGGTTAAAACCTCCACACTAACAAAAAGGGAACATTCAAATATCTTTAATTCCAAAATTATCTCACGCTGGGTAATGCTGTCACTGGTCTTGCATCTTCTAGGGAGTAGAGGGGTAGCTCACAGGTTTCCAACCCCTGCTCTCTGGATTGGGGAAGGGGGGAGTGCCCTTTTCCAAAGAGTACAGGGTTTTCCCCAGAACGCGAAAGCTTATCAAAACCTAACCAAAAGTCTCCAAATATCTCTCTCTCTTACAAAAAGGAGCAGACCCTCTCAGACTGATGAGGAATCTCCTCTGCTCCAGAGGAGCAGTAAGTAATGAAACAATAAAAAAATAGATAGGAAGGAGTTAGGGGTCAGGGAAGAGGGAGCAAGATTAGGGAGAGGGGTAGGGAAGTTCCATCCCAGTCCACTACCTTAATTGGAGCAGACTGGGAGGGAAACTGGGGGAGGCTAGATTGCGTCGCCGCATGTATTAATTGAAAATTCGCTTGCCCCCCCAGGATGCACCGCCTGCACATACATGCGCAGATATCGTATTCTATAAAAGTGCCGGGAACCGCATGCACATAGAAGCAGGTGCATGCTTCTTTGAAAATCATCCCCTAAATGATTTTTAGTACATTATAAATAAGAAAAAGCTAACCAGGAGAAGAGCGAAAGGTATTCAACCATAGCTCATGTAGTGTAAAGCATGTCTACCTAAATAAGGGAATATTTCCTGTCTGCCATAAAAGAACTAAGGTATAACAGGGAGACTAGGGAATAGAGGAGAACATCTGTTCCCCAAGAAGATTAGCTCTTCACTCAAAATTTAAGCCCTAAAATTATAGTTCCTGAGAACTCTCGACAACGGATATGCAAATACCTGTGAATAAAGTCATAATTTTAATTGCTTTCTAAATGAAAGATAGCTTGATTTAAGTGGTTCTCCAATGGGCACTAAGAGGGCAGCTTTTCAAAGGGGGTACGCGCGTCGTACCCCCCGTCAAACCTGCCCCCAAGCTCCCCCTGCACGTGCCGAGCCTATGTTTTGAATAGGCTCGGGCGGCGCCGCACAAGCCATGGGACGGTGGTAAGGTCCCGGGGCTTTCCTGGGGGCGTCTGTCGGGGCATGTCAGGGCGGGGCATTGTCACGGCGGCGCGACATCCGGAGGCGGGCCGCGGTGTGTGTTGGTGGTTCTGGCCCGGGGCGTTTTTCGGAGCATGGCTGAGGGCCTCCGAAATTGCCTCCCGGGACCGGGAGGGAATCGATGCGCCGGCAGGCTGGACGGTGCGTGCGAGTTACGCCATGCTTTGGGCCAGGCGTAACTTTTCAAAGGTTCAGGAGGGGAGTTTAGATAGGGCTGGGTGGTGGATTAGGGTAGGGGAAGGGAGCGGGCGGTAGTGGGGGGGGTGGGGGGGTAGGTTAGAAGGAAAGTTCCCTCCGAGGCCGCTCCGATTTCAGAGCGGCCTCGGAGGGAACGGAGGCAGGCTGCACGTCTCGGCGCGTGCAGGCTGCCGATTTTGCACAGCCTTGCGCGTGTTGACCCCGGATTTAAAATATATGCGCGGCTACTCTTGTTTGCGCCGGGTGCGCGAATATATTTTTGAAATCTGCCCCTAAGTGTGTATTCCTAAGGCAACATCACCTAATATCTAGATCCAGAAACCCACCCATGAAGAGCAACAAAATATAAAAGTTATACAGTTGATATGATTGGAAGGAAGACAGCAGACCTGCAAAATAATGTAAAAATTAAAATAACTTGACATAATAGTTTTGGGAAAAATATGAAGAATTTAGAATTAAATTATATTTTAACTGTGTCATCTACCAAAATGTCTATAATTTCAACCTGAATGCATTCTATTTTGGAGCTGCCACCTTGGTTTTCCTATATGAGGGGGCAGTAACTTCAGTGAACATGTGATTCAAGAAGCTTTATCTAGACCTACTTTGATGCAACTGATTCAGCGAGTACATAATCCATGCAGCAATTGTGATTTTTGTGTAGCAACTATGGCTGGTGTACAGTGGACTCACCCAAACATAGGACAAATGATCACTGGGAAGAATTGTACTGATTGCACCTTTAGAAATGTTATTTACATATTACAATATGATTGTCCACTTATCTATGTAGGATGAACCAAACGAGCAGTCCGAACACAGTTGATTAGCATTCTTTAATTTAATATAGAGTAATATAGATTTTAAAGTGGCGTCCTTCAGTTGATTAATATCTTCGTGACATTTTGAATTTAAAATGGTGGTTTTCCGTTTTATGCAGATATGCTTTGCTGGAAGGCTATCTGGTACCCCTGAAGCAGTGTCGGGTTGGTTTCATTTTTTTAGACTTTTGTCTTTAAGTTAAGTCTCTCGAGACATTTTATATCTGCATATATAAGAAATAAATTGCAAAAATGAGTTGTTTGAAAGCCATTGTTACCTATGATTATACACAGAGATGCTACGAGTAAACACAAAGTATAAAGTTATTGTGTTACATGTATGATGGTTACAGGCTCTATTTTTTAATAAGATAGGCCACGCTCAGTATATTATTGGAGTTGAATTTGTTTTTGCTCAAGATATCATTGCCAACTTTTTCATGATGTTCTATTTGTGAACGTGTTTTAGCACTGGGCTGTGAGTTTTCATCATTACAGTCTAGGCCATATTCTTTGGTTGGGCTGCAAACCATTTTTTCCACAGGTTTATGTCAATAGTGTGGCACATGAATTCTGTGCTCGCCAGCATCTTTTGTTTGGGGTGGGGGATCAATTTTCAAACAACCTGCATAGTTGCAAGCTAGGTGAGTGGTTTTAATGTGTGTATTTTATACAATTTTTGAAAGAGAAACAACCTGTGGTGTTGCGCTTGCTAATTTTCAAAGAGAAAGTATGTTTATTAAAAGTAAATCAAATAAGCGTGCATTTTTTTTCTCCCTCAAGCTAAACATGCCCACAGGAACACTGTGGAACCCATGCATTTTTTTAGCAGCATTTTAGGAAGACATCTTTCAGTCGGATCGTTTTACCCAGATAAATGCCTTTGAAAATTATCCTCGTAATAACTTTGTCCTGTCTAAAATGGCAGCCTCAACAACACACCTGTGACCTCTTATTACCTGCAGGCTTACAAGGGCCACCTCTTGTGCTAGTATATGCTTGTGGAGATCAGTTTTGTTCCCAACATCTTCATTTCTACATGTAAGTTGTACTTATGTTTTCCCTCTGTCATTCTCTCTCATATTCACCAACTGAAATCAAAGACAAAAGAATGTAAAAATAATTCAGTTATAAAACTACATTCCTCATTGTGCAATAAATGTCCAACATATCTGTTACAGGTCAATAGCCTTTAACACTTAACAAAATATACATATAAAAATGGGAAAACATGAGCGCTTAAATATGTATGTATGTCTTCTACTGGAAATGTATACAACTTTAGTAGCTTCATCATTTGCTAAATGACACAAGTCCAGATGTCACAATGTTTTTTCAAAACCAGTGATCAATGTGGGTGTATGGTGTATTGTAACAGGAGGTAAATTAGATAGAGTAGATAGTCTTTATCTGCCATCATCATAGTCTATTTTTCTATATTTCAGTTGAAGAGTTTTGTCATACAATTGTGTCAGAAAGACTCACTGACAGCTATTGTCAAGTTCAAATCAGCTTGTAGTAGCCAGTTTAACAACATTCTGCAGACATGGATAATATATTAAGGGGCAGATTATCTTACACACGTACCCCCTGAAAACCTGCCCCAAGTTCCCCCTGCGCACGCTGAGCCTATGTTGAATAGGATCGGCGGCGCGCGCAAGCCCCGGGACGCACGTAAGTCCCGGGGCTTTCCTGGGGGGGGGGGGGTGTCGGGTGGCGTGTCGCGGCGGCACGCCATCCGGGGGAGGGGCCGCGGGCATGGTTCCGGCCTGGGGGTGTTTCAGGGGCATGGCTGATGCCTCCAAAACTGCTCCCGGGCCGAGGAATCGCGCAGCCGGCGTGCGAGAGTTATACCTGCCTCGGGCAGGCGTAACTCTTCAAACAAAGGTAGGGGGGGTTTAGATAGGGCTGGGGGGTGGGTTAGGTAGGGGAAGGGAGGGGAAGGTGCGGGGGGGTGGAAGGAAAGTTCCCTCCGAGGCCGCTCCGATTTCAGAGCGGTCTCGGAGGGAACGGAGGCAGGCTGTGCGGCTCGGCGTGCGCAGGCTGCCGATTTTGCACAGCCTTGCGTGCGCCGACCCCGGATTTTAAAGGATACGCGCGGCTACACGCGTATCTATTAAAATCCGGTGTACTCTTGTTTGCGCTTGGGGCACGAACAAATGTACGTGTAGGCGTACTTTATTAAAATCTACCCCTTATAGTACACTAAACACTCCAGAAAGGCCACAAGTAGTTAATTTAGGAAAAAGAAATCATAAATAGGGAAAGAAAATATGGTTTTGAAGCATACGTCATGAGTTGGGTAAATATCTAATGGTCTAATCTTTTCTTTACAGCTTCTGATTTATAGTTCAGTGTTGATACAGATCAGCAGTTAGTGTTCTAACACTTTAAGGTGTCTGAGATATTTCAAGCTGAGCTGTTAGCAGGAGTTCTTAAAGCAAATAAAAATCTACAAATGACCTCTTTTTATACTGGCTTGTTATTTATTTTAGAATTGTTAAAAGTGCTTTAAGCATAGTTTTGCTATAGTGTCTAATATCATGAAGCAGACATACATATTATTATCAGACGATAGCTCAAGAATTCCTCAGAGGAATATACGCAAGACCTTTTACCAATTGTCTAGCTTTCCCATCTCTCTGGTAATCAAGGGAGAATATGCCTCTGTAGATTGATAAAAGCAAAAATCTAACCAGTGTTGGTGACAAACAATTTTAACATTTATAGCATATTACATTGTGGATTTCCATCTTCATGCCTCAAGGGGGGTGGGGGTAATATTCAGAAAGCTGGCAAGCGGAAAATTTAGTTATCCAGCAAAAGTTAGTGGGATAGCTTGTCCAGGATATTCAGTGGGATAAACATGCCGCTGAATATACTGCCCTAAAGTAATCAGGCTGCATTTAGCCGAATATATTAAATTCCTAACTAACTATTAGGTTCATTCATCAAAATGCATTATCGCGTTAACGCACGCAGTAACACATTAATGTATGCTATAATCATGTTACCGCATGGTGCGAATGCAAATTTTTTGAAGGGAGGGGTTTGGGTGGGATTAATTAAAACGAGGGGCAATATCGCCCCGTACGATAGCATAACACATGCTAAGCTTTGCGATATGCCCGAAACGGCAACACGATTTGTGTTAAAAGATTGCAAATTGCATTTTGACCATTTCTGAGAGGGAGAAGGAGAGAGAGAGAGAGAGAGCCTCTGGGGAGGCCTTCACAGTATTCAACTATTTATATCACTGTAGGAGGGCCAGCTAGAACATAAGAAGATCAGAAATTGCCATGCTGGGTCAGACCAAGGGTCCATCAAGCCCAGCATCCTGTTTCCAACAGAGGCCAAACCAGGCTGCAAGTACCCAAATACCAAGAAGATCCCATGCTACTGATGCCAGTAATAACAGAAGCCATTCTCTAACTCAACTTGATTAATAGCAGTTAATGGACTTCTCCAAGAACTTATCCAAACCTTTTTTAAACCCAGCTACACCAACTGCACTAACCACAACCTCTGGCAAGAAATTCCAGAGCTTAATTTTGCGATGAATGAAAAAGAATTTTCTCCGATTAATTTTAAATGTGCTACTTGCTAACTTCATGGAGTGCACCCTAGTCCTTCTATTATCCGAAAGTGTGAATAACCGATTCACATCTACTCATTCAAGACCTCTAATGATTTTAAAGACCTCTATCATATCCCCCCTCAGCCGTCTCTTCTCCAAGCTGAACAGCCATAACCTCTTCAGCCTTTACTCATAGGGGAGCTGTTCCATCCCCTTTATCATTTTGGTCGCCCTTCTCTGTACCTTCTCCAGTGCAACTATATCTTTTTTGAGATACGGTGACCAGAACTGTACACAGTACTCAAGGTGCGGTCTCACCATGTAGCGATACAGAGGCATTATGACATTTTCTGTTTTATTCACCATTCCCTTCCTAATAATTCCTAACATTCTGTTTGCTTTTTTGACTGCTGCAGCACACTAAGTCAACAATTTCAATGTATTATCCACTCTGATGCCTAGATCTTTTTCCTTTTTGGTAGCTCCTAACAGTCCAACCGACTCCCTCACAGGTTTCTTGCTTCTGATATAATTAAAAAAGCATTTATTATGAATTTTTGTCTCTACGTCCAACTTCATTTCAAATTCTCTCTTCGCCTGTCTTATCAATGTTTTACACTTAACTTGACAATGCTTACGCTGTTTCCTATTTTCTTTAGATGGTTCCTTCCAATTTTTGAAGGATTTGTTTTGGCTAAATAGCCTCGTTCACCTCACCTTTTAACCATGCTGGTAATCGTTTTGCCTTCCTTCCACTTTTCTTAATGCATGGAATACATCTGGACTGCATGTCTAAGATTGCGTTTTTAAACAATGTCCATGCCTGTTGAACACTTTTAACCTTTGTAGTTGCACCTTTCAGTTTTTTTCTAACTATTTTCCTCATTTTCTCACAGGACAAGCAGGATGGTAGTCCTCACATATGGGTGACATCATCAGGATGGAGCCCAATCACGGAACACTTTTGTCAAAGTTTCCAGAACTTTGACTGGCACCTACTGGGCATGCCCAGCACAGCACCAACCCTGCAACCAGCAGGGGTCTCCCTTTAGTCTTCTTTTTTCCGCGCAGCAGTAGCCATGCGGGTTAAGGAGCTCTTCAGAGATTCCTGACAAGAATTTTCCTCATGGAACTTTGTTAAAAAAATTTCAAAAAATTTTACCCTACAGGGGTCCCCTTATCGATTTCTTTGCTCCGCAGTCGAAAGGTAAGTTTTTTGCCTGTTTGCGGTCGATTCCTGTTGAGTTTTTCCCTCGTGGCCTATTGGCCATCGACCGCACCGCGACTAAATTTTGTCGGAGCCATGGCATCAGGTTTCTGTCCGTGTCCCGACTGCACTAGAACAATGTCCATCACCAACCCTCACACGGTCTGTGTGATGTGCTTGGGGTCCGCCCACGATGTCCTTACTTGCACCAAATGTGCCCAAATGACACCAAAAGGTCACAAGGCTCGGCTCGATAAGATGGGTCTCCTCTTTCGGCCAAAAACCCTGACGCCATCGATAGCTTCGACGTCATCTGAATCAGTGCCGTCTACGTCGCGTCAGCACCGGGAATGCACTGCTACCCGATCGGCCTCGATGACTCCATGGGTGTTGACTCCCTCTGTTCCCCCTCAAGAAAAACACCGGGGTGAACAGAGAGAAAAACATTGACACCGTCATCGTAAGTCTCAGGACATCGATACTGGTAAACCCTCGACATAGACATCGTCTGAGCCTCCGACAAAGAAGCCCTGTACAGAAAAGGCTTCGTCCTCTTCTGTCTCTGAATCACTGAGGCATTCCCCATCTGGACAGGTGCCGGGATCCGCGATTCCACCTTCACTGGTGGCCCCTCCGGCTACGCCAGTGCTACCTCCCACTCCGGAACTGGGTATTCATGCCCCAGGTTTCCATGATGAATTGGATTGAATGATCCAAGAGGCCATCGGCAAAGCACTCCAGGGCTTTCAACTTCCATCGATGCCGGTGCTGGTTCCTCCTGTCACCGTCCCGATATCCATGGCGCTTGCACCGCTATTGGCTAGGATGGAAAGGTTGATAGGTGCCCTTCCACCAGTGAATCTGAGGGACCCGACTCCTTCCTTGCCAATTCCCTTGTCATTGGAGGAAGGTGAAGAAACACCGCTCTTCATTCCACCATCGGGAGTGCTGCCCCTGAAACATCCATCGATGTCACTGATCCCATCGGTGCCTCCGTCGATGTCTCCTTCAATGCCAGCAATGCTGCCATCGATGCCCTCGATGCCTCCATCGACGCCTTCGATTTCTCCTTCAGGACCATCGATGCCCAGGCCAGGGCCTTCAGGAATAACTCCATTACTTCCTTCTGAGGAACATTTGGGAGCTGGTGATGACCCTTATAATCCTTGGACCGATGATTCGTCCCAGGATTCTGATGATTTACCTTCACAACCCTCCCCTCCTGATGAAAGGAAGCATTCTCCTCCAGAGGACTTGTCCTTTATTAATTCTGTAAAGGAGATGTCTGAAACAGTCCCATTCCAGCTTCAGACAGAAGACTCTAGATACCAGATGCTAGAGCTTTTACAATTTCTCGATGCTCCAAAAGAAATCATGTCCATTCCTATTCATAACATCCTTTTGGACCTTTTGAAGAGAAACTGGGAGCACCTGGGCTCGGTGGCTCCTGTTAATCGAAAAGCAGATGCACCTACTTAGTTCAGTCAGCTCCTGGCTTTCAAAGAACTTAATTGGATCATCACTTGGTGGTTGTAGAGTCCGCCTAAAAGAGGGCCAGACGCTCCAAACCTCATTCATCCATTCCCCCAGGAAAAGATCAGAAATTCCTGGGTGCATTTGGAAGCCGGGTATTCCATGGATCAATGCTCATCTCTCGCATTGCATCCTACCAACTTTACATGACCCATTATAATAGGGCCCTGTTCACAAAGATTCAAGACTTTGCTGAAGCCTTACCTCTTCAGTTCCAGGACCAGCTTCATGCCCTAGCACAAAAAGGATTAGATGCTGGCAGGCATGAAGTACGATCAGCGTATGACATCTTTGACACCGCTTCCAGAGTGTCAGCAGCCGGTATCAGCGCAAGGAGATAGCCCTGGCTGAAATCTTCAGACCTCAGACCAGAGGTACAAGACAGATTGGCTGACCTGCCCTGTGCGGTGGATAATCTTTTCGGTGAAAAGACTAAAGAGGCAGTGGCACAGCTCAAAGACCACCAAGAGATTCTGCACCAGCTCTCTTTACTACCTTCTGATCCCTCTTCTTCATCCAAAAGATCTTTTAAGAGGGATTCTAAGAGGCAATTCTACCGGCAGAGAAGCTACTATTCCCCAGCGTCCTGGGGTAGGCCTTCTAAGCCTTACCAAAAAGGCCAACCCAGGCAGCCTAGAGGGCAGAAGTCACAGCCAGCCACTCAACCAGTTCCAGCGGCAGGTTTTTGACTCCTTTCTAGAGAGCAGTACCCAGCTTCTACTTCCGACCATTTCGGTCGGCAGCCAGTTATGCCACTTTTCCAATCTATGGCACACAGTCACCACAGATCACTGGATACTAGCAATAGTATCCAAAGGTTACCACCTCAACTTTCTCTCTGTCCCACTGGATTCCCCGCTTCAGCTGACGTGGGGAACATCTGACCATTCACCACTCTTGGTGCAGGAGGTCTCCCTCCTCCTCCAGTCCCAAGCAATAGAACCAGTGCCCCTCTCAGAACAGGGGCAAGGGTTCTATTCCAGGTATTTCTTGATACCCAAAAAGTCAGGTGGAGTGCGCCCAATATTGGATCTTCGCACTCTAAACAAATTTCTACAAAGAGAAAAGTTCAAGATGGTGACCTTGGGTTCTCTACTTCCCCTTCTTCAAAGAGGAGACTGGCTTTGCTCTCTAGACCTTCAGGATGCCTACATGCACATTTCAATTACTCTGTCACATCGCAGATTCCTGCGATTCCTAGTAGATCCAAAACACTTCCAATATCGAGTGTTACCTTTTGGCCTAGCATCTGCCCCACACGTCTTCACCAAATGCCTCGTGGTGGTAGTATCAGAGTTTCATATCAATCAATCCATTATACCACTTTCTTTCCCAGGCCCCACTCAAACCCAGGAGAACAGGCTCTGCATACCCTTGACTGTAAACATGCTCTAGCTTTTTATCTAGACCGTACAGCTGCCCACAGGAAAGGCACCCAATTGTTTGTTTCCTTTGATCCCATCAAATTGGGCAAATCTGTGGGTAAGCAGACTCTCTCCTCCTGGTTAGAGGACTGTATTTCCTTTTGTTACCAACAGTCAGGCATTCCGCTACAAGACCGTGTTAAAGCACACTCTGTCAGGGCCATGGCAACATCAGTAGCGCACCTACGCTCGGTGCTTGCTGACATCTGTAAAGCTGCTACCTGGAGCTCTCTCTCCACACCTTTGCAGCCCATTATTGTTTGGACTAGGCTGGCAGACAAGATTCCATCTTCGGCCAGTCTGTGCAACGCAACTTATTTGTGAATTGAGGTACCAACATCCTTCCGCCAACCCGGTAGGGTTCAGGATGCCCTCTACCAAATTCCGCCCCAGTTGTTGTGCCTGATGCACGTCTTTGGGTGCATTTGATGCATTGCTCGGGCATCCTCAGCTCGGTACTCACCCATATGTGAGGTCAACCATCCTGCTTGGCCTGTGAGAAAGCAGAGTTGCTTACCTGTAACAGGTGTTCTCACAGGACAGCAGGATCTAAGTCTCACAAAACCCGCCCGCCACCCCACGGAGTTGGGTTCGCTTACGATTTATTATTTTTATTTTTCGCATGTACTTTTTACTATAAGACGAGACTAAAGGGGGACCCCTGCTGGTTGCAGGGTTGGTGCTGTGCTGGGCATGCCCAGTAGGTGCCAGTCAAAGTTGTGGAAACTTTGACAGAAGTGTTTCGTGATGTTGTGTCCGTCGGTTCCCGACGCCCTCTCTCCACCCTCCTCACCTCTTTGGCGCCTCCCTCTTCGCCCGCGGGAAGATTGGCTGCCGCAGTGTTCCTCTGCTGAGGTCCTCCGGCGTCCCCGGACCGGCTCCACGCTGCTAACCGCCATGTTTCCTGGAGGCCTAGGGGTGCACGCGCGGCACAGCCCCAACTGAAGTACCGGCGATGGCGCGAACCTCGGGGGCGTCCCCCAAAGATGACATCACCCGCGACGGATATTTAAGGTCTTAGAATTTGCTAACACATCGAGTTAGCAAGCATAAGGAATGACAACGGATTTGGATTCGTTCTATCTAAGCTACTCTGCCTCCTCGGACTAACCAGAGGTACCTGCTCCTTGGGGGCCTCGCTCTCTCTCTTACTTTGTAGATTGCAGTCTGGAACCGGCACTCACTCTTCGAGGGCTCTTGTTCCTGGACTTCTTCGAATTCACTTTTGCCTGGAAGTTAGCACTGCCTACCACATTTGTGAGTTACCATCGCTCTCTCAGAGCTTTCCCTGGAACCAGGTACTCGCTCCTCGAGGGCCTATACATTCCAGTTCCTGGGCTTCTATGAGACATTGTGTGAGTCTTACCATCAGGTTCGGTACATGAACTCTGCTTACCCTGCCTACTCACTATATTTCAGTTTCTCTACAGCTCAGCCTCCAGGGATCGCTGTTCCAGCTTCTGCGGGACTACAGCCCAGCTGGGCAGTCCAGCTCACTACTGCCACCTCTGGTGGTTCAGTATACTGTCTAATAAAAGAACTAGTGTGTGTCTGTCTCCATACTCTGAGCCTGACCGGTGGTCCCTCTCGGGGTCTTCCCCGGGGGCATGGTCATCTGCCACTGGTCCAAGGATTCACCTACAACTCTCCTAAATACATCAAATTGCTAACTCTTATCTGATTGCTCCTCCCATCAGATAGCGGGTTCATTTCAGATTGCTAACTCCTCACGGAGAACACATCAGTGATTGGGCTCCATCCTGATGATGTCACCCATATGTGAGGACTAACATCCTGCTGTCGTGTGAGAACACCTGTTACAGGTAAGCAACTCTTCTTTATCAAAGTTTCCCTTTCGAAAATTTAGTTAGAGCTGTAGATTTACTTATTGTCCCCCTTCCAGTTATTAGTCTAAATTTGATCATGTTATGATCACTATTGCCAAGTGGCCCCCCCCCCACCATTACATCTTTCACCAAGTCCTGCATTCCACTAAGAATTAAATCTAAATATAGCTGCCTCTCTCTTTGGTTCCTGAACCAATTGCTCCATGAAGCAGTCGTTTATTACATCCAGGAACTTTATGTCTCTAGCATGTCCTGTTACATTTACCCATTCAATACTGGGGTAATTGAAATCTCCCATTATTATTGCACTGCCAAATTGGTTAGCTTCCCTGATTTCTCTTAGCCTTTCATCATCTGTCTGACCATTTTGTCCAGGTGAACGATAGTATACTCCTATCATTTACCCAACACACATGGGATTTCTACCCATATAGATTCTACTGAGCATTTAGTCTCTTGTATGATCTTTATCCTGTTGCACTCTATACCCTCCAGGACATAAAGTTCCTTACCCCCACCAAGTTGATCCTCCCTATCATTGCGATATAATTTGTACCCTGATATTGCACTGCCCCATTGGTTATCTTCCTTCTACCAGGTCTCTGAGATGTCAATTATGTCAATCTCATCATTTACTGCTATACAATCTAACTCTCTCATCTTACTTCTTAGACTTCTGGCATTGGCATACAGATATTTCAAAGCGTGTTTTTTGTTTGTATTAACAACCTGCTTTTCAGTTAATAGGGATAATTTGGAAATTTATTTATTTATTTAAAATCTTTTCTATACCGTCGTTAAGTTATTTACCATCACTACGGTTTACAAAAAGGCACATATAATAAAAATTTGTTAAAACTTAATAGAAGTGCCAACAATGATCCGGTAACATAGAATTCCAATATAAAGACTATTTGATGAATTTCATATCTATTGTCCTTTTAATACATGTTTCATGGCTGGATTACATGTAATTCTTCCTTGCAATTTCAAATTTTATCTACGATTATCAGTGATCATAAAATAATTAGCAGGTGAGCACATGGGAACTAAGTGCTGGGTACTGATATACTGAAGCCTGCTTTTACTTACTTACTTTCTCCGTTCTCTTTATAAAAAGCCTGTTTAAAAAGCCAGGTTTTCAAACATCCTTTGAATAGTTTGAAATTTCTCTGTAATCTTATTTCAAGAAGCATTGTATTCCACAAGGTGGGTCCAGCTAGTGACAATGCTCGCTCCCTGACTTGGGTGAGTCGTGCTGTTTTTACCGATGGAACAGTTAAGCGTGCTTTATTCGCCGACCTTAATTTCTATGTGGTACATGTACACGTAGTGCTGTGTTAAACCATTCTGCTTTTTCATCATGAATCAGTTTGTGTATTGTGCATAGTGCTTTAAATTGTACTCTTTGTTCTATCGGTAGCCAGTGTAATTCTGCTAGTGTTTCAGTAATGTGATCTCTTTTCCTTTACCTGTGAGAATTCTTGCTGCAGAGTTCTGTAAAATTTGGTGTGGCCTTACAGTCGCATAAGGTAATACTAGTTGCAGTAATCAGTGCTAGCAAATATTACTGCTTGTA
Source organism: Rhinatrema bivittatum (assembly GCF_901001135.1). Classification (NCBI taxonomy): domain Eukaryota; kingdom Metazoa; phylum Chordata; class Amphibia; order Gymnophiona; family Rhinatrematidae; genus Rhinatrema; species Rhinatrema bivittatum. Next base: position 155,768,110 of record NC_042617.1, read on the forward strand.
GAACTGTACGAAAGTTTGATAGTGTCAGTAATGGTTTTAGCTTCCTTAGCACCATTAATTTAGCGTATCCTAGGAGAGCTTTCAAGATGGCCGCCTGATTGGTAGCAGCGTAAAGAGCTCCCGGAATTTCTTCTTAAAAATTTTTCTCAATGCCTCATACGAAGCGGAAAGCCCGGGTGAGGGTTGGGGAGAAGCAAGAAAATTATGAAGAGCAAAATATTCAAGATCTAACCTCTTTGTTAAATTCATCCCAAGACATGGTGGTAACATATCGCAGACCTTTATAGGTCACATTTACATTTCTTATGGATAAGAATAATATCTTCAAGCATTTCTTCAGAAATTCCCAAACACTTTTCTTTGGTCAAAAAGTGTGGTGTTACCAAGATTTAACAAAGCAAACACAGATGAGAAGAAAATCCTTTCTAGAATTAAGAGGGGAGGTAGTACAGAAAGGAATAGTGTTTAAGTTACAATTTCCTTGTAAGTGTTGCCTGATACATCAGGGGAAAAGATTTATTTTCTTTGAACCAAGTCAATTGAGGTTGTTTCTGGACTCATATGTTAGCCCTAGTTAACCTGTTGTTTAAAGGTGAAAAAATGGAAAATTGTGGGAGGTAACTTCCAGTCGTGCCTGTATTTCAGATGTCCCTTTTTTTTTTTCCTGTTATTTAGAGCTGCTCTATTATAAAGCTCTCCCCCTTTTTTCTTATATTTTTCTACAAGCAGAGAAATACTGTCTAGATATACTTGTAAAATTGTATAATTCAATCTGTATTATAGACTATTCTATTACAAGTGAATGCTTGTAAATTATATAAAATGCATAAAAAAAAAAAAAAAAAAAATTTAGCGTATCCTTCTTTAACTTTCAGTGCTATGTGTTGTTTAAGATTTAGTTCTGTGTCACTTATTACGTCGAGGTTACGCACCTTCTCTGCTAATTCAACTGTATGTTTATTTTTGAGCATTATTGGTGTTTGAATTGGGTTTATATTTTTTCTTTCTAAGTCTTTAGCTCAGGTGATTTTTTAGATATAGGCACATGGACTATGTTTGCTTTTATTGGAACCTCTCTGTTGGGATGCCCTAACTCTCCTGTTTAATTATATCCTTCAAGGATATTTTCCTCCGAACTATGCACTGCTGAGTGACTATCGGCTTTCCCCCTTGTTCTAGTTTAAAAGCTGCTCTATCGCCTTTTAGTGCCAGCAGCCTGATTCCACTCTGGTTAAGGTGGAGCCTATCCTTTCAGAAAATTCTTCCCCTTCACCAAAAGGATCCCCAGTTCTTTATAAAACTGAATCCCTCTTCCCTGCACCATCGTCTCATCCACTCATTGAGACACCAGAGCTCTGCCTTCCTCTCGGGACTTGCACGTGGAACAGAAGCATTTCAGAGAATGCCACCTTGGAGGTTCTGGATTTCAGCTTTCTACTTCAAATCCTAAATTTGGCTTCCAGAACCTCTCTCCCACATTTTCCTACATTGTTGGTGCCCGCATGTACCACGACAGCCGGCTCCTCCCCAGCACTGTCTGTAATCCTATCTAGGTGACGCGTGAGGTCCGCCACCTTCGCACCAGGCAGTCCTCAAATCCACCAGCCACCCAGCTATCTACATGTCTATTAATCGAATCACCAACTATGATAGCTGACCTAACCCTTCCTGGGAGCCTTGACCTCAGTGCGAGAGAACAACATACTACCTTGAGATCAGGTCCTTGCTACTGGATCACTTCCTGCTACACCAGGATGATGATCTCTAACCAGGAGACCTTACTGATCCAAGGCATTACTGGAGCTGCCAGACTGGATTTGGGACTTGGCTAGTATGTCCCCGAAGGTCTCATCAATGTACCCCTTTGTCTGCCTCAGCTCCTCCAAGTCTGCCAATCTAGCCTCCAGAGATTGGACTCATTGCCTGAGAGCCAGGAACTCTTTGCACCGGGTGCACACGCACAATCTCTCACCAGTGGGTGAAAAAATCATACATGTGACACTCAGTGCAAAAAACTGGAAAGCCCCCCTCTTGCTGCTAGATTGCTGCCTTCATCTTAATTTTGTTGAGTTCCTAGTTAAGTTTAGGATACTAAAGGAGTTGGAATTAGAGTACTTTAAATTTACAGGTGAATTTACTAATAAATCTGATAGTGTCCTACAAGAAGATGATTAAACTCTCATAAGGGCTGGTGCAATAATATGGTTTAGATAAGAGACTGATTGATTTTTAATGAGAAAGTGTCTCATGGCTAAAAATCAAGGGGTAGATTTTCAAAGGGGTACGCGCGTAAGATACACGTGTACCCCCCGAAAACCTACCCCAAACCCCCCCTGTGCACGCAAGCCCCGGGACGCACAAAGGTAGGGGGGGGTTTAGATAGGGCCGGGGGGGGTGGGGGTTAGGTAGGGGAAGGGAAGGGAAGGTGCGGGGGGGGGGGGGGGGGGGGTGTAAGGAAAGTTCCCTCCGAGGCCGCTCCGATTTCGGAGCGGCCTCGGAGGGAACGGAGGCAGGCTGTGCGGCTCGGCGCGCGCAGGCTGCCGATTTTGGGCAGCCTTGCGCACGCCGACCCCGGATTTTAATGGATACGCTCGGCTACGCGCGTATCTATTAAAATCCCGCGTACTCTTGTTCGCACCTGGTGCGCGAACAAAAGTACGCGTGTGCGCAGATTTATAAAATCTGCCCCCAAGGGTTGAGTTGGGGTGTGTAGGTTGGAAAGACAGACACTAGAATTGACTACCTCTAGCTTGCTTATTATTTCAGACACACACAAACTCTGAAGAATATATCCCACTGTTTCACCTTTCTCCAAACTTTTTTAAGACCAAAGATTTCCCAAAGCTATACTTACCAATCCTCTTCAACCACCATTAAATTGATCTTCACTCAAAGATTTGAAGGGTATAACATGCGCTTCCAGTCCTCTTTTACTGCAAAGGGTGCGGAGCGTCTGGAAGCTGGGGCTGTGGAGTTCGAAACCTAGATCACTTGCTGTGACCTCTGGAGTCCGCTCCCAGGGAATGCTGGGAGCAGTATGCAGATGAGCCTTCCAGTCCTCTTCTACTGCCAAGGGTGCAGGGCCTCTGGAAGCTGGGGCTGTGGAGTTCAAACCCTGGATCGCTCGCTGTGACCTCTCAAGTTCTCTCCTGGGGAATGCTGGGAGCAGTATGCAGAGGAGCTTTCCAGTCCTCTTCTAGTCATTCTGACATCGCATTTCTCTGGGATCTTTGTTAGTGACATCATCTCTTCCATCAGATATTCCAGATAAACTTGCAGTGATCCCATGGAAGGGAATATCATTTCAGATGATATATTCTGGTGAGATAACAATTGTATCAATGACTATACTTGCTTGAAGGGGCGATGTAATCTCTTTATTTTTGATCTGGCAGTTTCCTCCTGTTCCTCTGGGCTTCCAGCTCAGGTCTACCCAGCCCTTATTGGGCTACAGTCCTATGAACCTTCTATGACAACTATCTGGTGTGTCCCCCCAACAACCACCCCACACCCCATTTTTATACTCAGATATTGTAGTGACTGTCTTTGGCCAGGGACCAGACACTGTGGCTTCCTCTGGAACCTGGCTAACCCGCGACCTAAATCTTGCCACAAGGTATCATCATTAAGCCATAGCTGGTACCCTATTCTCTCTCCTCCACCACCCCCTCCACCTGGGTTGTGAATATTGCATTTACAACCTCGGTTAACCAGTGGATCAGAAACCAAATTTGGAAATCAAATTTGGAAATCAAATCTCCTAGTATTTTAGTATTTTAATTTAATACATTCTTAAGGTTTCTAGTCTCCTAGTATTTTAGTATTTTAATTTAATACATTCTTAAGGTTTCTCTTTTTCCAGCTGAATTCAGCTTCCTAGTTCATGGTCCTTGTTATTATGTAACTTTCTTACTTTTCTGCTTTACCTCCACTAATTATAAAAAGTTGTTCCTTTGTTATGTTATGTTACACTGATCTACCCCTGTTCGATGTAAACCGACCTGATATGGTATTTAACCTTGAAGGTCGGTATAGAAAAATGTTAAATAAATAAATAAATAAATAAAATAAATGTCAAGTTTCCTTGTGGCTGTATACAGCCCTTGCCATTGAACCGCAGATAGGTGCTGAGGGTGGTATGATCTCATGGTTAATGATGTGACATAAGAGTTTCATAAGTCTTTTGAGTTAAATTATTGCTCTTTCCGTAACACTGTGTGGAAACTTTGGCAATTCACTATATCTTTCTGTACTTTGTTTTATCCAGTACCAATGAATAAGAATAGCATCACTGTTTATTCTACCTTGTCATTAGTGTCGGAGTAGTGATCCTTTGGCCTTGGTGTAAATTATCATTTTGGCCCAACCCCTCCCCTAAATAAAATGCACACACATACACTTTTAACTGCTAGAAGTACACTGATCTTCTAGTCTGTTTAGGCCTGAATAATTACTAGAGTGATTAAAATACTGCAAAATTCCTTGCAGGAAGCAAAGTTGAAAATGGCAGGGCCTGAAATAAGCTACTGGCAGAGATTCTGGAGACCATCACTGTAATATATTTTGATTATGTTTGAGATACTGGTAGGAATAGGTTTAAGCTTGCGTTTGAATAACGATTGAGTTATAGGGATTTTATATTTTGTGCTGCATTTTAGTTTGCTGCCAGATTGGGATGAGATATGTCTGCCCATGTTATGTAAGCTTATGCTTTCTATTGTTTTGTTAGTTTGATTTTATTGTATTGCTTTTATATCTTTTGTGTTTGTTTGTTTTTTATATTTTGTTAAGCTTAATTGTGATTGTTATTGTTTTTGTACACCTCTTAGGGCTGAGTATAAGCAGCTTATAAGACTTTTAAAATAAATAATTAAATAAGTCAGGTAAAGACATTGGGGAGAAGTGAGCTGGTGTTGGTTACATATGGGAATGTAAATTTTATTTATTTAATTTTTATATTCTGCTTTTCGTCTCTTCAGAGTGGATTACATTCAGGTACTGAGGACTCACAGTCTAATAGGGTCATTCATCAAAATGCGTTATGGCATTAACGCATGTAATAATAACGGTAGTACATGGCGCGAATGCAAGTTTGCGAATGGGCAGGATTAGGAAGGAGTTTGGGTGAGATTAATGAAAATGAGGGTCACTATCGCACCATGCGATAGCCTAATGCATGCTATCGCATGTTTTAATGCCTGAAAGAGCTACACCTTTTTTCCTGGCATTAAGCTGTGCGATTTGACCGAAATGGCCGTAACGCAATTTGCGCTAAAGATTGGAAATTACATTTCGGCCATTTCTGGGCTTGGGAGGGGAGAGGGAGAGGATGGGAATGGAGTAGAGAGAGAGAGCCCACTTTTGGGGAGGCCCTCACAGTGTGCAACTATTTATATGCCTATAGGAGGGGGCCTCTAATAGCTGGAGGTGAGGTGAAGGTGATGGTTTAGGGGCAAGTTTTTCATGCAGAGTGAGCCGTACGAACAGCAAAGTTCACCTTGAAGATTTGAGGTCATTTGGAATGAGGAAAGTCTCACAAATATGAAATTTTGTACTATGTTATCTCACCTTAGCTTGATGGTACCCTGTTATAGGTCCATCAAGTTAGGGTGAGAGAACATGGTAGAAATGTCATCTTTATGAGATTTTCCTCACTTCAAATGATGTCAAATCTTCACCTATGTGTACTTTGCTCTTTGTACATCTCACTCTGCATGAAAAACTGCATGAAACTGCATGAAAAACTGGCCCCTAAACCACCACCAACACTTCACCTTGAGCTATTAGATGGCCCTCCTCTAGAGATATAAATAGTTGACTATTATGAGGGCCTTAGAAATAGTCTCAGTCTCTCTTTCTCTTTCTCTCTCTCTCTCTCTCCCACCGCGAGATATTAAGTAGGAATTACCGCATGGCGTGAAAAGTTTACTGCACCACGCAATACTACTGATGCGAAGCGTATGTTACCGCATGGTGTGGTTAATCTAAAATTTCCATAAACACTCTTTTTCTTAGCGTGGGCATTATCCCTGCATTATTATAATATACTTCGGTGAAGATTTGATGTCATTTGGAGTGAGGCAAGTCTCACAAAGTTGAGATTTCTACTATGTTTTCTCACCCTAGCTTGATTGGTACCCTGTTATAGAGTCCAGCAAGCTAGGACGAGAGAGCATTGTAGAAACATCATCTTTCTGAGACTTTCCTCACTCCAAATGATGCCAAATCTTCACTGAGGTGTACTGTGCTGTTCGTACGTCTCACTCTGCATGTAAAACTGGCCTCTAAACCCTAAACCACCACAACACCTAATCTTGAGCTATTAGCTGGCCCTCCTTTGGAGATATAGTTGACTACTATGAAGGCCTCATAGTAATAGGATTCTGTCTGGGCACTTCGCGAGCTGAGAAATAACTTAGTGTGCGGTGCTTCTAAAACACACCCCTTCTGTTCCTAAAACACGCCCCTTTTTCTTACCACGGGTATTATCCATGTGTTTATAGCATTTTGATGAATCTAGAGGTAAGTTTGTACCTGAGGCAAAGGAGTGTTATAAGGAGCAGCAGGGGGATTTGATTACTGGTCTCCCTGGTTCAAAGGCCACTGCTCCAACCACTAGGCTACTCCTCTACTCCGATTGTGGATGAATCTCAACTGTGTAGACTGGATGGGATAGTTTGGTATTTTTCTGCCATCATTCACTATGTTAGTACAATGCAAGTGCACCTAGATAGTGTTGTTTGCAATCATACTAGTTATTGTTAGAACCACAGTGGGGCCTAGTGTGGCAGTGAATTATAGGGCCCCTCTTATCAAACCAGGTATGTCTGTCATCCCGCCTTATCTTTTTTCAAGCCTCCCTCACTCTTCCTCCATTCTAAAATATCCCTACCCATGCGTAACTGTCTCCCTCCTTACTTGTCTTCCTCTTGCTCTCAACTGCCTCCCAGCCAGTGCTCTCACCTCTTTCCCTCCCCACACAGTCCTTTCCACCCTCTTGCCCCCACTCTTACCTCTCTTGGGGTACCTGTTAAAGCCTGGAATGCTGGAGTGAGAAGAAGCGCTGCTGAGCACAAGGTTACGTGTCCCACCTCCTGTAGCTGTTTAGTTCTTGTGTGAAGAATATGCTATTTGCTGCAGGAAGCAGGGAAACAGCAACACTTCAGAAATGCTTCCTCTCCCACCTCTCATCACTGGCACAAGGATAGAGGAGAGGGAAAAAACAGAGGCTGTTGTGAGTTGAGAAGAGGGCCCCCAATTATGTTTCTCCTTCTGTTTGCCTGCTGGTAGTTCTAGGAAGAAGCCATATCTACTCTGACTGTTCTTCTTAATAACCCTATGCTGGAACCCGCTCTGTCTTCCTTGATCTCAGGGGGATGGGGGAGGGTGCCCTGGTTCAGCTACACCCCTGTTAGCTCTGGCACTGCCTATCATACATATAAGGTGCCACAACTGGCTACCAGATTTTATATCTCAGAGATAGTTATGTGTTCCTAAGATGCTATAATTATTAGGTGCTTTGTTTTCATTTGCATGAAATATACTGCATCAGTGGAAACTATAAATTGAAATAACTGGACAGACTGGATGGGCCAATTGGCCTTTTTCTCCTGTCATCTACTATGTTACTTTAAGAGCTTTCTCTGCCTCACAGAGGTGCTCAGTCTTCCAAAGCAGTTCATTTCTTATGAAAGCTCTTTATTTTAATTACAAGAAGTGAGTCTTTGGCAACTTTTAGAAGTGCCTTTAAATGCAGAAGAGCAGCAATGGCTTGACAGAGTGTTGAAATTATTACATTAAGAAAAATTCAATCATACGTAAAGAAAACCCACTTTTTAAAATCTTCCATGTCATGGCTTTTGTACTGTTTCTGCACATCTATTCTGACCTCCGTGAAAGCTTGTAATTAATCTATAATTATAGTAATAAAGGGCTTTCACAGTTAAAAAGAAAAAGGATATTAACACCTTCCTTATGTCACAAGAGGGCGATGTTGTAACAATTCAGTCAAAGCCTGAGAAGTCATTTGCTGATTTCAAAAGTTCATGAAGCAGAACTTCAAAAGAGATTTTCATGTCCTTTCAGCACTTAATTTATCAGCTTCAGAAAACCAGCTCTGAATCCAGCAAAATACAGGGTAGGAATACCAGATAAATCTTTACAGTTGTACTCAACTTTAAGAGAGCTGCTTTCCCTTCCTGAGATTTTCTTTGGTTGAAAACTCTTGTTCCTCAGCTTTGAGCTAGCACATCATCCCCTGTTGTAGGCCTTCTTCATAACCCCATTCATGTAACATGCTAGAATGCTATTCCCTAAAAATGGGGGAGAACTGAGCCCAATGGCCTTGTCTATGAAGTGCTGAGGTGTACAGAAAATACTAAAATATCATGCATGGGAGGAACTGTCCCTAAAACGATTTTACAACATGAAAAAAAAAATGCAGGAGGCCAAATACTTATTTTATATTTAACCATTTTACATGGTCGGATATGGTTTGTTTTTTTTTTTTTAAATAATTGAGGCCATTATTATCAATGCAGGAGTTTTTGTAGGTTTTAAAGAGCTAGCAATAGAAATTATAGTACATGAACATTTACATAGAAACATAGAAATGACGGCAGAAGAAGACCAAATGGCCCATCCAGTCTGCCCAGCACGCTTTCGTACTTATTTTTCTCATACTTATCTGTTGCTCTGACCGGTGAGGTCAGGGCCCTTATTGGTAACTTTTTGGTTCTAATTTCCTTCCACCCCCACCATTTATGTAGAGAGCAGTGCTGGAGCTGCATCAATGTGAAGTATCAAGCCTAAATGGTTAGGGGTAGTAACCGCCGCAATAAGCAAGCTACTCCCACCCCTATTTGTTTACCCAGCCTGTACAATTTAGTCCTTGTTGGTTGTTGTCTGAATATAAATCCTCTTTTCTTCATTCCCTCTTGCCATTGAAGCAGTGAGCTGCGCTGCATATGTATTCAAAGTGAAGTATCAGGCTTGATTGATTCAGGGTAGTAACCGCCGCAACAAGCAAGCTACTCCCACATTTATTTGTTTTCCCAGCCTGAGCGATTTAGTCCTTGTAGGTTGTTTAATATAAATCCTCTTTTCTTCATTCCACCCACCATTGAAGCAGAGAGCTGCTTGGATATGCAATGAAAGTGAAGCATCAGGCTAATTTGGTTTGGGGTAGTAACCGCCGCAACAAGCAAGCTACTCCCATGCTTATTTGTGAATGCAGATCTTTTTTCCCACATTTCCTCTTGCCGTTGAAGCATAGAGCAATGTTGGATTCACATTAAACTTGTGTATGTTTATTGAATAAGGGTAGAAGCCATCATTCCCGCAAGCCACCCTCATGCCTCTTCTCTTCATTTCATTCCACTTGAGGCTCCTTTATTCATAAGGAACTCCAAGCCTATAAGATGTAAGCTTTTATATTTAAATCTTTTTAATCATTTTTCAAATACAACTACAGCAGAAATAAAACCACCACAAAAAGGATCGAGCTCTATGATTGTTCTGCCCATAAACTTGTATCATTGTTCATATTACAATAACAAACAAGTCAAAGCCCTCAGTAACCCTCCCAGGTAGCACAGTTCTTATTGCCATCTCTCCGGCCCCTTAAATATCGGGCTCAAGGTAAGAGGTCTACAATTTAATAATCATTAAGCATTAAGCTCCTGGCTCTATGGCGTAAAGATTGTATTTATGAGTTCCAGATCAACAAAAAAGTCTGTCTTCATTTATATATGTCCATTTGTTCCACATACTTTTCACAAAGACATATATGATAGATGTAGTTTCTCTATTGAATGATCATTGGTGGGAATTTGTTAAGCCAATTGTGCAGTATTGTTTTCTTTGCTAACACTAGCACTTTGCATATCCAAAGTTTGGAAAATTTTTGGCCCCTCACCAGTCCACTTAAATTGTCAATAAGCAAAACATGTGGTTGGTACGGCAATTCTATATTGGTAATCTTCTGAACATAGTATATCACTCGCCTCCAAAATGAACTAATAATAGGACAGACCCAGAACTGATGTTCTAAAGTTCTAGGCACCACCTTGCATGTAACACACGTTTCAGAAGTGATCAGCCTCATTTTACAAGCTGTCTAGGAATGTAATAACGCAATAGAAATTTATATTGTGTTTCCCACATGGTAGTGACATGTGCGAGAGTGCAAATTCATTTAAAGCAATTCCAATATTGCTCCACTGTCATGTCTAGCTCAAGCTCATTGCTCCAGTTCTTCCTAAGTTGCCCGCAGTCCATAACCAGTCATCTGTTCATCAAAAAAAATGATAAAGAGAGGATATTGTGTGCCGAACTGGATCCTCCACATCAAAGAAATTGGACAAATACTCCCTGTTATCAGTAGCCCAGTTCCATACCTTAAGGCAGTGGTTCTCAACCTTTTTTTGGCTGGGACACACCTGACAGATGGTTCTCATATGCGTGACACACTGAACATATGACCATCATGGGGCCAAATGTAAACATGCACTCTGCATCCACAGGAATCCCCTCAACCCCCAGCAATGAGTGCAGAGCAGATCTAGGGCATTACCCTGTACAACTCGCCATACAAAAAAGATATTCTGGTTCTGATGACATCCCAGTAAAAGCAAAAGAAACTCCTTTTACTACCAAGCAAAATAGCCTTCCTTATGAAAAGACAGTAATTTACCACTAATGCATATCCTATTGAGAAACAACAAATAAGATTGATACAAATGCCTACATGCTAGTTAAATACCTCACCTCGGTCACACACCCCTCACAAAGTACAGAAAAATCACAAATTATAAACATGGAGACAGAAACTGGAATGGAAAACCAAAAAAGCCAATCTGCATGCAGTGCAAACCTGGAGAAATGGAAAGAGAAATATAGCATCTAACAGACTCTCAGGATTTGCAATAATGCACACAAACTAACCCGCACAAAGTTACACCTGTATTATGGAACACACTCAAACAGATGTACCTATGAATGTCGTTAAAAAAACCCCCTTTAAATAATTAAATTTAAAAAAGTAACAATCCTATCTAAGAAATACAACTATTAAACCAGGCCCTAAACACTAATACATTTCCTATTGGGAAAACAGAATAAGCCAAGCTGCTATAGAGCCCCACACAGAAATAATTGTAAAGCTATACTAAAAATGTTACAAAACAGCTGCTGAACAGAATAATATCCAACAATTAAAAACTCATAAAAAATATTAAAACATGTCCAAATATCAATAAAATATTTCAAAACAGCAGACATCGCATAATACCCAATAATTAAAATGGCAGTCAATCAAGAAAAATAAATTTAAAAAGCCACCTTTACTTACCCTCTCCAGCAACTCTCCTACTCCTTTCCCTTCCAGGCCACTAGCACTCACCAGAAGCAGCAAGGGCTGCTGAAGTTCTGTCCTCACAGTCTTCTTCCTTAGTGCCCACAACCAGTCACTCACACACACACCCCCCCAATTAGACCCCCACGACCAGTCTCGGTCTCTCTCACACCAGTCATCTTCCTGACCAGTCTCTCTCTCACATACGCACACTAGTCATCTTCCTGACCATTCTCTCTCTCAAACACACTCATGGTCTCTTATATACAAGCTCTCAATCACACACAAATGTTCTCGCACCCATTCACACCAGCTCTTACCCAGGCTTCCATTCACACCTACACACATAAGCTCTTACCCAAGCACCCATTCACACCAGCTCTCACCCATGCATCCATTCACACCCACAGACACAAGCTCTCACCCATGCATTCATTCACACCCACAGACACAAGCTCTCACCCAGGCTTCCATTCACACCCACAGACACAAGCTCTCACCCAGGCATCCATTCACACCCACAGACACAAGCTCTCACCCAGGCATCCATTCACACCCACAGACACAAGCTCTCACCCAGGCATCCATTCACACCCACAAGCTCTCTCCCAGGCATCCATTCACACCCACAGACACAAGCTCTCACCCAGGCATCCATTCACACCCACAGACACAAGCTCTCACCCAGGCCTCCATTCACACCCACAAGCTCTCTCCCAGGCATCCATTCACACCCACAAGCTCTCACCCAGGCTTCCATTCACACCCACATGCTCAAGTTCTCACCCAGGCATCCATTCACACCCACACACACAAGCTCTCACCCAGGCTTCCATTCACACCCACATACACAAGCTCTCACCCAAGCACCCATTCACACCAGCTCTCACCTTGGCACACACACACACACACACACACAAGCTCTCACCCATGCATCCATTCACACCAGCTCTCCACCCATGTATCCATTCACACCCACAGACACAAGCTCTCACCCAGGCTTCCATTCACACCCACACACATAAGCACTCACCCTGGCACCCATTCACACCCACAGACACAAGCTCTCACTTAGGCAACCATTCATACCCACACACACCAGCTCTCACCCAAGCACCCATTCACACCAGCTCTCCACCCATGTATCCATTCACACCCACAGACACAAGCTCTCACCCAGGCTTCTATTCACACCCACACACATAAGCACTCACCCTGGCACCCATTCACACCCACAGACACAAACTCTCACTTAGGCAACCATTCATACCCACACACACCAGCTCTCACCCAAGCACCCATTCACACCAGCTCTCACCCTGGCACCCATTCATACCCACACACACCAGCTCTCACCCAGGCTTCCATTCACACCCACAGACACAAGCTCTCACCCAGGCATCCAGTCACTCACAGACACACCTGCTCTCACCAAAAATATATTCTTTCTTCACTGCAGGGATGGGCTCCACTTCCGTTTCGGCTTTACTCCAGCGGGTCTTCTTTTTGCGCCACCACGGGAATGGGCTCCCATGGTGGCCTCGGTCGGGGTCAGGTTTCCTCTTCGCTGCCTTGGGCTGTGGTGGCTTTGCTTCATCGGGGTCAGGTTTCCTCTTTGCTGCCACGGTCCCGTGGCGGACGTGCTTCTTCGTTCAACACTTGTATTCCTCCCACCCCACCCCCGGGCATTCTGATGCCTGCCTCACCGGCCAATCAAAGGTATCCTCCCTTCTTCCTACTCCCACTGGTAGGTAGAAGGGAGGAGGTTTCCGATTGGCCTGCTAGGGGCAGGCAGAATGAAGGAGGCTTCCCATTGGGCAATGGGAGTAGGAAGAAAGGAGGCTTCCAATTGGCCCGCGGGGACTGGAAAAAGGGAGAAGGGAAGTGCAACGGGCAGTGGGACACCGGGAGACGCGACACACCTGTCGGTGTTTGGCGACACACTAGTGTGTCGCGACACATCGGTTGAGAAGCGCTGCCTTAAGGGATTGAATATAATGCTTGACCTGTAAGTAGGCATAATAATGTTTCTTGTCAAGAGTAAATTCTTCCATTAACACTGGAAAAGTCTTAATCTTTCCCTCATCAGTGAGAAATTGAGAAATCATTTTCAGACCCAAGAAACCCCAGGTTGCAAAAATAAGGCTAGCTATGCCAAGTAGGAAGTGCCCATTACCCACTATTGGCAACAGTTGTGTAATGGAATATTTAACTGGAGCAGTAGGCAGAGGAATTTCCATGCATGAACTAAAGGGGCCAACAAAAAACTCTGTTTCAACATGGCATCTGGAAAGGTTGCTGGAGAATGTAAAAGGAAACCCAAATTGTGTGGTGAAAACTTCTCCTATTCCATTTTTGTAGGGGTATAGATTGCATCCCCAATATCCAATCAGCGACATGCCTGAGAGTACAGGCCATATTATAAAGTCTCAAATCAGCTAAAACCATGCCTCCTCTATTTTCCATGTCAATTTAGGTAAAGCCACTTAGGTAACACTATCATCTGAAAGAGGTTCACTTGGCTTGACGAAGATAATGGAAGATCCTGCCAATGTTGAAAAAGCATTTTTGTAGAGGTTAATAGTCTCCAACAGTTAACCTTTTACAGATTACTAGGATCAACATGCAATGCTATACCTAAATAAGTAAAAGAATCCATCATCCATTGCATTGAGAAATTATCACCCCAGGCTCTTGTACCCAATTCTAGGTGGGAAGTGCTTCACATTTTTCTAAATTTAATTTTAACCCTGCTACTGCACCATATTCTGTCATTTCCCTCAATAGAGCAAGTAAGGATGTTTGGGGGATCTGCTATGCAGCAAGATGTCATCTGCAAAGACTGCCAACTTAAACCCATATCTGGCTTTCTTGTCAAGAGGAATCCTTTTAATCTGACTGTTGTTTCTAATTTTCATGAGCAGGGGTTCTAGTGCTAGAATAAATAGTAAAGGGGATAGAGGATAACCCTGTCGCACTCCTCTGCTTAAATAAATGGGATCAGAGGTACAGCCATTAACCAAGATGCATGCCTGTGGGTTATTATATAATAATTTCAAAATTTGTACAAATTATCTGTCTATCCCAAAAAGTTGTAACGCTTGAAACATGAAGCCACACTCTAGACGATCAAACGTGTTTTCCGCATCTAGGCTCAGCACCAACGATGGTATCCACCCATTTCTGCTACACTCCAGAGATGGAATTATCTTAGGTATATTTTTAATAGGATAATGGTCTTTTATGAACCCAGCCTGCTCATCCCCAATAAGAGTAGGTAAAAGGTTAGCCAAACGATTGGCCAAAATTTTTGCCAGTAGCTTAATGTCAAAATCTAACAAGGAAATTGGGTGATATGAAGCAGATGATGTCAAATCTTTACCCCTCTTTGGGAGCACTGTGATGGCAGCAGGATTAGGAGCTAATGGAAAGTGTCCTAAGTCAACCAATTTCTTAAACATTTTCCCCAGAGAAAGTAATATCTTTGAAGAGAGGAATTTGTAAAATTTTGTTGAGAACCCATCTGGGCCCGGAGTCTTCAGTAACTTAGCTTCTTTAATGCCCTGTATTATCGCTTGTAAATGTATGTGCTGATTCAGGGACTGCAATTGCACTGCATTCACTTGTGGCAGTGAAATGGACCGTAAATAGGTTTCAACGTCTTGCGGATTACTTGGAGCCACCGTATATAAAGCTTGATAATAAGCTTTAAAATTTGCACTAATATCTTTCCTGGAGCTTGATAATAAGCTTTAAAAGTTGCACTAATATCTTTCCCGACGTGTTCTGCAACATTGTGACATATCTAGCCTGTATCCAATTTATATTTATTTATTTTATTTATTTAATAATTTTTATATGCTGACTTTTCATGCAAGCATATCAAATCAGTTTACAGTAGTTAGCAATTAATCATTTAAAATTATTTGCATTTCCAAAGAAGAAAAAGTAAATACATTATTTCATAATATAATTAACATAGCAAACTAAACTAGCCAAAGATTTACCCACCTTGTTACCATCTTGATAGAATTTATATTTATAATACATAATTCCTTTCTTAGCTTCTGATGCTTCAATATATTCAAGGTGGATTGCATAGCCAAGAATTTCTCTCTATGAATTGTATTTGGAATTTGGTCATGTCTTTGTCTAAACATAATTGTTTTCCAGGGCTAAAACTTTTGCTTCCATGACTTTTTTCTGCCCTGCCAGATAGGAAATGTGTAACACCGCTTTAGCAGTGTTCCAGGAGAGTATGGGTGTTTCCTGGTGTAGCCCATTATCAGCCAAAAAAAGATCCCATCTTTTCACTAAATAGTCTCAAAATGCTACATCTTTATAGAAATATCGGATAATTGCCACATTAGAGAGGTACCCTTTGGGCGAAAGCCCTCCAGATCTACCCATTCAGGTGCATGATCTGAAACAATAAGTGGACCTATTTTGGGATCCAAAACTCCCGAGAAAGCCTCACGTTTCAAAAGCATATACTCTCTCTCTGATTTCTCTGTATCTTTCTACTATTAATACTTGGTTAGACCATAACCGACTAAAATTGAATCCTTCAAAAACTACTCTCACTCATCTTTCAATTATGGCTAATTCTTCTATAGGGCCTCCCTCTCATTTACATTTCAAAGGAATTCTTATTCCTATCAGTACTTCGACCAACAGTTTAGGAATCACAATTAATTCAGACCTTTCAATGGTTAATCATATTGCCAATCTCACAAAAAAATCTTTTTACAAATTACATTTATTGAAAAGAATTCGACCTCTTCTTTTCCTCCATGATTATCGTACTATATTGCAATCTTTGATATTCTCTGGATTAGACTATTGCAACGCTTTATTACTGGGTCTATCAGATTCTGCTCTCTATCTATTGCAATTAATTCAAAATTCAGCCACTCGTGTGCTTTCAGGAACCTCGCGCCGAAATCATATTACTCCTGTTTTATTTTCCTTTCATTGGCTCCCAATTAAATATCAAATTCATTATAAAGTCTTGTCAATTATTCATTCTCTTATTTATAATACAACATCCACATGGCTCTGTAGTAATTTTCGCATCTATAAACCAGTTAGACAACTCAGATCTTTATCCAGAAACCTCTTAGATGTACCCACAATTATACTGGCAAAACATGAGTTAACAAGGAAAAGGGCGTTTTCCATAGCTGGCCCCATATTATGGAATGCACTCCCAGATTCCCTTCGTCTTATTTCTTCTACACAACAGTTTAAAAAATCATTAAAAACACATTTATTTCAGAAAGCATACAGTTCACTCATCAACTCTCAAAATTAATATCCAATCTTTATGCTTTATTATTTTTTTCACCCAGATACATCTTTTTCTTTGAGCTATAATACAGATTCAATTTAGCTTTTGCTTAATTTTGCAGGGCATGACTGTCTTTTTAGTTTTGTATTTTTATGATTTTTTTTTTATTGATTTATTATGTATGTTTGTTGTGAACCGTTTTGATTAATTCTTTTGAATTGTAAAGGCGGTATACAAACATTTTTAAATAAAATAAATAAATAAATATACTCTATGCGAGATTGCGTATTGTGAGCACGGGAAATATGTGTGATTCTCACAGGACAAGCAGGATGGTAGTCCTCACATATGGGTGACATCACAGGATGGAGCCCAATCACGGAACACTTTTGTCAAAGTTTCTAGAACTTTGACTGGCTTCTACTGGGCATGCCCAGCATGGCACTAACCCTGCAGCCAGCAGGTGTCCCTCTTCAGTCTTCTTTTTTCCGCACAGCAGTTGCCACACGGTTAAGGAGCTCTGCAAGTATTCCTCACAGGAATTTTCCTCACGGAATTATTTAAAGTTAAATTGCCCGACAGGGGTCCCTCCGTTAACTTTTTTCAGTCCGCGGTACTCTGGTAAGTTTTTACCTGTTTTCCGTCGATTACCGTTGAGTTTGGCCCTCACGGCCTTCTAGCCATCGACCGTACCGCGGCTCGATTTTTCTATGGCCATGGTGTTGGGGTTCCATCGGTGTCTGGAATGTACTCGTACCATGTCCATTACAGATCCGCATAAAGTCTGTGTATTGTGTCTTGGACGAGAGCACGATGTCTTGACCTGCACCAAATGTGCCCTAATGACACCAAAAGGTCGCAAGGCCAGAATGGAGAAGATGGGACTTCTCTTCCATGCTCAAACCCCGACTCCGTCCATTGCATCGACGGCATCGGAACCGGCACCGTCAACATCGTGCCAGCATCATCCTCCGACTGGTGACTGCCCGGCGTCAATCACTTCCCGGCCTTTGACACCCTCTTCTCCCCCTCAGGACTGAGGGGATCGAAAGGAGAAACATCGCCATCGGCACCGAAAGTCTCGGACCTTTGAGGCATCGAAGCCATCGACCTCGCCATCGTCCGAGCCACCGGTGAAGAAACCCCGTCCAGAAAAGGCACTGACCTTTTCGGCGACCGGGTCACTGAGGCAATCCTCACACAACATGGCGTCGGGAGCCGGAACTCCTCCTTTAATGGTGGGCCCTCCGGCTATGCCTCTGCCTTCTTCTTTTGTTCCGGAGCTGGGGCTGCTTGCTCCAAGTCTCTGAGAAGAACTGGACTGGATGGTTCAGAAGGCCATCGACAAGGCGATGCATCGACTCCCGGTTCCCCCGGCACCAATATCGGTACCGATAGTGGAACCGAGCACTGACCCGATTCCAGCAGCATTGGCTCCGCTGCTATCGAGGATGGAAGCGCTTATTGAAGCCTTTCCACTGGTGGATCCCAGGTCACTGATGGCTCCGGTACCCTCCCCGTTGATTTTATCATCGGGAGGAGAAACACCGTTCTGCATCCCTCCTTCAGGAGTACTGCCTCAGCCATCGAGATTGATATTGATGCCCCCATCAGTGCCATCGAGCCATCCACCGATGCCCTCGATGCCTGCGCCAGGGCCTTCATTGCCTTCATCGGTGCCTCCGGTTATTCCTTCGATGCCTTCGGAGCCTAAACCGGGACCTTCAGGTATCCAACTACCCCATCCCTCTACAGTCCCTAGAGACACAGGTGCGGATCCTTATGATATCTGGACCGATGATTCTTCACCAGACACCGATGATTTACCTTCACCACCTTCACCAACTGAAAGTAGAAAGCGTTCTCCTCCAGAGGACCTTTCTTTCATAAACTTTGTGAAGGACATGTCTGAATTAGTCCCCTTCCAGTTACTAATGGAACAGGACGACAGACATCAGATGATGGAGTTGCTTCAATTCCTGGACGTGCCCAAGGAAATCAACTCCATCCCCATCAATCAAGTTCTTCTTGACCTTCTCAAAAAGAACTGGGAACATCCTGGCTCTATTGCACCAGTCCACAGAAAAACTGACTCTACCTACTTGGTGCAGTCAGCTCCAGGTTTTCAAAAGCCTCAATTGGATCACCAATCTGTGGTGGTTGAATCTGCACAAAAGAAAGCAAAAAGGTCAAAAACTCATACTTCCTTTCCCCCTGGCAAGGAACAAAAGTTTTTGGATACCATTGGTCGCCGAGTCTTTCAGGGATCAATGTTGATCCTCCGAATTGCTGCTTACCAACTATATATGACCCAATATAATAGAGTCATTTTTAAACAACTTCAAGACCTGACAACCTCCATGCCTCAGTCACTTCCAGAAAAGTTCCACACCCTGTTTAATATAAGGGTTTGGAGGCAGGCAAACATGAAATTAGATCATGTTACGATATCTTTGACACTGCAACCAGAGGGTCTGCAGCAGCTATTTCAGCAAGATGATGGGCTTGGCTTAAGTCTTCAGACCTTCGTCCAGAAGTGCAAGAGCGGTTGTCTGACCTCCCCTGCATTGGAGACAATCTTTTTGACGAGCAGATTCAAAAGACAGTGGCTGAACTAAAGGACCATCATGAGACTCTGAGACAGCTCTCTCTGTTCCCTTCGGATTATCCTTCTAAACAGCCTTTCCGGAAGGACTCTAAAAAGTCTTTTTATAGACTGCATATCCTTTTGCTATCAGCAAGCGGGCTTTACACTCCAAGACAGTGTTAAAGCACACTCTGTGAGGGCCATGGCGACTTCAGTAGCACACCTACGATCGGTGCCGCCTCCTGACATATGCAGGGCTGCCACTTGGAGTTCTCTCCATACTTTTACAGCCCACTATTGCTTAGACAAAGCCGGATGACAAGATTCCATCTTCGGCCAGTCTGTCTTAAGTAACCTATTTACGACGTGACGTACCGACACCCTTCTGCCTGCCCGGTGGGGTTCAGGATGCCCTCTACCAAATTCCGCCCCATTTGTTGTGCCTGTTGCACGCCTTTGGCTACATTTGGTTCATGTTCGGACATCCTCAGCTCGATACTCACTCATATGTGAGGACTACCATCCTGCTTGTCCTGTGAGAAAGCAAATGTTGCTTACCTGTAACAGATGTTCTCACAGGACATCAGATGTTAGTCCTCACGAATCCCACCCACCACCCCGCGGTGTTGAGTTTGTTTTATAATTTTATTTTTCGGCACTGCCTGTAGCTTTTAAATAAGACTGAAGAGGGACCCCTGCTGGCTGCAGGGTTGGTGCTATGCTGGGCATGCCCAGTAGGAGCCAATCAAAGTTCTAGAAACTTTGAGAAAAGTGTTCCGTGATTGGGCTCCATCCTGTGATGTCACCCATATATGAGGACTAACATCCTGTTGTCCTGTGAGAACACCTGTTATAGGTAAGCAACATTTGCTATTTCTTGTCTAAGGGATGAAGCATCCACCAGACATCAATTAAATCTAAATTGGACCAGAGATAATTTACACCCTTGTCCGATGTTGTCTCAGTGTTCTCTTGCTGCAGAACGATCTAAGTGGTTATTAGTGACATAATTAAAATCCCCCCTTAGTATTATAGGCACATGCCCGTAGGGCAATAGTAATTTTGCTATTTTTACAAAAAAAAGGAGTGTTCATAATTATTTGGGGCGAATATATAAAAAAAATACAATAGGTTTTCCATTAAGAAGGTCTTCCATCAAAATTAAAAAAAAAAAGGTCTTCCACCATCAAGTAATGCCCCTCATTGTCCAGAAGGATTTTAGTATCTTGAAAAGAGACTCTTTTAGCTATCAAAATCACCATCCCTGCTTTTCATGAACTGGATTGAGCAGAGCATACCCTTCCTACCCATTGTCTTTGCAACTTTCCATGTTCTACAGCATCCAGATGTGTTTCCTTATCATTGCAATTTGTGCTTTCTACCTCTTTAGCACTTGTAACATTTTGTACCTTTTCATTACGCAACCAATTCCCCCCACATTGCAAGTGAGGCAGCATAAGCTAGATGAGGTCATCTAACTGGGGGAAAAAATGGCCTGCCTATAATAAGATGCATAAACCAGTCACAGCCCCCCAGCCTAGGCTCCAACTTCCTATATGTAAACCCCCACATCTAAGTGGGGCCGGCCACAGTATAATACCGGAAATATAACAGCATGGCTACCTCTATCATTACTTTTAACCTTATCCCAAACTTCCCTCCCTTTCCCTCCCCCCCATTCAAATACCTTTGTTTATAGCATAAGGCATTAAGCATAACCCACACACGGGCTGATTCAGTAAAGTCCGCGGGAGAGCGGACGAATGCCCGCTCTCCCGGCACGTGCACAGGCCACTCGTCTGTGCGCGCGATTCTGTATTTAAATTAGGTGGTGCGGTAGAAACGGGCAAAAGGAGGCGCTAGGGACACTAGCGCGTTCCTAGCGCCTCCTTTTGACCCAGAGCGGCGGCTGTCAGCGGGTTTGACAGCCGACGCTCAATTTTGCCAGCGTCTGTTCTCGAGCCCGCTGACAGCCACGGGCTCGGAAACCGGACGCCGGTAAAATTGAGCGTCCGGTTTTCTGCCCGACAGCCGCCGGCCCATTTAAAATTTTTTTTTCTTTTTTTTTTTTACTCTTCGGGTCCTCCGACTTAGTATCGCCATGATATTAAGTTGGAGGGTGCACAGAAAAGCAGTTTTTACTGCTTTTCTATGCACTTTCCCAGTGCCAGCAGAAACTAGCACATACCTTTGGGTAGGTGCTAATTTCTTAAAGTAAAATGTGTTGCTTGGCTGCACATTTTACTTTCTGAATCGCGTGGGCATACCTAATAGGGCCATCAACATGCATTTAGATGTTGAGGGCGCTATTAGGTGCCGCAGGTTGGACGCGCGTTTTCCGCCCCTTACTGAATAAGGGGTAAGGGAAAACGCGCATCCAAGGGCAGGTTAACATTGCGCTCCATCGGAGCGCACTGTACTGTATCGGCCTGATAGTGTGCTCAAAATCGAGCTGGAGATAACATGACATAAATGTGTTGGGGCCCCACTCCCCTTGAGAACAATAAGGATAACCAAATTAAATGGGTAACCAGCTTAACAATTAGATAACACTGTGTTTGTGCTTTTAATCATCAGTAAGGCAGCAAATAAACAGAAGTTAGACTGTTTGTATTTTTAATAGTCAGTCAGTAAGGCAGTTAGTAAGCAGTAGTTAGTGTGTTTATTGTTAAAAGTCTGTAAGGTAGCTAGTAAGCAGAAGTTATTGTTTGTATATTAAAAAAAAAAAAAAGTAGCCAGAAGCTAGAAATAAGCTAGGAGCAGTGTATACCTAAGTAAAAAGTTTGAAAAGTTTAATTCAGTTACTCACCATGGAAAAGTGTTGAGGTAGTGTGATTTGATTTGATTAGGTACCAACATTTGTTAATCAAGAGAGCAGTGAGTCACTCTGGCTGACTAACTGAAGTTAGACTGTTTGTATTTCCCACCCAATCCTAGCTCATCCTTTAATTTATAGGCAGGTGCCACTTTAAAAAAAAACCAAAAAAAACAACACCTTATTGAGAGTTTGATCATTCCAGTGTAGGCCACTACCAGACATATAGTGAATTCACTAATACATTTAAAGGACATTAATTAGACACATTCCTACTCCCATAGCTACCTAAAACTTAAGTAGGAACTGAACAAATTTAAGATGAAGGCAGCAGTCCTGCAGCAAGAGGGGGGCTTCCCAGTCTTTTGCATCGAGTGCCACATGTATGATTTTTTACCTGCTGGTGAGAAATTGTACATGGTGCATGCGATGCAAAGAGATCCTGGCTCTCAGAGAACGAGTCCAATCTCTGGAGACTAGTGTGGCAGACCTGGAGGAGCTGAGGCAGACAGAGAGATATATAGACAAGACCTTCAGGGACATAGTAGCCAACTCCCAACTTCAGACTGGCAGCCCTGGTGCTGCCTTGGAGGAAGAAGGTCTCATGACTGGAGAGCATCAACCTGATGCAGCAGGAAAGGATCCTGTAGCAAGGACCTGCTCTCCAGGTGATGCATTGTCCTTTCATACCGAGATTATCTCCCAAGGCCTACTGCCCAGGAGGGAAGGGTTAGGTCGGCCGTCATAGTTGGTGATTCGATTATTAGGAATGTTGACAACTGGATGGCTGGTGGGCGTGAGGATTGCCTGGTAACATGCCTACCTGGTGCGAAAGTGGCAGACCTCATGCGTCACCTAGATAGGATTTTAGATAGTGCTGGGGAGGAGCTGGCTGTCATGGTACATGTGGGCACCAACGACATAGGAAAATGTGGGAGGGAGGTTCTGGAAGCCAAATTTAGGCTCTTAGGTAGAAAACTTAAATTCAGAACCTCCAGGTTAGCATTCTCTAAAATGCTCCCTGTTTCACGCACAGGTCACCAGAGGCAGGCAGAGCTCCGGAGTCTCAATGCGTGGATGAGACGATGGTGCAAAGAAGAGGGATTCAGTTTTGTTAGGAACTGGGGAACCTTTTGGGGAAGGGGGAGTCGCTTCCAAAGGGATGGGCTCCACCTTAACCAGGGTGGAACCAGACTGCTGGCGCTAACTTTTATAAAGGAGATAGAGCAGCTTTTAAACTAGAAAAAAGGGGAAAGCCGACAGTCGCTCAGCAGCGCATGGTTCGGAGAGAGATATCTTCAAAGGATACTAATGATGCATTAGAATTAGGGCATCCCGACAGTGAGGTTCCAATTATAAGAAAAGTAGTCCAAGTGCCTGTAACTAAAAACTCAGCTGAGCTAAAAAATTCTAACTTATCCCTATCAATTAAAGCAGAATGAAAATACAAACAAAAAACAAACCTTGAAATGTTTATATGCTAATGCCAGAAGTCTAAGAAGTAAGATGGGAGAATTAGAATGTATAGCAGTGAATGATGACATAGACTTAATTGGCATCTCAGAGACATGGTGGAAGGAGGACAACCAATGGGACAGTGCTATACCGGGGTACAAATTATATTGCAATGACAGAGAGGAGCACCCGGGAGGTGGTGTGGCGCTTTATGTCCGGGATGGCATAGAGTCCAACAGGAATAAACATCCTGCATGAGACTAAATGCACAATTGAATCTTTATGGGTAGAAATCCCTTGTGTGTCGGGGAAGACTATAGTGATAGGGGTATACTGCCGTCCACCTGGTCAAGATGGTGAGACTGATAGTGAAATGCTAAGAGAAATTAGGGAAGCTAACCAAATTGGTAGTGCGGTAATAATGGGAGAGTTCAATTACCCCAATATTGACTGGGTAAATGTATCATCGGTACATGCTAGAGATATAAAGTTCCTGTATGGAATAAATGACATTTTTATGGAGGAATTGGTCCAGGAACCGAGGAGAGAGCGAGCAATTTTAGATCTAATTCTCAGTGGAGGACAGGATTTTGTGAGAGAGGTAATGGTGGTGGGGCCGCTTGGCAATAGTGATCATAATATCATCAAATTTGAATTAATGACTGTAACACTCAGGTTTGTGAACCCTTGGCCGACGGGAGGATGGTATACCTTTCGGAGGATCCGTAGGTTCTCTCGTCGGGAGGCGAGGCAGAGCAGAAGACGGGACAAGCTGACCCTTGGCACTGGAGACTGAGGCAGTGGCACAGACAGATGAAGGGACGAGAAGAGGAGCTGAGTCTTCACCCCTGGAAGTCTGTGGTCCCCCCAGGAGGAGCCCATAGGGACCCAGACCGCTGGGACTTAGGTGGACCTTTGAGAGGTCAGGCGTCGGTGCAACAGTTGACTGGAGCTTCACCCTGGAATCCCGCGGTCCCCCTGGGAGGAGCCCATAGGGACCCGGGCCGCTGGGACTTAGGGTGGGCCCTTGGAGACGGTGGTCTTGAAGGAGTCCTAGGTCGAGTGCCAGAGGGTCGTCGGTTACCAGTCCGAAGTCGTGCACCAGAGAATCACCGCTTGCCAATCCGAAGTCAGGAACCAGAGAATCACTATAAGCCAATCTGAAGTCAGGAACCAGGAACACCAAGACGAAACAGGACGCAGAATCCAAGATCAAGGAACTCACCGAAGCAAGCAGACTAAACCACGATGGAGGACATTGCCAAGTCACTGGATAAGCAGAGGAAGTCTCCTTATATACTTCCCCTGCTTAGGCTGCTAAGGAACAGGTGAGGCTGGTTAAAGGGATCAGGTCCCTTTAAATCAGTGGAGGAGGCATGGCCTTGCGCCTAAGGATGGCGGCGGCCATCTTGAATTTTCCCCCGAGGAGGAGAGATGCCAGAGAGACAGCGCTGAACGCCGCGAGGGGGGAGCAGGACGGCTCCCCCTGCAGCAAGTGGCACCGGCGGCCTGGTTCAGAGCCCTTCCCCGGGGCTCCCGCAGCGAGGGGCACTGCGGACGAGGTATGGGGCCGCGGTCGAGGGGCGCCACGGCCGCAGAACACAACAAGGAAGGGGGACAGTAAGCAAATCCACGGCTCTCATGCTAAACTTTCAAAAGGGAAACTTTGATAAAATGAGAAAAATTGTAAGAAAAAAACTGAAAGGAGCAGCTATAAAGGTAAAAAGTGTGCAAGAGGCATGGTCATTGTTAAAAAATACCATCCTAGAAGCACAGTCCAGATGTATTCCACACATTAAAAAAGGTGGAAAGAAGGCAAAACGATTACCGGCATGGTTAAAAGGGGAGGTGAAAGAAGCTATTTGTTATTGTTTGTAAGGTTTTGGGTGGACCCTTGGACACTGTGGCAGATGACCATGCTCACGGGGGGAAGTCCCATGAGGGGCGACAGGTCAGGCTCAGCTTTAGGACACACAACTCAGAATTATCTTTTATTAAACAGAGTTGAGAAGCCACCAGAGGTGGCATTAGTGAGTAGAGATGAAGCCCGGCTGGGCTTGTAGTCCCTCAGGACACTGGAACAGCTATCCCTCAATAGCTGTGCTGTAGTGGAGAGAAACTGAGATAGTGAGTACAGTGGAGCATACACAGGGTTCTGGTATAGAGCCTTGTTGGTTGATTACTCACACAGCAGTTTCTCCCGGAAGGTAACACAGAAGCTGGAATATAGGCAGGCCCTCGAGGAGCGAGTACCTGGTTCCAGGGAACAGCTCTGAGAGAATATAGGTGGCAACTCACTGATGGTGTAGGCAGCGGTTTCTTCCAAGCAGAAGTGAGCTCAGGCAGCGAGTCCGGGAACATGGGCCCTTGAGGAGCGAGTACCGGTTCCAGACAGCGACCTGAAAGAAAAGAGAGAGCCCCCCCAAAGAGCTGGTACCCCGATAGAGTAAGTCCAATTAAGGAGCAGCAGAGTAGCTAGGTACCGAGAGCAAATCCCATCCGTAAGGAGTTCCTTGCTAACTCGATTAGCTAGCAAACAGAGTAGGCTTTTGTATCCGGGATGCGTGATGTCATCACAGGGGGACACCACTGAGGTTCGCGCCAAAGAAGGAATAAGAAGCAGGGCCGCGCGGCGCACGCGCTCTATGGCAGCTGAACAACATGGCGGGATGCAGCGCCCAAACTGGACCGGGGACGCCGGAGAGGACGGCAGGCAGACGCCGCGGCAGCCAGATGTCCATCAACCACGGGAGGTTCCATATTAGGTGTTACCAACCAAGAAAGAGATCTAGGCGTCATAGTGGATAAAACATTGAAATTGTTGGTTCAGTGTGCTGCGGCAGTCAAAAAAGCAAACAGATTGTTGGGAATTATTAGGAAGGGAATGGTGAATAAAACGGAAAATGTCATAATGGCTCTATATCGCTCCATGGTGAGACCCCACCTTGAATACTGTGTACAATTCTTGTCGCCGCATCTCAAAAAAGATATAATTGCGATGGAGAAGGTACAGAGAAGGGCAACCAAAATGATAAGGGGAATGGAACAGCTCCCCTATGAGGAAAGACTAAAGAGATTAGGACTTTTCAGCTTGGAGAAGAGACGCTGAGGGCGGATATGATAGAGGGGTTTAAAATCATGAGAGGTCTAGAACTGGTAGATGTGAATCAGTTATTTAGTCTTTCAGATAATAGAAAGACTAGGGGGCACTCCATGAAGTTAGCATATGGCACATTTAAAACTAATCTGAGAAAGTTCTTCTTCACTCAACACACAATTAAACACTGGAATTTGTTGCCAGCGGACGTGGTTAGTTCAATTAGTATAGCGGTGTTTAAAAAAGGATTGGATAAGATCTTGGAGGAGAAGTCCGTTACCTGCTATTAATTAAGTTGACTTAAAAAATAGCCACTGCTATTACTAGCAATGGTAACATGAAATAGACTTAGTTTTTGGGTACTTGCCAGGTTCTTATGGCCTGGATTGACCACTGTTGGAAGCAGGATGCTGGGCTTGATGGACCCTTGGTCTGACCCAGTATGGCATGTTCTTATGTTCTTAATACATTTGATGGAATAATAAAGCTGCCTATCAGAACACCCATAGTCCCAGCTGAAAAGTAGGAACCCAAAAATGGAATAGGTGATCTTCCATTCCACTTTATCTGAGACTGAACCAATGTACAGAAAATCTAGTTCTGAACCAGCGTACAGAAATATGGCAAAAACTAGTTCTCTTGCACTGCAGTCAACTGCAACTAAAGCCAACAAATGAGCAGCATACTATGATGCCACTAATCCCTCAAAGTTCATCTGATAATACTGTTGGTTTTAGTTGAGATTGAAAAAAATTCTTCTGCTGATTCAAACAGATGATTTGCATAATTTTAAGTGATGCACAGGCTTGCAGGAAATTGCAGCATGAAATGCACCTGCTGCTGTACCAATTGAGAGCAGATGGAAGCAAAAACCTTTCGCTTGGCAGACACTGCAACAGAGTAATTCGCAAAATTTAACACAGAGTGACCCTCATAAGCCAGCTCTCTCTTTTGGCGATATTGCCACAGCACCTCCTCCTTATGTTGAAAATTTAAGAAGCATGTTATCACAGGCCTGGGTTTTTCTTGATTCCTGTCTCTCAGACCAGGCGATGTGCCCGATCTAGCACTAGTTTCTCCGGTTCTGCGATTAGGTTGAGCTCTGCTTGCAGTCACACTTCTAGTGCTCCCCGCAAATCATGATCGCACACAGCCTCAGGAATACCAATAAAACTCAGGTTATTCCTGCGAGAGCGATTCTCGAGGTCCTCCAATTCCAGGTCTGTCTTCACCACCTCCGATTTTAGTGCTGCCATTTCTTGCTCCAAGGCCTTCATTCGCTCGTCCACCCCAGTGAGATGTGTATCCACCTCTACAATGCGGCAAGATTTATCTGCCAACAGCGCTTCTAACTCATCAAACTGGTCACATATTTTGTCTAATTTTGTGTCCTTAGTGGTTAATAGAAGCAGATTTATATCACCCATGTCTCCCCCATCAAACGTGGGAGATGGATTGCCCGTGCTTTGCCATTTTGCTTACCCCAGGCCTGAGTTTCCTCTTGTGGAGTACGTTCACCACCATCCAAAGCCTGAATCAGCTAGAAACTCCGGTTCAACAACCCACCTGAGTTTCACCTTGTCCCTATGGCCTGTTTCAGCAACTATTTGAAACGAAAGAGGCAGATGTAGCCCAATATGGGGAGTGGGGCCCCGAGCTTACAAGGCTCATGTCCTCGTGCTCCCACCACATCATGTGATCTCCCTGATGTAAGCTTTTATATCTAGGAATTGTTGTGGGGTTGAAATTTCAGGTTAACCGGAAGTGTCTAGCAGAAATTGGATTTACACATAAACAATTAACAAAGGGTTGGCCACTTGTTTATGGGGTACCACAGAGTTCTTTCCCCCATGCTTTTTGTTATGTGTACAAATAATCTCACCATTGGATGAGGTTATTTGAAAATTTGAGGTACGATGCTATCTTTATGTGGATGACATGCAACTCTGTTTTCTGTTGGGATCTGACCCCAGGAAAGGGGGCGGGAGGAGGTGTGTGTGGCTGTGAATGTATTAAATCAATTCCTGGAGAGGACAGCTAATTACCTGAAAAAAAAGAACTTCAGAGCCTGCTTGAAGTACTGTGTTTCCTCATTGGGTGAGTTTATTCTCACTGAATTACCATCTGGACCCTGACGTCAGTGGGAGGGGCTGGAGAGTGCCTTTAAGACCGGCACAGACCAGCTTCACTACAGGATAGCTAATTACCTGAAGAAAAGAACTTCAGAGCCTGCTTGAAGTACTGTGTTTCCTCATTGGGTGAGTTTATTCTCACTGAATTACCATCTGGACCCTGACGTCAGTGGGAGGGGCTGGAGAGTGCCTTTAAGACCGGCACAGACCAGCTTCACTACAGGACAGCTAATTACCTGAAAAAAAAAGAACTTCAGAGCTTTCTTGAAGTACTGTGTTTCCTCATTGGGTGAGTTTATTCTCACTGAATTACCATCTGGACCCTGACGTCAGTGGGAGGGGCTGGAGAGTGCCTCTAAGACCGGCACTGTGTGGTGCGCCGCCTAAGGGGCGCACATGGCTTTGCCCGGCTTAGCCCGGATTAGTTTGGGTTAGTTTGTGAAGGCTAATAGATTTTAATATTTCTGTTTAAATTGTTATTTCTTGTGATAGCTGTCCCACCAAGAGGCGAATTTTAGGTTTGGTAACGTGGAAGGGTATATCTGGATATATTCTTTGTATGTTTAATCTTTTTAGTACAATATACCTCATAAACGTAAAGCCAAGGTGATAGTATACCCAGCAGAACAATCACCTTCGCTACAACAAAGATGTATTCCTGAGTATGCTGTTTCAACATCAACTCAGGGCTTGGCAAATCCCATAGGTGGGAATGTGGGAGGAACACAAGTTTTTTTGTTTTTTTGTCAAAATCCTTTTTTTTATTAGAGAGCAACACAGGTACAATCAATAAACCAAACTTAGGAGAATAGATCACACTTGAAATCAAATAGTGTCAGGACGACACATTTCAAGAACAATTTCCCAAGATAGCGAGGTCAGTTGAGCTCACACCGCAGACATCCATGCGGATGACGTCATCGCCAGAAGTCCACACAAGTTTCACCAGGGGAAATATCACTAAGCCCACCCCTACCTCGCCAGCTGATTATAGCTTCCCCACAAACTCCTTCGAGAGTCTCTCCTTCTACTCCTTGGAGTAGAAGGAGAGACTCTCGCCCCATTACCCCAGCATGCTGGGAACATTGAGGGTAGTTTGGAGAAAGCTAGGTCTTCTACTCCAGATTTTAAATTAAATCTGGATGAAGGAAACAGCATCCTAGCAGGGATTGGAGAAAAATCAGCTGTAACATTAGATTCTTTGGCAGATCTAATGAAAAGATTGGCATATAACATTCAAGAACAATCAAAGTTATTACAGCATGTGTCTAATAAACTGGACTGTGCTACTCAAGATCATTAACGGATCCTTTCGGATCAGTGCATACAGATTATCTCTTTGGAAGGGGAAGTTAGAGGTTTAAAAGATCTAACCACTACTATTACTCGTGAAAGATCTGCCACTTTGAGGAAAATAGAGTACTTAGAAAATACAGTAAAACATTTGAATATTAGGTTATTAAATTTCCCTAAATTAAGAGAGGAAAATTTATTGACAACTTTAAAAAAATATTTGGAAAAAAATTTAAAAATTTCCTCTGAAAAAATTCCTGTTATAAAGAAAATAATTCAATTACCTTATAAGCAAAATGAAGTAAAAAAAATACTGAATCTAAGCAACCTATAGATTTCCAGAATTTAGCTCAATATTTGGAAGAAACACAGGATGAGATTTTGGATCGGATTACTTTATTAATAACATTTCAGACCCAACAGGAAATGAATCTGGTTATGCAGGCATATTTTAAAAACATGAGTATTGAATTTTTAGGTGGTAAGGTCAGGGTATACCCCGACCTTGCCAGAAGTACTCAGATTAGACGCAAAGCTTTTCTTTCTTTAAAGCCTAGCGTCATGGCATTGGGGGCAATTATGATTGTAAAATACCCATGTAAATGTGTAATAAAACAACAGGGAAATTTTTTTATTTTCTTTGAGGTATCGCAATTGCAAGATTTTCTGAATGCTAGGATGCAGATATCTATTAAAGATGGAGGTGTAAGTAATTAGTATATTGTTGAAACTTTCATGAATATCTAAATTATTCTACTATAATGTTTTAAAAAAAAAAATGTTTTCTCACTTACAAATTTCATCCTCTTGGAATTGCCTCTATGATGTTTAGTTTTTGAACAAATATGTTTACTTCTTATCTGTAAGTTGTGTAATTAGAATGTATGTTCAAAACTTTAATATTTCATTTTGCAAAGTTGATTCTTACTTTGTAATAGTTTTGAAAAACTAATAAATAATAAATAAATAAATAAATAGATCAATTCCTGGAAAATGGAATGTGATGGAAGAGATTGAGTAAACTGAAATTAAATCTCAGTAAGGTAGAGGTACCGTGGATTGCCTGTATAATAGTTATAAATGTTGGAATTCAACCTATGCTTGATATGGAGGCAAGGCGGTGGCAGTTTCTTCTCTAAGGACTCAGGCTCTAGTCTGTGTTATCCTGGATTCAATCCTGACTATGAACACTCAAATTTTGGCAGTTTCTAAGAGTATTTTCACCCATCTTCAGATATTCTATTAGCTATGTCCACATCTCGGAAAAGTCAGCTCTGACCACAACCATTCATTCTGTGGTTATCTCTAATTATAATTACTGTAATGACTTTTATATAGCAATACCTTTGAGAAGTGTTTTAAAACTTCAATTAGTGCAAAATGCTGTGTCTCATGTGTTAATCAGGAGCAGCCAAAAGGACCATATTAGCCCTAGTTAAAAGATTTACATTGGTTGCCTATGTTTCCAGGTACAATTTAAGATGTTGGCTTTAGGCTTTAGAGAAAATTTTCCAAAGCTACAACTGTCCTCGTTCCAAAGCTAAAACCAGTATGTCATCCATTTCATTGGGGAGAGAATGATAACTTTCAAACAAATATGTGCGTCGGCACATACACATATGCGTGTACATGACCATGAGCAGATCTACACTAGTATTTTATAACCCGCTTATATGATATACATGCGTTTTATAAAATATTTGTATTTCTGTCCCTCAACATTTATTTTATTTATTTATTTAGGATTTTTATATACCGACATTCTCGATACAAATATCAAATCAGGTCGGTTTCCATAGAACAAAACTGTCACGGTTAAGGCGTTACATTAAACAGAGTTTCTGAACATAAGAACATAAATATTAAATATTAATTAGACAACAATAACTCGTCAAAAAAAAAACCAAAACGTGAATGAATGTAGGGAATAGCTAAAAATAGAGGGTAGGCTAAGTAGGGATATACAGGTAACAGAGAACAATGTTGATGGGCATAAACATGAGTTTATGCCCATCAACGTATGTACGTATGTAGGCTTACACAGGAATACATGTAGTGCATTGAAAAAGTGTATATCAATGCATTGACTGCATATATTTTTCCAATCTATTTTAAAAAATCACATGTATATTTTACATGCAAAAATAAAGTGGACATGCTCATGTAAATTGGTGTATTTTAAAACATGTATGTGTCAAGGAAATTACCACTTAGTCCACCAATTCACCAGGTCCTTCTTCAGGTCATCAAGACCCTCCTGGTTCTTTAGCCTGAACTCCCTGCAGTTCACCTAGACCTCCCACCTACTCAGCACTATAAAATAAACACATTTAATATCGCTTATGCCAGATAATTAGGTGTAAAAATACACAAGTAAATCAGCAAATCTACATGCAGTAAGTATATTTTAAAATAGCAACTTACACACGTAAATGTTGCCCTGCCCTGGAATGCCCCTAGACCGTCCCTTTT
This sequence comes from Rhinatrema bivittatum, assembly GCF_901001135.1. Lineage (NCBI taxonomy): Eukaryota > Metazoa > Chordata > Amphibia > Gymnophiona > Rhinatrematidae > Rhinatrema > Rhinatrema bivittatum. Next base: position 155,800,604 of record NC_042617.1, read on the forward strand.
TTACTCGTTTAGAGAACCCCTAGGTTCTCCACCATATGGCCCTAGTTCCCAGCCCTAGGTGTTATGACTATAGGAGTGAATCTTTGGTCTGGCGATGTCCGTTAGGCCCACCGCCAGTAGGCGAGGCCTGTCCACTGAATTGTCTATAGGGTTGAAGAAGATCTGGATGCAGGCGCCTCCTGCAGATCGTGTTCTCCAGATAGCTGGCGCCTCCAGCGGGTCGAGAAAGCAGATGCTGACGCCTTCAGCAGGTCGAAGAGCCAGGACCAAGGAGCGCTCAGTAGCCCAGCCAGGAATCAGGAGCCAAGAAGTTCCACAGTCAGTCCAGGGGTCGAGAGCCAGAGAGTTCCGCAGCCAGTCCAGGGGTCGAGAGCCAGAGAGTTCCGCAGCCAGTCCAGGGGTCGAGAGCCAGAGAATTCCGCAGTCAGTCCAGGGGTCGAGAGCCAGAAAGTACTGTAGTCAGTCCAAGGGTCGAGAGCCAGAGAGTACAGCAGCCAGTCCAAGATCAAGCACGGAGGAAACAAGCAGGAACCACGATCAGGAACAAACACAGGAGCCAAGAAGCCAAGGCAAGGTCTGAAGGCTCAGACCTTGCCTTAAATAGGTCCCAGAAGATGGTGGCAGGCAGGAAGGACCCGTCCTACTTCCGATATAGGTTCCTTTAAATCCAGGCAATAGCCGCCCGCGCGGCCCTAGGGAACCTCAGGGGGCGGAGCTTGGCCGCGCGGGGAAGACGCCGCGACCATGTTGGTGCAGCAGCTGCTGCTAAAGAGGAAACCGCCGACGCTGGCCTCAGCGTCAGCGTTTGGCCCTGGTGTTAAGGTGAGTGGCTGGCCCCGGTCGCGGGTTGCCGCGGCCGGTGGTCATAATACTAGGTTAGACAACTGCAGAGGGACATACCATTCTGCCTGGAATAGGGAGTCTCTTAGGCACAAGTGTGTGTGTGTGTGTGGGGGGGGGGCTAGTCCATGTAAAAGTGTAGCAGTGTAGTTTTGATTTCAAAGGAGAAGTAGCTGTGTTAGTGTGCTCTCCAAGGTAGGCTCTCAGTCTAACAAACAGCCCGATCCAGTAAAGTCCGTGGGAGAGCGGACTAACGCCCACTCTCCCGGCGCGCGCACCGGCCCCTCGCCGGTGCGAGCGATCCAGTATTTAAATTAGGCGACGCGGTGCAAACGAGGAAAAGGAGGCGCTAGGGACACTAGCGCGTCCCTAGCGCCTCCTTTTGGCCTGGAGCGGCGGCTGTCAGCGGGTTTGACAGCCAACGCTCAATTTTGCCGGCGTCGGTTCTCGAGCCCGCTGACAGCCACGGGCTCGGAAACCGGACGCCGGCAAAATTGAGCGTCCGGTTTTCGGCCCGACAGCCGCGGGCCGAATTCAAAATTTTTTTTTTTTACTTTTTTTTACTTTTGGGGACCTCTGACTTAATATCGCTATGATATTAAGTCGGAGGGTGCACAGAAAAGCAGTTTTTACTGCTTTTCTGTGCACTTCCCTGGCGCCGGAAGAAATTAGCGCCGACCTTTGGGCGGCGCTAATTTCTTAGAGTAAAATGTGCGGCTTGGCTGCACATTTTACTTACTGGATCGCTCGGGAATACCTAATAGGGCCATCAACATGCATTTGCATGTTGAGGGCGCTATTAGGTGCCGCGGGTGGGCCGCGTGTTTTCCTCCCCTTACTGAATAAGGGGTAAGGGAAAACACGCGTCCAGAGCAGGGTGACAGTGCGCTCCGATGGAGCACACTTTACTGGATCGACCTGAAAGGAAGGGAGAGACACTGCCCTGCCAGTTCCTCTGATAGGACTGGATAGGAGAGAGGGAGGTGGAAGGATTTCTGCAGTTTTTTTTCTAAAGTTTTACAGTTTTGACCTGTACTATTTCTGGCAGGCAGTATCCCCTGCTCGGGATAGGCAGGAGGGGCTGTTTACCTTTTCTCCCAGACCAAGAGGAGATTACAGAACCCATTCAAGAAGAGTAGAGGGGTTTTTCCCCAGTTTTAATTTTTTTCCTGTTGCAGAGAAAAGGAAGTATTTTTCTGTTACCCTTCCTTAGCTGGAGCTGGAAACTTGAAGGAGGGCTGCACATGGAGGGCTGCAGCTACTCCAGTTGAAGAGGAATTCTGAAAAGATAGACATCTGGAGACCTCCCAATGGAGTTTCCACCTCTGGGACACAGGACACTGCCAGGTTGGAGTTCGGGATTCTCCACGGACCCCAGGTACTCTGAGATCGGATCTAGTCATGGTTAGGATACCCCAGCCATCTTGGGACAATTATCATTCCCTAACATGGAAGTGGCCTGGAGGGACACATCCACAGAAGTAAAACATCCTTTAAATCCTGACTCTTGGACATTTATTTTTGTACACATATTAATTCTTTTGAGATCACTCACAGTAAATTTAATTTGAACACCCATTCAGCAAGTCCAGCCTGGTTTGTAAGTGTTTCTGTGCCAAAGAGCTATGGTAACACACATATGGGAGTTCACCTTTGGCCTGGGCCTTAAAGGTTATCCTCACCCCCCACAACAGAAAGGACCCAAACCTTGGAAAAGAAGATGGGGAAAGTGACTGAAGAGAGAACCCCGAGAAACACATTCTTTTATGTCCCCTTGAGCTACATCCTATCCTCCAAAAAGGGGTTACACGTGCATATATATGTGCACAAAAGTGAAAATACGCTATGCACATATTTTTTACTTCTATAAGATAAGGAATATGCAAGTAGAGGCTGCTTACATGCACATATGCTAACTTTTATACATGCAGCTTTTGAAAATTGACCCCATAGAATTTTAACTACATCTGTTATTGAGTGCCTTTTGTAGTTAGTCTTCCATTTCTGATTAACAGTGATTCTAATATTATTTGGTTTAGCTCATTCACTGCTTTTTTCCCCTTTAGGCGATTATTATGCATTCTTATTTTTCATAAAGTGAGAGCAACATGAAAAGAAGACTGTTCCTAAAATAGATAAGTTAGAATTTAACAATATTATTATGTATGACCACAGATTAGTCATAGAACTTGTTTTGAACAGTCTTTGCATTACAGTTTGAGTACAACAATATCTTTTCAATTGATAAACTGTGCTGGGTTTATTTAAAATTGTTCAGCATAATGGGAAAATAGGTACATCAAGCCCTAAGAAAGATTTTGGTGCTTTTTTGTTTAGCAGGCATGGCTGAATGCTTTCAAAGTGAAACACTGTGACATAGCACATAGCTGAAGGCCTCAGCACTCTGATGGAAACATACAGAAAACACAGTGATCAGTAAAGCAGAGAAGACATGATAGATGTTTTAGGTGTAAGGGTATGATGTGAGAATCAATACAAGTGCCCTGAAACAAGATTTGGCTTCCTAAGCTGCTTAACTATGTTGAATCATACAGTCTTTTAAACTGTTCTTAGCTTGGTAGTAAATAATGATGACTTGATTATATAGCATATACTATCCCACCGAGGCGTAGTTTATCTCCATGTCAAACTACATATCTCTTAACTTACTGAGCCATTAATCAGTGAGAGTTTTCTGGCTTGCTGATTATTCAGAAGAGGGAAAGAGAGAGAAGGGTATGGCTCAATAGTAGCGCACATGCCGGTGCCCTGAGTTTGATACTGGATTAGGTCTTCTGCCTTCTGGCTTTACTGGGGCGGTGTTCCCAGCTCTTGTGGTGGTGGGTGCGCATCATTGTGGGATGGCGATACCTAGTTTCCAGACTTAGGGTCCATGTTAGCCAGGTTCCAGAAGGAACCTCAGTTTGTGGCTTCTAGCCAAGGACTGGGATACGATTGGGGGAGAGGGTGGGGGAGAGCAAGAGGATATTAAATCGGGGAACAAAAAAACCCTTGGCAGTTGCAAGTGAAGGGTCATGACTTCACAGCCCAGGGCCAACCCCCCAAAAAGAAAAAGAGATGTGACTTGATGTACATGGATATGAGCAATGTAAGGCAGAGAAGCGGATAATGATGATGCTTCCATTTATGGAGATGGATGATGCAGCTGAGTGTACTGCAATCTTAAAAAAGGGTGAGCTGAGCCATCTGGTAATTTCTTTATTTTCCCATGTCAATTGCCCTGTTTGAGAGTGTCTGGATCATGCCAGCCATTGATCCAGAGCTCTAGGCTAAGGTAGCTCAGTACTGTAAGTTCACTTAGATCATTTATCTTGTTTTCCCATTCTTCCTACTGGAGAATGTTTCCTGAGGTTAAGAGACATGGAAGAGTGTGATATTTTTGTCACTACAATTTAAATTGATAGAAAATTTCAAGAACACTGGGAGCTGAGCTGAATTGCAGTTTGTCAGGCCCTGATGAGTCTATGAGCTTGTCTTCTCAAGTGTTTATTCATGATTAATCCTCTTTCCCAGTTCCCTTTCTCTCACATATGCAGTTCCCCATAGGATTTTTGTTTTTGTGTATAAAGTTTGTGTTGTATTGAGAATATGCCTTGACTAACTGTGCATCACATTTTTATTTATTTATTTTAACAGAAGGGCATAATGTTCACCTGACTTGGATACATCTATCTCATAGGTCGATACAATAATCTGTGTGTTAGCCTGTGCACTGAATTTTAACACAGAGTTTTAATGCATGGGTTACATTTTTTTTTAACTCCCAATGTAGTAAGCTAATGCTATGCTAATACATTGGGAGTTAAAATGTGATGACCTCACATTTCAACTAGGGAGGGGAAGGACTGAACGGGACAGAGTGTAGAGGAGCAAATATTTTGTTGTGTTCCTAGCCAGCTACCTTGCCACAAATAGATTTAAAAAAATAAACACATTGTTGAGCCTCTGCCGCTTGTCCTCACGGGTAGGGGGTGAGACCTGGCAGCGGATCCAGCTTTGGAAACCTCTGACCAGGAGTAAAGTTTCTAGCATTAAGAAAATGTGCACTCTGCCAGCACACCTCTCTGCATTGGGAGGGAAATCTTAATGCCCTCTTTTGCATGGAATTTCCTTGTGAGGGCACTGAGCTGACTCGGCAATAAGGTGTATTACGCTCACAAAATGTGCATTCAAGAACAGGTAAAGCAGTGGGTTTGGGTGAACACAATTTTCTGCATTGGCCTGTCAGTTTGTTCCTGCCAGTAGAAAAAGTCAATCATGCTTCCAAGTGTGAACGAGGCAGACATCTCTGATATCCTAGAAGCAGGCCTTTTGTAGATATCAGTTACATTCCTACATGTTCCAGCATTCCCATAAGGATTCCCCAGCATCTTACAACCATCCATTTTGCTTTGGCAGAGATTTTTTATTTTTTAATCCTGTGGCAGTTCACTGAACCTGACTCTTGGAGCAGATTCCTTTTAACATATAGGTGTATATTTAATTAAGGAACTGTGGTGATTTAGAGTTTGAACAGGATTTTTAGCTTTTTACTTTTGGTTCAGCTGACATAATGAGCAGAATATTCTCAAATCATTTCTTCTTCCCAATTCCAAATGTTGCTAGTATCAGGAGAATGACTCAGCTTTCTAGGAAATAGGTAATGAGCTCTGAATATTGTAATGGAACTGATCATGCATTAAGCAGTTTGGAGCAGAGGTTGCCTTAAAAAGATGCATAAGTTGGGGCTTGCATGCCTTTTCTGAGATATACACGAGCTCAGATCTGTTGTGGTACTGACATAGGATTTGAATATTTTAATTGCTAATGTTTGCGAATGCATTTTGACAAAACATTTTCTGAGCCCCAAATTTGCCTGAATATAGTCCATTAAGAACTATCAGGCTGATGCTATATTGTGTGCTGAGCCTAGCGCACAGGCTAATGATCTCCTGGATGCGCATTTTGGACACACTAGACTATACTCGATACAATAAGGGATTAATGTATCCAAACCAGCGTGTAGCTAATAGCGCTCATCACATGTAAATGCATGTAGACGAGGCTATTAGCTATTACCACTGATGCAAAAAATCACAGTGTGCTCAATGAGCACGTTTTAACACAGAAAACTTAATGCCAAACATAGGGCTGGCATTAAGTCTTTACGTGCTCCGAGCCTTCTAACCCCCCCCCCCCCCCCACCCATACACACAAAGCCACAAAAAAGCTCCAAATACTGCTTTACTGCAGCATTAAAAAAAAAATGTTGCTGGTGGTCAGGTTAGGAAAATAGACACACAGCCATTTCTCCTGGGCACAAAAGTGAATATACACACACAGTTTTTTACTTCTATAAGATAAGGAATATGCGAGTAGAGGCTGCTTACATGCATATATGCTGACTTTTATATATGCAAATTTTGAAAATTCACTCCATAGAATTTTAACTACATCTTGAATTCAGATACTTTTTTGTTTCCACCACCTCTACTGGGAGGCTGTTCCATGCACCACTCCCCTGTCTGTAAAGAAATATTTCTCCAAGGACAAGCAGGATGGTAGTCCTCACACATGGGTGACATCATCAGATGGAGTCCAGCATGCCTCGCCAGCATGCCACTATCCACGCACAGTCCCTCTTCAGTCTCTCATTTTCCACGAAGCTGAAGTCTCGTGACTGTGGAGCTTGTGCTTTTTCAGTCAAATCTCTTTTTCTTCCCTAATCCTGTTGGGTTGCTATGTCTGTTTTTCGGAAGTTTTTCCCTTGGTATCGGTAAGTTTTGTTTTTGATTCTTTGCGGTCAGTTACCAATGGCATCGCCTCCTGGTGGCCACCGGTCATTGACCACATTCCGTGTTCTTTTCAGCATGGCATCATCAGGCTTTCACCGCTGCCCCCAGTGCCCCTGGACTATGTCCATTACAGACCTCCACGAGGTATATGTCCTCTGCCTGTGGCCAGCACATGATGTCCGTGTCTGCGACCTTTATGGCCAAATGACCCCAAAGGGCCGCCGGCTGTGCCTGGACAAGATGGAGAAGCTGTTCGGTGCCAAAAAATCTGAATCCTCAGCAGCATCTGGGACTTCTCCTCCACAAGGGAAAGGAGTCTCGGCCTCGACCCCCTTGGTATCCCTTGTGCTACCACTCCTTGATCCTGAGGTAGGGGCAGGGGACCAACGCAATCTATATCCTTGCGGTTCCGGTCAGGTTCCTCTTTGTCTCCATCAGTCTGGGGAAAGGACCAAAATGAACATTGGGAAAAGTCCAGGAAGCACCGACATCAGTCTTCTTCCTCAAAGCCATCTTACCACAGGAAGGCATTGACCTGTTCTGTGCCTCCCCCAAAGCGGCCCTGTGCGGAGGAAGTCACACCCTTCGGTCCTCTCAAGGAACCGCAGCGTTCCCTACCGATGCCGGTGGAAGGTTCGGTCCCGTATGATTCTGGGGGCGATAAGATGCTGCTGCCGCCTCCTCCTCCTTCAGCGGTCCTGTCCTTGGCAGCCTTCGAGGAGGAGTTGGAGAGGTAAGTGCGGTTGGCGGTCACCTGGACCCTGCAGGGCATTGAGCATCTGGTTCCACCAGGATCACCATCACCACAAGAGCTGACTCCTTTGGTGCTTGTCCCTCTGTTGGAGTAGCTGGACCTTCTGCTTAGGGTCCTACTGACGCAGCCAGCGCCGATGCCCAAACCGCTTTCACGGTTGAAGGGAGTATCGATGCTGCTTCCATCGGTTCCTATTCTGGTGAGTGGACTCCTCGGATGAGGAGGGTCCATCTGTGTCCAACCCGTGCATGACACTCCACCAGCCTCTACCACTCCTGGGGCCATTGGGACAGGTGCCCTCGATGCCCCCGGCATTACCGATGCATTACCATGGCAGCATCGGCATGCCCGATGCTGCCATGGCCCCAGATTCCACCGGTATCTCCAGTGCCATCTTTGATTCCACCGATGCCCTCGAGGCCTTCTGGCTCAAGACTTCGAGCTATGGTGGGGGCTCCACCTCCTGTGTCTCCTGATGTTCAGAGTGAAGGGGAAGCCCCATAGGATCCTTGGGAAGGTGAGGCATCTTTTTCCTCCATGGAGGAATCAGAGGATTTACCTTCCGAACCTTCCCCACCAGAGGAGAGCATGATAATTTTAAAAAGCTAGTTGTCCGGCTCTGGGAGTATCCCATCTCCATCCCTCCAGTGAACCGCAAAACAGATGTGGTCTATCTGGTACAGCCCACCACCAGTTTAGAGCACTGAAAGTTCCCTCACCAATCATTGGTGGTGGAATTGCCCCTAAAAAAGGCAAAGAGGCTCCAGACTCATGCTTTGGTCCCACTGGGCCGTGAGCACAGAGCTCTGGATGCTCTTGGAAGGGCGGGTATTCCAAGGTTCAATGCTAGCAGCCAGGATTGCCTACTATCAGCTTTATATGGGCCAGTACTCCAGAAATCTCTGGAAACAGGTTAGGAATTAAGGGAATGTCTCCTGCAACAATTTCAGGAGGAGTTTCAGAGAATAGTTCAACAAAGCCTTGACTGTGACAGACACAAAGTACACTCGGCGTATCATGGTTTTCAGACAGATAGGGTATTAGCAGCAGACATTGGTGGTCGTTGCATGGCTTGGCTGTATGCTTCCGATCTCTGGCCCAAAGTGCAGGATCGTCTGGCAGATCTTCACTGCACAGAGGAGAACATTTTTGGGGACAAAATTAAAGAGGCAATGGCAAAACTGAAGGACTATCACAAGACCCTTCAACAGTTGTCAGCCAGAATTTCGGAAGAAGCCTGCCAGACAATTCTCAAGTTGCCCCTTTTTCTGGCCCTGCAAATATTACCCGCAGGTGTCCAGAACGAGAACCCAGTGGGTGCCAGCCAGGTCATGGGCATGGCAACCCTGTGTACCTGGTCCGGCCCCGGCCCCTTCTCAGACCCCCATCGCGGGATTTTGACTGGTGGCCAGGGAATTCGAGCCAGCAAACCCTGCCTCGAGGCACCTACCCCCAGTGGGGGGGCCATCTGCAGCTCTTTGCCGAGCGATAGTCTTTAGTTACCTCAGACCACTGGGTCCTCTCCATTGTGAGGCAGGGGTACAGATTGCATTTCCAACTAACTCCTCCTCATTCTTCTCCGTATCCTTGGTGAAGAACCATAGAGAACCAGCAGATACTCAAAGTAGAGCTCTCCGCCCTCTTAATGGCTCAAGCGATCTAACTGGTCCCACCTGGCTAACAAAGAGATGGGTTCTACTCCAGGTATTTCCTGATTCCCAAGAAAACTGTTGGCCTTCACCCCATACAGGACCTGAGGGTGTTAAACCATTTTCTTGAACAGGAAAGATTCAGGATGGTCTCGTTGGGAACTCTGATCCCTCTCCTCAGGGCTGGGGACTGGCTCTGCTCCCTCGATCTCAGACACATATGCCCATAACCCCATTTTCCCCACGTATCGGAGGTATCTGCGTTTCCTGGTAGAGGAAGAACACAACCAGTATCGCATGCTGCCTTTTGGCCTAGCATCGGCAACCTTCTTCTTCACAAAATGCCTGTTGATAGGGGGAGCCCATCTCCAGCGGCAGGGAGCACATTTCTTCCCTTACCTCGACGATTGGCTCATCAAGAGCGATTCCAGACAGGGGGCGCTGCGCCCTAAAGTCCACCATATGTGCCATGGAAGGTCTGGGATTTCTAATAAACTACCCGAAATCTCATCTCCAGCCTTTGCTACAGCTAGACTTCATAGGGGCCTTGCCCCAGGACTGAGCACTGACCTTTCCCTCCCTGGCCCGGTTAGTCTCAGGTTGCTCTCATATCTCAGCACACCAGTTTCTGTGCCTCTTGGGGAACATGGCAGCGACTTTCACTCGATTACATATGCGCCAGGCTCAGTGGATGCTCCGTTCTCAGTGGTGCCAAACTACTCAGGACCTTCAGGCTCATGTCCTGATAACCACTCAACTTCTGTGATCCATCGAATGGTGGGAATCCCTACCCAATCTGGAGAGGGGAATGCCCTTCTTGGTCCCTCAGCCCCAGGTTGTCCTCACCACGGACACATCTCATATGTCTGTTTCAGTGGCTCACTTAGGTGCAGTGCCCATTCACAAGATATGTCGGGCGGCGACCTGGAGTTCCCTTTACACCTTTGCCTCTCATTATTATCTGGACAAAGATGGCAACGTAACAGTCAATTTGGCCAGTCAGACCTCCGTAAACGTTTTGAGAATAAAAACCCAACTTTTCTTACCTTGGCCTTTCTTTGGGTCAGGCTTGCTCCCCATGTTCTGGCAGCTCTAGTTGTGCACGTTTTTACCTGTTAATTGCTGCCTGTGTGTTACGATCCTGCCCGCGAGGAGTGCGGGCAGGCTCTTACCCCCATGCGGCCAGCCGGGCCGCTGACGCTGCCGCCGCCGCGGCAGTCCCTCGGTGGCATCCGGGCTCCTCCCCGGTTGCCTTCTGCTCCATGCAGCGGGGCCGATCCCCGCGAGCTCTCCCTCGCGGTCAGGACCCCCGCTGCTGCTCCTGTGTTCCCCAGCGTGTTGCCGACAATCCCGGGGTCCTCAGCTGGCAGGGAGGGCGTCCCTGCCGGTGCCTGTACGGCTGCCCGGGTCCATGGCCGGCAGGGAGGCCGTCCCTGCCGGAGCCTGCAGCTCCCTGCAGCCAGCCTTACCTTTCCTGCTCCCCTGCTTCAGTCGTCATGGCCGGGAGCCGTTCCAGCAGCCTGCCATCTCTCCAGCTTCAGGGCAGGCTGCCCCGATGTTCGTCTGCTTCTCCTTGGGCTTCCACATGGCTGGGAACGCCACCAACAACCCAGCTCTCTATCTTCTCTCCAGTCTCCTAGGGCGCGAGTGCGTGCCTCTCTGCTCCTCTTCAAGGGTCAGCCAGGTGTGGCCCCCTGCTGACCCCTCCCTGGGCATTGTCCACTTCAGCGCTACTAAAGGGCTCTGCGTTCAGTCTGTCTTTGCCTTTGCAAGGAGTTGGTCACTCCTGAGATCCTCGTTCCAGGAGCTGCCTTGTATTCCAGCCTTCTGCAAGGTCCAGTGTTCCATGTTCTCTGTTGGAGCTTCTTGTTCAGTTGTTCCAGTCCTGATGTTTCCAGTTGTTCCAGTCCTGATGTTTGCTTGTTCCTGTTCCTGCCTTGAGGTCTGATTTCTGATCCGGTATCCATGGTCCAGCCCGGATTATACAAGCCTTGTACCTTGATCCTGAAACTCACCTGAAAGCTAAGTACCTTGCTCTTGAATCTCTTGAAAGCTAGCACCTTGATCCTGTGTCCTCCAATGTCCTGGTACCTCGCAGCAAGCCACACCGTGGTCCGTGACCAGCCCTCGGGGCGGGTTGATTAGGGCCATCTGTGATGCAAGCCATGTACCTCGTTTCTAAGTCTCTGAGAAGTCCTTGTTCCTGACCCTGTTACCTGCCTTGGCTGCCGGTGTGCAGCAATCCTGCTTTGGCTGCCGGTGTGCAGCAATCCTGCCTTGGCTGCCGGTGTGCAGCAATCTTGCCTTGGCTGCCGGTGTGCAGCAACCAGCTTCTTCCCTGTTGCCTTGATGTCGGTGCCAGATCCAGTTCCTGATCCAGTCCCAGATGTTCTGCCTTTTGTCTTCGTCTGGCTCCTGAGCCTTCTGGCCTGTTGGGCCCTGGAGTGGCCAACAGGTGGGATTCGTCCCTGTGCTTTGGAGCTTCCCTTCCTGCCAGCCGACGGGGCTTCGGATGTCAGTATCCCAGCATCGGAGTTCGCTTCGCCTGGATCTCTCCTGCATTCTCCTGTTCTCAGCGTGGTCCATGACCTGCCCTCCTAGGCAGTGTTGGGGACGCGTGGGACAGGGTGGCCCTTGACTCAGTCCCAGGAGTGGTCTGAGCGGGGTGCCCTGAGGGACAGTGCCCATGTCTTCCTTCAGCCCTTGTTCCTGAGACTACCTCGGCACCTTCAGTACCTTGCTTCTGAATCTTCCTCTGCATCTTCAGTACCTCGCTTCTGAATCTACCTCTGTACCTTCAGTACCTCGCTTCTGAGTTTACCTCTGCACTCCCAGTACCTTGTTTCTGAGTCTACGTCAGCACGTCCAGTATCTTGTCTCTGAGTCTTCGTCTGCACTTCCAGTACCTTGCTTCTGAGTCTACGTCAGCACGTCCAGCACCTTGCTTCTGAGTCTATGTCTGCACTTCCAGTACCCTGCTTCTGAGTCTACGTCTGCACTTCCAGTACCCTGCTTCTGAGTCTCGTCTGAATCTATGTTCCAGTCTTCGCTGTCCTGGCCTCCATCCGGCCTGCCGCTTCGTACCGTACCCTGCGGCAGGTCCGAAAGGGCTGGGAACGGTCGGAGGACTGTTCACAAGACCAGCATTGCGTTGTTGGGTCTTCCGAAGCGTGCAGGTCCGGAGGAGGGCCTGTCGCCTGGTCATCACAGTCTTGCTTCTGTCCTACCCATGCTCGGGCATGCCACGCCTCCCGTGGCCCTCTTCGGAATCCTCTGGGGTCGAGCCGCGGCCCAAGGACACACCTCTCTCAGGAAGTGGGATCGCTCTCCGAGCGCTCCGCAACACTGTGTTGGGAGCAGCCTGTAGCTACATATTCACCCATGTGTGAGGACTACCATCCTTCTTGTTCTTGGAGAAAGAAGAGTTGCTTACCTGTAACAGGTGTTCTCCAAGGACAGCAGGATGTTAGTCCTCACGAAACCGCCTGCCACCCCGCAGAGTTGCGTTTCTTTCATTTTGTTATTTTATTTTTCATGTATTCTATATTATAAGACTGAAGAGGGACATGTGGATAGTAGCATGCTGGGCATGTGCAGTGTGTCAGTCAAAGTTTCTAGAAATGTTGACAAAAGTTTTCCATGCCGGGCTCCATCTGATGATGTCACCCATGTGTGAGGACTAACATCCTACTGATCTTGGAGAACACCTGTTACAGTTTTACTCCTGAGTCTCCCGCTTTCAACCCTAATCAATGATCCCTTGTTCTAGAGCCTCCTTTTCATTGAAAGAGGTTTCCCTCCTGTGCAAGGAAACCTCGAAGGTATTTAAATATCTCAAACATATCTCCCCTATCTTGCCTTTTCTCTAGAGTATGTATGTTTAGATCTTGAAGTCTGTCCCCATATGCTTTAAAATTAAGACCATTGACCATTTTAGTAACCATCCTCTGGACTAACTGGTTCATATCCTTTTGAAGGTGTGGTCTCCAGAATTGTACACAGTATTCCAAATGAGTTCTCACCAGGGACCTATAAAGAAACAATATCACCTCCCTTTTTTTGCTGACCACAGTAAAAACTTTTTAAAATATATCCAAAGCTGAAAGCCTGCGAGGGAGTTAGTGGGACCATTAGATGATTGAGGGGTTATAGGGGCACATAGAGAAGATAAGGCCATCGCGGAAAGATTAAACAATTTCTTCGTTTCAGTGTTTACTGAAGAGGATGTTAGGGAGATACCTGTTCCGGAAAAGGTTTTCATTTGTAATGATTCAGATGAACTGAACCAAACCACAGTGATCCTAAAACTTGTGGTAGGCCTGATTGACAAACTGAAGAGTAGTAAATCACCTGGACCAGATGGTATACACCCTAGGGTTCTGAAGGAACTAAAAAATGAAATTTCAGATCTATTAGTTAAAATTCGTAACCTATCATTAAAATCATCCATTGTACCTGAAGACTGGAGGGTGGCTGGACCGGAACTGGACCGGATGGTTCAGGAGGCCATCGACAAGGTGATGCACTGGCTCCTGGTTCTTCCGGCACCGATATCGGTACCGATAGTGGAACCGAGCACCGACCCGATTCCAGCAGCATTAGCACCACTGCTATCGAGGATGGAAGCGCTTATTGCTGCTTTTCCACTGGTGGACCCTGGGTCACCGATGGCTCCGGTGCCCTCCCCGCTGATGTTATCATCGGGAGGCGAAACACCGTTCCGCATCCCTCCATCAGGATTTCTGCCTCAGCCATCGAGATCGATACCGATATCTCCATCGGCGCCATCGAGCCATCCACCGATGCCATCGATGCCTGCGCCAGGACCTTCATTGCTTTCATCGGTGCCTCCGGTCGTTCCTCCAATGCCTTCGGAACCTAAACCGGGACCTTCAGGTATCCAACTACCCCGTCCCTCTACAGTTCCTAGAGTGACAGGTGATGATCCTTATGATACCTGGACTGATGATTCTTCACCAGACACCGATGATTTGCTTTCACCGCCTTCACCCACTGAAAGTAGAAAGCGTTCTCCTCCAGATGACCTTTCTTTCATAAATTTTGAGAAGGACATATTTTAATTGGTCCCCCTTCCAGTTACTGATGGAACAGGATGACAGACATCAAATGATGGAGTTGCTTCAATTCCTGGATGCGCCCAAGGAAATCACCTCCATCCCCATCCATCAAGTTCTTCCTGACCTTCTAAAAAAGAACTGGGAACATCATGGCTCCATTGCACCAGTCCACAGAAAAACTGACTACCTATTTGGTGCAGTCAGCTCCAGGCTTTCAAAGCCTCAATTGGGATCACCAGTCTGTGGTGGTTGAATCTGCGCAAAAGAAAGCAAAAAGGTCAAAAATTCATACTTCCTTTCCCCCTGGCAAGGAACAGAAGTTTTTGGATACCATTGGTCGCTGAGTCTTTCAAGGTTCAATGCTGATCCTCCGAATTGCTGCTTACCAACTATATATGACCCAATATAATAGGGTCATTTTTAAGCAACTACAAGACTTGACGACCTCCATGCCTCAGTCACTTCCAGAAAAGTTCCACACCCTACGTAATAAGAGGTTGGAGGCAGGCAAACATGAGATTAGATCATGTTACGATATCTTTGACACTGCAACCAGAGTATCTGCAGCCGCTATTTCAGCAAGATGATGGGCTTGGCTCAAGTCTTCAGACCTTCGTCCGGAAGTGCAAGAGCGGTTGTCTGACCTTCCCTGCATAGGAGACAAACACTTTGGCGAGCAGATTCCAAAGACAGTGGCTGAACTAAAGGACCATCATGAGACTCTCAGACAGCTCTCTCTGATACCTTCAGATTATCCTTCTAAACAGCCTTTCCGGAAGGACTCTAAAAAGTCTTTTTATAGACCAAAGAAGTCCTACTCACCAGCAGCCAGATGCCATTCTGCGAGACCATTTCTCAAATCACAGTCTCGTCAAACCCGAAAGCAAAAGCCACAGACAGCCCCCCAACCGGGCCCCTGCTTCTGGTTTTTGATTCTCGCATAGAGAGCAGCAGCTAGATTCATTACCAAATCCCAGTGGGAAGCCGCTTGTGCCATTTCAACAACATATGGCAATCAATCACCTCGGACCACTGGGTCCTACCTATAAATCGCTCAAGGCTATCATCTCAACTTTCTCTCCATCCCTCCAGATTCCCCACCTCTAATGACGTGGAAAACATCCAACCATTCATTGCTCTTGGAGCAGGAGGCCTCCCTCCTACTCCAGTCCAGAGCAATAGAACCAGTATCATTGCCTCAGCAAGGCCTTGGGTTCTATTCCCGGTACTTTCTAATCCCCAAAGATCAGGAGGCGTTCGTCCAATTTTGGATCTACGAGCCCTCAACAAGTACCTCCAGAGAGAAAAGGTCAAGATGGTAACCTTGGACTCCCTGCTTCCTCTTCTTCAAAGAGGAGACTGGCTCTGCTCTCTCGACCTTCAGGACGCGTACACTCATATTGCGATAATTCCATCTCATCGCAAATTCCTGAGTTTCTCATAGGCCCCAAGCATTATCAATACCGAGTGCTTCCATTCGGCCTAGCATCTGCACCACGTGTATTTACAAAATACCTCGTCATAGTTGCTGCCTTCCTCAGGACTCAAGGTGTCCACATCTACCCTTATCTGCACGACTGGTTAATCAGGGCTCCGACTCAGCAATCCGCTTTGTCATCCCTACATCTCACCTAACACACTCTAATTTCACTTGGATTTCTCGTCAATTACGACAAATCCTCCTTAGTCCCATCTCAAACCTTGTCGATCATTGGAGCAGACTTGGACACCTTACAGGCAAAAGCTTTCCTACCTTGACAACGAGCCCACACTCTCGTGTCTCTGTCACAACAGCTGCAGTCTCAACACTCGACGACTGCTCATCATTTTCTCATCCTTCTAGGACACATGGCGTCCTCAGTTCAGGTCACACCAATGGCCTGCCTGGCCATGAGAGTCATGCAGTGGAATCTAAGTCACAATGGACACAGTCCCTTCAGCCCCTGTCGACCATTGTCCACGTCACCGACTCATTTCCGTCTGTCTCTCACCTGGTGGACGAATCACATCAATCTTCTACAGGGCTTGCCCTTTCAGGCGCCAAATCCTCAAATAACTCTACCCACCGATGCTTCCAACTTTGGGTGGGGAACCCATGTGGCCGATCTCCAAACACAAGGTTCCTGGTCGCCAGAGGAAGCCAAACACCAAATAAATTTCCTGGAGTTACGAGCAATTCGATATGCTCTCAGAGTGTTTCAGGATTGCCTGTCCAATCATGTCTTCCTGATCCAGACGGACAACCAGGTGGCCATGTGGTACATCAACAAGCAGGGAGGGACAGGATCCTACCTTCTGTGTCAGGAAGCTGCACAGATATGGGCGGAGGCCCTCTCCCACTCAGTGTACCTCAGGGCCACCTACTTGCCGGGAGTGGACAACGTGTTGGCAGACAAGTTGAGTCGCAACTTCCAACCGCATGAGTGGTCTCTAAACCCCTCAGTAACGAATTCCATCTTCCAAAAATGGGTTATCCTCAAATAGACCTCTTTGTGTCACCCCAGAATCACAAATTAGGAAATTTCTGCTCTCTCACTCGCAGCCAACATTATCTACCAAGAGACACATTCTCCCTCTCATGGACAACCGGTCTGCTCTATGCATTCTCTCCACTTCCTCTTCTCTCGAAGACTCTCGTGAAGTTACGTCAGGACAGGGGAACCATGATCCTGATAGCACCCCACTGGCCCCGCCACGTGTGGTTTCCAATTCTTCTGGATCTTTCAATTCGCAGGCACATTCCTCTGGGAACAGACCGGCTTCTAATCACTCAAAACGACGGGTGCCTTCGCCACCCCAATCTTCAGGCCCTGTCCCTGACAGCATGGATGTTGAAAGGTTAATCCTTCAGCCGCTTAAGCTTTCTGATCCAGTCTCCCATGTCTTGATTGCTTCACGGAAGCCTTCCACAAGAAAATCGTATTCCTACAAATGGAACAGGTTCACGTCATGATGCTCTTCTCAGGTGCTTGATCCTTTTACCTGTCCAATCCCGCCTTCCATAAAGGTGTCGGGGATATCCCTATCTCAGTACAATCCCTTGTCACACGATTTCTGAAAGGCTTGCTTCACCTCAAGCCTCCACTACGTCCTCCGGCCCCTTCTTGGGACCTCAACCTGGTTTTGGGTCGGCTCATGAAACCACCATTTGAGCCTCTCCAATCCTGTGAACTTCGGTTTCTCACATGGAAAGTGATTTTCCTTTTGGGAATCACTTCGGCTCGCAGATTTATTGAGTTACAGGCCCTAGTTACCTATCCGATTTACACTAAACTTCTGCAGGACCGGGCAGTACTTCGCACTCACCCTAAATTCTTACCTAAGTTAGTATCAGAGTTTCATCTCAATCAATCCATTATACTACCTACCTTCTTTCCCAGGCCCCATTCCAATCCAGGAGAGCAGGCTCTGCATACACTTGACTGCAAACGGGCTCTAGCGTTCTACCTAGACCGTAGAGCTGCCCATAGGAAGAGCACTCAATTATTTGTATCTTTCCATCCTAACAAATTGGGGCAGCCTGTGGGTAAGCAGACTCTCTCCTCCTGGCTAGCAGACTGCATATCCTTTTGCTATCAGCAAGCGGGCATTCCACTACAAGACCGTGTTAAAGCACACTCTGTGAGGGCCTTGGCGACTTCAGTAGCACACCTACGATCGGTGCCGCTTCCCGACATTTGCAGGGCTGCCACGTGGAGTTCTCTCCATATTTTTACAGCCCACTATTGCTTAGACAAAGCCGGAAGACAAGATTCCATCTTTGGCCAGTCTGTCTTGTGTAACCTATTTACGACGTGACGTACCAACACCCTTCCGCCTGCCTGGTGGGGTTCAGGATGCCCTCTACCAAATTCCACCCCAGTTGTTGTGCCTGTTGCACGCCTTTGGGTACATTTGGTGCTTGTTTGGACATCCTCAGCTCAGTACTCACCCATATGTGAGGACTACCATCCTGCTTGTCCTGTGAGAAAGCAAATGTTGCTTACTTGTAACAGGTGTTCTCACAGGACAGCAGGATGTTAGTCCTCACAAAACCCGCCCGCCACCCCGCGGTGTTGGGTTTGTTTTATTATTTTATTTTTCGGCTCTACCTGTAGCTTTTAAATAAGACTGAAGAGGGACACCCCTGCTGGCTGCAGGGTTGGTGCCATGCTGGGCATGCCCGGTAGGGGCCAGTCAAAGTTCTAGAAACTTTGACAAAAGTGTTCCGTGATTGTGCTCCATCCTGTGATGTCACCCATATGTGGGGACTAACATCCTGCTGTCCTGTGAGAACACCTGTTATAGGTAAGCAACATTTGCTATATTTATTTCTCTTTCTTTTTCTTGGGTTGCTGATTGCAGAACCTTTTGTTTTCCTTTGTTAGTTCTTCTTGGGAATTCTTCCTTCAGCTCCTGTGGACAATGTTGTACAGGAGAGCACATGGGATAGCTTGCAAGCACAGATGTTTTACAAGTTGAATTTATTGAAGATTATGTCTGATGGAGTTATTTGCCAAACTGTTTATATCTTTTTACTGGAGGGAATCAGCAAGGGTACACCCCTGAATAGGCGAGAGAGTGGTTTGGGGGTATGCTCCAGGAAGGAGGGGAGGGAGGGATAAACCAATAAGGAGTTGTGAATGGGTATGTATGGTGTTTACTGTGGAGTGCGAATGGATTGGTGTTCTTGAATGCATTTCCGTTGACTTATGCTGGAAACTTGTTCGTGCTATTTGGGCAGGGATGGGGTCTGTCTGTGTGCCGAGGCTGGGCATGTTATCCCAAAAAGAAAGTCACATGTGAAACACAGTTCATTGGTTTACCCTCATAGATGGGCTAATGTACACTTCCGCTGATTTAGCGTTTATAACTTTTGTGCTGAGAAATCTCTGGCTGCCCATTCATAATTCAAGCACAGGGTAACCGTTTTATGAACCGTGATTGACACTGCCGCTTATATGCTGCTGTTTGTTTAAAGCAGAACTTTCAAAAACAGATTTTTCACAATTTTTTTAGAAACTTTTTTTTCAAAAATCTCCAATTATATGATTGTACTTATCTCATTAATGTAGCAAAATTGCTGCAGTCCATTGAGCGTCTTTTAACTCGCTCTGCTAATTTCTGGTTAGCCTAAATCTTTGGAGCGTACTGAGCTCGCTCTACTATCTTGCCCCTATCTTGCCACATGCCCGAGGCTGGGCATGTGGCACTTAGGTCTTGCAGGTTATTGCTCAATCAGTTCTGCTCACTCAGAGCAATTACAAGTGTTTGCAGATTGGTAGTCTATGTCTAATTTGAATGTGTATTCTTTAAATGTTGATGGGATTCACTCCCTTATCAAGCATAAAAAATTGCTTAATATGTTCAAAAGAATGGAAGGTGCACATGGTCATGTTGCAGGAAACTCATTTGAATAAAGAGGAACATCTTAAGCTAACGGAACTGGATGGGACAGGGTTATAGTGCATCATATAATTGTAGGCAGCGATGCATGGTAATCCTTGTCCATAAGCAAATACCATTTCAAGTGAACCATCAAATTGTGGATGATGAAGGGAGATAAGTTATGATTTTCGGCACTATTATGGGACAAAAATTGGGTTTTGCAGTATATATGCCCCGAATATGTATTCTAATGGTTTCTTTCAGGAGGTGGTGTCTGTGCTGCTACGATTCTCTGAATACAAATTAATTATAGGTGGGGATTTTATTGTGATAGCCGATACTCGGTTAGATTGTAAGCCACCAAGGGAAGTCAAACATGTCCAAGATAAAATGGGAGTTAATGTTGTACCTGTAGAGCTGAAGTTGGTGGACTTATGGCAGCTGTTGCATCATGGGGAATGTGATTTTATGTTTTATTCTGGATTTTCAGAAAATATTTGATAAAGACTTTCAGGAGAGACTCCTGGGGAAATTTTAAAAAATGATGGGATAAGAGGTATTATTTTATTGTGAATTAGTAACTAGTTAAAGCAGGGGTGTCCAACCTTTCATGCTAAAAGAACTAAGGAACCATAATATAAAGTACCAATGAACCTCATGTTTTCCAGAGGTGGAATTCTCATTTGATGTTGAGGGGGAGGGGATGACGACCCAACGAGGACTCCCTCACCTTTATCCCCACCAATCTCTCTTACTCTTTCAATCCCCCACCCTGTCTCCACCAGTCTCTCTCAATCCTGCTACCCTTTCTCCACCAATGTCTCTCTTTCTCTCAATCCTCCACCCTGTCCCTATCAGTTTCTCTCTCTCAATCTTTCAATCCTCCCACTCTATCTTCACCAGTCTCTCCTCTCTCCTCATCTTATACCTACCAGTCTCTCTCTCTTTCTCTCAATCCCTATTAGTGTTGCTCTCATTACTCCATCCTGTCCTCAAGCAACATATTCTATATACCTGTATATATATCATTCAAAATGTATTTATATCAACATTTTTTTAAAAAACTTCACATTCATATTTTCCAAAATACAATATATATATCACAAACACATATATCAAAAGATCACTCACAGCTCGTATTCATACAATACAGTACAATATTCATATTTTTCTTGTTTGAACAACAGTTTGTACCAATGTAATCAAAATAGTTTATTACATTTTTAAAAAGCTCCTAATGATATCAACATTATTTCAACAGTTACTCCACAGCAAGGTGATACAACTCTTTTTCTTCTCCCAACTATTCCACATTGTTGCGGCTCCCGGCCATGGTAGGCCTCAGCCAGTCCCCCCTACCTCTTCTGCTTCCCGTCACCACTGCAGCCCGGTGCGGCGCACCCCACTTCTCAGCAGGTCAGGCCGACCGCGGCCCTCCACGCGGCCGCCAACTGATATCTTCCTCCAGCCAGCAGGGCTCCTCCTAGGCGCGCGTGCACGTGGGAGGCTCTGCCCTTTAAAGGGGCCACGGCGGGAAACCTTGGCCCGGCCTCTGGAGATGACGTCATGCTACCAGGGTATTTAAACCCCACAGCAGACTCCAGCTCCTTGCCTTTGCAAAGGTCGTCTCCTCGGCGTGCTAGTTGCTGTTCCAGATGTCTCTTCTTCCTGCACCTGCATTGATCCTGTTCCTGGTTTCATTCCTGCTCCTGTTCCAGTCCTTGTGATCCTGTGTTCAGGATAGGAGGCGATGTCCTTTCGTGGATTACAAGCTGGTTAAAAGACAGGAGACAGAGAGTAGGATTAAATGATCAATTTTCTCAGTGAAAAAGGGTAAACAGTGGAGTGCCTCAGGGATCTGTACTTGGACCGGTGCTTTTCAATATATATATAAATAATCTGGAAAGGAATACGACGAGTGAGGTTATCAAATTTGCAGATGATACAAAATTATTTAGAGTAGTTAAATCACAAGCAGACTGTGATATATTGCAGGAGGACCTTGCAAGACTTGAAGATTGGGCATCCAAATGGCATATGAAATTTAATGTGGACAAGTGCAAGGTGTTGCATATAGGGAAAAATAACCGTTGCTGTAGTTACACGATGTTAGGTTCCATATTAGGAGCTACCACCAGGAAAAAAGATCTAGGCATCTTAGTGGATAATACTTTAAAATCGTCAGCTCAGTGTGCTGCAGCAGTCAAAAAGCAAATAGAATGTTAGGAATTATTAGAAAGGGAATGGTTAATAGAACGGGAAAATGTCAATAATGCCTCTATATCGCTCCATGGTGAGACCACACCTCTGAATACTATGTACAATTCTGGTCACCGCATCTCAAAAAGATATAGTTGCGATGGAGAAGGTACAGAGAAGGGCAACCAAAATGATTAAAGGGGATGGAAACAAGCTTCCCTATGAGGATAGGCTGAAGAGATTAGGGCTGTTCAGCTTGGGAAGAGACGGCTGAGGGGGGATATGATAGAGGTCTTTAAGATCATGAGAGGTCTTGAACGAGTAGATGTGACTCAGTTATTTTCACTTTCGAATAATAGAAGGACTAGGGGGCATTCCATGAAGTTAGCAAGTAGCACATTTAAGACTAATCGGAGAAAATTCTTTTTCACTCAACGCACAATAAAGCTCTGGAATTTGTTGCCAGAGGATGTGGTTAGTGCAGTTAGTGTAGCTGGGTTCAAAAAAGGTTTGGATAAGTTCTTGGAGGAGAAGTTCATTAATGGCTATTAATCAATTTTACTTAGGGAATAGCCACTGCTATTAATTGTATCAGTAGCATGGGATCTTCTTAGTGTTTGGGTAATTTTCAGGTTCTTGTGGCCTGGTTTTGGCCTCTGTTGGAAACAGGATGCTGGGCTTGATGGACCCTTGGTCTGACCCAGCATGACAATTTTTTATGTTCTTATATTCTTATGTTCTTCTAACATCACCGTAGATGTCAACATATCCCGCAACGACCGGTTCTTATTGAATGCAAAAATGGAAGGATATTGAAACACATCTTCATTTTTTAAAAATGACCAATGCCGATAAACTATAGCTTTAATACCAGTCGCTAAATGAGAGAAAGGCAATGTACATACCGTCCTAGTTAGCGGAACCCTATTCCCAGGGGATCTCTAGCAGACTCGATAGGCCGTATGGTCTTTTTCTGCTGTCATGTTACTATGTTTTATTAAGGATCTGGGAAAGAAAGCAATGAATGAGATGATTACATTTGTAGATGACACAGTTTTTTCAAGTAGTTAAAGCATGAGTAAGTTGTAAGGAATTGTAGGGAAACCTTGCGAAACTGGGGTAGCTGGGCATGTAAATGGCAGATTAAATTTACTATAAGTGCAAAATGATAAACATAGGGAAAATAATCCTAATTCTATGAAGACCATGTTGGATTCCATAATTAGGAATTACCCACCCAGAAAAAGGACATTGGTGTCATTGTGGAGAAAATATTGGCTTAAGTAGTTTGATAGGTCCTCTTGAATGCATGGAAATGAAGAAGAGCAAACAAACAAACAGAAAAATAAGCCAATACCTTTTTATTGGACTAAAATAATACATTTCTTGATTAGCATTTGGGAGTTAACACTCCCGTCCTCAAGTCAGAGTAAAAGACAACATTATCAGAAAATAAAGTAACTCATAGTATGTTGCAGTAGGTATGATCCAGTATTAGATTGATAAGAAGGTGACAGAGACAGTAGAATTATTTCTCTTAGTGGGTTTAGAAGCCGTTTATCTGGGTAAATTGGCTATCTGAAAATGCCTGGCCCTATCCAACTAAACGTATGCATGGGATAGATGATAAGTGTAGTTTTAGCCTGGTATAAAGTAGGTGGTCCTGGGGGGTTTAGGTTGCAGTAGAGAAATCATGTGCAGAAAGAGCAGGTGCAAATCTCTGCGGTTACTTTTTCCTGGGGCAGTTCTTCAAGGGGAAAGTATGCTCTTAATTTCCCTTTGAGAATTGGCACCAAGCCAATGGGTAAAAGTGCCTATGCAGACCGTTTTGAGAATTTACCTTTTTTTCTTCAAATTCCTTATAGGCCTGGATTGCATTGAATTGATTTTTTATTTATTCATATTTTTTTAGTATCCTGATCATAAGGTGGTGTTCCCTTGCTTTTCTCATGTGCTGTGTTATTTTGTGTCTGTGAACATTTATTCTGTCTTTTAACATCTGGCCAGCTTTGCAATGTAGCATTCCTCATCACATTTTCTGCATTAGAGAAAGAGCATGAGCAGGGTCTTTTTATGTTGAATGTCTTTCATATGTGGATAACTATAGGGTACTGTGATATGTGCTGACATAGTTTGCAGTGTGGTATATTCGCAATGTGGTAGGGATTTGTGACATTTTCTTTCTGAGTTTCTGTTAGAAATTTGCTTCTTCCTTGTTATTGCTGCAGATTATGTGGTTGCCAGAAGGGAATGTTTCTTTCAACAACTCATCCTCTAAGAGTAGCGGCTTGTAGACCTTCTGATTTTTCTCAGTTTTTCCATCTTTTGATTGCATGTTACTACATGGGGTACTTGCTTTGTGGTTTTCTTTTCTTTTGTATTGCAGTAGGTTTGCTTGGGTGGTTTAAGTGAAGAAGATGCAATCTTCCTGGAAATGATTTTAGGGCTGTAAGCTTTTTGTTGGAAGAATTTGAGGACTCTGAGGCATTTGTCCCTGTCTTTTGGGTCAGAGTATATACGATGATGTTATGTAGCTTGGTTAGCATACCTTTTGTATGTGAAGGATGGAAGCTGGAACTATAAAGGCAGTTGCATCTTTCAGTCAGTTTTCTGCATACAGATGTTTGTAGATGACTATTGTTGACTGATGATGGATCCAATGAAGTTAACTCTGTCAACAATATATTGAAATCCTCAGTTTGGTGTACAGATTTGGTCAAAAAAGCAAATAGAATGTTAGGAATTATTCAGAAAATTCTCCATTGATAAGCAGACATGAGTCAGCCATAATGCGTGGATGACATCATCTGACAGTGGCAACATGGACTCAGAGCTCAGTATGCACATGCACAGGAGATCTTCCATGTGCACGTTGCCTCGTGAACCTCTCAATCTTTCTTCATCCGAGCTACTACATGAATGTATTCTCATTTTCTCACTTTAAGATTTGGTTGGTCTGATTCTTGGTCTAAAACTTTATTGCATCTTTTTGGTTTTGGTGCTGCCTTGGCAGTCCATCAACTGAACATTTCAGCTCTACAAAAAAAAAAAAAAAAAAAAGAGAGAATGGAAAAACCCAAGGCCAAGAAGACAACTGTTTTAAGGCCTTCATTTGAGGCAATGACAGAGCAATGACCACCTGGGCCCCTGTACAAGTTTTTGGCAGCCCCCAGCCCCACCTTCTTCACATACAATTAAAAATTATACATTTATAATAGCTTTTACATGAAAAAGAACATTCAAAGTATAGACTTCTGAGGTAAAAGTATATTATTTTTATATACATTGCTATGGTGCCAACCAGAAAACCTTGCAAACAAGCAGAAAGTCACTTGGAGCCCATATAGTATTAATCCTTTTGTTATGTGTTTTGGGTATGGACTTTGTCCTCAGAAAGCCTTGAGTAAATGGATTTAGTATTACAATAAAGGTAACCCCCCACACCAAAACAGCAGTAGCTGTCAGAAATAAAAAAAATAACAAACCTAACTATGAAAGACAACACTGCAAATATTACGCCAGGCTCTAAAATAGCAGATTATCTCCTATTAGGAAACAGAACAAGCCAATCTGGTATAGATCCCTACACAGAAACTATATACTAATAGTATGTCTCATCTCAGTCACACTTGCAGAACACAGACCTTCACCAAATACAGAGAACATAAAGTATAAATAGAAGACAAAAAGTGAACTGGAAACCACAACAAGCCAATCTGTAGCAATAGAAAAATAAACATTACCATTTCTTATAAAACATCAAATTAAATCAAGAAATATAAAACATCATAATAGTAAAACCATACTCATAAAAAGAATATTTCAAAACAGCAGATGTATAGATCATTCAATGATTACAAATGGATATACAATTTTACAAAATTTTCCAAACACCAATAAAATATTTCAGAGCCGCAGAAACATCAAATAATGCCCAATAATCAAACCTAATAAGAACAACAAAAACTCCCAGCTTTCCATACCTGGGAACGATAGTTCTCACAGGACACAACAGGATGGTAGTCCTCACATATGGGTGACATTCCTCAGGATGGAGCCCCAATCACGGAAAACTTCTATCAAAGTTTCCAGAACTTTGGACTGGCCCCTATGGGCTATGCCCAGCATGGCACTAACCCTGCAGCCAGCAGGGGTCTCTCTCAGTCTTCTTTTTTTCCGCGCAGCAGTCGCCCTCGCGGGTTTAGGAGCTCTGAAAGAGATTCCTGACAGGAATTTTTCCTCATGGAATTAATTAAATTTAAATTGCCCATCAGGGGTCCCTCTAAACTTTTCTTCAGGCCACGGTACTCCCTGTAAGTTTTTTGACCGTCTTCGTCGATTACTGTTGAGTTTGGCCCTCGCGGCCTACTGGCCGTCGACCGTACCGTGGCTCGATTTTTTTCCATGGGCCATGGCGTCAGGGTTTTGTCGGTGCCCAGACTGTACTCGCACCATGTCTATCACAGATCCTCATGGAGTCTGTGTAATGTGTTTAGGCCGTGAGCATGATGTCCTGACTTGCACCAAATGTGCCCTCATGACACCAAAAGGTCGCAAAGCCAGAATGGAGAAGATGGAACTCCTCTTTCGTGCTCAAACCCTGACGCCATCCATCGCATCGACGTCATCGGAACCAGCACCGTCAACATCGCGACAGCATCATCCATCGTCTGGTTACCGTCCGCCATTGACGTCTTCACAGCCATTGACGCCCGCTGCTCCCCCTCAGGATCGAAGAGATCGCAGGGAAAAACATCGCCGTTGATATCGTAGGACTCGGACTGTCAAGGGAGCAAAATCATCGACCGAGCCACCGTCCGAGCCACCGTCGAAGAAGCCCCGTCCAGGAACGGCACCGACCATTCTGCGACTGGGCATCAAGGCCACCCTCACCCGATCGGGGTTTGGGAGTCACGATTCTGCCTGTAAAGGTGGTCCCTCCGACTGTGCCTCTGCCTCCCTCTTCTGTCACGGAGCCGGGGCTGCTTGCTCTAGGTCTCCGGGAAGAACTGGACCGGCTGGTCCAGGAGGCCATCGACAAGGCGGATGCAACGACCTCAGGTCCCCTTCGGCACCGACAATGGCACAGATGTGGAACCGGTCATCGGACCCGATTCCAGCAGCGCTGGCACCGCTGCATCCCGGATGGAGGCGCTCATGTCCGCCCTTCCACCAGTGGTTCCCGGGTCTCCGATGGCTCCGGTGCGCTCCCCGTTGACAATTTCATCGGGTGGAGAAACACCGTTCTGCATCCCTCCTTCGGGAGTCTTGCCTCAGCCATCGATGCCAATTCATCCCTCGCCACCGATTCATTCATCGGGGGCAATACGTACATCGGCGCCATCAATGCCTTTGATACCGGCACCGATGCCCTCCATGCCGTCCACGGTGCCCCCGGCAATTCCTCTGATTTTCTCGTAGCCTCAGTCGGGGCCTTCAGGTATCCAACCCCCTTCTCGTCCTACAGGTCAGTCTGCTGATCCTTATGACACCTGGGGTGATGATACTTCTTCAGACACCGATGACTTACCTTCACCTCCCTCTCCTACTGAAAGTAGAAAGCGTTCTCCTCCAGAGGACCTTTCTTTCATTACATTTGTGAAGGAAATGTCTGAGTTGGTCCCTTTTCAGCTTCAGACGGAGCAGGATGATAGGCACCAGATGATGGAGTTGCTCCAGTTCCTGGATGCCCCTAAAGTGATCACTTCTATTCCCATTCATCAAGTTCTTCTTGACCTCCTCAAAAAGAATTGGGAAAACCCTGGATCCATTGCTCCAGTCCATAGAAAAGCTGACACTACCTATTTAGTGCAGTCAGCCCCCGGCTTTCAAAAATCTCAGCTCGACCACCAGTCAGTTGTGGTAGAATCGGCTCAAAAGAAAGCAAAAAGGACGAAGCCTCACTCATCTACCCCTCCTGTTAAGGAACACAAGTTCCTAGACAATATTGGTCGATGAGTGTTCCAAGGGGCCATGCTCATCTCCAGAATTGCTGTTTACCAACTGTATATGACCCAATACAATAGGGTCATCTTCAAACAGATACAGGACTTCTCTGAAACCCTGCCTGAACAATTCCAAGACCAGCTTCAAATCTTTGTCAACAAGGGGTTTGAGGCAGGAAAGCATGAGATAAGAACAGCTTACAATATCTTTGACACCTCCACTAGAGTGTCTGCAGCTGCTATTTCGGCAAGACGATGGGCCTGGCTCAAATCTTCTGACCTTCGCCCAGAAGTACAAGACAGGCTATCTGACCTACCATGTGTAGGAGACAATCTGTTCGGTGAGCAGATCCAGCAAATGGTGGCTGAATTAAAAGACCATCATGAGACCCTTAAACAGCTCTCATCGATACCTTCCGACTTCCCCTTAAGACAGCCCTTCAGGAAGGACTCTCAGAAGTCATTCATCCGTCCAAGGAAGTACTATCCTCCACCAGCAAGGTCCCGAACTATGAGACCTTATCAAAAGCCTCAGCCTCGCCAGGCCCGAAAGAAAAGCCATAAGCAGCTCCCCAGCCGGGGCCTGCTTCAGGTTTTTGACTTTCACTTGGAGAGCAGCAGCCTGATTCCTCTGCCAAGCATACCAGTGGGATTCTCCTGGCTTGACTTCGTATTGGACCTCACGCTTCCCACTCGCTGCCTGCCCCGGACTTCAGATTGGACCTCACGCTTCTCGCTCGCTGCCTGCCCCGGACTTCGTATTGGACCTCACGCTTCTCGCTTGCCCCCTGCCCCGGACTTTGGATTGGACCTCAAGCTTCTCACTCGCCGCCTGCCCCGGACTTCGGATTGGACCTCATGCTTCTTGCTCGCTGCCTGATTTGGACCTTTGGACCAGACCTCTCGTCTCTTGCTCACTGCCAGGCCAGGACTCAGATCCTCCTTCGTCAGAGCTTTATCACATTGGCCCACCTAAGTCCAGCCGGTCCCCAGAACCCAAGGACTCAACTTGCGGGGAATGGGGCTGGTAGTGGTGAAGCCTCAGCCGCTGGCCCTGTCATCTGTCAGCCTCGCCTCCTGACTATGGGAACCTGTGGGTGGTCTTCCTCCCAGGTAGCGTCCATCCCAACTCAGACCAAGGGTCCACAACACCAGCCGAGGTCACAAGACTTTTGATAAATCCAGGTCCAATCATGACTTATTATTGTCTTGTCTAGATTCTTATAGGATTGGTATTGACAGTCTTAAATTGGTTTGCTGCTTTTTCAAAGAATGGGGAACAGCAGGTAAGAAGTGTAAAACATAGTTCCTCTTGGAAAAAATTGTTTTCTGGGGTTGCACAGGGTTCTGCAATATCAACTGTCTTATCTGATATTTATCTACAGCTATTAGGTGTGTTATGTTTATGTATGCAAACAACATTCAGTTCATTTTTTTGATGTAATCCAGATAGAAGTGTCCATTTTGAATGATTTTTGCTATATAGATATATATATATATATATGTGGACAGTTAGTGAATGGATGACTGCAAACAGACAGGTTGAATTGAATTTCCAAAAAACAGTCATACGAAGAATAGGGTGGCAATTGCTACAAGTAAGTCTAACTTCTTTATTTTATTTTATTTTATTTTTTTAATTTTATATTTATTAAAGTTTCCATTTTAATACATGGAAAAATCCAATGCATACAGAAAAAGAGAAATTAAAATTGAAATATTACATCTTTCAACAATTACACAAAGAAATATATATAACTTAGTTTTTTTCCCCCCCATATTAAAAGTATAGTGGGAGATCCAAAATACATAGCAGTTCAAAAGCAAAATATCAATACAATTTTAAATTGGTATAACACCGTACAATTCTGCCTTACTTTTAAACCAATACCGCTTGGATTCTATTGGGAGTGTGAGTCCAGGAACACGCGTAGTTGTTCTATCTCAGTGAAAATGTATCTATCATTATGATATATCAGAATACAACGACAATGAAACCTTAGATAAAATCTGGCTCCTCTAGAAACTACTTCATTCTTCATTGAAAGAAAAGCTTTCTGTTTTTCCTGAATCCTCTTTGTTATGTCTGGGAAGACTCTGATTTGATATCCATAAAAAGACATTGGGGCGGATTTTAAAAGGGTTACGTGCGTAATATACGCGCGAAACCCTTTTAAAAGCCTCCTGCGCGCGCTGAGCCTATTTTGCATAGGCTCGGCGACGCGCGTATGTCCCGGGGCTTGAAAAAGGGGACGGGGCGGGGCTGGAGCCTCCAGGCACAGCGGCCATTTGCCGGTGTGCCCGGGATTGCGGGCCGGCTGGCGCTGGCACTCATAACTTACGCCTGCCCAAAGGCAGGCACAACTTCACAAATAAAGGTAAGGGGGAGGGGTTTAGATAGGGCTGGGAGGCGGGTTAGATAGGGGAAGGGAGGGGAAGATGGGAGGTGGTAGAAAGAAAGTTCCCTCCGAGGCCGCTCCGATTTCGGAGCGGCCTTGGAGGGAACAGGGAAAGCCATCGGGGCTCCCCTAGGGCTCGGCACGCAAGGTGCACAAGTGTGCACCCCCTTGCGCACGCCAACCCTGGATTTTATAACATGTGCAGCTGCGTGCGCATGTTATAAAATCGGGCGTAGATTTGTGCGTGCCGGGTTGCGCGCACAAATCTACTCCTGTGCCTAAGTTTTAAAATCTGGCCCATAGACTGCTTCCGGAAGGATAACCTCAGTATATTGTCTCTATCTGACATTTGCATAAACGTCACTAATAATATTGCTCTTACCTCTATTTTTCCTTCATATGACTTCTCCAGGAAATCTGTGAGATTGTCAGCTGGAATATTATTATCCTGTTGCTCTTGGTTGTAAGTTACTTGTCTTTCTGGTAAATAGTACAATTTTTGAAAACATTGGAAATTGTTGTTTCAGAAAAAGCTAAGATATTTGTAAGGTAGCTTTTAAGTAAATCTTTCGGTGTCATCCATTTTGTTTTGGGGAAATTCAAGAATCTTAAATTATTTCTCCGCAACTCGTTTTCAAAGAAATCTGTCTTCCGTGTAGCCAAGTTCTCAGATTTTATTAAATTGGTCTGCACATCTTTTATATTCTTAATCTTTTTCCACGTATTCCAAAGAATTTTCAACAATTTGAACTCTATTTTCCAACTTATAAGTCTTTTCCATATTCTGTTTTACTACATTTGTTAAATCAATAATAGCCATATTCATCGTGGTTAAAGCTTTCCAAATTTACTCAGGGGTTATCTTTCCTGGCATTTTCAATGGATAGTTCAAAACCACTTGTAAATCTTTCTCCTTACCTCCCATTTCCAAGAGGCCTTCCTTATCTGGCTCTGCTCACCGCGTTTCAGCTTCTCCCCTCCTGGAGCCTGAAGGCACCAGGCTCTCTGAAGAAGACATAGATTCCATGTCTCTTCTCTGGAGGTCGAAAGGTGATTCCGTTGGCTGGTTTCACGGATTTTTCAACTGCTGTTCCGTCCCCTCTTCTATCGAGGGCTTATAGATTAAGGAAGGTACTGCTGGCGCTCTGGGGCTGAGTGATGCTTCTTCAGCCTGGGTGTGTGGCATCTGCTCTCCACCATCCATGCCAGCGGCCACGCTCTCCGGCGTTTGCTGCACTGCCCAGAATACTTCCTCGATCCGTGTTTGCCGCAAAGGCGCTTCTGGAGTTGAGGTAAGAATCTCACGGATCCTTGCCTTTCTTTTAATATGCGGCATGTAGGAAGCAGAGTAGGGAATTTAGTAAAGAATGGCAAGGTTTTAGAAATCTCACGGAGCTAGGTTGTTTCCGTGTTCATGGTGCATCAGCCATCTTGGATCTCCAGTCTAACTTCTTTAGATGTGGCAGGCTATATCATTCCTATAATCTTAGAAGTGCATGATCCATGGGTAATATTGGATTTTAAATTAACTTTGAAACCTCAGATAAAAACAGTTGCTAAAACTGCATTTTTAAAGTTAAGAATATTAAGGTATATGACGAGGTATATATATTACCTACCAACTTGAGAGGTGATACAGGTGTTGGTCCTGTATAACTTAGACTTTACAATGCAGTGTATCTGGGGTTGCTAAAGGTATTACTCCACGTACAGCAAGTATTTAAGAACACAGGGGCGGATTTTAAAAAGCCCTGCTCGCGTAAATCCGCCCGGATTTACGCGAGCAGGGCCTTGCGCGCCGGCGCGCCTATTTTCCATAGGCCTGCCAGCGCGCGCAGAGCCCCGGGACTCGCGTAAGTCCCGGGGTTTTTCGAGGGGGCGTGTCGGGGGGCAGGGCTGATCGGTGTGGCGTTTTGGGGGCGGGGCGCGGCATTTCGGGGGCGGGCCCGGGGGCGTGGTTTCGGCCCTGGGCGGTCCGGGGGCGTGGCTGCGCCCTCCGGAACCGCCCCCAGGTTGCGTCTTGGCACGCTAGCGGCCCGCTGGCGCGCGGGGATTTACTTCTCCCTCCGGGAGGCGTAAATCCCCTGACAAAGGTAGGGGGGGGGTTTAGATAGGGCCGGGGGGGTGGGTTAGATAGAGGAAGGGAGGGGAAGGTGAGGGGAGGGCGAAAGCGAGTTCCCTCCGAGGCCGCTCCGATTTCGGAGCGGCCTTGGAGGGAACGGAGGCAGGCTGCGCGGCTTGGCGCGCGCCGGCTGCACAAAATCGGCAGCCTTGCGCGCGCCGATCCTGGATTTTAGCAGATACACGCGGCTACGCGCGTATCTACTAAAATCCAGCGTATTTTTGTTGGCGCCTGGTGCGCCAACAAAAGTACGCGAAGGCGCACTTTTAAAAAATCTACCCCACAGTGTCGAGGTTAATTACTGGGAGACAATATAATGAAGGGATAACGCCTAGTTTGAGAGAGCTCCACTGGCTTCTAGTTAGTGAAAGAGTACAATTTCAAATTTAGTATTAATAAGTAAGGCCAGGAATAAGAAAAGGTTCTGTTTAGGGGACAAGGTACAACTGTATGAGCCAAGACATTCATTATGTTCTATGAATGCACAATTATTAGTTGTACCATCTTTTAAGGATTTTAAATTGCAGGAGACCAGACTGAGGACTTTCTCCATTGCAAGACCCATTTTATGGAACTCTTTGGAAAGTGAATTATGATGTGAGATATAATATTTGAAATTTAGGAAAAGACTGAAAGCCAAATTATTTCAATTATTTGGATAGAGCTTAAGAATAATTTGAGTGGATTCTGATTATTTAAAATATAATATTTAATATACCAATTGTTTTATATTATATTTGTCTTTTTGTAATGATTTTATGGATGTAGCATTGGAATTCACATTGAATAATATTGATTGGAATTAGCAGAATATACGTTTTTTTAAAATATTAAACTAATAAATAGGGAGCAGTTATTTACCTTTTCAGATAGTACTAGGAATAAAGGATATTGCATGAAATAACTGGTAGTAGATTAAAAAATAGTGTTGTATATGGGGGGGGGGGGGGGGGTGTTCAGTTAATGGATAACTAAGCTGTGGAATTCATACCAGAGCTTGTGGTCAAGGCTATTGTATTTAAAAATGTTTGGACAAGTTTGTGGAGGATATATTCATTAACAATTAGTAGCTAGTTAGACAGGACTGACCTCTTTTTATGTCTGGGAGTGAACACCAGGGAAGGGCTCTTCCCAGTAGGATCTGTCTGGTACTTTCAAGTGAACCAGCTTGGCCATGGTCAGATACAGGATATTGGGTTTGATGGATCATTGGTCTAGCCCAGCATGGCATGTTCTGTATGAGAGAAAACAAATCATATGAATGTCTATCTGAAAGAAAATTGAAAAAGAGCAGATATATTTTTGGACAAGTGAGAATGGTGTGAAAATAATTTATAGAATTGATGCACTTCTCAAGACCATATTGCTTAGCTCAATAAACTCCAGCTCAATGACTGCTGTGCTCTGAACCTGTACATTCCTCTTTTTTTTTTTTTTTTTTTTAGAGGGGTATGACAGTGCAGGCAAATGAGATTGGAAATGCTACCGCTAGGCCTTAGCCTGCTCTCCGACAATTTTCAAAGGTCATGGCAGTGCCTTTTTGCTGTTTCTCAGTCTCTACCTCTCCTGTTGTTGGTACTTTATCATATACCGCACTACATCCCCACTTTGCGTAATAACTGGCAGGAGTAAATATGCCCCCCCTCACTATCGCCCCCTTCCCAAGTAGGCACCCAGTAATTTGCTGATTATTGATATACCCTCTCAGAGAACCTTACCCCACTGAAAGACATCCCCCCAGCCACACTATCCACCTAAAGTTTCTCCTCTTAAATACTAGGCCCATCTTTAAAAATCTTGTACTCCTTCATGATTTACTACTGTTTCAGGCACTAGATGTCCTCTGTCTCACTGAAACCTGGTGTCAAGAATCTGACTCGCCTCAGATCCACCAAATCTATCCACCAGGCTACATCTTTGTCCACTCCTCATGCATGGTCAGTTGGGGGGGGAGGGGGAGTAGTCCTTTTTAAGGAACCCCTTGGCCTTTCTTGCATCCCCACGAGGAAACTGGATGGCATAGACAATTTATTGTTCTAAGCTAATACCCATCCCAAATGGGGGCTTTTCCTATTCTATCGCCTATCTTGGCTCACCAGTGAATCTGTCTAGTAGCTCCTAACACTGATCTCTGAGATCATACTGGATTACCTAAGACCACTTACACTTGGTGACTTCAACATTCACATTGATGACCCTAACGCTACCAATTCCGAATTCTTCTTCTCAGCCCTGGATGCTGTTGCTGTCAAGCAGTTGATCATGGATCCAACCCATGAGGCTGGTCACATGCTGGATTTAGTACTTGCACCTCAAATACTCCAACAAACTTTCGTTATTCAAGTTGACCACGTCATCCTTCTCTCCTGGTCTGATCAGTACCTGATCTAACTGGAATTACTAACCTTCCAATCCAATACAACCACTTCTAGACTTCCTACAAAGTTAGTTAGCTATGGCACACTTTATCACAGAAATCTTCCTACAGAAACTTCATACCCTGGTGAACAGCACCTTGACATTACTACTTCTGAAAAGATCTCCTCCATCTCAGCTCTGGTTGACATCTGGAACTCTGATCTCAAGAAAATCTTGAATGCACTTGCACCATCAAGGATCACTACAATTAGGAACCTCGGACCCACTCCGTGGTACACCAATGAACTAAAAAAACTAATAGACAGGAGACTGGAACATTGCTGGCAGAAATCCAGTTTACAAACTGACAAAGACATCTGTAGAAGACATCAGAAAACCTTCTGCAAGACAATACTTGAAGCTAAGAGAACCTACTATTCCAAAACCATCCAAGCAGCAAACTCACCTAGAGAGTTCTCCCACATAGTAAATAAGCTCATTAGAACATCTGCCCCTAAACCTCCATTGCTTCACACTGATACTTAGTGCAACAAACTTGTAAACATCTTTGCAAATAAAGTTGCTAAGCTCAGTGCAGATCTCAAGATTAATCTAAGCCTTACCAATACAACTGAATCCAGACTTTTCTGTGTGTGTGTCCTCTCCTCCTTCTGACCCCTAGCCCTAGATGAAGTGGACTCCATTCTCTCGGTCCTCAAGGAAACTATCTTCCTCTAAGATCCATGCCTTCCTGGCTTATAAAAATGACAAAAGGTAGTTTTCTCACCTGTATCCCGACCATCATAATAACTTCACTAAGAACATAAGAAATTGCCATACTGGGTCAGACCAAGGGTCCATCAAGCCCAGCATCCTGTTTCCAACAGTGGTCAATCCATGCTACAAGTACCTGGCAAGTACCCAAAAACTAAGTATATCCCAATCTACTGATGCTAGTAACAGCAGTGGCTATTTTCTAAGTCACCTTGATTAATAGCAGGTAATGGACTTAAGAACATAAGAAATTGCCATGCTGGGTCAGACCAAGGGTCCATCAAGCCCAGCATCCTGTTTCCAACAGAGGCCAAAACCAGGCCACAAGAACCTGGCAATTACCCAAACACTAAGAAGATCCCATGCTACTGATGCAATTAAGAGCAGTGGCTATTCCCTAAGTAAAATTGATTAATAGCCATTAATGGACTTCTCCTCCAATAACTTATCCAAACCTTTTTTAAACCCAGCTACATTAACTGCACTAACTACATCCCCTGGCAACTAATTCTAGAGTTTAATTGTGCATTGAGTGAAAAATAATTTTCTCTGATTAGTTTTAAATGTGCTACATGCTAACTTCATGGAGTACCCCCTATTCTCACAGGACAAGCAGGATGGTTGTCCTCACAAATGAGTGACATCGAGGATGGAGCCCACCACGGAAAACTTCTGTCAAAGTTTAAACAGAACTTTGACTGGCCCCTACTGGGCATGCCCAGCAAGGCACTGACCCTGCAGCCAGCAGGGGTCTCCCTTCAGTCTTCTTTTTTCCGCGCAGCAGTTGCCACGCGGTGAAAGGAGCTCTCTAACCACGTTCCTGACAGGAATTTGGAAATTAATTTCCTAAGAAAATTTGCCCCTCAGGGGTCTTCCTTCGACAAATTTTTTAGTCATCTTTCGGAACCCGGTAAGTTTTTTGCCTTCTTCCATCGACTGCCGTCGATTTTGGCCCTTGAGGCCTGTTGGCACTTACCGATCCCCAGCCTAAATTTTGGCTTCCAGCCATGGCAACGGGGTTCCGCCGTTGTCCGGATTGTACCCGGACTATGTCCATCACAGACCCCCATAGGGTTTGTGTAATGTGTTTGGGTAGTGAGCATGATGTCCTGACTTGCACCAAATGTGCCTTAATGACACCCAAGGGTCGCAAAGCCAGGATGGAGAAGATGGGCTCCTCTTCCATGCACCCACCCCAACGCCATCGATAGCATCGACGTCATCGGAACCGGCACCGTCGAAGTTGTACCATCATCGCCAACCCTCCGGTGACCGTCCGCCATCGATCGCTTCTCGGCCATCGACTCCCGTTCCTTCCCCGGATGGGCGAGGGGACCGGACAGAAAAGCATCGCCATCGACGGCACAAGTCTCGGCCTGTCGAGGATCCACAGCCATCGACCTCTGTTCAAGCCGAGCCACCAACAAAGAAGCCGCGAACAGACCGGACATCCTCCACGTCTTGTTCGTTGGCATCGAGGAAACCCTCACCCTCCCGGTTATGGTGGTACTTCCGGCCCTGCCTCAGCCTCCCTCTCCCGTCGAGCCGGGTATGGTTACCCCTGGTCTCCGGGCAGAACTGGACCGGCTGGTCCAGGAGGCCATCGAGAAAGCGATGAAGAAATTACAACCTCCATCGGCACCGTCTCCGGCACCGGTTCCAGTGCCGCCCCCCAGCACCGACACCGGCACCGGCTTCGCCACCGAGGAGGGAACCGACCACCGAGCCGTTGATACAAGCGTTAGCACCGCTACTCAGCCGTATGGAGGCGCTCATGATGGCCCTTCCATCGGTGATTCCAGTGCCATCGACAACACCACCGTCTCCGACTGGATTCTCATCGGCAGGAGAAACACCGTTTCGGATTCCCCCTTCCGGGGTGGTTCCATCGGTACCTCCTGGCATATCTCCACCGATATATCCTTCGGCTCCATCGATTCCGCGCCAGACACCGATTCCATCGGCAGCACCGAAGCCATCGATGCCATTTCTGATTCCACCTACGGCACCGATTCCACCTCGGTTTCCATCGGTGCCCTCAGAACCTCAGCCAGGTCCATCAGGGCTACAAGCCCCACATGATCCCTACGATACCTGGGGTGATGATGATGATACGTCTTCTGACACAGATTTGCCGTCGCCGCCATCTCCTACAGAGAGTAGAAAAAGATCTCCTCCTGAGGATCTCTCTTTTATTAATTCTGTAAAAGAGATGTCAGAAGTTGTACCTTTTCAGTTACAATCTGAAGCCGATGATAGACACCAAATGATGGAACTCCTTCAATTTCTGGATGCGCCAAAAATCATCGCTTCCATCCCTATACACCAGGTGTTTTTGGATCTGCTCAAGAAAAACTGGGAATCTCCTTCATCGGTGTCTCCAGTTAATAAGAAAGCTGACTCCACATACCTTGTCCAGTCAGCACCAGGTTTCCAAAAGCCTCAACTGGATCATCGCTCTGTTGTAGTTGAGTCTGCACAGAAGAAGGCCAAGCGTCTTAAGCCGCACTCTTCTACCCCACCTACCAGGGACAACAAATTCCTGGATAGTGTGGGACGAAAAGTGTACCATGGAGCTATGTTGATTTCACGCATAGCTTCATATCAACTCTATATGACTCAATACAACAGAGCTATCCTTAAGCAGATGCAAGACTACGCTGACACGTTGCCGGACCAGTACCAACCGCAACTTCAAGCCCTTCTTCACAAGGGATTTGAGGCAGGGAAGCACGAGATTAGGACTGCCTACGATATATTCGATGCTTCCACGAAGGTTTCAGCCACAGCCATCTCAGCTAGACGTTGGGCTTGGTTAAAGTCATCCAACCTTCGCCCAGAGGTCCAAGATCGTCTTGCTGATTTACCCTGCTTAGGCGACAATTTGTTTGGAGAACAAATTCAACAGATTGTGGCAGAGTTAAAAGACCACCATGAGACGTTGAAACAACTCTCGTCTATCCCACCTGAGGTGATCTCCAAGCAACCGCAAAAGAAGGACTCTAAAAAGTCGTTCTTTCGACCACGCCGCTACTACCCTCCGTCAACTAGGGCTCGTCCTGCACGGTCCTCTAACAGGCCTCAGACTCGTCAGCCGAGAAAGCAAAGGCCTACTGTAGCCCCACCTCCTGGGCCTGCGGCGGGCCTTTGACTTCCCTGTATTGAGCACAAGCCAACTCCCTCTTCCACACATCCCTGTGGGAGGTCGTCTGTACCACTTCTTACACCGTTGGAAACAGATCACCTCAGATCAGTGGGTGCTAGCAATTATCGCACAGGGTTACCACCTCAACTTTATAACACTTCCGCCAGACTCCCCGCCCCTTCAGGCATGGAGTCTAACCAGCCATTTGACTCAATTACAACAAGAAGTATTCCTTCTTCTACAATCAAATGCTATAGAACCCGTCCCTCCTTGTCAACAAGGGAAAGGATTCTATTCCAGGTACTTCCTAATACCAAAGAAATCAGGGGGGCTTCGTCCAATTCTGGACCTTCGGGCCCTCAACAAGTATCTGCAAAAAGAAAAGTTCAAGATGGTAACCCTGGGCGCCTTGCTCCCTCTGTTGCAAAAGGGGGATTGGCTGTGCTCTCTCGACCTCAAGGACGCTTATACCCACATTGCGATAACACAATCTCATCGCAAGTATCTGCGTTTCTGATAGGCCACGACCATTATCAATACCGGGTACTACCTTTCGGTCTGGCATCTGCTCCACGAGTCTTTACCAAGTGTCTCATAGTAGTAGCAGCATTTCTCAGGAAGGAAGGTGTCCACGTCTACCCCTATCTGGACGATTGGCTCATCAGGGCCTCTACCCCTCAGTTTGCTCAATCCTCCCTAAAATTAACAATTCACACACTCCTTTCCTTAGGGTTTCTTGTCAATTACGAGAAATCCTGCTTGGTCCCATCTCAGACCTTATCCTTCATTGGGGCAGACTTGGACACCTTACAGGCAAAAGCCTACCTTCCAATTCAACGAGTCCACACTCTCATGTCCTTAGCTCGCCAGCTCCAGTCGCAACACACTGCCACGGCTCGCCAGTTCCTCATTCTCCTAGGACACATGGCATCCTCGGTTCAAGTCACTCCCATGACCCGACTAGCCATGAGAGTAACACAATGGACTCTACGACACCAATGGATTCAAGCTTTTCAGCCTCTGTCCTCCATTATCACAGTCACACAGGCGCTACGCCTATCCTTAACCTGGTGGACGACTCAGGTCAACCTCCTTCAGGGCTTACCCTTTCTTCCACCGGATCCGCAAGTAATCCTAACCACCGACGCTTCTCACATCGGTTGGGGAGCCCATGTGGACGACTTCCAAACCCAAGGCTTATGGTCCAAAGAGGAAGCCGAACACCAGATAAATTTCCTGGAACTTCGAGCAATCCGCTATGCGCTCCGAACTTTCAAAGATCATCTATTCCATCAGATAATCTTAATCCAGACGGACAACCAAGTGGCCATGTGGTACATAAACAAGCAGGGAGGCACAGGCTCCTTCCTTCTGTGTCAGGAAGCTGCGCAGATCTGGGCGGAAGCCCTCTCCCACTCCATGTACCTCAGGGCCACTTACCTGCCGGGAGTAGACAATGTATTGGCAGACCAGCTGAGCCGTGTCTTCCAACCACACGAGTGGTCACTCGATCCTCTGGTAGCGACCACTCTGTTTCACAAGTGGGGTTCTCCCCGCATAGACCTCTTTGCGTCCCCTCAGAACCACAAAGTGGACAATTACTGCTCTCTCATTCGGAGCCAGCACTTTCGGCCGAGGGATGCATTCTCCCTCAAGTGGACAACCGGTCTGCTCTATGCATTCCCTCCACTTCCTCTTGTGTCAAAGACTCTCGTGAAGCTACGCCAGGACGGAGGAACCATGATCCTGATAGCACCTTACTGGCCATGCCAAGTATGGTTTCCAATACTCCAGGATCTCTCCATCCGCAGGCACATTCCTCTGGGAATGGACCCGCATCTTCTCACTCAAAACGACGGATGCCTCCTCCATCCCAACCTCCAAGCCTTGTCCCTGACGGCATGGATGTTGAAAGGTTAGTCCTTCAACCATTTAACCTTTCAGATTCAGTTTCTCGGGTCCTGATAGCTTCACGAAAGCCTTCCACAAGAAAGTCTTACTCATACAAATGGAAAAGGTACACATCATGGTGCACTTCTCAGTCCCTTGATCCCCTTTCCTGTCCAATCTCTAAGTTCTTGGACTATTTATGGCACCTATCAGAATCCGGTCTAAAGACCTCTTCCATTAGGATGCATGTCAGTGCGGTAGCCGCCTTCCATAAAGGTATAGAGGGTGTCCCTATTTCAGTACAACCCCTGGTGACACGCTTTCTTAAAGGCTTGCTCCATCTGAAGCCACCCTTACGTCCTCCGGCCCCATCTTGGGACCTTAATCTGGTTCTTGGTCGTCTTATGAAACCTCCTTTCGAACCTCTGCACTCCTGTGAATTGAAGTATCTCACATGGAAAGTATTATTCCTGTTGGCTATTACTTCAGCTCGCAGGGTTAGTGAGTTACAGGCCTTAGTCACCTATCCGCCTTACACTAAACTCCTGCAGGACAGGGCGGTACTCCGCACTCACCCTAAATTTTTACCCAAGGTAGTTTCTGAATTTCATATCAATCAATCCATCATACTACCTATCTTTTTTCCCAGGCCCCATTCCAACTCTGGGGAACAGACTCTGCATACCCTAGACTGTAAACGAGCTCTAGCGTTTTATCTAGACCGTACAGTTGCTCACAGAAAGAGTACTCAATTGTTTGTCTCCTTCCATCCTAACAAGTTAGGACAACCTGTGGGTAAGCAGGCTCTTTCCTCCTGGTTGGCGGACTGCATTTCCTTCTGTTATCAGCAAGCTGGCATTCCTTTCCAAGACCGTGTCAAAGCACACTCTGTGAGGGCCATGGCGACTTCAGTAGCACACCTTCGATCGGTGCCGCTTCCTGACATCTGTAAGGCTGCAACCTGGAGTTCTCTCCATACCTTTGCAGCCCACTATTGTTTGGACAAGGCTGGAAGACAGGACTCCATCTTCGGCCAGTCCGTCTTGCGTAACCTTTTTCCAACCTGATGTACCAACACCCTTCCACCTACCCGGTTGGGTGCGGATGCCCTTTCCCAAATTTCTCCTCACTTATTGTGCCTGCTGCACACCGTTGGGTACATTTGGTGCAAGTCGGGACATCCTCAGCTCGGTACTCACCCATTTGTGAGGACAACCATCCTGCTTGTCCTGTGAGAAAGCAAATGTTGCTTACCTGATGTAACAGGTGTTCTCACAGGACAGCAGGATGTTAGTCCTCACGAAACCCGCCCGCCACCCCGCGGTGTTGGGTTCGTTTTATTTTTACTTTTTAGGCACTGCCTGTAGCTTTGAAAATCAGACTGAAGGGAGACCCCTGCTGGCTGCAGGGTCAGTGCCTTGCTGGGCATGCCCAGTAGGGGCCAGTCAAAGTTCTGTTTAAACTTTGACAGAAGTTTTCCGTGGTGGGCTCCATCCTCGATGTCACCCATTTGTGAGGACTAACATCCTGCTGTCCTGTGAGAACACCTGTTACATCAGGTAAGCAACATTTGCTATCCTATTTTTCAAAAGAGTAAATAACCGATTCACATTTACCCATCCTAGACCTCTCATGATTTTAAAGACCTCTATCATATCCTTCCTCAGCCATCTCTTCTCCAAGTTGAACAGCCCTAATCTCTTTAGCCTTTCCTCATAGGGGAGCTATTCCATCCCCTTTATCATTTTGGTTGCCCTTCTCTGTACCTTCTCCATCGCAACTATATCTTTCTTGCGATGCAGTGACCAGAATTGTACACAGTATTCAAGGTGTGGTCTTACTATGGAGCGATACAGAGGCATTATGACATCCTCTGTTTTATTCACCATTCCCTTCTTAATAATTCCTAACATTCTGTTTGCTTTTTTGATTGCCACGGCACACTGAGCCAACGATTTCAAAGTATTATCCACTGTGACATCTAGATCTCTTTCCTGGGCTCCTATTATGGAACCTAACATCGTGTAACTATAGCATGGATTATTTTTCCCTATATGCATCACCTTGCACTTATCCACATTAAATTTCAACTGCCATTTGGATGCCCAATTTTCCAGTCTCACAAGGTCCTCCTGCAATTTATCACAGTCCGGTTGTGATTTAACTACTCTGAATAATTTTGTATCATCTGCAAATTTGATTACCTCACTCGTATTCCTTTCCAGGTCATTTATAAATATACTAAAAAGCACAAGTCCTAGTACAGATCCTTGAGGCACTCCACTGTATACCATTTTCCACTGAGAAAATTGTCCATTTAATTCTACTCCCTCATTCCTGTCTTTTAAACAGTTTGTAATTCATGAAAGAACATTGCCACCTATTCCATGACTTTTTACTTTTCTTAGAAGCCTCTCATGAGGAACTTTGTCAAATACCTTCTGAAAAACCCAAATACACTATATCGACCAGTTCACCTATATCTACATGTTTATTAACCCCTTCAAAAAAGTGAAGCAGATTTGTGAGGCAAGATTTGCCTTGGGTAAAGCCATGCTGACTTTGTTCCATTAAACCATGTCTTCCTATATGTTCTGTGATTTTGATCTTTAGAACACTTTCCATTATTTTTCCTGGCACTGAAGTCAGGCTAACTGGTCTGTAATTTCCCAGATTGCCCCTGGAGCCCTTTTTAAATATTGGGGTTATATTAGCCACCCTCCTGTTTTCAGGTACAATGGATGATTTTAATGATAAGTTACAAATTATAACTTATAGATCTGAAATTTCATTTTTTAGTTTCTTCAGAACCCTGGGGTGTATACCATCTGGTCCAGGTGATTTACTACTATTCAGTTTGTCAATCAGACCTATCACATCTTCAAGGTTCACCATGATTTGGTTCAGTTCATCTCAATCTTTACCCATGAAACCTTTTCCGGAGAAGGTTATCTCCCCAACATCCTCTTCAGTAAACACCAAAGCAAAGAAATAGTTTAATCTTTCCATGATGGCCTTATCTTCTCTAAGTTCCCCTTTAACCCCTCGATCATCTAACGGTGCAATTGACTCCCTCTCAGGCTTTCTGCTTCAGATATATTTTAAAAAGTTTTTACTATGAATTTTTGCCTCTATGGCCAACTTCTTTTCAAATTCTCTCTTATCAAAGTTTCTCTTTTGAAAGTTTAGCGCTAGAGCCATGGATTTGCTTACTGTACCCCTTCCAGTCAATTCAAATTCGATCATATTATGATCACTATTGCCAAGTGGCCCCACACCATTACCTCTCTTACCAAATCCTGTGCTCCACTGAGAATTAGATCTAAAATTGTTCCCTCTCTCGTCGGTTCCAGAACCAATTGCTCCATAAAACTGTCACTTACCAAATCCCCTTAAACAAGCAGTAGTTAAACCCACTCTGAAAAAAAAAAAACAACCTTGACCCTGGTGAACTCAGTAATTTCTAGCCATTCTTCAATTTTACTTTTCTCAGTAAACTTATTGAAAAAGCATTCCTATGACAACTAATGGATCTCCTTCATTCCGCTAACCACTTAGATACCCACTATTATGGCTTCAGACCTTTTCACATGACTGAAATAGTCTTAACCTGCCTAATAGATGACCTGTGTTTGTACCTAGAATGAGGTCAACAAGCCCTTCTAGTGTTACTGGACCTCTCAATGACATTTGTTACAGTCTACCATGAGTTCCTCATTTTCTGTCTAGCAGATCTAGTTATCTCTGACTTAGCCATGGCCTGGTTCAAGTCTTTCCTCCAAGACTGCTTTCCTAGGCTAGGCTTCCTCCTTTTCTCTCCTTATTCCTTGTAGTGTACTGCAAGA
Organism: Rhinatrema bivittatum; assembly: GCF_901001135.1. Classification (NCBI taxonomy): domain Eukaryota; kingdom Metazoa; phylum Chordata; class Amphibia; order Gymnophiona; family Rhinatrematidae; genus Rhinatrema; species Rhinatrema bivittatum. The sequence goes on from NC_042617.1 coordinate 155,844,764, forward strand.
CTCAATTCTCTCCCCTACTCTATTTAACATTTACCTGGCTCTTCTGAACAAGTTAATCAGGTCCTGCAAAATCCCTTTCCATATCTACACTGATAATATTCAGTTCCTTTGCCCTCTGGATGATGACCTTTATTGAGCCATCCAGAATCTGAATTCCTGCCTGACAAAGATTGCAGATTGGTTATACCTCAATAAGCTGAAACTCAATCCTCATGATAATGCAGTACTGTAGACTGGAAAATCTGAATATTCTGCCCTCTGCTCTAAAATAATGTTGTAATGAGCCCATTATACCATACTCCCACCAAGTCTGCAACTAGGTCTCATCCTAGACTGCAAGTTTAGCATGGAAGCTCAGATATGCTCTGTTATCAAAGATGCTTTCTTCTACCTTCGCCAACTTTGGCATTTTCATCAGCTGTTTGATGCTGCTTATGCCACTATCATTCAAGCCTATGTTATCTTCTGTCTAGACTATTGCAATTATTCTATAATAGTCTCCCGAAAAGACTCATTCACTGTTTTTAATTTATTTAGAATGTGGTGACACGGACCCTGCTTAATACCAGTAAATTCAAACCAGTCACTCCACTGCTGAAATCTCTGCACTGGTTACTGATTTCCCACAGCTCCATCTTTAAAATCTTGGTCCTGGCATTCAAAGCCCTCAAAGGCCTATCTCTACCCTACCTGGCCCACTGACTCTCTGTATGGTCTGGCTCACCCCCTACGCACACTACCGAACATCCACTTGATAGTCCCTGCCCCCAAGGAAATCCGATTCTTCAGTATGAGGAGAAGGACCTTTGCTGGCAGTGTCCCAACCCTTTAGAATTCCCTGCCACTGCACGTAAAGCGTTCTCCGGATCACCTGACTTACCGGAAAAAAATGAAAACTTGGTTATTTTCTGAGGCCTGCGCTCTATTACCAATTTGACTGCTCAGTCTCTATATTGACCTCTGGCTACAGTTATCCACCCCCCACACCCCCAATGTCTCAACTGGTTGCCTCTCATCAGTTTTTCTCAGATTGGACTCTGCTGATGATGCTTTGCAAGCAGTTTGTTCCTCTTCCTTGCAGTCTTTTCACTAGTTGCTAATGATTAGCATTGTAACTGTTGCATTATTCTCTGTAATTGATGTTATCTTTGTATCTGTTGCATCGTTTGCTGATTTTTGTTCACTGTTTATTGTTATACTGTTGTTGCTATTAGTGCAGACCCTATACTGGCATCCATTAACATGTTTTGATCTCATCTGCTGGAAGAGCTTGTAATAAATAAACGATTGATTAATTGAAAGGGTACATCACCACTTTTTCACTGGCTCAGCCAGATCTCAGTCTCTTCCAATATCATTTACTAAAAGTGTATACACTGTGTTTAATGCTTAAAGATATGTGCTGTAATTCATTCAGTCAATAATTTTTTTGAATGTAGTGTAAGATAAACCATAATTAATTCCCCCAAAATGCCATTTACATTTTAAAAACATTCAGTAGGTTTCTCTGCTAATTTTGAAATATCTCAAAAAATACTTTTTGCTCACTGTGCTTCTCTCTGCATGCTCAATTATTTTTTCTTCATATTTTTTTTCAACTACTTTTCAACTAGAGGGAGAGAGTGGATGATTGCATTGAAATATCAGTAATGTTTGCTTATCAAAATACAAATAAGGACTAAAGAATCCTTGGTGGTCTAGAACTACTCATTCTTCATTTTTGTGGTTCTGACTCTTTGCTTAAGAGCTTGTTAAAAGGCTTAAACACAGGCAGGTGTCGCTAATAAAAATCTTAAGTGACAACATTTTCATTAAAAAAAAAAAAAAAGCTGCTTAAATTTGGAACCAAAATTTTGGCTTGTATAATTTGTGTACTTAATTTGTCCCCCATATATCAGGTAACAAATTGCATTTCTTTAAATCTCTTAAGCCCCATAGGTGAAAGAGATGTGAGCTATACATTCTCATCTAGTTAAAGGGCAGATTTCACATGCTATGAAATCCCTCATTATATGTGAAGGATGTGAGAATAATTAAACTGGAGCCTCCTTAGTGTAAGCATTTTGTATCTTCATCTTACTGAACATTACCCTCTCAAAGAAATATAGTTCAGTTTTAAAATTATAATTATTCAAAGGTAGGATAACTGTGATGGCTCACCGTCCGTGAGGCCTCGGGTGCCGCTCTTCGGTCTTCAGTTCTGAGCCGCCACCAGCTGCCAAGGTCCCTGGAGTTCGACAGGCTCACGTAACTCCCTGGGTCCGTGCCTCGGCTGGCCCTGGTTTTGCTGGGCTCCTAAGTTCCCTTAGAGCAGGGTTGGGGGTAAGCAGCCCCCCCCCCCATCCCCCAAAGACAACACAGGGAGAGAGCTAGTTCCTTCCAAGCAGTTTATAAAGTAACAACTGGATACATTACATGAGGGTTGCCCCCTCCCCCTCCAGCCCTCCTTACAAGCAGTGCTATTACAGAGTAACCTTTACCGCCTCTGCTCAGTGCTATTACTAAAACCCAACACAACAGGCCCCTTTAGAGCCCTCCTCCCAGGCTTCCCCTTTAGGATAAAGAGTATACTTCACCCCCACACAGCTTACTCAGTATCCATACATGAACTGGAGGACTCCCCTCCCATTGAACCTACCTCCATCTCTTCCTCCCCTGACTCCGAAGAGCTGGGCTTTTGTGGCCAGTTCCACCAAGGGGGCACCCCCTCTTCCTCCACTTCCATGGACTCATCAGTGTCTACCTCATTACCCTCTATGCCTGTCACCTGTTCGCCTTCAGGTTCTCCTCCCAGGTCTGGTGGTGTTTCAGGGAAGCTGGGATTTGTAGTTCTTCTCCTCTTCCCCTGTGCCCCCTGCTGTCTGGCTCTGGTATTCTTGTTGCTCTTATGGTAGCTTGTCAGCTCCTGCCTGCGGCCGGGCTGGCTACATCACATAACTTTAAAACATGCTCAAGCATGCCCATATACACAGCTATGTGGGCGAATGTTCACACATGATTTAAAATACATGTGAATCTACCCAACAACATGTTTTGCATATTTAAAAGTACGCCGCATGTATTTTCACATAGCTGGATACGTTTTGACTTCGCCAGCTAAAGGGCGGCAAAAAATAAAGAAGTCTACAAAAAAAAAAAATGCTACTTATCCAGCTAAGTAGTGCTGTTTAAGACTTATCCAGCTAAGTAAGATAGCTGGATAAGAAAAAAGAAAAGCACTACATAGCCGGATAAGTAAAATAGTCAGATAGCCAGATATGTTCTCAAACACTAGTTATCTTAATATATCTGTCAAAGTAGCACCACTATGCATGAATATTTGTGCTCCTAATTTAAATCATTTACATGAAGGTTCTGGTATAACATAGCATAGAGACACTTGCACAACATGGGAAACCTCTCCCAGCCTAGACACGGAAATGATTGACAGATTGATAGCTCTTTCTTGATTCTGTGGGTGATGGTGCTTGTGGGTAGTTGATGGAACGATTTGACTGGTTAATTCCAATAAAAAATGAGATTCCTCCATGCTAACTAGTTACACATCTCCCAGCTATCAATGCTTCCTTTGAAACACGCTTAATTCCAGAACCATTAAAAAGAGCATCTGTTCATCCTATATTGAAGAAAACCTCTTCTGATCTAGCTCTCTTTGCTATCGTCCAATCTCTTCTCTGCCCTGTCTTACCAAAATTCTTGAATCTGTTATGTTAATCCAACTCAATACTTTTATTGAATCTAATTATATTTTAGACCAGTATCAGTTCGGTTTCCAAAAATACCATAGCACTGAACTTCTCCTTTTATCAGGCTTTTATATCAGAAGAAGGTTTGACTGCAGAACAAAAAAAATACATTCTTGTATGCCTCGATTTGACCCAGTTGTTCGCAAAATATTATTATTAAGACTGGAATCATTAGGCCTGTCTGGTCATGTATTATCTTGGTTTACATCGTATCTTTCCAATACCAACAATTCAAAGTTGGCAACTCTATATCTAGTTGACATTTGATGAGTTCTGGTGTACCCCAGGGATCCGCGCTATCTGCAGCATTATTTAACATCTATATGACTCCACTATACCATATACTTGCTGACCTTGGGCTACATCAGAACATCTATGCGGATGATATTCAGTTTTTCTTCCCCATAAAAACAACTTGGAATCTAATCGAGGAATTTCTTACATACTGTCTCTCCACTGTTCAAACCTGGCTGAATCAAAATAAGCTTGTCCTGAATCTTAAGTAAAACAGAAATCATGATACTGTCCAGATTTACAGATCTAAAAAATGTAGTTTTCAGAAACCAGTGTATTCAGATCTCAGATTCTATGTATAATCTTGGTGTCTTTATCGACCTATCACTCGCAATAAATAATCATATCAAAGCCTTGGAACAAACTTCATATCATAAACTCAGATTACTATGGCATTGCAAACCATTTCTTAACCTTAACGATTTCTAAACTGTTCTGCAAGTCCTGCTTTTATCTGGTATCTACTATAATTCTCTCTTCATAGGTCTTCCAATGTACTTTACCTGGCCATTTGAAATCATCTAGAATTCTGCAGCACACCTTCTAACTGGCACTCCAATCTGTGACCACATTACCCTCATTTTACAATCTCTTCATTGGCTTGCATTATCCTACAGAGTTCAATATAAACTGATCACCATTATCCACTCGTTCTTTAATAATTTTCACTCCCCCTGGACCATCGCAATTATGAAAATTCACAATCCTTCAAGATCACTACGTTCCTCCAATCAAAACTTGTTAGACATGCCCTTGCCAAAAACTGCACACCTTGACGAAACAAGGGAATGGCCTTTTCTATACTTGGAACTCAATCCCTAAACAAATTATAAACTTGAAAGAGTCCAAGTTCTTTAAAAAGGCCTTGAAGACCCATCTATTCAAGAAAGCTTTTGAAGGTTAACACAGCCATTACTGCTTCTATTTTTATGACATCAGGTTACTCTGCTTTACTGTCATTTATGACCAATGTCATTTTATTATTGTTTGTCTAATATGAATTATTATGGATGTATTGTTCTACCCCACCCTGAATGTAGGAAGGGTGGGTAAGAAATGTTTTTAAATAAAAATAAATAATGGCAAAGGTGTTTATTTGCACCATGATTCATGGATATGTTGAGCAAAGTCCTGTATTCAGCCATGAAATATATTTAGACAGTATAAAGTCCATTTTTCGCCTACTCGTCATAGTTCACATTCATGGCTAGCTACCTAAATTATCAGTAAAATAGGCATTTATTTCTTATCCTCTTTCCATAAGTTGTTTACAATGGTATCTTCAATTGACCCATCTGACACAGACAGCACTTCACTTATGTGTGCAGCAAGACCTGCGTTCTCCTTGTACAACCTGTAGCCTGTTCATTTGTTTTTAGAGTGTCCTCTTGATAATGCTGTGTAGCAGTTCATTTTGGGGTTGATATAATAAGCCCTGCTGACCTTAGTGGGGGTTTTAACCCATATTTTGGTGCTGCTTTATTATTTAACCCATATTTATTTGGTGCAAACTTAATTGTGGTATTTAACAAGGTTTGTTGCATGGAAAAACACACACACTAAAATGTACTGTTTCAGGTGATTTGCAATCTGACATTTAAAACAGCTGTAGTACCTGAAGACTGGAGGGTGGCCAATGTGATGCCAGTTTTTAGAAAGGGCTCTAGGGGTGATCCAGGAACCTATAGACCGGTGAGCCTGTATGGAGCAAAATGGTAGCAGCTTTTCTTAAAAACTAAATTACCGACCACATAGATAGACATGATTTAATGGAAGAGAATCAACATAGTTTTTGCAAAGGGAAGGCTTGCCTTACCAATTAACTAGATTATTTTGAATGAGTGAATAAACATGGGATAAAGGTGAGCCAGTTGATATAGTGTTTATGGATTTTCAGAAGGCATTTGACAGAGTCCTTCGTGAAAGACCACTTAGGAAATTGGGAGATCATGGAATAGGAGGCAGTGTCCTATTGTGGATTGGTAACTGGACAAAAACAGGAAACAGAGAGTAGAATTAAATAGTCAGTTTTCCAAAAGTTGTTAATGGAATACCCCAGTGGTCTATAGTAGGACCTGTGCTACTTCACATATTCATAAATGAACTTGAGAAAGGAACAGCGAGTGAAGTGAAGTAATCAAATTTTTAAAAAACTTTTTATTTATTCATTGTAAAGCAGAATTATCAGTAATATATAATACTTGCACAAAGAATTAGACAAATGCGTACATAAGTAAATTAAGTAATAAAATACAACAATTCATTGCAATGCCTACTATCAAGCCCTCAAAAAAGAGAGGAGATCCAACAGAAAAAGGGGAAGTTTTAAATCATGAAGATGACAATAAGGAAAAGGTGCTGAAAGGAGAAAGAAAAATAAATATATAGAAGCTACAAGCTTAAGCAGAGATGTTACTAGGCAGTCTCTTGAGTATATCTTTTCTGTTATCTAAGAAAGTCCTCAATTGACAAGATTCAAAGAAAACATATCTAAGTCCAGATAGCTTTATCAGGCATGTTGCAGGAAATCCCAAGAATCCCCTCCCCCGTACCCAAAATAGTCTTATCATCTGAAGAAATAACTTTCTCCTGTTTTGAATTTCTTTGCAGATATGTGGGAACACCCAAACTTTTTGCCCCATGAAGGGTACAACTATCTTTAACAGTAGGCATGGGGGTAACCTGCATGGAGCGCAGCTATTACCAAAAGCAACTTGTTGAGTAGACTGGATAGACCATTTTGGTCTTTACCTACTGTCATTTACTATGTTTCTATGTAAAAACGTTTAATGCTTAGTCCAGAACTCATCTAACACTACCACAGTGCTGCAAAATCGCCCTGGAAGAAGCTACCTTTTATTTCCCTGCAAAGAAGAATATTCAGAAATCTGGCAGACATCAGTGTCCCACCAATCACACCAGAGGTTACTTCTGGTCACACTTTTCAACCATAACGAACACGGCAGCACTTTCCCAAACCAGCATCACATTATGCCTTGTTTTCACACAGGACAAGCAGGATGGTAGTCCTCACAAATGGGTGACATCGAGGATGGAGCCCTGTACGGAAAACTTTTCTGTCAAAGTTTCAACAAGCTTTGACTGACACTGGCACACTGGGTGCACTGAGCATGCCCAGCCTGCAATTATCCCTGTGAGCCACAGGTGTCTCCCTCAGTCTTCTTTTTTCCGCTCTGCAGTCAGCATAGTGGTTGGAGCTCTGTGAGGATTTTTTAACTAATTACCTCATGGAAACACTTAACTTTTCACTTCAAAAAACACTTTTCCCTGCACAGGTCTCCCTCCGCGTACGTTTTTACGACGCTCGGTGAGTACTAATTCTTATTTTTCGGTCGGTTCCTGTCACTATCTTAAGGCTGTTAACTGACTGAAGCCTTCCCTTCCCCCATTTTTCAGTTAGCTTTAAACAGCTTGCGAGTATCTCTGTGACACTCTGCTTGCTTATGCTAGTGGGGTAGGGATTTTTTCCTTAACTTTAGGACTTCTGTAGCTTCAAGTCCTTCGTTCCCTGGTACCCTCACGCAGTCGATACCCTATCGCTACACCGGGACCCTCCTAAACCGCCCTGGGCTTTTATATGTCATCAGCGCCCCTCCCCCCACGGTGCCCTGATGCCTTTATCCATGTTTTTTGCTTTTCAGTGCTACCAGGCTTTTTCCTCCTACGCACTGTTTTTTTCCTTGGGCTTCCTCGGTGCCGTCCCTACCCGGATGCATGCCATTGACGCACACGCTGTTAGTCACTGCCATGCATACTCGGGTCGCCGCCACCGCTGCCCGAGACACTTTTTAACGATCCCAGGGTCACTTCATCGATGCCACCCCCCCTTTTGGGGATGCCATCGATGCCCCATCCTCCCCACCGATGTCCAGCCCTTTTCCATCGGTGGGCATCGGTGCCACATCGATTCGTCGGTGGGCATCGATGCCGGATGGTCCCCATCAGTGGACATTGGTGCCGGATGGTCCCCATCGATGGACATCGGTGCCGGATGGCTTGTCCGTCGATGGCATTGGTGCCGGATGGCCGTCCGTCGATGGCATTGGTGCCAGGTCCTTTTGCATCGATGGACACCGATGCCCAGGTGTTTCATCCATGGGCATCTATGTTAGAATGCATCCATCGAGGGCAGTCGATGCCAGGCTGCTCCCATCGGTGAAATTCGATGCCCAGGTGGGTCCCATCGGTGGGTATCCATGCCGGCTCGATTCCGTGGATGGGCGTTGATGCCGGGATGGAATTCATCGACTGGGAGATCCATGCCATCGATTCCATACGTGTCCATATCGATGCCACCGACACACGTGTCTGGGGCACCGATGCCATGTACACTTGGAAATCTGAGTCTGTCCAAATCGATACCGTCAACGTCTGTGGCCCTATAGTTGATGCCCGTGGCCATGCCACAAACGGCATAAATGCCCGCCTCCATGCATCGATGCCCTCGACACCTCCGTTTTCCTTCGGTGTCCTTGACGCCCTATTGATTCGACTTCGACTCAGTCGATGCCGGTATCTTTTTCAATAATGGCAATGTTTTTCGATTATTCGATTCCACATCGTTTCAAAGATACCTATGCCACTGCTGTCAGTGCCCGTCACTGTCATCATTCTCCTGGCCAGTCATCGACGATTTTTCATACCCATTTTGATGATATCCTCGAAGCCCCTTAGGTTGCCTTCAATATCGTCAATACTGACATAGCACCGCCACATAATACCCTCGCCTCCTCACATTGCTCCACGCTTTGGGTTCTTTTTTAAGCCCCGTATTAGCTTAAGACACTCCATTGTGTCAGGAGCAGAGCAGGCGTGCTGACAGTTCGTCATCGATCGCCTTCCAGGACGACGAGGGCTTCCATCTCGGCGCTGGGGAAAGACCGGGCCGAGCACCGTGGCACCCATCATCGCCGACATCGTGATCGTCCGCCGCTGACGCCATCCAGCACATCGGTGCCATCCTTCTCCAGGCTGGACAACGCTCGGGCAGAGCGACATCACCACTGCCATCAGCACTGTTCCTACAGTTTTGGCAGTCCTTGGTGATCCAGAACTTCCGGATCCAGGTCCGACAGCTTCTGCATTGGCGTCACGACACATCGAGCCGCTGGGACGAGGGAAGGGAACATGAGTTCCGTTAGGGCTCCTCTGTTCCTGGCGTGCCCCACCGTCAAGTGGTGTGGGACTATGGCCATCTGTTACACTTAGCAGTCTAAACGCCACTCACGCCTGGCCTGTCTCCTCTGTACCTGTGCCACCATACCGGGTTTCAGAGCGAGATGGACGTTTACGTCCCCGGCCTTACCCTCGAGGACTCCGGAGACCGTCGGAGTCAACAATCTTCACCGGCTCGTCTTGCGGCGATCCACGTCGGATGGTAAGTACCCGCTTCGGCGGCATTCCCATAGAGTTGTGTTCTCCCATTCGGATCGTGGTTCGAAAAGTTCTGGGTCATGTGCATTTTAGAACTGTATTAGTGTCACATATCGCTATGTTAGCTATGTTAGCCACAATATCAGGAGAACCCCTCTATCTTCTTGGGATTGCAGCAGGGCTTCTTCTCTTGTCAGTAACAAGTCCCTGTGCCGACCAATGCTCTGACTCTTGGTTCCCTCCCAACCAAGGTCCAGCTGCATTGGCTGATCTGCTAAACATGAGATTCAGCAACCATTGCCCCATGTACAAGTCCACCTTGAGGCCTGGCCACAGGTCTCAGTGTCTCCTTGTACAGCATACAGAAATGCGGGTACCACTTACCGCTCACACACCTGCAGGAGCCTACATGATATCCTCCATTGGGACACCTCCTGGTCTCCCATCTGGTCAGATATCAGAGCGGCCACCCCACCTTGTACCAAAGTCCCGGTACACTCCCCCAGGCGCTACGAAGTGCAGAGGGGAGAAGGGAGGGGGGTTGGGGAGTTTTAATTGCACTATTCTTTCTTTTAACAGAAAATAGTTACTCTCCGCACATCCTGGACCTAAGAAAATCCAACTTTCTTTAGACGTCACAGGTACAATGGTATCTTTGGTTACCATCACTCCATACTGCAGTAAGTACATTATTTTAATGTTTCTATGTGCTTTATGGTGAGTCAACATTACAACCCCAAGCTCTGCCGCCGGCACCAGCTTCGGTAAGTGAACTGTCTCTTGCATCACTGTTGGTGAATGCTGTTTTCTCTGCGGAGTGTAACATCATTCACTTTCCTTTCAGTACATGCAAGGAGCTCTCACTTTTTTCAGGACTCACTATACATTTACTAACTGGGATTACTGTCACTGCCATAAATCCCTTCTGTAACACTTCTGGACACCACAGTCTTAAGACCCTCTTGTCCAGCATGCGCACAGACATTCTGATACATTGTTATATGTCCCTGCGCATATTTCCATAACCTCAACCTTTCAACTTTTCATGGTTGGGCTATGGGGTTTCTTCCCACTATGCATTTTTCTCATAATTCAAAACTGCTATGGGTTATATTCAGTGACATTCTATACTCAATGGACCTAAGTGGTTTCATTGCTTTCGTCCCTGATTCTTATCCCAGTTCGAACTAGGACCTAGTCTCCTTCGACTCATGCTCGCAATTCCTTAGGGTTATAAAGTTTCTCCTGAAAGCTGTCAACCCATTATGCATCTATTGCACTCCAGCATAGTTTCTCATAAACTTCCTGGACGTTGCACCCATGAGTTATGCCCTTATGCCTTCCAATACTGCTTTTGCAACAATTCTTTGTGCATACAGACAGACAGCATAGGGACAATGTGCTTTCCAACTCATAAGCACGCATTACCTCTTAGCTGCTCTGCTAGACAGCTGCGCAGCTCTACCCTTGGCCCTTGTTCACTTCATGCGTCCTTGGGCCACATATCTAAGAGATTTAATGAACGCTCTATCTGACCTTCTCCACGTAGGTTCTATCCTCTCGAATGGTCTCAATTACATGTGTACAGGGCAAATCTTTTAACGCTGAGTTTAACTAAACTTTCCTCTGCGTCTGCATCATTCCATACGATGCACAGGTTCTGCTCCCTACACATGTTTCCTATGCGTTCCCTTAGATGCCTTTTCTTCCATCAAAGGCCTCTTCAATATATCTCTTCTGCTGCCTCTCGTAGCCAGCATTCTTCTAATGTTGAACTGGGATGGGGTTCAGTATTCTTTTCCCCACTCCCTGACTGAGATCAGTATGCTTCCCATACTTCTCAATCCATCATATCAGTAACCTTTTATTCCCTCACCAGTCAGTCCCAAATCATAGACTTACTGATGTTCTTAGGTTCTGGTAGCGTCACAAAACCTTCTAAACATAAATCTTGCCGTTTAATATGGCAGGCTTTACCTCCTGACGCTAAAAAAAAAAAAAAAAAAAAAGAGGTATTACCCCTTTTACTTTTCCACCATTTTTTCTTACTCCCTCGGATTCTGTTCTCCAGACATCCTCCACATAGATACACCTTTCTCTTAGGAGGTGTATCGTTTTGGGAGTTGGGTTCCCGTTTTCGGTAATCCTCTCTGAGTCGGCTTACCATGGATTATCCACTGATCAAGCCGCCTCTATTTCTCTAATCACGGAATGAACATATATATTCTCCTTATAAGTCTCATACATTCTACGTTTGAGCCTTTCCATTCCTCTCTTCCACAGTTTGGCAAGGGAACTTCTTTCCCTCTTAATGTCATTCCTGCCAGCAGGGTCCGTGAGTTATGCACTCTTTCCATACTCACCTGACTCCGTTCCTCTGCCACTGAGTAGTTCTACGCATTCAACTTTCTATCCTTTTCAGGTAGATGTTGTATCTCCTTTCCTCAGGAAATACTCTATTAATTTTTCCTAACCTCTCTCTCTCGCCCTAGGGAGAGACTGGGTTTTCCACATTCCTGGACAGTAATGCTGCGCTTACATTCTATCTACATTGCACTGCATTCCATGTGAATTCCACTTGACTCTTTCCTTCATGCAAGGGTCAAGCTGCTACTTCCAGTGGCCACACAGACCTAATCCTTCTGATTAAGTGGTCTATATTTCCTTTCCTACCAACAAGCAGACATTTCACTACAACACTGTGGGTATCCACATACTGTTGTGTCCGTCTTAGCCTTAACAGCTTCCCTTTGGTTACTGCTGCTTGTACTTTTTTATCAGGTTGCAGCCTGGAGTCCTCTCCATACCTTCGCAGCCTATTATTGCTTACATTTGACTAGCCGGCATGCTCCATGTTTGGCCAGTCCGACTACTCTTACCTTTTTCAATTCACTACCCAACATCCTTCCACGAACCCATTATGGTGTTGCGGATGCCCTCCGTTCCCATTTCCACCTCAGTCGTTACGCCTTTGCGCATCTGCGGTGTATCTGGTGCATTCCCGGGCATCCTCAGCTCGGTACTCACCCATTTGTGAGGACTACCATCCTGCTTGTCCTGTGAGAAAGCAAATGTTGCTTACCTGATGTAACAGGTGTTCTCACAGGACAGCAGGATGTTAGTCCTCACGAAACCCGCCCGCCACCCCGCGGAGTTGGGTCTGTATACTTTTATTTTAGTTTCGCTTGCGCTTTTTAGCTATAAGACGAGACTGAGGGAGACACCTGTGGCTCACAGGGATAATTGCAGGCTGGGCATGCTCAGTGCACCCAGTGTGCCAGTGTCAGTCAAAGCTTGTTGAAACTTTGACAGAAAAGTTTTCCGTACAGGGCTCCATCCTCGATGTCACCCATTTGTGAGGACTAACATCCTGCTGTCCTGTGAGAACACCTGTTACATCAGGTAAGCAACATTTGCTTTACTATAATTTTATGCATTGCTTAATTTTTTAGAACCTGGGATTTCAAGTTTACTCATGGTTTTTTTGCATGGTTTTTGCCTACCCTGGATTTTTAACTCACATCTCATTTGCATCCTATTAATTTCGGGGTCGATTTTAAAAGGTGTGCACGGTTCCCGGCATGGTCACATGGATGCGCCAATTTTATAACATGTGCGGATATGTGGCCTCTTCTGCGCAGGTGGGGAGGGGGGGATTTTAGAAAAATACGCACGGTGACGCAGTCAGGCCTAGACCAGTTCCGTCCCAGTCCCTCTCAAATTAAGGAACGGACTGGGAGGGAACTCCCTAACCCTACCCCTTCTACCTTTTTTCCTCTCATCCCCGGCCCCTAAACGTACCTTTCCCACCATTTTTTGTTTTCATACTTACTGCTCCACCAAAGCAGAAGTAAACTCCGCTTTCCGGCTGGCTGCCGGCGCGCGCTTCCCCGGGACAGTGTCTAATGGGACCAGATTGTCAGAAACCTGCAATAGCTTTAACAAAGGGATCATCCATGTAATATTGTTTTTCCTCCTTACATTAAGGAAATATGTGAATGTTTATTACTTTAAATCTGTGTTGACTTCTTTCATGCGCCATGGACTGATCAGTTAGCAGAAAATCTGCTTCAGCAATGTGTGGGGAGATCAGTACTTGTCTTCATTATTCATCACTGTCAGCTTTATCCAATTAAAATACCCCATCCGGTTTTGATGAACTCATTAATTTTAAGTGCTTATTAAGCAATATTTCCATGAATATTTATTTGGACTCTACTCTTCCTATTCTTCCCCGATATTCATTTACATTCTGGGACTCAAGATGTGTATTTTAAAAATTGTCATTACTGTTATGTTGAAATTAAGAATTCGAACAAAAATCAAAATGTAACCATGTGCATTGTGTAAACTTGAGCTCTTGATGAGTGTTTTCTGCATACATGTCAGATTTCCCAGTATGTGCACAAATAAAAGAAAAAGAATGCTGCTTTAAAACATTTTTTTGAAAATGTACAGTATCCACACTGAAGGAATTTGAAACATATAGCTAATTAATCAATTTGTCAGCAAATTCTGTCCAGCATACAAAACATAAAGGTTTTATCTATTAATGAAAAGGCTGAATTTATCCCTCTTTACTGCAGCAGAATTTTGGGATTTCTAGACTAAAAAAAATAGTTTCACTAGATATTCAATATGCCATGAATCTTCCTCCTCTTCCTTCCAAGCTATGTATGACAGAGTTCTTTGGTAAGTAATCTTTTTCCACCTTATTCCAGAGTTCTGATAGTTTTTGAAAATAGAACCCCATTTTCTTAATTTAAAAAAATTGTCATATATTAATGTAACCGTATATACCAAAAAATATTATTTTCAAAATGGACATCATGAGCAGAACTCCTCATTTATGCTGCATGTGTTGTGCTTGGAGGTGGACCCTTGTCCTGGAGCAGTGGAGAACGGCTCCCTGGTAGGGACCAGGAAGTACCTGCCCCCAGGGGGTGGGGCACAGGAGGAGATAGAGGCTAGGATGAGCTTCACCACTGGAAGCCCGCAGTCCCCCCGGGTGGAGCCCATAGGGACCCGGGCCGCTTGGACTTAGGTGGGCCTCGTAGGGTCTCCTGGAGAGATAGTAGAGAGGCGTGCCCACGAGCAGCAAGGGAGTGCGGTTGGTCACTAGGCTGAGGTCTGGAGAAGCAAGGAAGTCCAGTACAGCGTAGGTGATGACAAGGCAAGGGACAAAGCCAGAATCAGGAGACGTGGTCAATGGCAGCCGGGGTCAGAATCCGAGGATCAGTCCGAGGAGTAGTCAACGAAGCAGGGGTCAGGTTCCAGAGGTCAGACGAGGTCACAAGACAGGCAGAGGTCAGGATCCAGGCAGCAGACAGAATGGTCAAGGAGCAAGCCAAGATCAGTATCAGAGAGACAGTCTACCTGGGGAGACAGGACGGACAGACGTTGGAACAGAAGGATGCTAGAACAGTAGGACGCTGGACAAGGCTGGAACAGTAGGACGCTGGAACAGTAGGATACTGGAACAAGACTGTGAACATGGAGGCAAACTAGTACACTTACATGCCGACCCGATAGGCAAGGAAGTGCAGGCAGGGACTTCCTTATATCGTACGTTCAATCAGGGCGCACCACAGAGCTAGGACCTGCCCCTGGCCCTACAAGAGGCTGGGCGATCTACGCATGTCCAATGCCACTGAGGATGCCGAGGATGCACAGTGGAAGGCCCAGTGACTGCTGCCGCGGGACGCCGAGGCCTGGAGGAGCTCACGGCTGCCACTAGGGAGGCTAACCCGTGACCTGCAGAGAAGCTAGCGAGATGAGCAGGCCCGTGTGAGGGCCGGGCACGGACGGGGCGCGCAACAGCATGCCTTATCCTCTTAACATCTACCTACCCTAATAACTTCCCCCCATTAAGTTAAGGGAAAGGTGAACTATGAATTGAAACATGACGGCAGAAAAAGACCATTCAGCTTATTTAGTCTGCCCATACACACTCAGCTCAGCTCACCTCTACAAAGGGGCAGTGGAACACTTTTTTGGTTGGAAGGGTCCAGGAAATCAACCAAGCTCATAAGAGCATAAGAAGTTGCCATACTGGGAGAGCCCAAGGGTCCATCAAGCCCAGCATCCTGTTTCCAACAATCGCTAATCCAGGTTACACAAGTATCTGACAAGTACCCAAAACATTAAGTAGATCCCATTCTACTAATGGCAGTAAAAGCAGTGGCTATTTGCTAAATCAACTTGATTAATAGCTATTAATGGACTTCTTCTCCAAGAACTTTAAACCTTTTTTAAACCCAGCTACATTAACTGCTCTAACTACATCTTCTGGCAACAAATTCCAGAGCTTAATTGTGCGTTGAGTGAAAAATAATTTTCTCTGATTAGTTTTAAATGTGCTACTTGTTAGTCCTTCTATTATCCAAAAGAATAAATAACTGATTCACATTTACCTGTTCTAGGCCTCTCATGATTTTATAGACCTCTAACATATCCCCCCTCAGCCATCTCTTCTCCAAGCTGAACAACTCTAACCTCTTTAGTCTTTCCTCATAGGGTAGCCATTCCATCCCCTTTATCATTTGCACTTCTCTGTATCTTCTCCAGTGCAACTATATCTTTTTTGAAGTGCGGCGACCAGAATTATACACAGTATTCAAAGTCTGGTCTCACCATGGAGTGATACAGAGGCATGAAGACATTTTTCATTTTTATTCACCATTCCCTTTCTAATAGTTCCTAACATTCTGTTTGCTTTTTTTGACTGCCCCAGCACCCTGAGCCAATGATTTCAATGCATTAGCTACTATGACGACTAGATCCTTTTCCTGGGTGGTAGCTCCTAATATGGAGCCTAACATCATGTAACTACAGCATAGGTTATTTTTCCCTATATGCCTCACCTTGCACTTGTCCATGTTAAATTCCATCTGTCATTTGGATGCCCAGTCTTCCAGTCTTGCAAGGTTCTCCTGCAATTTATCACAATCCGCTTGTGTTTTAATTACTCTGGACAATTCTGTATCATCTGCAAATCAGATTACCTCACTTGTCGTATTCCTTTCCAGATCATTTATAAATATATTGAAAAGCACCGGTCCAAGTACAGATCCCTGAGGCACTCCACTGTTTACCCTTTTCCACGGAGATAATTGACCATTTAATCCTACTCTCTATTTCCTGTCTTTTAACCAGTTTGTAATCCACGAAAGGACATCGCCTCCTATCCCATAACTTTTAAGTTTTCTTAGAAGCCTCTCATGAGGGACTTTGTCAAACGCCTTCTGAAAATCCAAATACACTAAATCTACTGGTTCACCTTTATCCACGTTTATTAACCCCTTCAAAAAAATGAAGCAGATTTGTGAGGCAAGATTTCCCTTGCATAAATCCATGTTGACTATGTTCCATTAAACCGTGTCTTCCTATATGCTATGTGATTTTAATCTTTAGAATAGTTTCCACTATTTTTTCCGGCACTGAAGCCAGGCCCACTGGTCTATAGTTTCCCGGATCACCCCTGGAGCCCTTTTTAAATATTGGGGTTTATTTTGGCCTCCATCCAGTCTTCAGGTAGAATGGATGATTTTAATGATAGGTTACACATTTTAACTAATAGATCTGAAGTTTCATTTTTGAATTCCTTCAGAACCCTGGGATGCATACCATCCGGTCCAGGTGATTTGCTGCTCATTAGTTTGCAATCTGGCCTATTATGTCTTCCAGGTCCACAGTGATTTGGTTCAGTTCGTCTGACTCATCACCTGTGAAAACCATCTCCGGAACCTGTATCTCCCCAACATCCTCATTGGTAAACACAGAAGCAAAGAATTAATTTAGTCTTTCTGCAATGGCCTTATCTTCCCTAAGAGCCCGTTAACCCCTCGGTCATCTGAATGTCCAACAGACTACCTCACAGTTTTCTTGCTTCTGATATATTTATCAATGTTTTACACTTAACTTGACAATGCTTATGTTTTTTCCTATTTTCTTCAGATGGATCCTTCTTCCAGTATTTGAAGGATGATTTTTGGCTAAAATAGCCTCTTTCACCTCACCTTTTAATCATGCCGGTAATTTTTTTACCTTCTTTCCACCTTTCTTATTGCATGGAATACATCTGGACTGTGCTTCTAAGATTGCATTTTTAAACAATGTCCATGCTTGTTGAACACTTTTAACCTTTGCAGCTGCATCTTTCAGTTTTTTCTAACTATTTTCCTCTTTTTATCAAAGTTTCCCTTTTGAAAATTTAGTATTAGAGCTGTAGATTTACTTATTGTCCCCCTTCCAGTTATTAGTTCAAATTTGATCATGTTATGATCATTATTGCCAAGACGCTCCACCATCTTTACTTCTCTCACCAAATCCTGCATTCCACTAAGAATTAAATCTAAAATAGCTCCCTCTCTTGTTGGTTACTGAACCAATTGCTCCATGAAGCAGTTGTTTATTCCATCCAGGAACTTTGTCTCTAGCATGTCCTGATGTTACATTTATCCAGTCAATACTGGGGTAATTGAAATCTTCCATTATTACTGCACTGCCAAATTGCTTAGCTTCCCTGATTTCTCTTAGCATTTCATCATCTGTCTGACCATTTTGTCCAGGTGGACGGTGGTATACTCCTGTCACTATACTTTTACCCAACACACATGGGATTTCTACCCATATAGATTCTACTGAGCATTTAGTCTCTTGTATGATCTTTATCCTGTTGCACTCTATTCCCTCCTGAACATAAAGTGCCACACCCCCACTAAGTTGATCCTCCCTATCATGGCGATATAATTTGTACCCTGATATAGCACTGTCCCATTGGTTATCCTCCTTCCACCAGGTCTCTGAGATGGCAATTATGTCAATCTCATCATTTACTGCTATACACTCTAATTCTCCCATCTTATTTCCTAGAATTCTGGCATCGGCATACAGACATTTCAAAGCGTGTTTTTTTATTTATATTAATAGCCCGCTTTTCAGTTGATAGGGATATTTTGGAAATCTTTAGCTCAGATGATTTTTTACATATAGGCACATGGACTGTGTTTGCTTTTATTGGAACCCCTCTGTTGGGATGCCCTAACTCTCCTGTTTCATTAGTATCCTTCAAGGATACATTCCTCCAAACCATGTACTCCGAGTGACTGTTGGCTTTCCCCTTTGTTTTAGTTTAAAAGCTGCTCTATCTCCTTTTTTAAAGTTAGTGCCAGCAGCTTGGTTCCATTCTGGTTAATATGGAGCCCATCCTTTCGGAAAAGTCTCCCCCTTCCTCAAAGGATCCCCATTTCCTTACAAAACTGAATCCCTCTTCCCTGCACCATCATCTTATCCACGCATTGAGACTCCAGAGCTCTGCCTGCCTCTGGGGACTTGCATGTGGAACAGGATGCATTTTAGAGAATGCTACCCTGGAGGTTCTAGATTTCAGCTTTCTACCTAAAATCCTAATTTTGGTTTCAGAACCTCTCTCCCATATTTTCCTGTGTCGTTGGTGCCCACATGTACCATGACAGCCGGCTTCTCCCCAGCATTGTCTATAATTCTGTCTAGGTGACACGTGAGGTCCACCACCAGGCAGGCAAGTTACCAGGCAGTCCTCATGTCCACCGGCCTCCCAGGTATCTACATTTCTAATAATCGAATCACCAACTATGATAGCCGACCTAACCCTTCCCTCATGGGCAGTAGCCCTGGACGACTTGTCCTCAGTGCGAGAGGACAACACATCACCTGGAGAGCAGGTCCAAGCTACAGGATCACTTCCTGCTACCCCAGGGTGATGTTCTCCAACTGGGAGACCTTTCTGATCCAAGGCAGCACTGGGGCTGCCAGACTGGATTTGGGACTCGGCTACTGTGTCCCTGAAGGTCTGTTTAATGTACCTCCCTGTCTGCCTCTAATCTTCTAAGTCTGCCAATTTAACCTCCAGAGATTGGTGAACTTATCATCAGATATGTTCACCCACAATTCCTGCTCTTGTTCTGTGCAGACACGATTTTCACCTCCTAGACTGTACCACTTGCTTGTTTTTTTGCAGCCACATTCATGACACTGCAATTTCAGCACTAAATCTTAGCTGTCATTTTCGTCATTCCTCAAGCTTTGCTAGATCTCTCTACATGTTTCCTGCACCTTACTGGGTATCTACCCTGTTTCAGATTTTGGTATCATCCTCAAAAAGGCAAACCTTTCCTGATGTCCTTTCCTAATGTCATTTGTGAAAATGTTAAAGCATCTATCTGATGCCTAATCTCTGCAGCACACAACTAATAGTGCCCCTTTCCTCAGAGAAAGCTCCATTGTCACCTGCCACTCAACCAGTTTCTAACCTAGTAGGTCAATTTAGGACCTATACCAAGAATGTGTTGTGGTTCTGGCCGTGAGCGCCGCGACCAGACCCTTACCTCCATGCTCCTGGACCTGTTCCCGCTTCTGGAGGCCTGGTTTGCGGCCTGCTTGGCGGTGTCCCCATGAGGGCCGCGCCGCCGGGAAGCTTCCCATGGATGCCCTGCTGCTAGGTGCGCGCACGCGTCACTTGGGCGCTTGTCTAGGCCGTTTCCCGCCAGTGGTGACTCCGCCCAGTTCCTGACATCAGTCGCCGTGGCCTTGATAAGCCGGTCGTGGACACTCAGTCTTGGCCTTGCAACGGGTTTACCTCCTGGTTCCCTGTTACTTCGTGCCTCGGAGTGAGCTGCCTTGGTACTCGCTCCATTCCTGCTTGCCTGCTTGGAACCTGCTTGGTTCCTGCTTGCCTGCCACAGTACCTGCTTGGTTCCTGCTTGCCTGCTACAGTACCTGCTTGGTTCTTGCTTGCCTGCTACAGTTCCTGCCTGGTTCCAGTACCCGAGTCTTGCTACAGTTCCTGCCTGGTTCCAATATCCGAGTCCTACTACAGTTCCTGTCTACTGTTCTAGTCTGGTTCCAGTTCTCAGTCCTGGTCATCAACCCGCCTAAGTCCCAGCGGCCGGGCCTCTACAGGCTCCTCCCAGGGGGGCTTCGGCTTCCAAGGGTGAAGCCACCTAAGTCCCAGTGGCTGGGCTCCTACGGGCTCCTCCCGGAGGAGCACCAGCTTCCAGGTGAAGAGCACCTCTACGTCCTGCCTGAACATCTGTCTCCCGGCCTGCCACATACTAGAGACATTGTACACCTATCCCAGTCTCCTGCATGTCGGCCCAAGGATCCACTAAATTGAGACTCCATAATAGGATGTTCAGTTTATTTATAAATTGCATATGTGGAACCATGTCGAAGGCCTTACTGAAATTCAAGTACACTATATCAAAAGCTCTGTCCTCAACTAACTCTGTGATCACCCAGTCAAAAAAATTGATCAGATTCGTCTGACAAGACCTACCTCCTGTAAAAAATAAAAAATAAAATGCTGCCTCAGATCTTGTAATCCATTGGATTCCTCTATCCTCTGTTATAGCAGCAATTCTGTTAATGTATTCACCACATAACTACACACCAGACTAACTGGTGTGTAGTTCCCTTTCTCCTCCTTACTTCCACTTTTGTGAAGAGGGACCACATAGCCTTCCGCTTCTCCAGAGCTACTCTTGAATCTAAAGAAGCATTTAAAAAATGTCATCCAGCTGAGATGTCAGAAGTTCTCCATGTTCTCTTAATATCCTCTGATGTATTGCTTTATCTGTTTTTAGTTTAGCTAGTTCTTCACAAACATACGTTTCGGAAAATTGAGGTTTACCTCCCTTCTAATCTTATTTATTTCTGTTTTCTGTGGTCCTACATCCAGCCCTTTCTCAGTGAACAATGAACAGAAACATTTGTTGAACAATTTTACTTTTTCTTTGTCAGCTTCTACCTTTTTGAGTTTCACAATAACACATTTGCTTTTCTTCCTGTCATTAACATATCTTTAAAAAGGGTCTAGTCCTCCCTTGTACTGTATTTGCTATTTTTTCCTTTATTTGCAGGTTTGCTCTCCTGACCACTTTCCCATTTTCTTTTAGCTTTTCCAGGTACTGTTGCCTGTCTTCTTTTTATGATCTCTTATAATTTATGAATCCTAACCTTTTTTCCCTTACATTTTAGCTACTCTTTAAAAAAACAAACAAACATAACACCCTCTTTTTCCTCTTACCTTTATTTTTCCTACAAAAAGGTTAGTTGCTCTTAAAATATCTTTTTAGTTTTGCTCAATGCTCTTTTACTTCCTTTAGGTTTTCACATTGAGCTAATGACTCCTTGATGTACTCCCTCATTTTAACAAAGTTATTTTTCCTGAAGTCTAGGACTGTCATCTTAGAATGAACCATTGCTGCATGTGTTCTGATATTGATAAAAGAACAAAATTAGACTTAAGCCAGAATGGCATTGCTACTTCATTAAACTCTAAATGAAAATTTGAACCTGTTCTATGAAATAAGTTGTCAGAAATTAATTTTAGAGGATAATACAATATTAAGAGACTATTCCTTTCTTAATCATTGTCTTTATTGTAGTAAAAAATTTCATAGTGGATATTGAAGGCACAATTTGTTAGTTAAACTATTTAGATAAAATAAATGGTTTAATGGTAAGTAATTTAATTAGCCTATGGAAGCAGGGAAATCTATCTGTGGGTTCACATGCTGAATTCCCAGGCAAATTGGTCAAATTTTAAATCTAAACCATGAGAAGTGTTGATTTAAAATGAAAATGTTTCAGAAGTGTTTTGCATCATTTACTACTCTTATTTTCTTTCTAATCAGTAAGAAATGAAGGGATATGGATTTAATATAAAGGATCAGGTTCACCAAATTTAAAATCACCCTAGATATGATTATTGACTGTTACAAGTTATTTTAGAAAATGTGTTTATTATTTTGTGTATAGTTTTATAATTACATATATATTATGATACAGTGAGGAATTAGGATAATGTGATAAAGTAAACATTCACTGGACTTTTTTTTTTTTTTTGCTTAATGTTCACATTATCTACTCCTCACATTCTGTTTTGGTTTATGTATATACCAAAACACACACACATACATATACAAACACCTAATTACATACACATTTATGTATCCATTTATTCAGGGGTCAGTTCCTGATGGTATAAGGTTATCTGAGGGCAAGCAGGATGGCAGTCCTCGCACATCGGATGGAGCCTGGCCTGGAACTTTGATCTCAAAGACATTAGAAATTTCAACCTGCTCTACTGAGCATGTGCAGCTGTACTTATCACCCTGCCCCCTCTCTTTTAGGAGAGCCATGTGGTCACTTTGTTCTCTCCTTACAGTTTTTGTTGTGATTTTTCTGGAGCTGCAGCTGTTCTTCTAAGAGAACCTTCTGTTTCTTTTACCTTACTGTATTTTTATTTTTCTCTTTGTTTCACACTCTCTGCTAGCTGCATGGTGGTTCTTAATCACTGTGCAGCCTGGCAGAGTCTAATTCTTTTCCTTAATAAATAATACTGCATTTGCAGTTTAGTTTCTGTGTCCTCTCCTTGCTCGCTGTTTTTTGTGCCTTTTGTCTGTTGTTGGTGGGTCTGACAGAATGCAGTCCATGTATGATTCAGTGTATGCTGCTGAGCCTGGGGACTCGCCTAAGTTCTATCCAGGCAGGAGTTCTATATCATTTTACTAATCGATTGGTATTGATGGTCGCTTGCACAATGAAGGTATCGAGGACTGCACCATTCCTGTGGGGGGAAGAGCTCAGCCTCCCCATATTCTGAGGAACCTAGTCACCACAGCAGAAGCCCTGGATGACATAGCCTCCCTCCTGCTTGCCAGCGATGGCAGTGCAGTCTCCTTGAGAGAGAGGGTGAGCAGGAGCCTGGGCAAGCAGTGTTGCTGCTGCACTATCAGTGCTATGCCCAATATCTGTTGCCCATGCACGTCTGTGCCAGTGCATGATGGTCTGACGCATCGATGTCAGGACTACTTTAGGGACTAGGACTGCCATTGAGCACTATGGTCATCCTTGACACCATTGAGGTGCATGGCCGCCCTCAATGTCACCAAGGTGCCATGACCATGCATGATGCAATAAGGGCCACTGAGAACAACGGGCACCAACAAGCATCATGCATGCTGTCTAACACCCTGGCTGCTGGCAAAAACCCTTCCGTGCTGTAGGCATTGGAGGATGTCATTGAGTGTCATGGACATGAACAAATTTCCTGTAGCACACTAGTCCTCAACCTAATATTCAGGACCTCATGACCGGTGTGGTTTTCAGGATAACCCTAATGAATATGCATGAGATTTATTTGCATGTATTGGAGTTAGTGCATGCAAATATTATCTTATTCATATTCATTAGGGGTATCGTGAAAACTAAACTGGCTAGGTGGTCCCTGAGGACCAGGTTGAGAAACCACCGCACTAGATTATACTCTCAATATCTCTTGGAGCACTACCATTAGGGCTTGAAACACAGGCGCTACACATATGTGTTTGTGTATTTGTAGGTATATACACATACCTACAGTTCTCAAGAATCCTGTTTGTTAAATGTGAGCAACCTTCAGCATTACTCCCACTTGTTGACTTTGCAAATGGGAGTAATGCCGAAAAGAAGAAGCCATCATTGCAGTACCCTGAGACAGCATTAGGCTGCCAGCAAGAAGAAGCCACAAATGGTGCATTGTTTTAGGTGATTTCAATATACAAGTTGATAAGTTAGTGGGTGATTCTGACCAGGATTTCTTATTATCAATGAAGGATCTTGGTTTAATCCAGCAAATTCAGTTTTGTACTCATAAGGCAGGACATACACTTGCGGGCGGATTTTAAAAGCCCTGCTCGCGTAAATCCGCCCGGATTTACGCGAGCAGGGCCTTGCGCGCCTATTTTCCATAGGCCGCCGGCGCGCGCAGAGCCCCGGGACGTGCGTAGGTCCCGGGGTTTTTCGAAGGGGGCGTGTCGGGGGCGGGACCGGATGACGAGGCGTTTCGGGGCAGGGCACGGCATTTTGGGGGTGGGACCGGGGGTGTGGCGCCGGCCCGGGGGCGTGGTCCAGGCCTCCGGACCAGCCCCCAGGTTGGAAGACGGTGCGCCAGCAGTCTGCTTCTCGCAGGCGTAAATCTAGGGACAAAGGTAAGAGGGGGTTTAGATAGGGCCGGGGGGGGGGGGGGTGGGTTAGGTAGAGGAAGGGAGGGGAAGGTGAGGGGAGGGCGAAAGAGAGTTCCCTCGGCACTCGCAGGCTGCCCAAAATCGGCAGCCTTGTGCGCACCAATCCAGGATTTTAGAGGATACGCGCGGCTATGCGCGTATCTTATAAAATCCAGCGTACGTTTGTTTGCGCCTGCTGCGCAAACAAAAGTACGCGATCGCGCTTTTTAAAAAATCTACCCCTTGATTTGTTGTTTACTAGCCATTGTTATCCTTGTGTGGATAGGTCATTTAATGCAAAATTACTTTTATGGTCTGATCCTCTTTTTATCTTTTGGCAATTCATGTTCAAGCTCCTCAAAAGGGATTTTCCTAAGAGAAGGATAATTTTAAAGAAGTGCAATGAAGATATTGAGATTCTTATTTCCCATTTGAGGAATTTTCCTGTTAATTTTTCTGAGTTATTATAAAGTTGCTAGGAGTTAGACCTTGGAGGCGCGGGATTAGAACTCTGCACAGATAACTGCTTGACTTATGGGAATTAGGAAAACAGCCAGTACTATTAGTTTCCCAGATATTGTGGCAGTTACGCCCATTCAGGTAGTCATTGGCTACCAGGTAGATCCACCCTGTCTGCTCAGCTGTTTTAATTGCTAGTCATGGGAGAGTTCTGCAGGCACAACATCTTTTGTTCTAGAGGACAGAGTCTGAGCAGGGTCACTCTGGAGCACACTGAGCTGTGCTAGATCTATGCCCCTTGGCTTCCCAATAAGTGAATTCACATTTTCTGGGCTACTTTGTTTGTTCTCTGCAGTCTGCAAGACAGGGAGCCTATATTATGTTTGGACTTTTGTTTTCTTCTAATAAACATCACTGAAAAAGTGTGACTTTTGTGTTGCATTAATCTAGACTCTGACACTTAATCTGTTGGTGATCTGGTCTGTTCTTGGAAGTTAATTACCAGAAATGCTTTGCATCAGTAGCCCTTTTAGTTACTGTACTTGTAAACCAATGACTAAAGTGTTCCTGCCTTTGCATCACCCTATTTTCTCGTTACTTAAAAAAAAGCTGAATCCCCAGAAGGAAAGAAAATAGTGTAAGGTTAAATCCCCAGCTAACCTTATGCCTATCAGGCTAGTGTTTGTAATTATAAATCTTCCCTTGTGTTGGCTAAAAAAGATTTCTTTGCTATAAAATTAAAACATGCAGAAAACCACCCAAAGCAAGTTTTTCAATTTGTTTCAGATTTACAAGGAAAGAAGGATACTCACTCCATGGCAGACACTGGTATTTTGACTGCAGGACAATTTGCTGATTGTTTTGAGACTAAAATTCAGTCCATTCAAAAAGATTTTTCTGCTAATTTCGTGTTGGCTGATTTTCCTCACGATATATTTCATCTTTTCACTGAAAAGCCATTCTCCGTGGGAAGCAAATTGTGCTCTTTCAATAAATTCACAGCAGTAGGCATTCAAAAAATTATACAGGAAATGAAATATTCTTCCTTCATTTTTGATCCTCTTCCAGCATATTGGTATAGTATCTGGGCTTCGATCTTGTTCCACTTTTGTCATATTGTAAATGTGAGTTTGATTCAAAGTTCTTTGCCTTCTATTCTAAAAAAAAAAAAAAAAAAAAGCCTTGATGAGGAACATATTTTAAAAAAGGGGTCTGGATATCTCTAATTTTTCCCACTTTTGGCCAGTTTCCAGCTTTCCATTTTTAGATAAACTTGTTGAGAAAGTTGTATATTATGAACTTTATGACCATCTAACCAAAACTTATATTTTTCATCTGAGGGTTTTAGACCAGCTCAGTACTGAGACAGTTCTTGTGGCTTTAGTTAACGAAATCCGAGCGAAGGCAGATCCTTGGAAGGAAGCTCTTATTTTGTACTTAAATATGAGATGTGCATTTGACACCATCAATCACTTTTACTAATGCTGCTGCTACATGAGCCGGGGATTGAACAAACTGTATTAAAAAGGTTTTATTGTTATCTGTCTGACAGATCTTTTAAGGTCTCTTGGGAGCGTGCTTTCTCTAATCCAAATCCTTTGACCTAAGAGGTTCTGTAGAGCTCAGTATTGGTCCTAGTTCTTTTAAATTTGTATTTGTCTTCTTCATCTTCTCTAATGCAGGATTTGAATTTTGATTGTTACATCTATGCAAATGTTATGCAAATTGTACCTTTTATTGATTCTCTAGATACTGGTGATTGCTCTGACTCAATTGTTTATAGTCAGTTGCAAGTTGGTTAAAGGACCTTAAACTCAAACTTAATCCAGATAAAACAGAGGCTTTTTGGATTGTCAGAGCAAATTGCATGCTAAATATATTCTCTGTCATCTTCGGAATAGCTATTTACCCAGAAAACAAGGCTACCATTTTGGGTTTTAATTTGGATTCTAAACTTGATATGAATTGTCAGGTTTCAGCTACAGTGTTATCTAGCTTTTATTGTCTATGCTTTGCACATCAAATAAGAGCATTTCTGGATAAGAAAGACTTGGAGTCTCTGGTGCATGCTCTGATTATTTCTTGACTTCACTACTATAATACCTGATATCAGGGTTGTATATCTAGAATTCTAAGATGTTTGCAGGTGGTCCAGAATACAATGGCCAAATTGATCTTTGAAACTGAAAAATTGGATTAAATTACCTCTCTTTTGATTAAGTTACATTGGCTGCCTATAGTGGTTAAAAGCAGTTTAAAGATTTTGACACTAGTCTATAAGATCCTGTTTCAAGGTTCTTCTCAGTATTTGGCCAATCATTTAAAACCATACAAGCCCAATTATCCTCTTTGTTCATCTCAGAAAGGTTTGTTGCTGGTTTTTCCACCTAATAGAACAAGACTGAAGCTTTCACAGGAAGCAGCTTTTAGCTACATTGCCTTATTTCTATGAACTTGCTTACCTCTCTATATTGAAAGTGAGATATGTTATGTTAAATTTCAAAAAAAAAATCTGAAATCTTGGTTGTTCAGATTTTCAATTTGGATTAATATTTTTTGTCTTTTTTAAAAATTACTTGGAGAAGTTGTTTTATGTTATTTTTATTGCTGCAACATCATCACTAGCAGGAACACCACCAACACTGCTCATGGACACCACCATGTTCCTGCCCCTCCCATGGCAGAAAAGCCCCATAGTGCCCTGTGATGACATCACATGCTTGGATCTACTGAAGTTTCTCCAGCACAGAAGTTCCTGGCTCAGCAACAGGCCTCCTGTCTAGCTTGCAGTGCTTGTTGCTATTCTTTGTGTGTTGCCTTCCAGCCTTGTCTTGCTCCTTTGTCTTCCCCTATTTTGTCTTCCTTTATCCTGCTGCCTTGTGTCCTCTGTCTTGCTCCTTCCTGCCCTGCCTTCCTCAGCCCTGCTTCAGTCCTCCCTTGTCTTGTCCTCTGTGTCCATCTTGTTTTGTTTCTCCTGCCTGACTCCTGGTACTGACATCTGATGTAGACCTGGACTGTGCTTTTGCCTGCTGCCTGGTACTGACTCTTGGCCTAGACCTGGAAACAGTCTACTTGGTGCCTTCCCTGACCATTGCATGTAACTGGACTCTCTCAGATCGCTCTTTAAGGGACACTCGCCTAAGCCCTGCTGGCCCCTGGAATCCAAAGGTTAAACCCGTGGGGAACAGGGCTGGTATAGGAGAAGCTACTGTTCCAGTTCCTGTAAGAGCGTTTCTGCCAGCTGTCGGCGTGGGTCTACTGCGTTCACCTACTAAGCTGCGTCAACCACAATACAGCCGAAAATTTAACAACTGTTACAGTTTGCTGAAGCCATGAGCTCCACAGATTCGTCCCCAGCTCAGGCCATCTCAGACTTGGCTTTCCAGGTATAAAGCAACAAGACTAGTTTAAATAATATCACAGACATCCTTGGAGGTCTGGCAGCTCGTATAGACTCCAAGCGCCTTCCCACACCTATTCCAGTGTTGGGTTTGTGGCATATTGTGGAATCTTGGTCGAAGCGGCGATGACTCCTCCCATAGGGAGGGGCCCCATGGGGAACCACAACGATTGGCTAGACTCTAGTAAGCAGACATTGAGGAAAGAAAGCTTTTTTATACTGCTGTGGAAGAGTTGAATCTTGCCCAAGGAATGGACAGTACTGTAGACCAGCGATAACTCAGTAAGCTCAGACAGTCTCTGTAGTTGATGGTCTCACTCAGATGTAGCAAAGGTGCGGCAGTGTTCTGCAGCGCGGGATAAGCCGAGCACCTGAAGGGTGGAATAAAGAGAGCTGGAGCATAGTGATACTCACAGAGTAGCAGTGCTGATAACTTCCTTCGGTAGTTGAATGAAGAGAGAGACCTGAGGTCCGTGATGCAGGATAGCCAGAGTAGAGTAGGCCCTCAAGGAGCGAGTACCTAGGAGCATTGAGGGTTCCTGAAAGAAAGCAGACAGGACCCCCGAGGAGTGAGTGTCCTTAAGGTTAGGCAGATTAACCCCAGAGGGCGAGTAGCAGCGAGAGGCCCCCGAGGAGCGGGTACCCAGAGCTACTGTAGGAGCGAGATACCCCGGAAGGTAATGAGGAATCCAAGTGAGCAGCATAGAAGCGGTCAGAGTAGCAAAACCGAAGTCCTTGCTAACTTGTTCAGTTGGAGCAGAGTGGAGGTTTAAATACCCGGAGGTACTGACATCATGCGGTGGGGCCGCCCCTGAGGTTCCCGCCATGATGTATTAAAAAACATAGGCAGCGTGCATGCGCGTGCGTGCCCTAGGAGGCCTCAGGAAGAAGCACAGCGGACAAGGATGCCCATTCTTCCAATGGAGGAGGAAAAGGGTAAAAGAGAGGTGAGGCAGAGCGGTCACAGTGGTCTGCGACCGATGGATGCAACGTCCAGTGGTTCCAGTGGTTGCTCCATACTGCATTTTCTTCTGCCACCCAGATATAAAGGCGACCCCAAGAGATGCAGAGAGTTTATTAATCAGTGCAGAATGCACTTTGAGCTCCAAGCAGCCAATTTCCTCTTGGATCCTATTAAAATAACTTACATATTCTTTGTTAGGTGGCTTTGCCATAGCTTGGGCCTCCTTCCTTTGGGAGCATGATGACCCACTATTAGGGAACCTGGACAACTTCCTGTGCCAGTTTTGAATGATCTTTGATGAGCTGGGCCAGTCCTCATCTACTGCCATGGAGTTGCTCAGGATTCAGCAAGGTAATCGCACCGCAGTTGATTATGCTATACAATTTGTACCTTGGCCACTGAACTTCGCTGGGGTAAAGATAGCTAGTCAGCCATCTTTTGGCAGGGCTTAGTGGAATGCATAAAACATGAGATGGCAGTCCGGGATATTCTGCCCACCTTAAAGAATCTTATCATCCTGGCCATATGGGTGGATCTTCAATTTTGGGAGTGTGCCTGAGAGAGAGAGAGGCATTCTGCCAATCCATCCAATTTGCCCCCAAGTTCCAGCACCCCCTGGTTCCCATGGCTGAACTGGCAACCACAACCTCCTCGGAAGAGCCCGTGCTGCTGGGTAGGTTCTGTCTCACTAAGAAAGAGAAACAGGTGTAGCAGGTCAATCTCTGCCTCTACTGTGTGGCTCAGGGGCATTTCGCCAGCTGTTGCCCTGACAAAACAGGGAAACTCCTGAGCCTAGGGTTGGTTGGAGAGGCAACCCTTGGTTGACTTTTCCCCTCTCCACAACTACTTTGCCTATTCATCTCTTCTTAGAGGATACCATGGTACAAACAGAGGCTTTTCTGGATTTGGGAGCTGGCAGATATTTCATCAAGGAGTCTCTGGTCTGCCATTATAACTCCCTACAATTATATTGGACAAGGCCATTACCATCTCGTCTGTGTATGGTGAATCCCTGTTGTGTCCATCGCTCCCCGACGTCTCCGCTCTGCCCACCTTACCTCGTTGGCGACTCCCTTCGGGGTTGATGGAAGGCTAGCTGCTGCGGCGTCTCCATGCCGTCCTCTTCTGGCGTCCCTGGACCGACTCGATGCTGCAAGCCACCATGTTGACCAGATGCCTAAGGGCACGCACGTGCGCACGGCCCAACTAATGTACCAACATTGGTGCGAACCTCAGGGGCATCCCCCTGAGATGACATCACCAGCTCCAGATATTTAAGGTCTCAATTTTCGCTAACAAGACGAGTTAGCAAGGGATTGGTTACCTAGCTTCCTCCTTGTCGCTGTGGATGGGATTTGCTTTCCGCAACCCTAGCTACTCTGCCTCCTCGGACTTCACTAGAGATACCCGCTTCTTGGGGGCCTCGCTCTCTTTTTTTTTCTTTTCAGGTCGCAGTCCGGAACCGGTACTCGCTCCTCGAGGGCCCATGTCCCAGACTTGCTCCTGGATACCACCTCTGCTAAGAAGTCATCGCTGCTTACAACATTGTGAGTTTCCATCTATCTCTCAGAGCTTTCCCTGGGTCCAGGTACTCGCTCCTCGAGAGCCTAATGCATACCATCTCCTGGGCTGCCTTAAGAGACTATTGTGTGAGTGTTACTATCAAGGACTTGTTCCAGAACTCTGCATATACTGTCTACTCACTATCTAAGTTTCTCTACAGCTCAGCCACCCTGGGATCGCTGTTCCAATACCTGAGGGACTACAGTCCAGCCGGGCACTTCCAGCTCACTACTGCCACCTCTGGTGGTTTACTATATTGTCTAATAAAAGAACTAGTGTGTGTCTGTCTCCTACCCTAAGCCTGACCAGTGGTCCCTCTCGGGATTTCCCCCGAGGGCGTGGTCACCTGCCACTGGTCCAAGGATCCACCCACAACTATTCTAAATAAATACAGATTGCTAAATACCAGCTTTAACAACAGAGCTTTCTGACAGATTGCTAACTCTCAGCTTTCGCTACAGAGCTTTGACAACAGATTGTTATCTCCTCACGGAGATCACATCAGATTCACATCAATCCCTCCCTGAAAGCCTTACTGTGGCCACCATACTGCTTACACTCCAAACAGGGCTCCTATACTGAGAGAATATCTCCTATGTGCTGCCCAGAGTAATCAATACCATCATCCTTGGACTGCCCTGGCTCATGCTCCACAACCCCACTGTAGATTGGGGAACATTGCAAATTGTACAGTGGGGATCTCCTTGCCAGGAGCATTGTCCCTATAAGGTCCTTCCTCTGGTCATTTTGTGGTGGATGACTGCTCCAGACCTGCTAGGCCTTCCTCCTCAATATTCGGTATTCGCTGATGTATTCAGCAAATGGACCGGAAGAAGTTTAAGGCCATTCAGGGTGGCTGCAGCCTATGGCACTTAAGGCTTTTCAGTGCTTCCTTGGCTTTTCTAATTACTACCGCTAGTTTGTGCACAGATGGTACTCCTTGACTTACTTCCAGGCAAGATGCCTCCCAGGAGCCATATCTAACTGTTTCAGTCCCCAAGACCAAAGCCATGGCTTCCTACATCTGGGAGAACTTGGAATGGGGCTTCATCTGCCCGTCCTCCTCACCAGCTAGAGCAGGATTCTTTTTTGTGAGGAAAAAGGATGGCTCACTAAGGCCATGTATAGACTACCAGGGCTTCAACACCATCACTCAAAAGAATTGTTACCCCTTACCTCTCATCATGGAGCTATTCCACTGCCAAAGGGGGGCCCAAATCTTCATGAAGCTAGATCTCAGAGGGGCCTATAACCTTATTTGCATCCGGGAGGACAATGAGTGGAAGATGGTTTTCAACACCAGAGTCGGCCACTATGAGTATTTGGGCATGCCCTTTGGCCTTTGTTATGTCCCACCATCTTCCAGCATATGGTATATGAGATCTTTTGGGACTTCCTGGATTCCCACAAGGTGGTATACCTGGATGACATCCGTATCTTCTCACTTTCCCTGGCACAGCCCCAAAAATAGATGAAGCAGGTATTACAAAGACTTCGGGTACACCACTTATACACAAAACCCGAAAAGTGTATCTTCGAGCAAGAGGAGCTGCTGTTCCTGGGTCACGTTGTCTCCTGGCATGGACTACAAATGGACCAGAAGAAGTTTAAGGCCATTCAGGCTGGCTGCAGCCTATAGGACTTAAGGCTTTTCAGTGCTTCCTTGGCTTTGCTAATTACT
The DNA here is from genome assembly GCF_901001135.1 of Rhinatrema bivittatum. Taxonomy (NCBI): domain Eukaryota; kingdom Metazoa; phylum Chordata; class Amphibia; order Gymnophiona; family Rhinatrematidae; genus Rhinatrema; species Rhinatrema bivittatum. The sequence goes on from NC_042617.1 coordinate 155,877,294, forward strand.
ACCGCTAGTTTGTGCACAGATGGTACTCCTTGGCGGCTCCTCTTACCCCCTTACCATAAAAGGCACAGACACCAGAATCTAGACCAATGAAGCCATTCAGGCCTTGAGTAGCCTGAAAAAGGAGTTTCTCTGAGACCATTGTCTCTGCCATCCAGACCCATTAAAGCCCTTCATCATGGGATAGGGGCTGTCCTCTCTCAATGCAATGATAAAGGGACCCTGATGCCATGCTTTTTCTTTTTCAAGAAATTCACCCTGGCAGAAAAGAATTATACAATTGGGGAAATTGGCTGTGAAATTAGCACTGGAAGAATGACGTTATTTATTGGAAGGGGCTAGACACCCGATCATGATCTAATTTGGGATACTTACTGCAGGACTCTCTGAGACCGCTCTTTAAGGGTCACTTGCCTAAAACCTGATGGCCCCTGGAACCCAAAGGTTCAATCTGCAGGGAACAAGGCTGGTATAGTTGAAACTCTAGTTCCAATTCTTGTAAGGGCACGTCTCCCAGCTGTTGGCTTGTGCCTAGTAGGTTTGCCTACAAGGTTTTGTCAACCATGCCACAGCCTAAGGGCTTACTCCCGTGACAGTATGTTTTAAACCTGATTTTATTTTGTTAAGTGCTATGATGTTGTTTTATTGAATGATAGTATATCAAATAATTAAAATAATAATAATAATAATAATCATGCAGCAACTCTGAGCAGCTAAAAGGGGGAAAGGAGCCATATCTAGTCCTGATCCAGGGTCGGAGGGTTGGAGCTCTGTCCCTGAGCTGCAGAGTAGGTCTTTTTAATTGCAATCAAGTAAGCTGAGTAGGCTTGTATAAACTTACTTTCAGCCCAGACTTGCAACCCTGTTCCCAAGGACTTGAATTGATCATCAGAGCTCATAAAGGATCACTTGATTTATCCCAGTGTTCCTAACTTAAGGATATAAGCTGTGCTGTGGGTCCCAGATAAAGAAATTCCATGAACCTGTGTATTCTGAACCTCAGTATCTGTTTGAACTATATATCTGTATCAGGTAATCCACTTTGAAGCGCTGAAAAAAGTACGAAAAGCGGAATATAAATCTAAATAAATAAAAGTTATAAAAGTAATCTGGAATAAGGTGACCTGGAATGGACTGACTCAAGTACTGTGAACATGCTATTATAGATTATATTTAGGTTAATGAAGGTGAATAAGGATCTGTTACCTTTGTTATGAATAAACCCTGCAATGAATGAGAAAATATCTGTGTTTCATATCCTGGGACTTGCAACCTGACAGCAGCATTCAGTCATCATGCAAAAAGAAGCTGCTTTGGCAGAGCATCTGGGGTGGAGTCAAGATGGCGACTCGATGAGTTGCACGGCACTGCTGCTCCGGCGTTGGTTTTCCTGAAAGAAAGTTACCTCTGCAAATATTGGGTCCAAAACACAAAGGAAAGACCAGAAGTTACCCCTCGACTTCTACAGTTCCTCCGGGGCAGAAAACCATCGAGCAGTGTGCAGTCAAGCCGGTGAAATCAGGCGTGAGAGGTCTGGCTGTAGGGTCACAGGAAGGAGACAGTGACCCTACCTTGGAAGCAATATCCCTCAGCCCTTTGGATGTAAGACTACCTACCGCTGCAAGAGCAACATCGACTCCTTGCCCGAACGGAGACCCGAAGCTGGTTAGCCGAGAAAGTCGGGCTGAGGGGGAGACATCGGTGGAAGGACAATTGCAGCACTCTGAGGGAATTGGAGATCTACTCACTGGAGGGGGACATCTGAACGGACGGGAAGTACAGGATGTTAACAGCAGAGGTGTGAGTACTATCCCAATAACTCCTGTTTGCCCCAGTGAGTTGTTAACATCGATTAAGCCGGAGGTAGTAACGCTAGACTCTCTTTGGACTTTGTCTTCGACGATGGCAAAATCTTTAATAGATTGCTCTGAGAAAATTAATGGTTTGGCAACTCAAATGGAAATTATGAACAAGAACTATGAGGCTAACAAACAGGAAGCATTAGTGAAGTTTCAGGATGTTGAAAAAGAAGTTCAACAAATAAAGAAAGTTCAATCAACAATTATTCAAGATTGTGGGGCCTTAAACTGTAAGGTTGAAAATATTGAGAATGCACTGAGACATTTAAATCTAAGAATCTTAACTTTTCCCAGGGTGATGGGGGAAATTCCTCGCATGACGATTAAAAGATACTTCGCAGAAATATTAGAGATTTCCTCAGATAAAACTCCAGCCCTGGATAAAGTTTATTTTCTCCCTGTGCATAAAACTCAAAAACAATAGGTTTCTCCTAATTTAGTGGACAACCTTACTGGTTTTTTGGAAGCATCCTATGAAATCATTGAGAGGTCAACATTGTTAATCTCTCTTTTCAATGAGAAAGATCTAGGAGATATAATGCGGGCGTATTTTAAGAAACCCAATGCTGGGTTTATGGGTTCCCGTATTAGGATATTTCCAGACATCATGAAATCAACCCAAGTGAAAAGGAAAAATTTTCTTGCTTTAAAACAAGAAACTTTAGATGTGGGAGCAACATTTTTTCTTCGCTTTCCCTGCAAATGCGTTGTAAAGTACAGTAAAGATAGTTACATATTTTTCTAACCGGAGCAATTGCAAGACTTTGTTGATGCGAAAAAAGTTTCAGTTATTGAGTAGCGATTAACATCCATGATAATGTCTTAGCCGGAATTGAGAAGCCATTATTTCCTTAAAGTTGTTTTGTTTTAAATCTCCTTAAATTTACTGTTACTCCACCCCCCCTTTATAGTTTGGGGTCTAAAGGGTGATCTTGAGAAAATTGAAATGGTTAATTTATTTGGTATAATTTCATGATGTAATTTTTTCCTTTCCATTTGTTGTTTTCTCATTTGATATACCATTTTTCTAGTAAAAAGTGGATACTTTGTATAATTTTTTGAAAAATTAATAAAGAGAAAGTTAAAAAAAAAAGAAGCTGCTTCAGCTCTTCCCATTCCTTTGGGTCATATTTAACAGGAAACACCATTGTGGAGAGAGGAGAAGTAAGGATGAGGCTAGAAGGAAGAAGCAAAGGGATAGAGACTGAAGGACAGGAAAGAGAAGACAGAGAATAAAGAAGAAGGAAAACGAGATTGGAGGGAAGGAAGGAAGGATAAGAGGCTGCAGAGACCAGGGGAATGGGAGCAAATGAAATAAACTATAGAGCAAATAAGAACATAAGAACATAAGAAAATGCCATACTGGGTGAGACCAAGGGTCCATCAAGCCCAGCATCCTGTTTCCAACAGTGGCCAATCCAGGCCACAAGAACCTGGCAAGTACCCAAAAACTAAGTCTATTCCATGTAACCATTGCTAATGGCAGTGGCTATTCTCTAAGTGAACTTAATAGCAAGTAATGGACTTCTCCTCCAAGAACTTATCCAATCCTTTTTTAAACACAGCTATACTAACTGCACGAACCACATTCTCTGGCAACAAATTCCAGAGTTTAATTGTGCGTTGAGTAAAAAAGAACTTTCTTCGATTAGTTTTAAATGTGCGCCATGCTAACTTCATTAAAACTTAATTAAAAGAAGCCTAGGATATGAGGGGGTGGTATAATATGTATGCAGACAGGATAGCAGGGGGCACAGGTAGGGGTAAAGGGCACCTCATGCTAGTAAAATATGTCCATACTACTGGTAGATTTGTGGTGGAATTCTTAAGGGTTGCGACAGGTATACAAATATCTGTATCTCTATCTATCTTCTATAACCCCAATACCTGAGCACATAAAATAATGAGAGGATCTGTCCCTATATAGTGAGGGTCAATCTTTCTAACTTATTTTGTGGGCTCAATGGTATGGATCATGCAGAAGTAGACCCAGTTAGAAGCAGTGGGGCAGATTATTGTTTCCTGGTTGCTTGTTCTCTCCATGAACCTGGTCCTCCTTTATTCTTGATTAGTGCTGGCATACATAACATTTCACAAACAAAATCATACCATGCACAGACTTAAAATCAAACTCCTAACTTTATTTTTCTAGACTTTCCAGCCAGCAACTATGTACATTTTAGAAGAAGGTAAGCAGTTTGTACTGCATATTCATTTTAGATATCTTGAAAATGAGCCTCATGTGTATTTTAATGAAGTTGATAGTGTATTATGCACTAGAGTGTGGGGGCCATTTTAAAGACAAACATAAATGGAATTTATTTGACTTCGAGAAGTATGTATGATGAGTGGCACGAGAGTGAGCCTTTATTGCTGTGGCGTAGTTGACACAGTCTTGTAGGCCTATACTGACAGGTAACAAACGCAGCCTGAAGCGGGACAGACTGAAGCTTCGCCTATACCAGCCACCTCTCTCACAGGTTGAGTTCTTGGGTTCTGGTGGCCAGCAGGACTTAGGTGGGTCCCTAGAGTGGTGGAGAGAGCAAGAGTCCAAGGGCATGCCAGGGTCAGGACAGGCAGTAGACTGGAGATACCGGGAATTGGCAAAGGGTCGGGGCAGGCGGCAAGCAAGCACAGTCTGGTGAAAGGAAAAAGATCAGGTCCAGGCGGCAGGTAATCGTAGATAGGTCCAAAGCAAAAGGTCAGGTCCAGGTGCAGGCAATTGTGGTCAGGTCCAAAGCAGTCAGTGCCAAGAGATCAGGACAAGGATGGACGAAGACACATGAGGCACTGGATGAAACAGCTGGGCAAAACAAGGCTGGATGAGGCAGGCTGGGCAAGGCAAGGCTGGAAAAGGAATGCAGGAACAATCAGAAATGCAGGAGTAACATGTACTGTGCAAGGCAGAGACCAGTTGTTGAGGTGTCGTTGAAGCACTGGCCAGGCACTTAAGTAGAGGAGCCACAGACATCATCTCCTCACTCCGGCAGAGGGCTTTCCCATTGTGGGGTCTTTGAAGTGCACACATGCACCTAAGAAGGGCATGGCAGGTCTGGAGGCAGGTTGTTAGCGTTGGCTGTCGGTGAATTCAGCTGGTCGCGGGTCTGCCCCTTGACCAGCCAAATGTAATGGTATGGAGTTAGTTGCACAGTAGTGGCAGGAAGGGCAACTGCCCAGGGTGCAAAGTTAAGTGGGGATGCCATGCCTCCCTGTTAAGTCAGTCTGAGAGCCTGAAAAGGAAGGAAAGCACCAAAAGCAAACTTTGCCCATGGTACCATTATGTGCAGCAGTTGCCCCGCTGTCAATTGCCTTTTCCAAATGTAGGATGCAAAGATTTGTATTTGTCCAAGTTGACAAACAATTTATTGCTGGAAATTTTTCCAAGCCCCGACTGGAAAATTTTCTAGCCTAGAATATACATTTTTAACTTGTTATATACAGTTTTCTCTATTTTGTATCTATGGAAAAAATAGTACAGCTGGCCCATGGTAAACAGAAACTGAATATTGAAGACTTAGGTAATAATTTTCCAAAAGATTTTCATGCTTAAAACTGGATTATACACATGTAAATGGACTTTTGAAAATTGCTACAATATATGCTAATTTTACATTGAAAATCCTTTTGCAAATAACCTCCAAAAGCGCACTTATTCATTTCCAATTTTTAATATGTTAAAATTTGATATCTATCTACTCCACTGAAGGTTTCAAATAGCAAAAAACTCTTGAGGATTTTGCACTTGAACAATGCATATCTTTTTTTCCACAGCATAATACTATTTAAGAGAGAAAATTTAAAACCCCCCAAAAAAGAATAGTTATATTTTATCAGGATTTAAAAAACTAGTAAATTTAGCATGAAAGATCATCCTACATTCAAGATTATTAACCTGGCTGGAGCTAGCCTGGTGGCTTTGTGGCAAATACTGTGCACTTTCATGGGGAAGATCCTTTGTTTGATTCCTGTTGTAGAGGCAGCATTCACAACTTCTGTGTGGGAGGGGGAGTGAAGGTCATCGTTAGAATAAAACCTGATGGCTGGATTTAGAGTAGAAGAGTAGCCCTAGTGGTTTGAGCAGCAGACTGTGAACCAGGGGAACCAGGGTTAACATCCCGCTGCTGCTGCTCCTTGTGACCTTGGGCAAGTCACTTCTTCCTCTGTTGCTTCAGGTACAAACTTAGGAGGGTCACTTACACACAGGCCGATACAGTACAGTGCGCTCCGGAGTGCACTGTTAACCTGTCATTGGAAGCGTGTTTTCCCTTACCCCTTATTCAGTAAGGGGCGGAAAACGCGCTTCCATCCCGCCGAACCTAATAGCGCCCTCAACATGCAAATGCATGTTGAGGGCGCTATTAGGTATTCGCGCGCGATTCAGAAAATAAAATGTGCAGCCAAGCCGCACATTTTACTTTCAGAAATTAACGCCTACCCATAGGTAGGCGCTAATTTCTTCCGGCACTGGGAAAGTGCACAGAAAAGCAGTTTTTACTGCTTTTCTGTGCACCCTCCGACTTAATATCATGGCGATATTAAGCCGGAGGTCCCGAAGAATAAAAAAAAGTTTAAAAAAAAGAAAAAAAATTTTTGAAGTCAGCCGGCGGCTGTCGGGTCGGAAATCGGACGCTCAATTTTGCCGACATCCGGTTTCTGAGCCCGTGGCTGTCAGCGGGCTTGAGAACCGATGCCGGCAAAATTGAGCATCGGCTGTCAAACCCGCTGATAGCCGCCGCTCCTGTCAAAAAGGAGGCGCTAGGGACGCGCTAGTGTCCCTAGCGTCTCCTTTTGTCCGTTTCTACCGCCGGGCCTCATTTGAATACTGTATCGTGCGCACAGACGAGTGGCCTGTGCGCACGCCGGGAGAGCGGGCGCACATAGAATGGGAGAAAATCTTTAGTAAATAGGCCCCTTAAATTATAAACCCTCTGGGGACAGGAACATATCTACTGTATGTGAATGTAACTCACTTTGAGCAACCAATGAAATGTTGTGAGCTAAATATAAGTAAAATAAAAAATAATTCTAAAGTGCACGTACAGAAAAATTATATTTATGTCCCAACTCAGCCGCTTAATAAGTAAGTAAGTAAATAAAATAAATATAGGAGCAGTCAACTCCAGTCCTGAAGTGCCACAAACTGATCAGATTTTCACCATATCCACAATGAATATGCGTGAGACATATTTGCATGCAGTAGATACAGATATAGATCATACATATTTATTGTGGCTATCTTGAAAAGCAGACCTGTTATGGTACTCCAGAACTGGAGTTGCCTACCCCTGATTTAGTGCAATGAAAAAAAAGTTATCATTCAGAAAATAAAGTAAAATTAGTATGAATAAAACTTGTTAGTATTTTTGTGTCGTGTCAGCTTTGGTCCTATAATAGAAACATTTCTAAGTCTGGCTTCTATCCTCAAATTTAGATGAATGTTAATTCTTTAACACATCCTAATATTGTTGGATGCAATTCCCTATTTCTTTTTAGGGTGGATCACATTAATAAAAATGGTACTATTACCTAAATTATTATATGCCCTACAAATGATATCCCTTGGTGTTGAAAAGTAAGGATGTACAAGTATTAAATAAGATATGCTCTAAATTCTTGTGGAGAGGTCGGAGAGCAAGAATCTATATTGCCAAACTTTCTGTTCCAAAATCCGAAGGGGGCTGGGGTTTCCCTAATTTGAAGTATTATAACTTGGCATATCTAATAAGATCCTTAGGAGACTGGTTGCTGAAGAATAAGACGCATTCAGAAATAGATATGAAGCAGTATCTGGGTCATCCTTATGCTTTACGATTTCTGTTACATGGTAAGAACTGTGACTTATCTTTGCCGCCACTCGCAAGTTTATTAGTGAAATCTATGCATTTTAGGTGGAAGGCAGTTAGGCACTTAATTTCCTGCTCTGGAAGATGTCTGTCTGGTTGCCTATAGGGGGTATCCCTTGGTTTCTGCCTGGGGATACAAATAAAGTGCTTGTAAATGCTCAGGAGGGGAGTGGACACATTTCAGCATTTTATTGACAACGAAACTAGGCAATTACGGTACACTCATTTGCATACTGTCAAACTAATGGAGTTTTCATCAGTAAATTTCTTGACTTATTCTCAAATATCAAGTTTCATAAGCACAAAAATAAAGAATTACATGCAAGAGTATGCAACAGGGGCATTTCAATGTTTGGCGATTATTTATGAAAATGGTAAATAGTCGCTGTCAAATTTATATAAGTATTTACACTCTGTGACCTTATACAAGCATTTAGAAAATCTAGCACAATTGTGGTGTTGAAATTCTGGAATTATGATAAATAAATTTATTGATTTAGCAGTATTAAGGGAACAACAGCTTTGAATTATCCATGGAATAGTTATATCTTCGTAAAGAGCCCAAAGGTTGTGAATAGTAGATTCCTTGGCTTGCCCTAAATGTTCCAAGATCATTGCAACTTTATACCATGGATTGTGGTAATGCATCGCTATTCAAACATTTTGGAAGGCAATGATAGGAATGATGTCAACGATTTTGCAATCTTATATCCCCTTTGTGCCATCACTATGTGTATTAGGATTTTTGATAATTCTAAATGCTCTAAATATGGAAAGATGTTTGTTGGTAAATGTATTAGTCTGGCAAGGAGATGTATCTTAACAAAGTGGATCTCCAACAAGGCTCCTCCTCTGTCCTTTTGGATAATAGAGCCCAATGTTCTAATGCATTTGGACTATAAAACATGGCCTTTGAGATCGTCTGTTGGATCCACTTCATTTCAGACGATGTGGGATGCCTATCTTAGAAGTGTACCTAGCGACATTCAAGAGAACTTTCAAATCAGACTCGTGCTGATGTTATAAGTGCTTAAGATTTACTTAACAAGGACTAAGGGCCTTATTTTCTAAGGCTATCGCATGCTTGCGCTCCCAAAATACTCTTTAGTAAACACCGAAGCAAAGAAATCATTTAATCTTTCCGTGATGGCCTTATCTTCTTTAAGTGCCCCTTTAACCCCTCGATCATCTAACGGTCCAATTGACTCCCTCACAGGCATCTGCTTCGGATATATTTTAAAAAGTTTTTACTGTGAGTTTTTGCCTCTACGGCCAACTTCTTTTCAAATTCTCTCTTATCAATTCTCTCATATCAATTTCTTATATTTAACTTGCCAGCGCTTATGCATTATCCTATTTTCTTCTGTTGGATCCTTCTTCCAATTTTTGAATGAAGATCTTTTGGCTAAAATATCTTCTTTCACCTCCTCTTTTAACCATGCCGGTAATCGTTTTGCCTTCTTTCCACCTTTTTTAATGTGTGGAATACATCTGGACTGTGCTTCTAGGATGGTATTTTTTAACAATGACCACGCCTCTTGCACACTTTTTACCTTTGTAGCTGCTCCTTTCAGTTTTTTTCTTACAATTTTTCTCATTTTATCAAAGTTTCCCTTTTGAAAGTTTAGCACGAGAGCCATGGATTTGCTTATTGTCCCCCTTCCAGTCATTAATTCAAATTTGATCATATTATGATCACTATTGCCAAGCGGCCCCACCACCGTTACCTCTCTCACCAAATCCTGTCCTCTACTGAGAATTAGGTCTAAAATTGCACCCTCTCTTGTCAGTTCCTGGACTAATTGCTCCATAAAAATGTCATTTATTCCATCCAGGAACTTTATATCTCTTGCATGTACCGATGATACATTTACCCCAGTCAATATTGGGGTAATTGAAGTCTACACACTATAAACAGTTATGATCAAACACAACGAGTACAATTCTTCACTAGAAAGACGTCATGTAGTATTAATTTTTCTTAATGTGCTATTGCTTATGGAGCCATCATAACACCTGCGGGCATACCAGCATATTTCGCTTAAGGTCTTGCCACTTCAGGTCATATTTAATCATTGGCTCGAGTCCTTTATTCATCTGCGTATTTTTAAATTTTTTAAATTTTTTGTAAAATTCTGTATCGGGGTAATATCTTCCTTAAAGAGACTCAAAGTGTCAAAGGAATTTAAAGCCCAGTCCGACGCGCGTTTCGCATCGCTGCATCAGGGACTGAAACAAGTACACTCCGCTTTTATTTTTGACGGATGTAGTTGCCCCGTTACTCAATTACTTGCTTGCTTTAACTTTCCAACCTTGCCGCCGTTTCCTCTTACCGGCGTCTGAGCTCAGACGCCGGCGTCTGAGCTCATGACGTCTTTCTAGTGAAGTGGGTAATTGAAGTCTCCCATTATTACCGCACTACCAATTTGGTTAGCTTCCCTAATTTCTCTTAGCATTTCACTATCAGTCTCACCATCTTGACCAGGTGGACGGAGGTATACTCCTATCACTATAGTCTTCCCCGACACACAAAGGATTTCTACCCATAAAGATTCAATTGTGCATTTAGTCTCATGCAGGATGTTTATCCTGTTGGACTCTATGCCATCCAGGATATAAAGCGCCACACCGCCTCCCGGGTGCTCCTCTCTGTCATTGCGATATAATTTGTACCCTGGTATAGCACTGTCCCATTGGTTGTCCTCCTTCCACCATGTCTCTGAGATGCCAATTAAGTCTATGTCATCATTAACTGCTATACATTCTAATTCTCCCATCTTACAATCTCTGTACTGCTAATGTGCCAAAGACATCCTTCTCCTGGAATATTTTGTTCTGTCTTCCATTTTTTGGTGAGTTATCTTTGCATGCCTTATAGATTTAAATATGGGGTTTTGAACATAAAAGTAGCAGTACATTTTCTCCTTTTTATTTTTGAGAGTCCATTTTAACTGTAGGTTATCCTTAGTTTTTTTCATTAGCTTTTATGTTATGTCTCCCGCCGCTGCAGCTGGTCCATGAACAGGTTCATCGTGGCCTATAACTGCACCAGGGTCGTTATCATCACCTAAAGATTTGGCATTATTACTTCCACCATCATTAGCCCTAGTGCTTAGTCTAAGGGGAGGGAACCTTTTTATGCTGGATGATGTGTGACCAGTATGAATTTTTTTTTTTTTTTTGCTTCCTTTCAAACTTCATTATTTATTTATTTTATTTATTTATTTAACGGTTTTATATACCGACATTCATCAAAGATATCACATCGGTTCACAGCGTAACAAGAAACTAGTGCCAGTGACGGCGCTTTACATCGAACAGGTTTAACATAATACAATTAAAAAATATTGGAACATAATAACTAGAGCAAGAGGAAAGGAAGGGGAAATAAAACATTAAACTAAAATTAGAATAACATGATTACAAGATAGTAAAAGCAGAGAAAAAAGGGGGGAAGAAGTGACAGAAGAATAAAATTAGATTAGTAAATTATTGTAAGCGAAGATTGCAGGTATATACAAAATGTACAATTATAGGGAATAATATAAAATAACAATAGTTCAGGGAAGGGGAGAGGTGAGGTGAGAAGGGGAGGGGGAGAGGTAGGGAATGGAGGGGGGAAGGGTAACACAGGAGGGAGGGAGAAGAGGAATGGTGTAAGCTTAGGTAGAAGCCGGTTCAAGCTTCATTAGTAGTGGTTGCCTTGCTGAGATTTGGTCTAGATTTTATACAATGAGGATTACCCCATGAAGGTACTCAGCAAGACTTGGTGAGAGCTTATTTATTCTATTCAGTTATTCAGACCCATACTTGTGCTGTGAGAGGAGTTCTTTGCCTTCTGAGTCATGCACCAACTGAATGTGATTATTTTCTCTGGGTTTTAAAGGACCATGTCAGCAGTTTAATAGATTGATCGCTGTATTCCTAGAAATGCTGTTTATTCCTCTGGATTGTGTATTCTTCCTTCTGATTCATTGGTTCATTATGTTGATTTTTAATAGAAGTGAGATGCGTAAGCATGGTGTCTGAGGGCTGCCCCTCGTGTTGTTTCTCGAGAACCAAAATTCCCTCACTGCTGAGAGCATGCACAATGAGCCGTGTCTGGTAATTTGCAAGAAATCTTTGGATTCTGTGTCTCATCTTATAATTGCTGGACAAGTAAATTTATTCATGGTTCCGTTCTGCTTCACTTCCAGATTTGCTCCAGTTGTTAAGCTAAATGTCTCTAATGTACTGCAAGAACTTTAACCAGTGATCTAGTCTCAGTACTAAGTGCAAGAGACAATGTAAAGCTAAAAACTATTTTTATTTCTCTGACCCAACTGCTGTAATCAAAACCAAAAGAATAGAAGTATTTTTTCTCACCATGCTGACAGTTCAGTAACTTAGTGCCTCATTGCTGGCCAGTTAGCTGAACACTGCTAATTTTTGTCTTGGTCTTGACTGTCCTTCTGTTTACTCTGATTCCCAGGAGATAAGTTCCCATTGTACACTATGAGTTGCACAGAAAAGAACAATGCATTTGTTTTTTAAAAATGATTCTTAGACTTTGTGATTTTTTTTTAATTTATATTTTCAAAGAAATGTAATAAAAGTGTAGGAGAAAGATCAACGTTCAGCTTTCTGTGAATTTCCTTACCATGGTATTCCAGAATGCTAGCATTATGGTACATGCCCAAAACAGAATAATATTCCATATGGGTACACTTTTCAGTTATGTTTATGCTGATACTGCTAAGATATTACTAGGCACTCATAGATATCTACACATGGTTCTCCTCACCTTGGAAAGCCCAGTTACGAGGTTGCCCTTCACCACAAGTTCCTCAGCTTCTTGACCCTTTTTATTTTATTTTTAATAGACAAGCAGCAGGTTTTGCACTTCTGCAAAACAGGAACAAAAGATTTTTTATAAATCTGCACCAGCTGTGTGAATGGACCATACCTGAAATAGCATGGCCATTAAAGTGCACTGTGCTGAGCCATTTCACCTTTATTTATTTATTTATGTATTTATGTATTTATTTATTTATTTACAGTTTTTCTATACCGGCATTCGAGATTAAAAAATCACATCATGCCGGTTTACATATAACAGGGGGTGTGAACAAAGAAATGGAACATTAACAAGTGCAAAGATTTCGTAAAGTTACATTACAACAAGGTTCATATAACTGGGTAGAGAATTAGAGTAAGATAACCGAGCAGTTAGGATTAACTATTTACATTATATTGTGAAGTCTCTTATAAGATGTTGCTGTCATTCAATTATTCATTCATTACCACACTGTGTACAGTAACATTGTTACAGGAGTTGGAGGTGGTTATGGGTTGTCCGGGAAGGCTTGTTGGAAAAGCCAGGTCTTTTGCGGAAAGTTGGCAGGCAGGGTTCTAGGTGAAGATTTGTGGGGATGGAGTTCCAAAGTGAGGGTCTGGCTGTCGAGAATGCCCGGTCTCTTGCCGTTGTGTGTCGGGTGGATTTTGTGTTCGATACCTGGAGGGATCCTCTATGGACTTCTCTAACTGGTCTTTGAGAGATATAAAGGCTTAGCGGATATTGAAGGTCCAGGGAGGTGTAGTTATGTATTGACTTGTAGATGAAGGTGATGGATTTGTAGAGGATTCTGGCTTGGAATTTTTTAAGTGAAGATTTTTTAAGATGGGTGAGATGTGGTCTCTTCTTTTGGAATTTGTAAGGATTCTAGCCGCTGTGTTTTGTACCATCTGAAGGGGTTTGGTGTATGAAGATGGAAGTCCCAGAAGTATGGCGTTGCAATAATCTAATTTATTTAGTGAGGGCAGGTACAGGAATGCTACAGCAGCCAACACTTCACTTTATTTTCAACATTCAAACAGCAGCTATAAGAATTATGGTGAAGGAAATAGTTTGTGGCTTCCTGTAATTTCTCTATAGATACTCTTTTACAGCCTCTGAAATTAGTCTTGCATCTATTTAAAGAATGTGAATTTGTTAGGAATAATAGGCCTACTAATCCTAGTACTTTCGAGCAGAAGAATATTTGTTCTTGTAAGGGCAAACCTTTCTAAAACGTATCCATACTAGCTTTATTATCAAATTCAAGGTTTCCTTCTTGTACAGGAATTCTTGGTTAGGAGCATAGATATTGGCAGGTAAGGACCTCTTTATTTCATCCAGTCTGCTCATTTTTGCTTACCTGCTGTGATGATGGCTTTTCGTTTGAAACTTGTATTTAGAAGAAAGCTAAGGGTGGGGGCAGGTATTTGAAATGAAAGGGAAGAAAAATACTTTAGGTAAAGCAAGGATAGCAGTTTAATACTGGACAGACTCTTGTTATCCCTCATCATAGTAAGCAAGTTTAGCAGCAAGCTTCTTCCAAACCTAGAGCATAAATGCATTTTTTCCAGTCACTTTAATATGTGGATTTTCATCTCTTCTGCAAAGTCCTTTCAATCAAAACTGCAGGAGTGAAAATACTGACTAAAGATATCAGAACATAGAACATTTCTCAAAGCCATTATATTGGAATTTGTTGTCCAACCAGAAATTTAACTTAAACAGGAATCCCTAGTCTCAGTTATGAATAAAACAAGAGTATTTTGCAGTAGCTTCTGGCATGATAAAACTGCAATATCGGTATTTCTCCTTTAACTCACTTGGGGACTCCTGATGTCTATCACTCTGTGTAATCTCAACAGTGGCCACTGGATAAGAGTATCCTTTCAGTGCATGCTATATGATTTATAATGTGTTCACTTCTGCAAATAGCAGGTACCATCTGTTCGTTTAGCGCATCTATCTACCACTAGAGAGACATCCTTTTCGGTAGCTGCCCCAGTGGTCTGGAATTTCTGCTTTTCTGTTTACTTTTGGGGCTTCTTAAGAATTAACGCCTGCTCCAGGGCAGGTGTTAATTTTTTAGAGTAAAAATGTGCGCGTCGGGCGCACATTTTTTTGCATCGGGGGGTAATGGCTAATAGCCTCATCACCATTAATTTACATGTGATGTGCGCTATTAGCTACGTGCTGTTTTGGATGTGCTAGTCCCTCCTTATTGCATGAGGGGTTTTGGAAGCATGTGTAAAGCCGTGCACTCGGCCGAGCACACTATATTGCATCAGCCTGATCTGCTACTCTTCTTTGCTGTTGATCAGTTCTGTTTGGGGATAGTACAGCACATGTGATTGGTCTGCGGTACAGTGTCTAGTAGCTATCTTGCAAAATCCAGTCTTGGTAGACACCCTTTAGCATCATTATTGAACATTTTGGCTAAGACACTTCCGATCAGGTACCATCTTCAGCTGGTACAGAGTGCCATGATTTTGGTATAGGAGCTTACCTTGCAGCTATTTCTCCATGTTGGGGGACAGCCACTATTGGAAAATAGCCTGCATTGCAGGTCAAAAACTGGAGTCAGTGGCTTGTGTGGCCTTTGATAAGGAAGAATCGACTCTATCCCTTGTTTCCCTCTTACTAATCAGACTGTGGCCCGATTGATGCAGAAGAGTGCTGAGGTCCATCTGGGGAAAGAAGAGTGCTGGGTGTGGTTGGAGGAATGGGGAGAAGGGCATGCTGGGGTAGGCCTGGAGGGAGGGGGTAAAGAGAGTACTGGAGTCTGGCTTGGGGGAGGAGGGGTAAAGAGCACTGGGATCAGGGAGGAAGAGAGTGAGTGCTGGGTCAGTGTTAGTGTTTGAGATAGTTGTGGGTGGATCCTTGGGCTGGTGGCAGATGACCACGCCCCCGGGGGAAGATCCCGAGAGGGACCACCGGTCAGGCTCAGAGTTTGGAGACAGACACATACTAGTTATTTTATTAAACAGTATATTGAACCACCAGAGGTGGCAGTAGTGAGCTGGAAGCACCCGGCTGGGCTGTAGTCCCTCAGATACTGGAACAGCGATCCTGGATAACTGAGGCAGGGTATGCAGAATTCAGGAATAGAACTTTGATGGTAACACTCACACAATAGTCTCTTAGAAGCAGCCCCGGAGCTGGAAATGAATTAGGCCCTCAAGGAGCGAGTACCTGGTTCCAGGGAATGCTCTGAGAGAGAGATGGTAATTCACTGGTGTTGTAGGCAGCAAAGACTTCCTGGCAGAAGTGGTATTCAGTAGCAAGTCCGGGAACGTGGGCCCTCGAGGAGCGAGTACCGGTTCCAGACTGCAACCTGAAAAACAAGAGAGAGAACAAGCCCCCTGAGGAGCGGGTACCTCTGGTAAAGTCCGAGGAGGCAGAGTAGCAAGGTATGCGGAGAGCGAATCCCATCCGCAGCGATACCTGGAGGAAGCTAGGAAACCTTTCCGTTGCTAACTCAATTAGTTAGCGAATTCAGAGACCTTAAGTATCTGGTGAGGTTGACGTCATCTCAGGGGGACGCCCCTGAGGTTCGTGCCACTGCTGGTACTTGAGTCGGGGCCGCGCCGCGCTTGCGCCCTTAAGCTTCCAGGAAACATGGCGGAGTGCAGCGTCTAGCCGGTCCGGGGACACCGGAGGAGGTCGGCAAGATGATGCCGCAGCAGCCAATCTTCCATCAAGTAAAGAGGGAGTCGCCAAGGAGGTAAGGTGGGCATAGTGGAGACGTCGGGCAGTGACGGTCGCAACAGTCAGACTTAGGGCAAGGAGGTACAAAGACTGCTGAGTATGGTTGGGGGGAGGGCAGGGGAAGAGAGTGCTGTATACAGGTTGAGGAGGGGGGAAGAGTTTGATGGGTGAGGGCTGAGAAGGGGGATGGAGTGCCAGAGTCGGACTGGGCAGGGGTGGGAATTGCTAGGTTCGGGTGAGGAGGAGACATTGGGAGGGGGTGGGTTGGGGGAGGGGGAGGGGGAAGGGGACAGTGTGCTGGGGTCTGGCTAGAGAAGGTGGGTTAGAGGGATGGGGAAGGGCTCAGAGTGCTGATGGGGTAGAAGAGAAGACAATGCTGGGGATGGGCTGCTGGGGGGGGGGGGGGGGTTAGAGAGTGGCGCCGATAGAGTGATAAGGAAAAAGAGTTCTTAGCACCTAAAATCATTAATATCTGCTGGTAACTTTTCAATGGCTCTCAGCTAGCATTATAATACCTTTTACTTTCATAGCACTTTAGATCCATATGGAATTCTGAAGCACTTTAGAAGTACAGCCACTTAGTGTGTCCACTTTCGAAATGGATTGAGGCACCAGCAGCTCACAGCATATCAATTAGGCTTTTATGGATATTTGAGAAATATTAAGATTTGCTGAATAGGTTAATACCTTATGTCAATGGTAAGACAGTTATTTCACTTAAGCAGAAATTTTTGTTGACTTGTTTCTGTGCTCTCCTCCTAATTAATTAAAATCTTCTATGTATGTAGGGCCATTGGGCAGTGTTTCACTGTAATTTAAAGGGCCTCTATCAACCCTAATTAATGATTCATACTTCTATAATGTTAAATTGACAGTATAATATATGGTAGAATTACCCTTAGGTTCCAAAAAAGTTTACATTTTTACTTAGAAGTGTACAGATCAGCATCATTGTAAACTATATTGGCCAGATGACCCCTGTTTCTGAGAACAAATTAGAAAAAATATAAAAATCTTTCTCCTTTCTCCTGTCCTTATCCTGTGCGTTTTTTTCCCCATCTCCCCTTATTATCCTCTTTCTCCCCCCTTCCTGCACCCGTCCCTCCCATCCCCTCCTTACAGGGAGGGGCAATGCAGTAACATCTAGATCAAGGGCATAATTCTGGTTCCTGCTGCTGCTCTTCAGTCTGCACTTCTCTTCTAAAAAGAGGGCATGCAGGAGGAAAGGGAGAAGCTGCAGACTAGCGAGCATGCACTCGCTGCTGTTGCCACAGAGACTCAAGCTATGCTGCTGGGCTGTGACTGCTGCGTCGTATCATGGGGGGGAGTACAGTGGTGTCCTGCAGCAGCTGCTGAGCCCAGGCTTCCTTCTGCTGCTGCTTACTTTAAAGGCTGCTGCCATCTCTTCCTGCAGCCTGATATGGGATTGAGGAGAACTGAGGTTAGGAAGAAAGAGTGGGTAATTCAGGGACTGGAAAAGGAGAAGGAAGCACTGGGGATTGAGAGAATTGGAGCGCTGGAAGAAATGAGATGTAGGGAAAGGGGGGGAGGGCTGGAAATGGTGAAAGACAGCGGGGCTGAAATCCTCTACCACTTCCCATCCCCAGTGATGGATTTAGAATTTTGATGCCCCCCCCTAGGCACTGTTGGTGCTGTCACCGCTCTCTTCTCCCCCTCCTCCCTTGCCCGAGGTTGAACAACAGGGAGCAGTAGGTCTATATGGCACAGTCCTCTAGTTTCCTGTGGCAGCTCAAGGGTAGATCCTGTGGCATAAATTTAAAAACTCAGAAGTGAATTGGCAAACATTTCCATCTTTTATATTACATTATAAAAATAAAACAGTTTTACACTATAATTATAATTTATTTTGGTTTTATTGGGTGAAGAAATGATCTCAAGTTTCTTTTATTTTTTTTTTTTATTTACTGTTTATTGGAATTTCAAAATAAAATTTCACAAAGAATCCACTTTGCTTCAGCAACATGATAAATCTTATTACAGAAATAGAGGAAAATAAATTGAAGAAACAATTCCCACAATATGAAAACACAGTATCCATTAGACCACAACCTGTTGGGGGATCCAAAGAAAAATATAAAGGTAAGACTTAGCTTAAAGCATCTACCAACATTTATATAGACATCTCTTAAACTTCACTCCTAACGGATGGTAACATTTTCCTGGAGTCAATGAACAACTTAAGTTTCTCCGGAGAGAATAAAACAAAGCTATCGCTATTATGCTTGACTAAGCATTTACATGGATATCTCAAAAAGAAGGATGCCCCTAGGGCCAGGGTATCCTGGCGCAAAGCCAGGAATCCCTTCCTTCTTTCTTGTGTAACCTTAGCCAAGTCTGGAAATATTTTTACAGACTGTCCCATGAATGGTACATTAGACTTCTTAAAGTATTTCTTTATAACTGAGCTTAAATCACTATCAGCAAAGAACAACATCAACAAAGTAGCTCGTTCTACCACTTCACAATTAGATGTCTCAAGATATTCCATAAGATTAACCATATCGACAGCGGGTGATTGCATTCGAGTACCTGAACCAGCTGGTTATCCAAGGGGGGGGGGGGGGGGGGTAGTATCAGAAGAAAATAAGAAAACTCCAGAATTTCAAGAAAAAAACCTCTTCAGGGTAAAACGCGGTAATTCTCCCACTACCCTTGGAAAGTTCAAAAATTGGAGATTTAAATGCTTCAGTCTGTTCTCAACGAATTCTACTCTTCTGTTCAATGAACCGCTGTCTTGAATTAAAGAATTATGTACTCCTCTAATAGTATGTAATTCTTCTTCTATTTGTTTAAATTTTTGATGACTGTCCTGTTGTTGAAGTATGTTGTTTCTACAAAATACATCAACTTGTTGTGACAGAGCATTAATCTTAGAGGAGCAATCTGAGAATGCTTTGCCCATCATTGAAACAAGGTCCCACAATGATTCCATGGTTACCACCTAGGGTTTCTGGGCCAAAAAGGTGACTCCCTCCAAAGCCAGAGTCCCAACCTCTCTCTCTTCACCACCTCTCACCCATGGAAGATTCTCACCTAGCAAGGGGATTTCCAAACCTCCAGCTCTAATCACAGAGACTTCCACCACGGGGGGGATACATCGAAGCTGCTCCCTCGGCGTCTGCTACTTGAGAAACCCCTTCGGTGCTCAGCGCAACGAGTTGCTGCAGCCCCTCCCGTGCAAACGGTGGTGGACGGACGTCTAAAGGGCTCAGCGATACCTCCTCTGAGGCTTTGGTGAGTTCTTCTCCACTCCCCACAGCAGCTGGATCCGCAGTCACTGATAAAAGTAGTGGCTGCCAGGCATTGCTGGATGGTTTGCTGCCCAGACAGAGGAAGGAGCTCCGAGGGAAAAGATTTCACTTTTCCTTTCTTCTTGGTCGGCATCAAAGAGGTAATTTGTTACCAGGAAAAAAACTTCAGAGCAGCATAGAGCAGAGCAATATCGGTGTTAAGCCGCCATCTTGGCTCCTCCCCCCGATCTCAAGTTTCCAAACAAGGAGGAGACCTCATGGATGGAAAGAGGAAAGGAGGAGATTCAGGAATGAGGGTGAGGAGAAAGGGGGAGGAGTGTGAGGATGAAAAAGAGCTAGGGATGGGGAGGATGGGAGATGAGGAAGATTAGGAATTTTGGATAGGTACAAAGGGGGGGGGGGGGGAAGAGAGGTAGGTTCTTGAATTGAGGAAGGGGAGGAGGGTTCCAGGCAAAGTTGGGGAATGGGTTCAAGGATCTGGGAGGGAAGATTTGAATTGCAGTGTGTGGGTAGGAGAGGAGGGAGGTGTCCCTACCATGCTCCGGTTCTGCTCCTCCTTGCATCCCCTCTCTGATATCCTACCCAATATGATATACACATACACACACACACACACACTTGGCACTGATCCCTTCTCTCTCATACATACCTTGTTCCCCTATCTCTCACTCACAGACATACAACCTCACAGCCGATCCCCCTCTAATCTCCCAGCCTCTCTTCCCACCCTTCAATGATCTCTAATCAGCCTCTCCTAATCTCCCCAAAATGATCCCCCTTAGCTTTGTGTGCTGCAGGCTTCCCTATTCCCTGCATGCTGCCTGGATGGGCAAGACAGGATCAGGAAACAGGGGCAGTTCTCTGCTGAGTGAGATTCAGCACAGCTGGTATGCCACAAATCTTCAGCCAGCCTTCTGCCCCCCAGATTTCTGCTGTCCTAGGCACAGGCCTAGTGTGCCTATTGACAAATCCAAGCCTGTACATCCCCCAACTAGTTATATATTATTGGATGGGGTGAAAAGTCAGTAATGGTGATCTTTCTTAGCAGCTCGACTGCTCCCTTCTCTTTTAACGCGCATTGTATGTCTTAGTACTGGGAGAACAGTAAGACGAGGGGCATAGAAGTTCAGGAGAAGGAAGAGACCAGAGGTGGAGGGGATGAAAGCAGACAAGGGAGATGAGCAGCGGTTCAGTAGGAGGATATAGAGCATGAGGGGAGAGAGAGCAGGAGGTAGAGATGTGCACAGGTTATCCAGTCATGGACATGTTGGCTTCCTGAGTCAACAAAAAGGTCCCAAGGTACTTTGGTTGGTTCAAGGACTACTAGTTAAGTTGCTGTGGATATAGTTTATCTATGTTTAGCTGTGGCTGACCAGAACTTAGAGGCTGTTGCATGGGCTATTTTAGGTTTTGGAGAGGGATAGGGCTACATTGTGTAAAGAGGGACAAGCAAGAGGACATATGTGAGAGGGAAGAGGGGAGAATAAATGAAAGGGGGGAGAGCAATTTGATAAGGGAAGGGAAGACCTTTTCTCTGAAAAATTTCCAGCAGGCTCATAGAAACTGATCTGCAGAGATTACTTACAGCTGTCCACTGATTACACTAGGAACCTGCATTGTTTTAGCAAACTGATTTTTTTGTGAGGTTATATTTTTGTATTTTTCTATATGAGAAAATAGGACTATATACACTACCATGCAAATGAAAAAAAAACAAAACCCAAGTAATCAGATTCTCACTCTCCCAAATCTCCCCAAACTACTGGACAATTTAAAATGAAGCATTTTAATTATTAAAAATGTCTTAAATCTGAAATCTCAAAAAATACCACAAACTTGTACTTTTGTTTGTATCTGTTTACTATCATGTAACATGCCTGTGCCTTTTAAAATTATTTTCTGAGCTCCTATACCTTTAAATTCAGATTAAATGTTAGAATTGTAATGAAATCCTGATCTATACAACCCACTGTGGCACTACAGCACACTAATTGGCCTAGTTATTCTGATTTTAGATTTATGGTAATAACCCCTAGAGATAGCTTGCACATTGTGCTCTAAACATTATAATGCAAATATAATGTTCAAGAACAAAATATGAATCGTTACTACTGAGGTTTCTATTATGATTTTAACTTATTATTTCAACCATTCTGTATTGCAGATGACAGCAGGAAGGAATAATTAGACAAAGTGGTGCTACAACCCCCACTGAAATATTACACCTATACAGATGAAATCCTAGGAACCTTAATTTCTATTAATAAAAGCTCCACTGGGACAGTGTATCTGAGAAAGAAAATTATATACTACATGTTAAATCTCTCCCATAACTGTCTAACATAATTGGGGTAAAAATTGGTGTGTGGTGATTCATTTATTTTAAAGGGGAAGGAAAGAAGCAACGAAAATGTTCAATTTGCTAATAAAATCTAAAGCACATGTTAAAGGCTTGAAACATGTACCTAAGGCTTACCAGTCAATGAAGAAAAAAAAATCACTCCTCAATTATATTTTCTAGCTGGCAGCCTGTTCTCTCTTCCTTCATCTCATGCTCTCTCTGTCAGCCACCCATTCCCCCCTCCCCAGCAACTTCCTGTCTTGTCCCACTACCCTTCTGGCAGCAGTGTCTTAATCCCCCTTGTCTTCAGAGCAATGGGAGTCCATCACTATCAATTCTAGATAACCCTACCCAGAATTACTGCTTTTCAAACCTCTGTGCCAACACTTCCTGCTGAACCAGAGGCTCTTTCTTATTAAGAGGAGGATGATTCTCTGCCCTTTTGATTAGAAAGGTTAACAGTTCTCAACATTTTTAAGCCCTCATAATAGGGAAATGTGACATGTAGGCCTTTCCAAGGACGTTTAATTGTGTAAATTTAGATTTCTGTGTGGCCAGCAGTCTGTTTTCCCACGCTGTTTAACAGGAAACAAAATAGGCGATGAGAGTGAGCTTAGAGCATCGCACTTTACAAGGGAACTTGTACTCAGTGGAAGCTGTGGGCTGCAAAATAGGAGCCGGTGTAACCTCACCCCGGTATGCCTGTCCTGCATGGGTGGGGCCATAAAAGAATGTATTTGTCTCTTAGGGGCAGGGGCCCTGGCTGGCTTATTCGATCTCTGCTCTTTCCCCAAGGTAGAAGTCCTTTGTTGGATGGGGGGAAAGTTTCCTTTCAGGTGTTTTGCAGATCTGTATATCCCTGGGACAGGAGTACACAATAGTAGAGTTCCACTGTGAGCTATACTAAAACACACCACTCCAGACTCCGAGATAGTGTCCAAAATAAAGTTTACTGACAGATAAGCAGTGGTATATGGGCACAATTGATTCAGTTCTCAGCCCTATAGTTAAGCCATTCAATTTACAGTTCTTTCTCTCAATCTGTGCAGAAGTATCCCTCACAGAGACCTATGGTATCCCCACTTTCCAGGGAGTGGAGGAGTGAAGGCCCTCGGTGGGAGAGAGTGACTTGCTTTTGTTGTGTGGCAGGGATTCCCCTCCGACCCTAGATAAAAATGGAAAAAACAGTCTTGGCACAGAAAGTTTACAAGTCCCTCTCTCTCCCCAGGCGTGAAGACTCTGGGTGGGTGTCCTCAGTGATGTCAGAAAAGTTCTTACATTTTTCTTAAGTCTCTTGTTTCCTTGTACCTGGATCCCCGACGGGAGGAATCCTCCTGGAACAGCATGTGTTCCCATCAGGTTGGAAGGGGCTGCCAAACACTTCCTCCTGAGCCTCAAAACAAAGTCTCTTCCCTTGTAAATCAAATTACCATCAGGTGGTCCTGGCACCGGGACATCACCTCCTCCATCTTCGTTGAGGTGTACAGGGGCAGGTCTTCCCTAATTTGGGCAGCCCCCAAAACAGGGTTCCCCAGTCCCTGAGTCCAGGTGGTGCCCAGAGACTCATCAGGCCTCCTACCAAGAAAATTGTAAAAACCTCAAAAATATTCCCAGAGGGATAGTCGAACCAGCCAGTGAGTAAACAGGAAGGAAACCCTCCTGACCCTGGTCAGATTCCACAGGCTGGGTTAGCCTGACTCCCCTGACTAGGCCTGAAAAACACAACACAGATTAAGCTACTCAACTACCTCCTATCTTCACAAAACCCATAAAGGACTGCCCACGGACTCCCTCTTTAGAGCTGCTTTAAAAAACTCTCAGAGAAACGGCCATTCCAGACCCCTCAAAGGGAGGGGTTGCATTTGAATAGTATCCTCCCCGTTACTGACCTGCACTGCTCTAGTTTGAAAATAGGACTTACCCAGGGCTTACTGGTAACTGAAAATAGCTATCAATTACACCAGTAAAACACCAAACCAAAACATTTTCTCTGTCTAGAATAGAAAAATAGTACACACCAATAGTACTTAACAGTCTTTATTCTTTGCCTAGAATACTTGCAAAAAAATAAAATGTTTACAGAACACACTGGTGGCAGAGCCCCGTTTACAGTGACATGTGGAAAATGGCATATACACAGTCACTTCCTTTGCCTCCCCTGCTCCCAGGAAAACCTTTTTTCTCTGCTGTAGACCAATGACATATCCACTTGGCTGTACTGACAATTTTCCTAAAATACTCTCATTTTTACTCTTCCTCTCCCTTCTGCGAATGTTACTCATTCCCTTTTTCCTTCTCTCCCAACCTCTTCTCCGCATTTGTTCTCTTCCCTCTCCTTCCTAGCAGCCTCCTCACTCTCCTTTCCTTTTCTTACCCATTCCTTCTTGCCAACGTTCCCTCCTCCCCCCCTGGTCCCCTTGCCCTGCTTTCTTCATAGACAATCAAGACCGAATTAGCCATGACATGCAGGTGACATCATCCAGCAGAATCAAATGGACCCTTCTTTCTAAGCTTGTAGAGCTTTTGCTTCTACCAATTACCAGAGCACTTTCACTAGCAATGTTGCTGGCTCAAGAATTACATCTGGAGATCCCAGACCAAGGTTCCCTCAAAGCTGTGCGCATGCATGGCCATGCACATCTTTTCCTGCAGTTGCACACAGGTTTTAGTCCCCTGTGCAGGAAGACCAATGGGGTCACAGTGGAGCTCATCCGACTGTGGCTCAAAGCAGAGAAGAGGCCCGGCCACCAGGATATCCCAGTCTGCTTGGTGGCCCAACTTGAAAAGGCACCACAGCCACCGGGGGACTGTGTCCTGCCTGGTGGTCATAATGGAGGAGGCACAGTAACTGCTGGGAGATCACGTCCTGCCCTGTGGACCAACTATAGGAGGCCCTGGGTGGCAAAGGATCACATCTTGCCCGCCTGCTAGAGAAGAAGTATGTGCATGAGTGTTTGTGTGTGTGTAAGCATGTGTGCCTGAGAGAGAGGGAGCATGTGTATGAGTGCATATGTGTGTGTGTGGCTGAGAGAGAGGGGGCAAGTGGATGTGTGTGTGTGTGTAAGCATATGAGCTCGAGAGAGAAAGAACATGTGAGAATTTGAGAGAAGGATTTTTTGAGTATGTATATGAGAGAGAAGAAAATCTGCACCCCCCCCCCTCCACTTATCCATGGCAATCTTACAGTGACTGGAAGTCAAAAATTCCCAGGTATGGAGAATGAGCATTTTTTTTAATCCTTACTAAGTTAATTAATTGGGTGATATTTGATGTGCCTGCTGTTTTGAAATATTTTGTTGATGTTTAGGAAATTTTTAAAAATGTGTACAGGAGTTTTTAATTATTGGATGTTATTCTGTTCATCAGCTGTTTTGAAATATATATTTTCTAGTAGTATAGTTTTACAATTCTGATTTACGATATATTTCTTGATTGTATTGTTTTGAGGAATTGTGATGTTTCTGTTTTTCCATTATTGCCCTCCATATAGTCTGGCTTGTTGCGGTTTTCAGTTCAGTTTTTGCATGTGTGTGTGAGAGAGACAGAGGGAAGCATATTGTGTGTGTGTGCACACATGTGTCCCCAGTCTACAATAATCTCAGGATGACAGATATGGAGAGGGAGGGATTTTTAAAATTCTTTTTGTTTTTAATTATTGGGTGATGTACCTGCTGTCCTGAAATATTTTATTGATGATGTTTAAGAAATTTTAAATTGATAAATAGGGGTGGGGATGCCAAAGAAAGTATCTGTGCCAGGTGCCAAAGGAAGTATCTGTTCCGGGTGCCAAATACTTTAGGTATGCCACTAGTGTGAGAGCCTACAGTATGCGTGTCTGTGTGAGATCCTGTGTGCAATACATGTATGTCTGTGTGAAAGTTTGTGTGCATGTCTGTATTTATTTATTTATTTATTTATTTATTTATTTAACACTTTTCTATACCGACCTTCATGAAAAAATTTCATATCAGATCGGTTTACATGTAACAAAGGGTATAACTTAAACAAGAACAATTCACTAGAAGCGGAAGTTACATATAACAAGGGTAGTTAACTTGGAAGCTAGGCTAGTCAGAGGTATAGGACAGTGTAACTGAAGAGAACTAGAAAAGGCAATGAAACAAAAGAAACGGCGGCTTAATTATAATGTCTAAACATAGCGGGGCGTTAGCCGGTAAAGCAGAGTCCTGTCCGGTTGACAATTAATGGCTTAGAAAGTTAGGGGAAGGCCTGGAGGAAGAGCCAGGTCTTAAGTTTTTTGCGGAAAGTTCGAAGGCAAGGTTCTAGTCTGAGGTCAGTGGGCATATTGTTCCAGATAGTTGGACCTGCCGTAGAGAATGCTCATTCTTTGGTGTATGATAGTCGCGTGGCTTTTGTTGGGGGAACTTGCAGGGTACCTTTGTACGCTTCTCTTATAGGTCTTGAGGATGAATATAATTTGAGAGGAATCTGGAGGTCTAGTTGTTGCTGATTGTATATGGTTTTATGAATTGTGGTGAGGGCCTTGTGCATTATTCTATATTTTATTGGCAGCCAGTGAAGGTTCCGTAGTATGGGAGTGATGTGCGAACCTCTGTTGGTGTTGGTTAGGGTTCTGGCTGCCGAATTCTGGAGCATCTGTAATGGTTTGATGGAGGAGAAAGGGAGTCCGAGAAGGAGAGCGTTGCAGTAATCTGTTTTGGAAAAGAGCGTGGTTTGGAGGACGGTCCTAAAGTCCTGGAAATGGAGGAGAGGTTTGAGCCTTTTCATAACTTGGAGTCTATAGAAACAATCCTTGGCGGTGTTGTTGATGGATTTCTTTAGATTCAAGTGGTTATCGAGGATGACTCCTAGGTCCCTTACTTGTGAAATCTGGGTGTTGGATGATGTCTGATGGGTTAGGGCTGAGTGGTCGGGAGAAATGAGAAGTAGTTCTGTCTTAGATGCATTGAGGACTAGGTTAAGACCGGAGAGTAGGCAGTTAATAGCTTGAAAGCAGCTTTCCCAGTATGAGAGCGTTTTAGAGAGTGATTCTGTTATGGGGATCAGAATCTGTACGTCGTCTGCATAAAGGTAGTGGATTAATTTTAGTTTTGTAAGCAGCTGGCAGAGGGGGGAGGAGATAGATATTGAAGAGGGTGGGGGACAGGGAGGATCCTTGCGGTACGCCTAAAGTTGATTTGACATCTGAAGATTCTTTATTATTAATGTTTACCTTAAAACTCCTGTTGCTGAGGAAGGAGGAGAACCATTTGTGTGCGGATCCTGATAATCCGATTTCTGAAAGCCGATTTAATAGGATGGTGTGGTTCACGGTGTCAAAGGCTGCGGAGATATCTAGAAGGATCAGGATGAATGACAGACCTTTGTCAAGGCCCATGATGATGTGGTCCGAGAGTGAGATAAGGAGGGATTCTGTACTTAATGATTTATGAAAACCATATTGGGATGGATAGAGGATATTGTGTTCTTCCAGATAATCTGAGAGTTGCGTATTTACCAGTTTCTCCGTGATTTTGGCCAGAAAAGGAAGGTTAGATATGGGGAGCATGTGTGTATTGTGTGAAAGCCTGTGTACATGTGTGGTTGTGTGCATGCCTGTGAGAGCCGATGTGTCCAATAGGTTCTCACCAGCATGCATACACACACAGATTGTCTATGAGGGGGAGATAGAACCTGTATATGTAAGAGAGAAGGAGTGTGTGAAAGAACATGGGCATGTATGTGAGAGAGAATGAACATGCTAATGTGTGTGTATGAGAGAGAAAAGATAAAGTTTCTGCGGCCTTTCCTCTCCCAATCCACCGATAATCTCAGGGTAACTGGAAATGAAAAGATCCCAGGTATGGAGAGCAGAAGATTTTGTAATTCTTATTAGTTTTAAATATTTGGTGTAATTTATTGTTTTGAAATATATTTTATTGGGTTAGGGTAAGGGAAATATTAGAACATTTTTAAATTATTGGATGTTTTATTCATCAGATGTTTTGAAATATTTAATTGGTGTTTGAGAAACAAATCTATGCAAGTTCTTTAAATTATTGGATGGATGTTGGCTGTTTTGACATTTATTCTTTTTATCAGTATGGTTTTAATATTATGAATGAAGTTTTATATCTCTTGTTTTCATTGCTTGATGTTTTGCAAGGAATCATGATGTTTCTGTTTTTCTTGTATTGCATAATATAGTTGGGCTACTGGTTTCTAGTACCGTTTTTGTCAACTTGTTTTATTTATACTTTATGGTCTTTGTTCTGTATTTGGTGTTGCAGTCCCGGTCGCTAGGCTAGCGACCGGGTCCTTACCTTTCTGCCGCCTTCCCCGGGCTCGCCGCGATCCGCCGTTCCTGGGGCCTGTAGGGCCGCATGGCAGCGTCTCTCTCCACGTGGAGACGCTGCCAAAGGCCGACTCTGACTCCTCCCACTGCCAGGCAACGCGCGCGCGCGCGAGGGGGGGGCTCTTAAAGGTCCAGCACCCGGAAGTGCTGAACCGCCCCGTTCCTGACGTCAGACGCCGGCTGGCTATTTAAACCAGCATCTGACTTCCTTGCTTTGCCTTTGCAACGTGGTCGCTCCTTTGAGTGGTTAGTTGCCTTGATTCCAGCTCTGGTTCCTGCTTGTTCCAGCCGTGCCTTGCTTCCAGCTCCGGTTCCTGCTTGTTCCAGCCGTGCCTTGCTTCCAACTTCGGTTCCTGCTTGGTCCAGCCGTGCCTTGCTTCCAGCTCAGGTTCTGCTTGGTCCTGCCGTGCCTTGGTTCCAGCTCTGGTTCCTGCTTGCCTTATACGTATCCTGACTGCAGCTCTGGTTCCCGATTCTCCTTGCCTTCAGCCAGCCACGAACCTCGGACTTCTTCACGATTCTCCTTGCCTTCAGCCAGCCACGAACCTCGGACTTCTTCACGATTCTCCTTGCCTTCAGCCAGCCACGAACCTCAGACTTCTTCACGATTCTCCTTTGTCTTCAGCCAGCCACGAACCTCGGACTTCTTCACGATTCTCCTTTGTCTTCAGCCAGCCACGATCCTCGGACTTCTTCACGATTCTCCTTTGTCTTCAGCCAGCCACGATCCTCGGACTTCTTCACGATTCTCCTTTGTCTTCAGCCAGCCACGATCCTCGGACTTCCTCACGATTCTCCTTGTCTTCAGCCAGCCACTGACCTCGGACTTATTCACGATTCTCCTAAGTCCCAGCGACTCGGACCCCTACGGGCTCCTCCTGGGGGGGTCTCGGGTTTCCAGGGTGAAGACGTCATCAGTCCGCTCCAGCGGAGCTCCGCCTCCCGGCTTATTAACACCTGTGGACGTTGTCCACCTCAGCCGGCCCAAGGGTCCACTATTGACTCTCGTCACAACATAACATTTGGTGAGGGGTTTGTCTGTATTTTAAAGGTCCAGTTCTTGTGTAACTAATTCTTGCTGTGAAAATGATGGTATTTATCACTGGCCTTTAGGGTAATATGGTCGTCTGTTCCTCATTTCTATTTTAAACAGAAGTTTTCTCTTTATTAATTTCACTTGTATGCAGAAAATGGTTTTGAATGTTCTTGCAGAAAATATTTTTTCATTCACATATTTTATTATAACTACTGTTAGTAGATTAGATGATTAGTTTAGGGGATGGACTTAGCTAATGTTCCCTTTAAGAATTGAGTTGCTGTGAGCATAACACCGACTTTTTAGCAATTTTTGTCCAGGGCTGAATGTGCCTTAACAGTGACTCAATTCATAATAGATGACCTTTTGGATCAAATTTGGGGGAGGGCAAGGATAGAATATTTGCCTAGTATTTGCCTATTGAAAATGACATTGATATGGCAAGAGTAAGGTAATTTTCAATAGGGTCAAAGTTAAAAAGCACTAGAAAATTGATGTATAAGTGTGGTTTTTGCTTTCTCCCTTATTTATATTATTTTTTTAAACAAAAGGGCTGGCATCAGATCCCAGGAAGTTAAAATCTGCTATCTTCTTGGAACAGGGCGGACAATAGGGCCTGAGGAAGAGGTGTGACACCTGCTGGGCAATGTGGTTATCACATAAAAAATGTTTTCTTTGCCATTAACTATCCTGAATACATTGGAGAGCAGCAGGAGACGTATTGATTGTATGGCAGAAGCTCCAGAATGGACAGGAAAATCAGGTACCAGTTCTGGTCACTGATATGCACAACGCAGCAGCCGGAACAGGGAAGAAGCAAGACAGCCAGGTAGCTTTTGTGAGTTGGGGTCTGCACTATGAAGGCAGACTCGCTGAATGTCCTAGCTCTGCTCTGTCCCTGCTGCTCAAACTTTCATAGGAAAGAAGATGGCAATGGCAGCCGATGACCAGCCTAAATAGTCTCTTAGGTTGCCAGCCCTCCTGGGATTGCCAACTGGCTTCAGATTTTCAGGACATGCTTTTCTGGTTGTTTTACCTCTCTGTATGAATGTTGTCTTGCTTTTCTAAGGAAATGCAATACAAAGGTCAGAACTACAAGTTCCTGCATGCAACAAGGTAAAACCAGGACTGGATAACCTGGTCTGAAATCTGGAGCTAGCTGGCAACTCTAAACCTGCCCCACTAGACCTCCATCTCTTTTCCACTCCATTGCTGGGAGCTGGCGGTAAAATATTCTTTGCCACCTCTGAAAGTAATAAATGGGATGAATATGAGCAACTTGGCATAAGCAGATAGGATTCTCCTACTAGCTCAGCTAGGGGAGCCTATTCCTTTAGCTCATTGGTAAAGTACCTCGTTTGGAGCAGGTTGCAGGTTCAAATTCTCAGATCCTTATTTGGGAAAAATATGCAGTGTCACAGTGGAATGCACAGTACATGTAGAACCTTCATTCCATCAGTGGATTCTTAAGATTCTGACTTTGTCCTCTTCTCCTCCCCTCCTGGCACCAGAAGGAATGGGGGTGAACTCACAACAGAGAGAACCAGTGTTGCCCATAGCAGCTAATATTATAGAGGGGATGCTAGCCCCTGTATATTGCTTTTAGCCATTGAATAATGCTGATTTATTGAACAATGTGTTTCAAGGACATTGTAAGATTGCTTGTAGAGGCAAGACTGAACTGTGAAAGTGATAATTACTATATCAGATCGTATCTAATTAAATTGTGACAAGCACTGCAGGAGAAATTGGAACTTGGGTTATCTTTTATATAAAATTAGAACTCACTGACTGCACAGTCTATCAGTTCAAAACAAGTTTTATAGCCTTTTCTCACCTCCTTGTCTCAAAAGAATAATAGTTAATTTATTGATGTTTCTTTGGAGAAGGAATAAGCCCTTGAGATGAATGTAGTATCTCATCTTCAAGGATATTCTAGCAGTATCAATATGATGAAAAGTGCTGTAGTCACATACACTTTAAAGCTATTCATTATTGGGCTACTCATCACATCCTAATTTAAAACGTTTATAACTGCCTGATAAAAGTTCTGAAAGTTGGTTTAGTTTTTACATAATACTATAGTGCATGAATGAAGGCCTTTGGTATTTTAGGAGAAGAGATTTTTTTTTTTTAACAATAGCCACCTTCCTGAAGACTGGAGGGCTCCAGGGATGATCTGGGAAACTATAGACCAATGAGCCCTACTTCAGTGCCAGGAAAATTAGTGGAAACTATTCTAAAGATCAAAATCACAGAGCATATAGAAAGACATGGTTTAATGGAACACAGTCGACATGGATTTACCCAAGGGAAATTTGCCTCACAAATCTGCTTCATTTTTTTGAAGGCGTTTGACAAAGTCCCTCATAAGAGGCTTCTAAGAAAACTAAAAAAGTCAAGGGATAGGAGGCAATGTCCTTTCGTGGATTACAATCTGGTTAAAAGACAGAAAACAGAGAGTAAGATTAAATGGTCAGTTTTCTCAGTGGAAAAGGGTAAAGGTGGAGTGCCTCAGGGAGCTGTACTTGGACCAGTGCTTTTCTATATATTATAAATGATCTGGAAAGGAATACGATGAGTGAGGTTATCAAATTTGGAGATGATTCAAAATTATTTAGAGTAGTTAAATCACAAGCGGATTGTGATAAATTAGAGGAGGACCTGCGAGACTGGAAGATTGGGCATCCAAATGGCAGATGAAATTTAATGTGGACAAGTGTAAGGTGTTGCAATATAGGGAAAAATAACCCATGCAGAATTTAAATGATGTTAGGTTCCATATTAGAAGCTACCACCCAGGAAAAAAGATCTAGGCATCATAGTGGATAATACATTGAAATCATCAGCTCAGTGTGCTGCAGCAGTGAAAAAAGCAAACAGAATGTTAGGAATTATTAGGAAGGGAATGGTGAATAAAACGGAAAATGTCATAATGCATCTGTATCACTCCTTGGTGAGACCGCAGCTTGAGTACTATGTACAGTTCTGGTCACCGCATCTCAAAAAAGTGTTATTATTGTGATAATTGTTGGTGGATTCTTGGGCCAGTGGCAGATGACCACGCCCCCGGGGGAAGATCCCGAGAGGGGCCACCGGTCAGGCTCAGAGTTGGGAGACAGACACACACTAGATCTTTTATTAAACTGTATAGTGAACCACCAGAGGTGGCAGAGTAGTGAGTTGGAAGAGCCCGGCTGGGCTATAGTCCCTCAGGCACT